>NC_137554.1:32949066-33549066 GCF_963082525.1 Nesoenas mayeri | reverse complement strand
CTACTGGGCTGTCCCTCCATTAGCCGCAGCTAACTTCATCCTTGAGTATAATATGTGGTATTTCAATTAAGTCTAGAATGAGGGATTTCAAATTGTTCCACCTGGCCTCAAAATTTCTGTGAAAGTATGAGACAGTCAAAGAAAAGCATCCCTTGCCATGCCTCTGAACTGCAGACAAAACCGCTTTCAGGCTGCCCTCCCTGCAGATTTCAGCTTCTCCTGCTTCTATGAAGATCCTAACAAGGTTGAAATGCCCAACTGGTGTGGAAGAGACAATTTCCCACCTTGGCTGGGGCCCAAAAATAATCCAGTACCAGGGTGAAAATGAACAATACAGAGAATGAACAATTATCTCAGCATTTCCAAATGGGCACCCATGAGGGTGGAGGGAGAACAGTGGTGAAATCTGAGCAGAAAAGGAGATGAAGGGAAAGATGCCAAGGAATACTAACAGGAGAAAATGGGAAGGAAGTAACTAAAAATCAGGGAAGGGGTTCTACCTGTGAGGGATGTCACACCATGGACACCTGCATTGTCACCAAGAGCCTGCTCCAGATTTCCTCCAAGTCACTCCTCACCTCCCTCCTGTGAGCCCAGCCCCACCTGGTGAAGATCAAACACCCACATGTGGGATCTCAGCAAGTGAAACCTTCACCCCCGAAAAGCCATTACGGTCCCAGTGGAAGAAAGAGAGCTTTTCAGGGGGATCATCACAAATTCAACACAAAGAGATGCTGAGGAATACCTGGGGAAGACCAGCAAAGGTGCCTGCCTGACCCTGGGGAACAGCAATACTTGGTCCTCCTTGAGTATGGGGTGCAGCCAGGACCAACCATGCAGTTACACACACATTGAGGGCTGTTAGTTATCTTAAATCCCAAAGAAAGAATTAAAAAATAAAATTGCAAGGTCTCTCTGCATCCAGAATCATCTCCCCTGGAGGCAGGTTACCTAGACCATGTGCATGCAGGTGTAAATCAGAGGTTGCAGCCACCCAAACAGGAGGTAAAATTGTTCTGCTGTGACTACTTTGTTCCCCAGGTAACATCTGAGGGGATCAGGCTTCAGGCAGCATCCTTTGGATGGTCCTGGCTGTGTAGATATGGATAGACAGGGCAAGTGCTGGATGCTCCTCTTTGCCCATCCTCAGGCATGGGAGAAGGGCAGCTCTCAGGTTTGGTCCTCTTGTTCTGGGCTCACACAAGCGATGGGAAAAACCACTGGTCCCCAGACCTCTCCTGAATCGCTGTGGCAAGGGAAGCACATCCCCCTGTGCAGGAAGGAAGGGCTCAGTGGGCATCAGGGAAAGGGAACACCAGCCACACCACTGCTTGGGACAGAAGGCAGCTCACATGTGTTGCATTTTATAGAATAAAAGTGGATCCAGCTGGTCCAACACACTGCTGGTGCCAACAGCAAGAGCCCTCTGCAGGGAGGCTAACCTGCACCTCCACCTGGCCCCTCTTTCCCAAAACCCCAACAATAGTAAATGTGAAGGGAAATTCAGAACAAGTGGAAGGGCTCTGTACGGCCCCACGCAAAGGAGACTCCTATTTCTAAAGAAAGTCTAAACCAACTGTCATCGGCCAAGGGGTGCATTGTCCCTCGGAGCAGCGGCTGGTGCCACATAGGAGGTATTCAGTCTAAATTAACTCTCCCCCTAATACCTGAGCAAACATTTTCAGCTTGAGACTTAATATCCCTGGACATGTCTGCTGTCTCCCAGGTGAATCCCCAGATAAACAAGGTCAGTTCAGCTCTAATGCAGCTGTAAAAAGCTGTCAGTCAGCCCAGGAGGTCTGGCTGCAAGGTCAAACCAGTTCTGAAGGTTGCTGGGGCCAAACCTGGCCTGTCATTCATTTTAAGAGCATGAAGGTTTGTTTTCTTATCACAATGTCAGGGATCCCAAATTTAGGATTAGCTGTCAGCCGTCACAACACTGTTCTTTTTAAAAACAAAACAACACCCACACACAACAACCCCTGAAAAAGCCCAAACGTGCATGCATGCTGCCTCATCCACAAATGAATCTGTGTGCTGAGCCTGCCTGCAGCTGGAAGGTGAAAAGAAACTTGCCCTTCAAGAAAAGAGAAAAAAAGACATTTCCAAACATTGTTTGACATTTTCTGGCACAAAAGAACCCCCAAAAGCACAGAGTAATATCCTTTAGTTAAAATACACACTTGAATTATATTTCCACCTGAATAATCTGCTTCTGAGAAGTCTCTTTGTCCAGAGGAATAGGAGAGAGGCAGGGCAGCCTCCATCTCAAGGGGAACAAGTGGAAGCTGTCCTGAGCCAGCTGTGTGCAGAACAGCTTTGCGTGGGATGAATCCTTGGTGCCACGTGTGAAAGGAATGCATAGTCTCTCCCAGACTCCACCAGCTGTGTAAGCATGGGGACCAGTTTGTCTCTCTGCATCTTTTGTCCCAGCTACACATCACACGTGAGCAGATGACGCTCTGGGAACAAGGACCAAACCAAACAACCTTGGCTTGGTCCTCCCACCACCCTTCTAGTAACAGCAGCTCATCACAGCAGTAACATCCACAATCTGAGGGATAAAGGGGGAACATATAGATGTGGTCCCCAGGAAAAAAAGACCTCCATGGTGCTTCTCTAACCACAACACCGTTTAAGGAGAAACTCTGCCTGGGGTGGTTACTGTGGAAATAAGTCCACAACGAGGGATGTTAAAGGGCATCTTAAGGCAGTTCATCCCTTTCAGAAGTACATCAATGTCTATCACAAAACTCACTTGAGCTTTTGCCTCCCACCAGCTCCCATGTCAACTGGGTTCAGCACTTCACCTTCTGCTGCTAAAAGCAGCATAAGTCAATCTGTGGCCACTTTATTCCTTTTGGGGAGTATCCACATTGTTCCTCCTCTTCTCCCTTGGTGTTCGGCCACAGCATTGATCCTGCAGATGTTTGGATGCGGTGTTTCTGCTGGTGCAGGGACCATCCAGGGCAGCCCAAGGCATGTGCCAGGGACCCTGCCTGCAGCTGAAGAGCAGGAGGATTTATTCAGGAGGGATGGATGAGGAGCAGGGAGCTGCCCCAGCCCCTCAGAACAAAAATGACAAAAAAGCTCCTTGGAGGAGGAACTACCAGACTGTGCACAAAGAAGTGAACCTGAAGAGACTTGTGCCAGGAATGCCTGGCGTGAGACAGGCTCACGACTGACAGCATCACCCTCCCTTCATGGCAGATGTTGTGGCAAAGAGCAGGATAAGTGCCTTCACCTTAGCCCCTGGTGTTGTCACACACCAGTGGAGGTTTGGTGTCCCATTCCTCAGCTTGTGTCGTCGTGCTGCAGCCATCTATGGAGACTAGTGGACCAGGCAGACTTTGCTGTGGTACCTCAAAGAGATATATTGACCTCTGCTCCCATCACTAAGCAGATCCAGAGGTGCCCCAAACTCCACCAAGGATGTAGGCAATGTTCCCAGGACAGCAGAGAGGACAGGTAACCATTGCCTCTTTGGGGCACGAGTCTTCGCTCTCCAAGGCTGTCAAAAGACTCTCTTCACCCACAGTGCGTCTCTAGGTTTTGCTAGTAAGCAGCTATTTCAGCATGTAAATGACTAAGGAAAGCATCTCAGCCACCAGGATGATTCATGGGGAGAGATCATCTGAATGGCAGAATATTAGTGTGCAACTATATAAAGCCTCGGCTCCCAATGAAATAACAAATTAAGAAATCACCATCCTTGGTGCCCGCAGCTCCATGCTACACTTCATTGCCATAAACCCCCCAAAAGGATTAGTTTTTAAGCAGGACCATTTGATTCTCCATCTAACTGCATAGCACAGGAGATGATCCATGGTATAGCTGGGAGAGCAGTTGGGTCAGGAAAGGCTCCTTTGGGTTTTTTTTCAGCCAAAGTAAGTGAATTAATTATCTATGGACTTCAACAAAATTCAGTTGACACCATCTGCTGCCCATCCTGGAGGAAACTTCCCAAATGATTATCTCATGGTGAAAGAAACCTCCAGAAAGCAAATAGACAACAAAACCCTTTAGAATGTCAAGGGTGACCCTCATCATCTGCAGGGCTATTTCCCCAGAAAGATTCTCCTCCATGCTGTCCACCACAAGAACATCCCACAGCCAGTTCACAATATATAAAATTGTTGTATTTTTGTTGTTCTTTCAATTTTCAAGGCATGTTAATAATTTCAAAATGAAGAAGCAGGATACCATCCTTAAACATCCCAAATATTTCAAAGTCAGCTTTGTTTCCCCAGAACTGTGGTTTTTTCAACAATTAAATCAGTAATCTTTTTCAGATCCACGCAGGACCTTATCTAGATACAACATTTATCTTCCTGATCTCAAAGCCAAGGAGAAAATAGCTATTTTTTTTTTAAATTCTGCTCCTGCAAGACAATACTGTCACAACATTCACCACTGCTTCCAACCCAGGCTGTCAATGCATTCAGGTATCGGGCTTTCCTCATGATGCAGCTCAGCTTAAAAGATATGATTCTGTTTCACCCCATTACATCATGCTCTCAGCATCCTAACAAAACCAACCAACCAACTCCCACACCACAAACAGCCACTTAACCAAAAATCCGCTTCTTGCTGAGAGCTCTGAGAAACTCTCCCAGGTTGTCCCAGAGAGGTCTCGAGCTGCTGTCACCAGCTCCTTGCTCTGCTGGAGGTCACTGCGTCCACTGAAGAAGGGGAATGATCCACCCAGCCACCTACTTCTTAGCCTAACTCATCACCACTTGACCATCACAGCCCTTACTCATTCCTATAGCAGCTTACGTGTAGGTGTTGCTCCATCTTCTCACCTCTCTATTTCGCATGAATTTCAGCTGAATACAGATCCACTCTCCAGCAAAGGCATTGGAGCTGGTACTGATGCACTGCAGTGGTGGTGAAGTCTTGGCCAAAAACCAGCTCTCTTTCCCAAACAATGTCATTCTCCATCCTGGAGCATAGCATGATGGATGTTTTCACCACCAAACAACACTCAGAGCAACACAAACACACTCATGGTTTACAAAGCATGTTCCTTGCCTCTCCTCCTGCCTTGCCTGCTTGAATTCAGAGATGGCCAATAACTATTAAACACATCTAAGTAAACGTTAGTAGATCGCTTCTAATAGGAAACAAAAATGTTTTGAGCAAAGCTAATTGCCGGGAAATAAGGTCATTCCAATATTTCAGCAGGGGGTTATAAATCTCTAGGTTCCTGCCTCCTTCCAGCATTAAGGTTTTACAGATGTTGCTGTCAGAAGGAGAAGAATGATTTCAGATGGTTGTTTCCACTTTACATTAAAAAAAAAAAAAGGCAGATACTGCCGAGTTTTCTTTCTACAAGAAAAACACACAAATCTCAACAAACCAAATAAAGAAAATCTGCACTGGGACTCCTAAAATCTTATAAAGGTACAAATTACTCAACACACTGACAACTGGCAAACTTTAAAATGTAATTCCACTTGGCCAATTGCATTGACCGCTAAAATGCTGCTTCCAGTCCTCTGCTTCTTTTCACCCTTCTCTGCCACCAAATGTTCAGTGTACATGGAGAGGGACCCTCCAGCATCACAAGGAGGTCAGGAAACAATCCAGTCCTTCCAGGGCTGGAAGAGAAGGGGTTAAGCAGCCATGGAGGAAAGCATTGTTCTCTGCTAGACCTAGACACAAATGCAACCACCAAGAGGTCTGGGAGAGGGAAGAGAGCATCTATTAAGCACAAGAGGAAGCTTAGGGAAGAGAATAAGTCATAGTGGCTGCCTCTGAGTTGGCTGTGCAGGGGAGTTAACTATTTGCATGGGAAATACCCATCAAAGGGGCTGGCTCAGGTCCTTTTTCCTCACGCAGAATGTCTGATGAGCTCTTGGGAGCCCCCAGACACATCCAGTCTTAGGGTGAAGCTCCCCTCCTGCCCCATGCTGACAGCCCACAGTGCATACTGTACATGGACACAGGGTGTGCTCATCTCTTTGGAAACCATTTCTCAAACAGGAAAAAATCTTGTTAAAAAAAAATAAGAGCAAGGTCTATCAAATTGAAGTGCTCGGCTACATGAAGAATTCTCTCCCTGGATAAAACAGGGGAAGCGTGGAGAAGACCAAAGGCAGACAGACCCTCCAGGAAGGTGCCCACTGAGTTTCTCATCACTTTGTTAATTGAGGTAACGTAGGCATCAGGCAGGAGGATTACGCTGTGGCTCCTGCTTAGCACCACCACAAGATCTCGGTCACCTCCCCAGCCAAGCTGGTGTCCACACTGTCAGCAGCGTCTGCACCAGGAACCGGTCACACGAGGACTCAAGCAGGCTTCAGATGCCCGTGTCCAAAACTGCTGCTACAAAAGGCGAGGTGGCTCAAAGTGTGATGGGGATACATACACAAAAGCACCCCACTTTTCTCAGCTTTAACCCACTGAGCTGATTTCACATTCACGGGTATCAGCGTTACATATTGCAGCGTGCTAATGTGACCTTTTTCTCCAGAAAAGTGCTATCCACTCACTCTCCTTCAACTTTACTTACTTTTAACTCCTTGACACAATCTAAAAAGAAGGAACCCACACTTTGCTCCCCCCATTCCTGTTACCCTCAGTGACTTCCTTGGGGCTCAGTGGCATCTGTCCCAAGGCACCAGCCTTGCTCCAAACACACCTGATACAAGCCAAGGGGCCAGAACCTCTCACAAGAGGCATTTGGGCTGCTCTATTTTTCCCATCCAGCAGAAGCTGCCTCTCCTGCTGAGAAGCCTGGAGCCAGCTCTGAAGACTATGAGTCTGTTCCAGATTTACACTATTTTTCCTTAAGCTCAGAGATCGCCACTGGGCTGTCTCTCCTCCTGCTTTTGGCACCTTCTTGCATTTTAAACTACAATTATACCCGCCTCCAAAAAAACATATCCAGGCAAGGGAGTGTCCAGTTCAGCTCTTCTTACATTCCCAGGACACCAGTATGACTTCTCCAACCATGGTGGGGTTATAACTTTGGATCTGATTTCCACAAGACCCAAGTGGCACCCCTAAAAAATAAGCCAAGCCAGTAATAATCCACCAGGACATAAGAGCTGAAGTCCAATATATCTCTCATTCAAGCAGAGGGACTCATGTCTGTCTTGGAAACCAGACAACCACCATGTATGAGGAAGCAGGTACGTGTCCATCTTAAATCTCACGATACTCACACATGGCTGGACCCCAACAAGAAGGAGGATGTATGAGGCTGTATTCATGAAACCCACATGGCTGTTCTTCTCATTTCTCACCACATGGGATGCTTTGCAGGACCCACGGGTGATGATTTTATTTAGGATAGCTAGACCACGGACCCATACTTTGGAGAAGATAAAGGTGCTGGGATGGCCCATTTCAGGATCAGCCTGTTCAAGCGCAGAGGCCAGTGTGGCATCTCCAGGAGTCCCTGTGTGGCAGGTCAGCACCTCCCAAGCCACGGGCTCAGCAAACCCACCAGCAAGGACAACCCTCACCACCTCCCCGCAGGGGATCGCACCAGCTCCTTGCAGGAGGGGCAGTTTGAGTGCCAGATGTGCACCCTGGGGTGCCCATTTCAGGAAGGTTCCTCCCCCCAAGTTTAAATACCAGCCCCAACTGCAGGTTCCTCCGCAGCTCGCCACGTTCTTCCAGCACAAGTGCCAAGACAAGCCCACGTGAGCCTCCGTAATCGGTGGTTTGTTGGTCTCCTGGGGCCAGTGAAAGCCCAGATTAGACTTTACAGCTGACTTGAACGCACAAGCAACCGAGCTCTGTTAGGGCTACAAGCAACTGTGGAATGATTTAGGAAATAGGCCCTTGAAGTTGCCAATTATTTATCTAGTTGATGACTCAGACAAGCAGTTTTACTGTCCAAACCTTGGGGGGAAACATGTGGAACTAATCAGGTGTCACTTAAAGAGAAAAAAATTCTTCTAAAATAAATTGCACGATGCACACAATACCAAACATGATTTTTCCTTCCAAATAGGCACCATATCTAAGTGAGATGCGTTCTGTTGCTTACTTATTATTCTTTTGCTTTTAAAGTGCAATGAATAGCAGCAGAAGACGTTTCTGCAAGCACAACAAACCCATCTATTCACAAAGAAAGGCAAAGGCTGTTTATTCAGCAGGTCCCTTCTATTCATAATGTTGCCATCTGAAAACCAGAATGTCACTAGAAATAATAATAAACCAACACATTTTTGTGATTACCCTAGAAATACACCAATTTAGGTGTTAAACCAACCAATATAAACAAGATTTATGCTAATAGGTACCTTGCATTTGTTGCCTGTTAGACTAAAAAGGGAGACAAGGTGCTTTGGTAGTTTAACGTTGGCTGGGAGACTTGGGGTCCTCGATGTTTTGTGCCCCAGCGCCCTTGGGAGACTCACTTTAGCTCAGCTCATCAGAAGCTGGATGCTCAACTCCCACAGAGATGCACATTTTTGGGATCTTGTGGGATTTCGGACCACTGCACCACACAGCGATGTCCGGAGCCCTCACACTCAACCAGCCAGGATCTGTGCCATGGTAATCTTTAGTTTCAAATGTCCACATATGGATAAAAACTGAAACTTTGCTTAAAAATTACAAATGTTTGCTGGAATTCCATTCTGGGGGAGGGCGACTCAAGTACCAACTACATTAAAACAATGTACGTAGAAACAGGTCTGAAAACTGTTGCACCCAGCATCAGAGAGGACATAGACTTGAGTCAGCTTAAGTCAGACTCAGCTTCACACCAGCTCCGCTCCAAGCTCTCACATCGCCTCTCCAGCACCAGGGCAGCACATCCCCTGTCCCACCAGCCACCACTGCCCCGTGGGACCCCAGGGCTTGACTCTGAGCCAGAGGCTCCTGCTTGCCTGCCCATTCAGCTGCCTCCTCCTTGATGCACAGCCTCTCAGATAACATCAGGCCAAGGCGACTAAGTCCCCCCCCAGGGCCAGCAAACCAGATTTTCTGAGTGACCTGCCCAGATCACCTCTCATCAGCCTCACACACCGGTTGGTTCCAGGCATCTTCCTCTACAAAAGTCGCCAGGTATTGTCTTGGAGTCAGACAGTTCCTCTGTCCTTATGTTCACCAAAAGACTGACTGTGTCGTTTCTGGAGCCATTCATTTCACACATGCTCCAGTGATTCACATCCCCACACCAGCATCAGGTCACTCCAAGACTTACCCTTCCACCATGCCCATCCTGTTTGCTTTCTCTTTAGAATTTGCCTTCTTTGACTAGGCAAATACTAAAGAGCAAACGAAAGCACACCTTAAAACAGAGCAACCACCTCATATGGCATGCAAGAGACTTCTTTTTATTAAAGGGGGACAACTGGTATTCAGGCTGACTTGAAAGATCGAGTGACATGCTGCAACTGCCATTTCAGGGGAGAAAGACAGAGGGAGAGGGGATTTGGATTCAAACTAAACCCTTGCAGCAGGTACCCATCAACATGTACCCCAAGGTCACACAAGGGAGGCAGGTCCTTTCAAAGTAACAGGACAGCTTGAGGCTTTCCTAACCTTCAGAAAGGCTTTTTCACTCTGCTGACTGTGGCATGTCCATGGATGCCCACCTGATTAACCCATCCCCAGACAGGCTCTCACCCCTACAATACATAGCCCTGTACTGACACTGCACTAGGATACTGTCCCCTATGTACATGACCTACTGGGGGGTCAGGCTCACGCAGCCTCTTATCCCTCAGCAGCACAGCCCATCCTTTCCACCTCCATGTACCTGTGGACACTCAATTTTAAGCCATATAAACCCATATAGACATCTGATTTCCTTTGTTCACACCATTGTATGTTTCAAAACAGCACAGATCAAGCCTGAGATGACAAATTTGCTACTGGGGAGCAGTGGGTCTGTCCCCATGGCTGGACACAGCAGCAGCAGAGCCACCAGGTCCCACTGCAGCAGCTCAGTGGTGTGGCAAAGAGTTCTCATTTCTGTCACCCCTCTCAGGGGTTAAAAAACCCATCTTTTTGAAGCAGAAAAGCCATAACAGCACCTCCTGTACATGAGACGGAGAGCAGGGCTGGTGCTGCTGTGGGTGAGGACAATATGGGGTTATGGTCTTTCTGTCACAGATCCGCTGTGCATCCCAGAGCCCTGCAGAGGAAGGGACAGGGTTTCCTCCTGCAGGTCACTTGCCCATTGCTTAGAGCTTGCTCCAACTTAAAACTGAGCTCAAAAAAGACAAAGTAACATGGCTCCTCCTCAGAATACGTGCTGATACACAGGCAGAGCTGGTCACCAGCCCCATAAACCAGGGCAGCTCCTCCAGCAAGGTACACCAGCTTGCTCCAGGTTGTCTGGCAACTCATTTAACCTTCAGCATTTCTCTTCCACCTCTCATCCTTTGCTCATTTTCTTAGTTTAATCCCAGAATGTCAGGGGTTGGAAGGGACCTGGAAAGCTCATCCAGTGCATTCCCCCCATGGAGCAGGAACACCCAGATGAGGTTACACAGGAAGGTGTCCAGGTGGGTTGGAATGTCTGCACAGAAGGAGACTCCACAACCCCCTGGGCAGCCTGGGCCAGGCTCTGACACCCTCACCGGGAACAAGTTTATTCTCCAATTTAAATGGAGCCTCTTGTGTTCCAGTTTTAACCCATGAGTTTAAGTTTGGTAGCAACGCTCCCTTAAGGCTTGCAATACAGAAGTTAGAGGGACTCAGGTAGGATTTTGTTTTCCCCTATAGATGCAATTCTAAGAGATAATACAGAAATCTGAGTCTGCTTCAAAAGGCAAAAACAACCTTCCTACTCCTTGTGGTTATGGGACAGAAACAAACAAAAAGGAAACCAGATAGCAAACTGAAAACTACAAGCTTCAGATGATTTCTAACCAAATTTCACGCTCTCCAAGTGCCTAGCAGGTTTACCAGTCACACAGGCTTCGGGCCACCAAGATTCTCTTAAGTAAAATCAAACTCCTCCATAATGTGGGAGTTTTGGGGCATTTACTAGTAGTGAAGGGGACCAACAGGCAGCACAGCAAAGCCCCACAACTGATGGAGGCCTCTGCCCAAGGGATGCCAAGGTTTTGTGCTCTGACTCTGCCTCCAGTGACACCCAAAGAAAAACAAGGGAACTACTCAGACACGGTCATCAACGCTGCCTAAAAGCACCCCCAGCACATTCCCCACTCACTAAGTCCAAAGCAGCAGCTTTGCCACAACCAGCACAGAAATAACTAAAACCAGAGCTCTCACCTCTGCTCTTCTCTTGGATCCCAAAGCAGAGGCTGCAGGACCAGCTTTTCTCTCCGTGGGTGTGAAACCCTAAACAGCAGTTTGCAGTTCTGCAGCAATTTCTAGAGACACCCAGTTAGCAAGTGTCCCTCTGTCCTCACCCACTTGGGCTGAGTTCCCTGCTGGAACCAATTAGTAGCACATCAGAGTTACCCTTCATTTGTACTGAGAACTGTCACCTGTGGGTTTTTGCCAACGCTCTTACCTATTTCTGTGCCCTTCAGCATCTCCTTGGCTGTTTGTAGGGGGTCTTCTCTCCCCACTTTTATCCTTCTCCCACAAAGCTCATGTTTTTAGGGGGCTGTGCAAGTGAGAGAGGGAACAGCAGGGTAGATAATTCAGGAATTAATGAATTGCTCACGAGGAAGAATAACAACAAAGCTAAATTAAGGCTCTTCATATGTCTCCTGTCATTAGGTGCTGTGGTGACCCTCTGCCTGCTCAGACAGCAAAAACCTGCTCTCCCGAAGGACTCAAAATCTCCCTTCTCCGGAGTAATCCCTATTGCAGCCTCAGTTAAGGGATGAGTAATTTTTTCACTCATTTCCAAAATTATTTCTTCATTTCCTTTTATGCTTCTTCTTATTATTAGGGTCCCTTGGGCCTTATCATTTGAAATAATTGATGCTCTCATTAACTTCTGAAAACATGCATTATCTGAAGCCTAATTCTCTAGTCTTTTATTCTGCATCAGAGATGGACATAAGCAGTTTGGACACGACTGCTGAGAGGTGTCACATCCCTCAAGGGCAACTGGGCTCCCAGGCTGGTTTTGCTTCTCACAATCTGCCCACACTGTGTTAACTGGTTTGTGAGGCATTTCCCTTCCAGCATGAGCCTTAAAAAATGGCATTGATGAATTTCCCGGGAGAAAAAATGGCTATTTTAAATACTTTGGAAAACAGAACTTGTTCAACATCCTGACCTAAACACCTGGAGTAACTTTGCGGGTAAATGACTCTCAGCTCATTGAACTGATGCAGTGAAGTTCTCCTAAACTGCAGTAAATCTGTCCTTCCTTCTGCTGCTCCTCAAAGCCTGTCCAGCAGCCAAAAATACCTGTTTCTTTCTGGCGATTAATTTAAAGTTATACAAAAATGAAAACAAAATGATTTTTTTTCTGACAAGTTAGGTCTTTCGATATATGGGAAATACTGTACAGCTTATGAATGATGCTTTCAAGCTGCATCCTCTCCTCCGTGAGACTTGCACCCCTCCTTGTGGTAGATTGAAGCAATTGTGTGAGCAAAACCCTCTGCTGGGCTTTGGCTTCCAAAAAGAGCTCAACTAACCACCCGAGATGGGCGTTCAGCTCTGGCATTGAGCATCATCTTCTCCAGGTTGTTCAGCTCTGGCATTGAGCATCACCTTCTCCAGCTTTTTCAGATCTGGCATTGAGCATCATCTTCTCCAGGTTGTTCAGCTCTGGCATTGAGCATCACCTTCTCCAGCTTTTTCAGATCTGGCATTGAGCATCATCTTCTCCAGGTTGTTCAGCTCTGGCATTGAGCATCACCTTCTCCAGCTTGTTCAGCTCTGGCATTGAGCATCATCTTCTCCAGGTTGTTCAGCTCTGGCATTGAGCATCATCTTCTCCAGCTTGTTCAGCTCTGGCATTGAGCATCGTCTTCTCCAGGTTGAGAACGTCTCTAAGTTAGAGCTACAAACAACTTCTCCTTCTCACTAGAAGTCAACTATAAGCGTACGTTTCAAGCATAATTAAACTGGAGGGTGTAGATTTGTGTGACACATTGGAAGAGTTAAAATACCCAATCTTAATGTTTGTTTAAAGGTTACTTCTGGATGAAAGCTGGTTAGAGAATACATAACAGATGCTGAAGGCATCCATTATGTATTTTTGCAATTAGCAGAAAATCTTAGTACTTTCCTTAAAGAACATACATAATTTTGTGGGATGTTTATTGCTGGAAGCAATCTGCTTTCGCTGGCAAGAACGGCATCCAAGAGCCTAGAGAAGCTTCACAAGAAGTCACACATGGTGAGCCAAATGCCATCCTTGCTTCAGGAACAGCACTTAAAATCCTCAGCTCTCTGTCACAAGGAAGCGGTCAAATGCACTTTCGTTCCGCAGAAAATTTTAAATTAGAAAGAACATGGTAAAATTATCCCTGTTTCTATTTTCCATTGACATTTTGATTACCCAGCAAAAACGTGGCTGCTGATTATATTTCCATTTGAGAAACACAATCAGGATGTTTCATGCCATTGTTGTCTACAATGCCCAAGGGTTTCTCGCATGGTTTGGCTACCAGCTCCCCTGTTGCAGTAGGGACATACTACCATACCTTGGGAAACCTTGTCCATCCAGGTTGGAAAGGAAAGTAAGGAAGCCACTACAGCTCCCAGAGAGCATCCACCTCTCATAGCAGTTTGTGTCTTTAGAGTATGAGGTGGGGCAGCAGCTTAACTTGAGACTCTGACAGTCCTGCCCCTGAAATAAAAGCACTGGTGATTTCCATCATATCCAAACAAAACCACAGGAGGTGCTCAGACCAGGACAGAGGTATTTGGATTGGAACACAGTGTGGAGCTCAAGATGCTTGGGGTACACAGCTGTGGACTTCAGCCGGTTCTAGTTTAATCAGACAACAGGAATAACACCCCGAACAGCAACCTAAAGAGAGAAATCTGTGCTCAGTCAGGAAAGAGGAGCACTGCATATTGCATCTTCCAAATATATTGATAGATCACAGAATCCCAGAATGTCAGGGGTTGGAAGGGACCTGGAAAGCTCATCCAGTGCAGTCCCCCCATGGAGCAGGAACACCCAGATGAGGTTACACAGGAAGGTGTCCAGGCGGGTTGGAATGTCTGCAGAGAAGGAGACTCCACAACCCCCCTGGGCAGCCTGGGCCAGGCTCTGACACCCTCACCGGGAAGAAGTTTCTTCTCAAATTTAAGGGGAACCTTTTGTGTTCCAGTTTGAACCCATTACCCCTTGTCCTGTCACTGGTTGTCACCGAGAAGAGCCTGGCTCCATCCTCCTGACACTGCCCCTTTATGTATTGATGACCATGAATGAATCACCCCTCAGTGTCCTCTTGTCCAGCTCCAGAGCCCCAGCTCCCTCAGCCTTTCCTCACACGGGAGATGCTCCACTCCCTGCAGCATCTTGGTGGCTGCGCTGGACTCTCTCCAGCAGTTCCCTGTCTTGCTGGAACTGAGGGGCCACAACTGGACACTGGTCGTCCATGAAGAGCTCCATCATAGATTCAGCTCCACTCCTAAGACTTGATCCCAGTGAGAAGCTATCCTGAAATCTCTTTTCACATCTCATGGCACTAAATACAAGTCCCTGTTGAGCACAGAGTTGAGGTTTGTGCAAGCAGAGCTGCTGAACGAGATTACCATTTCCACGTACTATCCGCACATCATTACGCTTTGGCAGTCACGCAGCAACCCGTGCTGTTTCTTACCATGAAGAAACTGCATTGTGCTAAAAAGCCCTGCAGAATAAAGCAGATAATATCTTTTGGGATGGTGCCTCGTATTTTCCAAGAGCTGTCTCGCTGCAGCAGCTGTTACAAGAAACTAAACCGAACCCTCCTATTTGTAAATCAGAAAGAAAAAGCACAACACAAACTGGTATTTGGTTTAGGACTGTATGGTTCACACAGCGCTTAAGGAGCATTTTAGACAAAAGCAAGCTTTCTGCCAAAAATTCAAGGGGAAAAAGAACATTTCTGCTTTGCTGTCTGAATACAGTTAGAAACCAAGCCGACAAAATAGCCTGGCACTGCTGCCCACTGTGAAATAAGCCGTGCATCTCGTTCTTTACAAGCACAGCTCAATTTGTCTTCATCCTGCCCAGTTTAGCTTTTGCAGATTTACCCTAAGGAGAAATTCCTGTCCCCACAACCCCTGCTTTTGCTTTAATTTCTACCCAATATAATCACAAAATAGCTAGACCAAAACATGCACCGCTGCTGTGTGGAACAGATCTGTACCTAAAGCTGAAATCTGAGTAGTGAAGCCAAACTCATTTAACCTCTTCCAGCATCTTTCCTTCAGTTCTCCATCATCTCACTTGCTCCCATTGAAGCGTAACAGGTCACTGCTAGTTTAATATCTAGCGATCACGGGGGGTTTTTATGGAATTGCTGCTAAGTACTGTGTCGAAGATGGACACATCTGATCTATATAAAAGAGCATAGGAGATTTTCTGTAGTTGGAAAAAAAATAGCTTTGTCAGTTTTGTAACAGATTATGTCCCAAGCCCAATGGCAGAAACAGTAGTAGGTTCTGAATGCTCCAACTGAACATACTCAAAGATTTCTGCAAGGAACAGAGATTGGGAAGAGCATCCCCCTCCCCATCCCAAAGAGCATCTGCAATTCAGAAAGGTCAGAAAATGGCATGAAAATGCAGAAATAAGGAGGATGGAGAACACATGAGCTGAAGTTAGAAAACTCAGGAAAAACACCTATTGTTACCAACAAAAATACAGACCACAGGCTGAAAACCACTAAGCAATACATGAAAAACAAAGGAGAGCAGCAAGATTAAATTCATCTATCCCTCCCCTGTCTTCATTGGAAGATTTATAAAGACCTGCAGATCAAAAGAGTGTGAGAACCACTGCTGTAAGAATCTACTAGTCTGAATATTCTTGTTACCGTCCCCTTTTGTTACCTGATTAGCTGAATCCTCTTTGCACCATCTTGCAGTTTCCATTATTAGCTGTTAAGGCCAAGATGTTGGGATGTTAGCAACACAACTAGTGAAGGGACTTGAACATAAGACCTATGGAGAGAGGCTGAGGGAGCTGGGGTTGTTTAGTCTGGAGAAGAGGAGGCTTAGAGGTGAGCTCAGCACTCTCTAGAACGACCCGAAGGGCAGTTCTAGCCAGGTGGGGTTTGGGCTCTTCAGCAATAGGACAAGGGGCTATGGGCTTCAACTCGCCAGGGGAAATTTAGGCTGGAGATGAGAAAGCAATTCTGTGCAGAGAGAGTGGTCAGGCATTGGAATGGCTGCCCAGGGAGGTGGTGGACTCACCAGCCCTGGAGGTTTTTAAACTCAGATTGGACATGGCACTTAGTGCCATGATCTAATAAACGGACTAAAGTTGGACCAAGGGTTGGACTCGATGATCTCTGAGGTCTTTTCCAGCCCAGTCGATTCTGTGATTCTGTGACTCTGGCACAGCCCCGAGTGCCCAGTCTCTAAGTCCTGCTGTCCCACGTCTTGAAGAAACAACCTAATCCTGCGAAGGGGCCAAGTGTTGTCCCCCTGGAGCAGGCAGCCAAGCTGAGTAGACACAGATCAGAGCTTCAGAAACATCTGTATCGCAACAGGCACCAAACTGGTACCGAACTTCAGACTAAACAGAAAAGTAACCCCCTAAACTGCAGCTTTCCTGAATGCCGGCAGCTAGAAACTGCCAACTGGTAACGGCAATTGGCAGCTCCAGCGTGAACTGAGGCTTTGTGTCATTTAACTCTCCTGTTCCCCCCAGTCCACACAGACGTGCTGCTGGAAGACACGGCATTTTGCACAAGACCTTGGAACTCCCTCATGAACCATCTCTTCTTACTGAGAACAAGTGTTGCTAGTGGGGAATATCTTATATGAGGCAATTCTGAACGGCACGGTTATGGTCTTCTCCACAAGTGTCTCCTTTGCTTGCCGCCACCCCAAAAACTTGGCATCTTTTGGGGAGGGTTCTTCAGTTCAAGTGTCCCACTTGTGTGAGTGGGAAGTCCCTAAGGAGACTCTACTGCCTCAGGACAAGCTTTGAGAAGGTTTTTTAAAACAACATTTGGTCTAACATAGTTTTACCAGCATAAAGAGACTTAAATTGCTGCAACCCCCCTGCTTTTCTCATCCCTTCGCAGACCAGTTCTGTAAGTCTTTCCAGAGGAAGGTTTCAAGTTCAACGTGATGCTGCCTGACAACCTGTATGTGAATAATATGAGGATGTGTTTTAAAATAAGCCCAGCAACCAAATGCTCAACTATACAAATAGAGTAATTTGACAAACAGATCAAGAAGAGGTACCAATTCCACAGTCATTTGATGGATCTTATCCTGTGCCTAACAGGCTCTTCAGGAGTTCAGTTTTGATATAGAAAGCTGAAGTTTTATACATACACCTGTGTTTATACAGGCTCACAAAATAGATAACACTAATAAATACACACTTTATATAGAAATATATATATAAAATATCCCTTGTGACAGATAACCATAAGCCAAACACCCGTATTAAGCCACAGAACAAAGTTTATTGTATCTTCTCAAATTCTTTGTACAGTTTTGCTGCTAAACAGACACAACACAGCGGCATGTTGCCTTTAATCTTTATTTCAATCCTAAGTCCAACTTGAAAGAATTGGTAACACATTTAATGGCATCTTCAATAAATAAAATGACCCAAAAAATCTAGTCTTCGCACAGACACATTACAATCCACTCCAAATTCGATATTGCCAAAACATTTTGTTCTAAAAACTTGCTCCGAAGGCGTTTTTTTGTTTGTTTCAGCGCTTAAATACACAGAAAAGTATATGATGAGAGAAAACAGATACCCTATTCTGAACAGAACTTGTAAAAAGCAGTAACTTAGAAACAAAAGATAATTAAATCTCTCTAAGTAGATTAAAGAATCCAGTTTGAGGTCTGTTTGGAAAAAATCCTGATTTTTAACCTTCATATCAAAACATGTAGTTTTGCCAGATCCTATTCTATGTCAGCACACTTATACAATAAGAATTCAATGCCATGATTTCATTTTTAAGGGGAAATTCACAAAGCGAAAGCATTAACCTCCCACGCTCACTAAAGTAGCCGTGGTCCGTATATTGTGCAGCGGTAAGAGGCCATTTGTGCTCGGTCCATCATTTGAGCTCCTACCATAGTGGAAAAGAGCCTGTAGTTCACCCTTTGTTTCTGCATCTCAGTGCAGGAGCCTCAGGAACCTCAGCGAGCTGAGAATTCCTGCAAATACAAACCTTCCCGCACAGATCGGATTGCAGGACGAGGACCAACGCGTCTGATTCTCATTAGAAGTCAGGCTTTATTTAAAGCTTTTCTTAGAGAAAACCATCACTGAAGAAAAGCTGATGCCCAAAAAAAGCTCCAAATTGCAATTCCCTGTGATTTCCAACATCTATTAGCATATCGCAAACCAATTACAGTGTCAGTTGATGTAGGAAGAACCATTCTATCACTAAAATTAGTTAAAACACTCATCTTCAAGCCTTCTGGAGCCTTCTTCAGTGAGAGCTTAGGGCATGCAAGGAATGCATAGTTGGGCCCCCCCAGACCTATGCATAGTATATAGGGGAGAGAAAAGGTTACTTTAAACAAAAGGCAGAATTACACCACATCTGTGCAAACATTTAAACCAGTTTGTTTCATCTGGTCGCTTATCCCAACCACTTGTCTTGACTGTACTTGGCTAATTCAAGAGAACGTGATGAAGCACAAGCCAATTTATTTAAGGGAATGGAAGTTCTTTTCGGCAGGTGTCTTCCCCTCAGCTGACCCCATGGTAACAAAAGTGCAATAATTTACAATCTTTTCAAACAAACAGCTATTAAAATAACACAACTTCAGGGAAACCAATTCACTAGTTTCACCATAAAAATAGTTCCCCAGGTAACAAACCTTAAAGCATTCGGTAACACAGTATTTCAATAATAATACAGAGAATCCCTTCCACTTGTTAAAAAAGACAGAACTGTTACAAGATTTTGCTTATTTTACACTATTTAAGAGTTTTGCAATCTTGTGAAGACCGTGCTGTAATTAAGAATATAACTGTCATTTTAAATACATGAGTATGGAAATACTGGCCTGACTGAAATGATATTCTCAAGCTTTTGCAAATAAAGACAAGGTAAAGGCCAGGGCCATGTCAGCCAGGTTACTCAAGAACTTACAAGACAGTTTACATCCGGAGTCATACGAAAGCACCACTTCTCATACTTTGTCTACCTGTTGCTGAACAGCATATTAAATGATTTTGTGAGAACTGCTAAAGCAGATTCTCATCCTAACAGTAGCTTGACTTAGAGAATTCAGGTTTGGGGACAACAGGGAACTTTGACAAAATTGTCTGAAAAATTTCTGCTAAATTTGGTCCAAGCATCCAAAAACCAACCAAGGGCATGCACGTCCCTCATAGCTTAATGATCTTTAGTTATCCTTAAAACAAAAAAGTGTATGGCAATAAGGAATAAGGGCTGCCCACGATAGGCACAGAATAAATAGTTCCTTCAGAAAGACGTTTCAACTGTGGTTTTGCCATGTGAGAAACTGAACTTGTACTAATCAAGAACCCTGAAATTTGTACATCGTAGCCACGAGAAATTTCCTATTTAAGAAACAGATCCATTTGTAATTTACTGCTTTCCCAATCCTCATTAGATATGTGAAAACCAATAAAAAAAATCTTTTAAAACAATTACAAAGAGTGGACTGCAGGGGCAGCTATTCAAGCAAGATTCAAGCATGAGTTGAAATGAACGTTCAAGCTGGGCATTAGCCTTCTTTGTCGAAAATTTGTACGACTTTTTCAAAAACCTAAAAAGAGAAAGAACAATGTTAATTTTATGAAGTGTCAGTCAACTAGTTATTTCAAACCAGCACACACAATAACTGATAGTATTTTTAAAATACATAGTTTTTTCTTAGAACATTCACAATAATTCTTTAATAGTGAAACTGGCATCAATTCTGGGAAACTGAGGCAGAAGAGCAGTACTACTGCAGAAAGGCAAAAGCTCATGAAAGTCAATAAGACAAGACACTGCTAAACACAGAAACGCTGAAAATTTAGCCCAGCTCATGTTCAAGCAGAACTAATTGATTTCTGGAAGTTATTCACATCTTAATCAATCCTTCAAGAGTCAAAATGAGAGTTCCACAGGCTCCCCCAGTAACACACATCAGTGCTGAATTAGCACACTAACCACATATCTCAGAAAAATGCCAAAAATATGTACTGCTGTCGTCCCCATGGCTTTTTTGGCTGATATACTTACTTCATCAACAGATTTCGAGGCATCCACTTTTCTGACTTTTCCCATTCTCTCATACAAATCTATTATAGGCCTGGTAGACTGCAGATACGTATGAATTCTAGGAGAAAGCACAGGGGGAAAAGCATTACACAGCAGAATATTAACAGAAGGGAACTGAAATGTTTTGGAGATAGTACCTCTTTTCCAGACTCTCCCGATTATCATCACTCCTACCACTGCTCTTGCCTCTTTCAAGACAGCGGCCAATACATATCTACAAAAAAACACCAAAAAGATGATCACGACTAAGAACACAAGGTGCTATCTTGAAAGCAGGAATGGAACAAAAATCCAGAAAATCTAAATAAGCCTGACACACAAAAGTGTCCAGATCTGGTAGGTGTAACCAGAATTCATGTGGCAAGTTAAGATTCCTCCAAGGAAAAAGGATGATAGCTGTAGATAGCTTTAGATAGCTTCAGTGAGGTAGACTGTGAACTGGCTGAAGGGAAGAAGCCAGAGAGTCGTGGTCAATGGAGCAGAGTCCAGTTGAGGCCTGGATCTAGTGCAGTGCCTCAGGGGGCAGTGCTGGGGCTAATTATTATTCAATATATTCATCAGTGATTTGGATGAAGGAATAGAGTGACTGTCAGCAAGTTTGCTGATGACACCAAGCTGGGAGGAGTGGTGACACTGGAAGCTGTGCTGCCATCAAAGACCTGGACAGGCTGGAGAGCCGGGCAGGGAAAAATGTAATGAAATAGAACAAGGGCAAGTCTTGAATCTGGGCAGGAACAACCCCAGGTTCCAGTATAAGTTGGGGAATGAGCTGTTGGAGAGCAGTGTAGGGGAAAGGGACCTGAGGGTCCTGGGGACAGCAGGGTGACCATGAGCCAGCACTGGGCCCTTGTGGCCAGGAAGCCAATGGCACCTGGGGTGGGTTAGAAGGGGGTGGTCAGTAGGTCAGAGAGGTTCTGCTGCCCCTCTGCTCTGCCCTGGGGAGACCACACCTGGAATCTTGTGTCCAGTTGTGGCCCCTCAGTTCCAGCAGGACAGGGAACTGCTGGAGAGAGTCCAGCGCAGCCACCAAGATGCTGCAGGGAGTGGAGCATCTCCCGTGTGAGGAAAGGCTGAGGGAGCTGCGGCTCTGGAGCTGGACAAGAGGACACTGAGGGGGGACTCATTCCTGGGGAATCAATATGGAAAGGGGGAGTGTCAGGAGGATGGAGCCAGGCTCTTCTGGGTGACAACCAATGGTAGGACAAGGGGTAATGGGTTCAAACTGGAACACAAGAGGTTCCACTTTTAAATTGGAGAAGAAACTTATTGTTAGTGAGGGTGGCAGAGCCTGGCCCAGGCTGCCCAGGGGGGTTGTGGAGTCTCCTTCTCTGCAGACATTCCAACCCGCCTGGACACCTTCCTGTGTAACTTCATCTGGGTGTTCCTGCTCCATGGGGGGATTGCACTGGATGAGCTTTCCAGTCCCTTCCAACCCCTGACATTCTGGGATTCTGTGACTCCATCAGTTTATTAAAATGGCAGCTCTTAAAATGGCATTGTGGTCAGTGGAAGCAAAAGCACCATCAAATTTCTGGTTCAACTGTGCATCCAACCTGAGGCATTCAAAGAAAAGAATTATCTGCTTCTCAAGGATGTGTTCAGACTGTCTGCAAAGCAGCACAGCAGCTTCAACCACCACTCTACGCCTGAACTGAAAGTCATGGTGGCCTATCCCCATCATTTTGTAAGGCTACACACCAAGTTAAAACGTTCTTACTTGACATTGCTATAATGAAGACTTAAAAATCAAATTATTTTCCCTACAAAGTACACCCATAGCAAAAAGAAATAATCCAGAAGATTATGAAGGCGTTGTTATTTATTTTTAGATCTAGTAACAAAATTAGAACCCCCAAATTAACACCCTACCATGTGGATAAAAAAAGAAAAATTAATCTTATTTAAGTTTATAAATAGAAAAAAATAATCCCTCATTTGTTGAGATTTAAAAAAATAAATAAATAAAAAGAAAAGGTAAAAAAGATTCTCAGGAAATTGGGAAAAAGGGTAAAAGGATGAAAATCAGCTAAAGGTGTTGGGATCCTCATATCAGTTTTCATGCCTCAAGGGCACTGACATATTAAAGTGACAGCCTATCATGGGACTTGTCAAATTAATATAATGTATCACTGTCAAAATGCCCTTGTGATCTAATGACTAAAAGCGTTGATTACTGGCTCTCTTATAGCACAGCTCGTAACTAGAAAATAAAGATGACTGCTGCTACCAGCACTTCAGAATTAAAACAGACATTGCACTCAAATACATTTTGGACTAAACAACAGTTAAAAGCAAACCGAGTAATGTTTTTTGTAAATTAACTAAATTTTGTATAATGTATTTAAAGTTTTTATAAATTTTGCTTAAGAATGCAATTGCCTGAAGTACTTCAGTATAATGTATTCACACATGATTATACCAAGTGTCCCCCTGCTGCTTCAAAGCCATCCAGGTTTTTATCTGCAAAGACAAATAGCCAAAAAATCCTTCAAACTCACAGACCAAGTTTTCCTTCTGCTCTTACATTAGTCCATTGACTACCTGACAGAGTTTATTGTTCTTCCTGAAGGATTCTCCCAATACAGCAAGAAAAGAAGTTACAGGATGACACACTTCATTACCTCATTGTCACAATCAAAAAAGAGAACAAAAGAAACATCCGCCTTTCCATCCATAGTCTTATTCCAGCCTTGAAGATTATCTTCATTCCTGGGAAATCCATCAATTAAGAACTTGTTCTTCTGGGAATTGGCAGCCATTGTTTGATCCATAGCCTGATAAAAGAGAATTCAATTCATGATCTCTTGTACATACAACCATTTATCTACTTACTAAATTACCCCCAAAACGTTGACATGGTAAATTGAGCAGCTTTTATCTTTGATTTACTGCAGATTTACAAGATGTATTTTTGTTTCACCTTCAATGCATGCTAATTAACTCCCTGATGCATCCACACGTCCCTCTTTCAAACTGAATTGGCTATTTCATAAAGCTCAAAATCTTGTATCACAGAATCACAGCTTAAGAAGTTGATTTTCCATAAGATACTGGAAAGTGCTGTTACACAATAAGATGCCAAAACATGACCTAGAGTTAATTCTAATAGAAAAACTCCAGATAAACCTAGTGCCATGAGCAACAGAAGCCTTTTGCCTTAAAGGAAATACTCTGGTTGTTTTCCTGGACATCTAATAAGGGTAAAGGCTGGAGCTTTTCCTTCCATAGGAACATTACCAGGTGCTCTTCTCTTTCACCTGGCTATCTATTTCCATAAAATTGACATAAATTTACTACATCTAAGGCCTCTACCCTCCCGTTCAATATGACTGAGCTGACCAAGAGGTCCAAAAGCTAGTCAAGAAAAATAAGAAATCCAGAGTTGTGCTGATTTCCTTAGAGCTACTAAAGAATAAAGTAAAACATGTGCACCCACATGTCCACTGTTTCATACTAGGCACACCAGAGGAAAGGCAGCTCTTCCAGAATGAGGCCACTGCCTTGTTGCTTAGTCTGCAAGAGTGAATCAGCAAGGAAATAGCCCTTTCCTTACCCTCTTCAGCAAGCTGATTGTTATTTCAACCGGTACAATTTCCCCTTCCTTAATGTAGTTCTCGATGAGCTCTCCATACTGTGAGCCCGGCCTTTTCCGTTCATCTCGAAGGAGGTCACCGGCAGAAAGGTGCGTGTAGCCGTATTTCTGAAATGTGCAAAACAAACAGGCATAAATTCCCTTGAATTAGTACACGTGCAAAGTTAAATGTGGTTGATACTGTTGACGTTATCTTCACACTACAACAGAAAAATATAGGGAATAGCATCTTGCTAGTGACAGATCTATTCCACCATCAGTATGTAATCCATAGTATACTCGGTATGCGCAGAAAGCACAGCGGTACAGAGATTCTTGGATAAAACGCTCAACAGGCTTTCGCTCAGGCAGTTATGTCCAGTTTTCAAAGGTAATTTTGCCATGTTTGGAAACCAGACTGGCTCAAAGTCCTTCCTGAAATATTACACTGTGCAAGGAGACATTTAACAATCACCAGATCTGATGCAAGCAGTTCAATTGATTAAAAATTAGAAGTGGTTATTAGTCGCTGGGGAAAGTCTTGATTTACAAAGTGAAAAAGTCAAGACAGTGCCTCTCCTTGCTATGTTTATGGAACAGGTTGGCAATTCTATCTAATTACCTACTTCTACTAAAAAAAAAAGCACATGAGGTGGTTGCAGGTCCTTTGGGTCTGGAAGGAGCACTGTAGGGGAAAGGGGCCTGGGGACAGCAGGGTGACCATGAGCCAGCACTGGGCCCTTGTGGCCAGGAAGCCAATGGCACCTGGGGTGGGTTAGAAGGGGGTGGTCAGTAGGTCAGAGAGGTTCTGCTGCCCCTCTGCTCTGCCCTGGGGAGACCACACCTGGAATCTTGTGTCCAGTTGTGGCCCCTCAGTTCCAGCAGGACAGGGAACTGCTGGAGAGAGTCCAGCGCAGCCACCAAGATGCTGAAGGGAGTGGAGCTGTGAGCTACTGAAGAGCAGGCTCAGGCATGCAGGAGGGTGGCGATGGATGTCACCACCCTTGGGGAACTGCTGGAGAGAGTCCAGTGCAGGGCAACTAAGATGCTGAAGGGAGTGGAGCATCTCCCGTGTGAGGAAAGGCTGAGGGAGCTGCGGCTCTGGAGCTGGACAAGAGGACACTGAGAGGGGACTCATTCATGGGGATCAATATGGAAAGGGTGAGTGTCAGGAGGATGGAGCCAGGCTCTTCTGGGTGACAACCAATGGTAGGACAAGGGGTAATGGGTTCAAACTGGAACGCAAAAGGTGCCACTTAGATTTGAGAAGAAACTTCTTTCCAGTGAGGGTGGCAGAGCCTGGCCCAGGCTGCCCAGGGGGGTTGTGGAGTCTCCTCTGCAGACATTCCAACCCGCCTGGACACCTTCCTGTGTAACCTCATCTGGGTGTTCCTGCTCCATGGGGGGATTGCACTGCATGAGCTTTCCAGGTCCCTTCCAACCCCTGACATTCTGTGACATTCCAACCACAGCGCGAGTCAGAAATCCTTATGTCCCCGTTGTGGTTCTGACACCAACTTCCTTCTCCACCTGGGTCAAGCCACTTATAACTCTGCAGCTGCACAGGCACTCCCCAAACCCGCCCTGCGCACCCGTCCTTGCTGCCTCCTGCCCCAGGAAGAACAGGATAAACCGGGAGGGCAGCCCTGGGGGACACCGGTACCTTCCGATGATGATGATGTGGCAGATGAAGGTGAACAATTCCACCGGTACCACCCTGTGCCACGCCATGTACAGTCAACAGAGAGCAGTGAGATCATGTCCAAATCTATCCATTTGGTGCCAGCAAACAGCAGTACTCTTTTCTTTCACCTCCTTGGTGCTTACCTAAGCTAGGTATACATCCAAAACAGACCACACCTGTACACACTCATCCTAAAGTTTTTACACACAAAAAGAGTGGCAGCAAAAAAACCTTTCGGGCTATCAGCTTGGCTGCAGCAACATCCAAAGCAAATTTCAAACAAGGTGCCTGAGCAGCATAATAATGTGACTACACACACTTTGTAAGGCCGTGAACTTGGGATTTAAAAACTTGGCTACTGGACTAAGCACAACAGAAATATTACATGAGCCACTAAGTGACTTTCGAAATACTTCAGTTGCTTTCCAATTTCGCCCACAAAAGTGTGGCAAGTTAGTTCTGCCATAGTCATAATTTAAGGAGGGATATAATTACCTAAATCTCCAAAACTCTACACAGCTGGTGGAAAAAGGAAGCAAGATTTTGCTCTAAATAACTGTGAAGGAAAAGCTCCACAGACGTCCTCTATAAGCTCACTGTACTCCTGCTTTAATGTGCACTGCATTTGGATATGCCTATTTCATTGCAAATCTAAATATTAACTATGAACTACAGAAGCCATAAACCAGAATAAATCTTTCCTTATAAGCAAGAAACCTTACTCTGCTGAACCCTAAATTAACATGTAGCTCTTCTTGCTGAAGTTAAAGAATTATATTTTTAACATTAAATTTCTACAAAGGAGAAAACGGGAGGAAAATATAATCCTTTTGGTTTTAGAGGATTACCAAACCATTTAATTTTCCTTGGCATTTCCCTTTTCATGCATGAAAATGAAATCAAGTCAGGCAATTTTTGGAATTCTCTGTCCCAAACTAAAATAGGTTTTAATGGCTGAACGGGAAAGTAAAAGATAGAAGTGTGCTAAAGTGCTGTTGCATAAACAGACTTGTTTTAAATAATAGTAAATTGTATTCTAGAGTAACCTTGAGAACGGATTAACCAGGCAACAAGAAAAACAAGCTTCTCCTTCAGGGGCAAAACATCTATTTGTTAACTGTACTGAGTCAAGAGCCAAAGACAACACATTGATTTAAACAATGCGAACAAGCCCAGAGAAAGGCTTGGCTGCTGTTCTGGGAAGTGGTGCTCACACTGCTCTCACCCATTTAAATCAATTAACACAGGGCACAAAGTTTTCTTTGGTCTTCAGAGAGATAAACCCTCAGCAAGCGTCCTGAATTGGACAAAATTGTCACATCCCCAAGAGCTCGTGAAAGAGACCGTGATGTAACTGCCCAAAAATGGGGCGTCTTGCTGAAGTGCCAAGCACATCTTGATGCAATCCCTAGAACGTGACTGCTGCATAATCCTTCTCCTCCAAAATCAGAAAGGGAGCGGGACTGCGGCGGCCAAACTATGAAAGAGCTTTTCCTCCAGTTTTTGAAGGACACATATATGCTACATTCGTAATGTCAGACTGAGAGGAAGATTTGAAATAGAAACTAGGTTAGAAAAATATGCCGAGCACCTTAAATCTGGATTTTTAGATTACAGAGATTTAAAAAAAAAAAAAGAAAATATAGCATTAACTATTCTAAAACTTATTTCAGCAGTAATATTTTCTGCTATGCTTCGCTGTGGGGGACTACGGTGGGTCTGTGGATTCCCTGATGGAGGGCATGGGAACAGAAATTAGCCTTGAAGATATGAAGGCCTACCCGTGAGAAAGATGGGAGTAAAGGAGTATCTGGAGATGTTAAGGATGCACCTGTGAGGGAGAAAGGAGTAAAACAGCAACATCGATGATAGCAAAAATAGCCTATGAGATGCTACTGTTGTAACTTGTAACCAATAGTGAAGAGACACTTGAATTGGTAAAACTGTATAAAAATGCACTTGTGGCAATAAATGGCATCTACTACTTTCATTCTGGAAGAACCTGGTCCATGTTGTTTGTCCATCTCAACCGCAACACTTAGCAGACTGCTGTGCCATTCTAATAGAAGAAAAAATATTAAATTGCTGTTATTTCTAAAGCTATTTTTATATTTGGAGAACCATAATCCAAATATCTTACAGAAATGAGCTGTGAATGAATGAATGAGATAAAAATCAGCTGTCTTCAGCACCACTGTAGTCACCTGCTTCCTTTGCTTAAAAAAAGATCAATCACAGTGCCATGGAAAGGCAAGCTCAATTTTCCATCGATCCCAGCACACAGGGGCTCATCAGCACACACTTAGTACCGTGTAGAGAAGGGCAAAACATCGCTCGCTTGTTGGACTCCCAGTGGCCTGGGAAATCAGTCCCCATGCAGCAGGACAAGCTGGGCCAAGCAAGGTGGATGCCTCACATCTCCAAATCACAACCCGAGACCACAGCCTCCCTGGATGCCCTTCTCTCCCCTGTCCTACAGCCACTTGCAGCTTTCTTCTGTCAGCCAGGATCTACAACGTCCACTGCCCAGACAGAACATTCTTTGCTTTCAGGAAACACACTAAATATACTGAGATAACAGAAAATACTCAAGTCATCTCTGTGCCGTGCTTGATTCAAGGAGGACATTGCTGTAGCAATGTTCTCCGGGCAGTAAGAAAGGATCAGGAGTGTGCAGCTGCTGAGACTCCTCACCCAGCTGGCTTTGGGGGGATCTGAGTTTATTTCTGCTTCAGCCCTGTCTGGTCCAGCAACACATCCCTCCACTAAATACACAGCTTGAGACTTCCCTAAATGAGCAGAAGCCAAGAAAAAGCAAGAGAAACACAAATTACTACTTTGACCTTGACTCCTATCTTGGCTTATCGTTGTTACTGCAAAAATGAAAGTCACAAGGCTTAAGATCTAAACACATAAAATAACAAACATTTATTGCCCTTCTTCTGAGCGGTCGTATCTTGAGCAACCTTAATAAATAACTGAAGTTTGCTACATGTTCTCAGACACACCATTCAATAAGCAGTTAAAATAAAAACAGAGCTGGGTAAAGCCTGCAGCCTTCGTGGTTTTCTTTTTTTTAAGCCTAAAAAGCTTTTGTCTGTTCTATTAGCAATTAACACATGGAATTCTAACTTTGGGGTATAAACTATAATGCAGTAATAGACCTTCTGCCTGCTTATTCCAAAAGGCGACATTTTCTTAGTTTGAAATATGTTCTTGTCTCTGGGGGAGGAAAAACAAACACAAAACCACATTAACAAAACAAAATGCACAAAGGAGATGCCACTGACTTTGCCCCCAGGGAAGTGGGTGGATAGACCAAGCACCCCAGGGCTTCAGAACACTCAGATCAACCAAGGCAACCAGTGTAATTGGGAGAGACCCAAAATCAATGCTCAGAGTCTGTGTCCTGCAAAATTGAAGCATAGTGATAAATCTTTGGGGGGTGGGTGTGAATTTATACGATCACCCACCGTGTTTATAACAAAGCTCCAAAGTTCAGAAATATTAACTTATATTTCAAAAAAACCCACCATACACTATAAGAACTTAAGGCTAAGTGGACTACTAATACTTGGCACTCTCAGAAGAGACTTCAGAAATTGAGTTTAAAGCAAACAATTCTAATAACGTTTTTATTTCAAGGCAGTTAACGCTGTCTCAGACTTCCAAAGGACATTTAACACATGACAGCCAAGCCTAAATCCACTGCTACTTTCAGACGATTGTTTCTGATACAATAAGTTCTTCTTTGCATTGTTTCTTTCACCCTAGGAAATCTCCTTATCATATATCCCAAAGCAACTTAACAGCTTTTTCCACTTGGCTATTAACTTATGCTCTTATAAAACAAGAAGGCTCAGCATCCCACCTTGTGTGATTAATTTTAGATTTAACCACAACCATACAGGATAAGGCTGAGGTGAATGATATTTTGGGTATCCAGAGAGACATGTCTTGCACACCCCAAATCCCTACAGAATCACGTTGCCCAAATAAACAAACAAAAATACAACTTCAATCTTGCTTGGAATAAAGACAAATGACTTAGTTATTACTCTTTCCTCCAACCAAAGAGCTTTGCATTTCAGAGGTTGTAAGGAGTTAAATTTTATATACATGAAAGCATAGTATGTGCAGATTTAAAGAACGTATTTCTTTCCCTTGACTTTTATAACCATTTGATAAGCAAAGTTCCAAAGTCAGCAATAAAACACATTCAGCTTGCCCTGCATTCAAGTGACATCATTCAACTACATGCCCAGATATTCTGCCTCACACTACAAGCTACACAACAGTCTTAGTTGATGGTAAACTCCACCTCACACGGCTGTGGAAGGTTTTGGGAGCTTATTGGCAGAGCTGGAAGGGAGAGGACAGGAACTTAAGAGGGAATTTGAGATAAATTCATCCCTTCCTAAAAAGAACAAACTGGTCTAGAGCAGCAGTTCTGCCACATCTGCATTCCAGTGACAATTCTATGAGTTTGTGAAGTGTACACACGAACCTTCCCTTCATATCAGAGAAAACCAGCCTGGTTCAGCTGTCTCCTCCAACCTTATCTGTGAAGATAAAGAAACCTAATCGCTTACCTGCTGTTCCCTTTCGCACACTGTGTCAATACCCATTTCCGCTTGTTATTATGTCGTCTTCCCTCAAATCATTTCTCCATTTGGTCCAAATTTGACATGAATACCTGCCATCTCCAGAATGAAGGACTCCAGCACACACACATTGAACAGTTATGATTTAGGCTAGTACTTAAACACATATTTTGCTCAAAACATGTGATAGCCATCTCCCTTTTCTGGGAACGTAAACCACAGTCAGCAAAACAATTGCAGCACTTTGAGAAATTGTTCCCAGGTAGTACGTAATACCCCCGTTACTCTACATATCATAGCTACCCTTGGTTTTGTAATAAAATAATGTTAAAATCATATAAGATAGCAACCTTCCAGTACCTCAAGGGGACCTACAAGAAAGCTGGAGAGGGACTATTACAAGAGCATGTAGTGACAGGACAAGGGGCAACGGCTTTAAACTGAAACAAGGTAGATCTAGATTAGATATAAGGAAGAAACTTTTCACCACGAGGGTGGTGAGGTGCTGGAACAGGCCAGAGAAGCTGTGAATGCCCCATCCCTGGAAATGTTCAAGGCCAGGTTGGTTTGGGCTTCAAGCAACCTGGTCTAGTGGAAGGTGTCCCTGCCCATGGCAGGGGGTTGGAACTATAATAGATGATCTTTAAGGTCCCTTCCAACCCAAACCATTCCATGGTTCTATCTCACCTCAGCAAAGTGAGACTTCTCCCACATGTGATGTGCTCTGTCTCAGATCTCTAGTACGAATAGAAACTGAGAAACATTTATAGCTCATATTGGACTTTTTGTTCCGCACAAACTTCAGATTTCCAGCAAGATACTGGGTCAGATTCATTCCAAATGTAAACTAGCATTATTCAGTTCATTTACAAGGATGAATAAGGTTTATTATCACGCAGTTACAGCCTCTCTTCTCTGTGGCAAGCTGCCAACAGGGTTTAAAATCTGAACACAAATACAGTTTAAAGCTAAAGACAGCACTGACTGCATACAGGCTGTTCAGCAGGGCTCTCTGAGGGGCTGCCAGGGGCCTGGCCAAGGCTGTGTGCTTAAAAGACAAGTTGCTCTCCAGCACTTCAGCTGCATTTCATCCACACTTCCCTGTTCATGCCTCCTTTTTCTAGTTTTCCAGACTGCCATCAGCCCAGCTCTCCCTTCAAGCCTCTCTCCCTCAAAGTTCACCCAGTGGCTCCTGTAGAAACATGCCAGAGAGGCAGAACACCATCCCTCACAGTCTGCACATGCCTTCTACTGGCAGCCCACTGACTTCAATTTACTTCTTTCCATGCAGTGAATAGGATTAGCAGAATTTAAGCAAATTTACATTTCTTAGTACTTGGACTTCCCTTTCCACGCTTAGAAAAGAAAATAAATACAGTACAAGCAAAGTTAACTTTCTTCTTTCATTTTGAGCTGCAAATACAACTCAAGTAGCAATGACTCATTCGAAGTTCTCCTAATAAAGTGGTCTTTATCCAATTATATTAGCATATCAAGCCAAAGGCAATTAAATTTCTAAACACAGGCCAGCAGCCACACAAGGTACTTCAGCCCTGAGGCTACACGAATGGTTTGGTGAAAGCCATTAATGACAGCCTACAAGATTCCCCTACAGTTTAAGCTCATTTGTTTGCTGTGTGCCAAGGGCAAAATTTGACCCTACCAAAAAGCTTTTAAGAACGCTACGAACCTTTCATCCCACAATTTAATTTAATGAGTAAGCTGGTTTGAATGAGAGTCCGTAATTTGAGGTTAAAATCCTTCAGAACTAAAGTCATAACGGCATTTTTCAGTCTGGACCAAATTCGCCTAACATAGTTATACAAGACTGACAATTGGGATATAATGGTAGCGTGGATAAACTGTAACAGCACTGCCAGGGCATCACCAAAACAGATGACACACAAAATGCGCCTGTACCAGGAGTTGTGGAGTTTTTGCCCATCAACAGCTTCAGAAACATGGTCATTGCTACAGTTCTTAGTCATTTCTTTCAGTACAGGTATGGATGAGCTTTGATCCTAAATGGCTTTCAACAGGAAAAATATATTAAACTGCTCTGAGGAGAAATAAAAATGTTTCAAATTTGGCATACACACACTTGGAAGCATCCAGTGTTAACTATGCCTGTAATTATCCACCTGAACACAGTGCAATTATCTCATTGTTTTTTAAAAGAACAATACTACATGCCATAGCACTTGCTGTTCTTTCTTAAATACTTGTTCTATCTCAAAGGGATGTAAAAATATATTTGGAAAACTGAAAATGTGAAAATTACAGCATAACGTGCTCTCAGACTGCAAGGTCAGTTTTAAGCTCTTTTAAAAGAGAGAACAAGATTAACCATCCCTGGAGTGAGAGCATCCTTTGACTTCTATGATATTCTGTCACATAACAAAATTTTGGTTCTATTTTTAACATTTTACGTAAGCTGGCACCAGGTCAGAAAGCCAACACCCTGCAGTGTCTACTGTACCAGCTCTAACATTTACGGGACGGGCTTCAGAAGACACGGACCTTGACCCCACGCATTCCCATTCAACACATTGCCAACCCCCGTAAACCACCTCGCCGCCCCTGCCACGCCAGCAGCACACGGGTGGCAGCCCTGCAGTCACCTACGTGGCCATTCAGACGTGTACAGAGCCACCCACGGGGGCCGGGCTGCGAGACACCCAGCACCGCCCGGCCGGCAGCGGCTCCTCGGGACCGGGATCTGCCCCCCGCGCCAAGGCGCAGCAGGACATCGGTGCCCCTACCCGAGCCACTGCCCGTAACGCCACGCTGGGGCGTCCTCCAAGCCCCAAGCGGGTGTCCCCCTGCCCAGGGTGGGTGTCACTACAGGGAGACCCACCCGTGGGGCAGGATGCCGGAGGAAGAAAAGGCAGCAGGAGGGAAAAGGCCAGCCCCTGGCTAAGCCACCTGGCAAGGGCTGGAGCTGGAGGCTGCGCCCGCCGCTTTACCGGCTAACGGGGAGACGTGGGGCTGGTGGTTTTATTTTATCGCGGCGGAACGAGAGCCCAGAGCACAGGGGGGATGCGGACCCGCCATCGCATGAAGGGGAATGCACTCCCCAAGGAGCAGAACAGACCCTTCGGGGAAAAGGGGGGCTACAGCTCCCAGTCGAGCCTGCAGAACCCCGCAGCCGAAGCCCCCGGCCCCCACCAGCCGTCCTCACCTCCACGATGCGAGCGCACTGCGTCCCCTTGCCCGCCCCGGGCCCGCCGAGGACGAAAACGACGACGGGCTTCATGAGGAGTTGGAGACGGCGGCGGAGCAGCAGCAGGACAGCGACAGCTCGAGGGCGGCCAGGGGGAGGCCGCGGGGCGGGCGGAGAGCGGCGGGCACCGGGGCCCGGGCCGGGGCTGAGGCAGAACCGCCGCCGCGCACCCGCTGCTGAGCTGTCCCCACCGAGGGAAAGTGCTTCCGGGTCCCCGGCGGCGCGCGCCGACCGGGAGGGGCGGGGCGGGCACGTGCGCGCAGGGCCGGCAGCGGCGGCTCCGCCATCCGGCGCGCAACGGGCAACGCGCCGCGCTCCGATGAACGCCCGCCCTGAGCGGTGTGAAACCGCTAGGATCGGGGCGAAGCGGCCGGGCCCTGTCGCTGCTCCTCACCCCGGACGCGCCACCGGGCCCCGACCGGTTGTCACAAGCGGGCAAGAGTGCAGGCCCTCACTGACCCGCGGTCGCCGTGGGTGGCGCACGCCCTGGGACACCCGGCTGGGAAAGGCCGCGGCTGGAGCGGCGCTCACAGCAGGACCGGGCAGGCGGGACGGTTGTGTCGGTTTAGCTTGAAAGCGACGTCAGCAGCCACAGTCCCTCCCGGCGGCGCCCCGCGCTGCCATGGCAACCGCAGTGCGCCTGCGCGCTCCGCGCCCTCCCGTTGACCGTTTATTAGGCCGCCGGCCTTTTTAAATCCCCGGCGCGCGCGCTGACGGTTGGTTCCCCGGGGTGTGCTTTGATTGGTCGAGAGAACCGTTTCCCCCACCGCGCGCCGATTGGGTGGAAGCGCGAAGTGGGGGTGGGACGCGACCCATCGTGCCTTCTGATTGGCCGGCGGCTGTTGGCGGCGGGGAACGAGGGGTCGGCTGTGGGCTGAGGAACGCGCCGCGCCGGGGCGGGCCGGGTTGGGTCGAGTCCGGTCCTGCCGCAGCGGCGGGAGCCGAGGCGGTTCCTGCTGCCTCCCCGCAGGGACTGCGGTGCTAGTTAGGCCTTGGGGAGAGGGTGTCACTGGCCATTCCCCTTTCTCTGGGAACGCTGGCAGGGCCCCTCTGGCGCCCAGCTGAGGGAGGGGCTGCGGCGGGCAGGCCCCGCGCCCGAGAGCTGCCCCACACCGGTGCCCCGCGGCGGGGACAAGAGGAGGGGACGAAGCTGCGGCCGCCTCGCATGGATCCCATTCTGCCCGGGCCGGACCCGAGGTACCCGCTTCCCGTCGGGGAAGGTGCCCTGGGAGGGTCCGCTTTACCTCCGCGAGCGAGGGGCGGGAGGTGGAGCGGGGCCCCGGCCCCTTGGGAACACGCTGGGGCCGGCGCCGCTCTGGTTATGAAGAGCTATGGGGGGGCGGGGGGGGGGGACGTGTGTTTGTAATCCGTGCTTGCCAAAAACTAGTGAAAACAGTGAGGCTTTAAAAAAGCTTCGCCTTTTACAAGCTTAAAGGAGGGACTTACTTTCATGGACATTAGGCTCTTAATGAGAATCAATTAACTTTCGCTGGAAACATGAGAGGTCGGTGAGTTGCTTAGAGGGACGCCTTAAAAGCACAGTTATTTCCTGAGAACTTAAGGAAATGTGAAGAATCTTGGCAAAGTTTAACGCTTCAGATACCTACAAAGGAAGTTCTTATTTGTTAGAAAATGTTGAGATATTTGCCAAATGATGTGGACTGTCAAAGGTTTTGTATTTTACTTAACATACTTGGTTCGGGCAACGACTGTAATTCTGTTTGTGTAAGTAAGTTTACATGATTGTATACTAATTTCTTCAAGCCTCTTTGAAGTCTGATTGAAAATTTTGTGCTGTATTATTTGAGTCCAGCCAACGCTTTATCTCAGAAATCTTCCAAGCTTAGGTGAATTTAATGCTGACTTTAAAAAGTCACTAAAACAGGGTTTTTGGAAGCTGATCTAATGTTAAGTTTGCTAAATCAAGATTTTCTGGATGCCATGGAAGTTTCTAATGATTTATGACATTTTTCTTTCCTACAAGGTAACCAGAGTGTTTTTTTCTTGAGCTTTATCTGCAAACTTGTATTTTTGGTCTACGCATCTTCCAAAGTTACATGAAGGAACTGTCAGGTGGAGAATTAAATTTATGTGTTGACTTTAGTTCGTATCCTTGACAACTTCACAGGACAAAGTTTCTGCTTGATTGTCCTAGGCTTGAAACACAAAAAAAGTACCAACAGTTTATGTATGTTATTTGTTGGTTTTGTTACAGTGTTACTCCTTTGTTCTTATAAATGCTACTTTAAAGTACTAAGCTTAATGCATTTTCCTTTCATATCTCTGTCATCTCCCTAGATTTTTTGCTGAAAGGATGGTCCCTTTCAGTTTCCCTCTGTCCAAGTGTGCACTTTGGGACCCGGTCCCTATGGGTGATGTCATTGGTTCACATATTGCCTATTACAGGTAGGAATAACCTTTTTTAAGCTACTAAAGGTTAAAATAAATCCTGAATTATGTGATTCAAAGCCTCGTTTTATCTTTTGAGTCTAGTGTATGATAAGGCTCAAAGGAAAATAAAACAACTGGTGTGTTCATTGTAAGGGTAAAGGGATTTTCATTCGAAAGACTTGAGGATTTCCCTTTCTGTGCTGTATCCCAGCCAAGCAGGTTGGACTTGCCTCAGTCTAGAGTAACTTACAGTTTCTTTCAGTTCCCTTCTCATGTGGAAAGGTGTAAAATAACTGTGTACCTGTAGTTTTCTTTAACATGTTTTTCCTTGTCTCTAAATATTTACAGAGGAAAAAAATATTTTTGACAAACATGTAGCAGATTCCAGTAAAACTTTACATGTTTTGCTTGCTTCAGGAATCTGGATTAAAATGCTGGGAGCTCTGATGTGTTTTTGTTTAGAATGAGTCTGGAGGCAAATCTGAAGCACCTGTGAATTTCTAGGACAATATGGTCCCGAGCTGACTTGTAAAACAAAGGGAGGGTAAAAATGATCCTTATTACTTAACTGGTTAATTTTTATATAGATGTTATAAAAATCTTACTGTAGTTATTAAAGCAAGTATATGAGCAAGTATATGCACTTATGTGCATATAAGGTTGAACAGCCCTTACATGCAGGTCAGAGGGGCCTCTACTTGTCCTTGCCACATAGTGCTCTTTGGGTTCAAATGAAAACCTTCAAGTTTTAGTAAAGTTTAAAAGCAATTACTTTTATTTTGATGAAGGCACTTCACTTAGTTAATCTTAAGCAGGTAGGGTATGAGCCGTCATCACAGTATTCACATAAACCACCAGCTTCACTTTCAACTTTGACCTCTTTCCAAGTCAGAATCATATACGCTATCTCAAGCTAAAATAATATTGATGTATTGACTGCCCTAGACTCCAAACCGACTAGCTTTTTTTACTAAATAGTGATTTTATAGTTACCTAATCTTTCTCTATTCCTGCCTTCTTGTAGCATTGAGCCCAGTCTGCTGCTGCTTTAAGTATCCACACTAAATGAGAGTGCTAAATGTGCTAAAATGAGAGCAACGTGCTAAAATTAGTTAAGCTTTTTGGCCTATAATTCTCTTTAAACTTAGCAGACTTTTAAAATGTTCTGTGTTTTGGTTTTAGTGTTTCTAACTTTTCCCACCTTCTATTAAAATAATTCACTCATGTTCAACCCTGACCCTTGTGACGATGTTGACCTTCCGATGGAAAAGCTTTTCTCTCCTTTTTACTTATTCTCCATAGAAAAAAGCTCTTCTCTCTCCTTGTTATTTATTCTCCACAGGAAAAAATGTTTTCCCTCTGATGCTGGTTTGTTATACTGGTCAAGCCAAAATATTCATGTTGAGATGATAATACAGAGCATTCCGAGGAGCTGTTCTAGTTAAAATGTGGCATTCTTGAATATGAATAGTTGGGGCAATGCTCAGAACATGAGCTAAAATTCCAGTGACATTTTATACCATGTTGTTAATTTTTACCTTTTTCTTGGTTAGGGCTTTGGGCTGTTTCTGTATATTTTTTTTAAAGGACAAAAAAATATTCTGGAAGCTATTCCAATATAATAAATACTTTAAAAAAAAAAAAAAACCATTAAACTTAAACTTGCTTATTGTCTCTTTAGAAACCCGAAGTTATCTATGACAGAGAAAACCTTACGACTTGCCTATCGCCATGCCAAGCAGAATGAAAAGAAACTCTTTTCCTGTTTTTTGCTTGGGACTCTTGCAGTAGCTGAAGGTAACTTTGAACGTCAGGTCGACAGACAATGTTGGTTGGTTGAGTAGGCTCTTATCAAGGAGCCCGAGTTATTGCTCTTGGACTAACTTCATTTATTTATTTCGAAGATGGGGAAAGTGTAATGCTGGCAATAGACCGTTTTGATCCTGGTCGAGAAGTTGCTGGTGGATCAGGCAAAATTCCAACGGCGTTTCTTCCTGGAGACTTTTTGATTCCATGTACAGTCAATGCCTGGGAACCTTCTGCTGATAATATTATAGTGCACACTGCTGAAGATATCAGCTTGGCTTTCGAGGTAGGCTCTGGGCAACTTTGGAGTCTCTTAATAAGTTGTCTTCTAGGAAGGATGCTGGACTATGCACAGGGCTTGATTTCCAACTGCCATAAATTTCAAATACAGCAAAGTTGTGGCTGTGGCAAAACTATTTAGTTGGTCATGTGAAATGTGCTGCTCAAGTGTCATTGAAAAATGTATCAGAAACTATTATAGTTAGCTTTTGCAAGTGTTTAAGGATCACATAGTCTTTAGTCTTGGACTAAAATCTTGCTGTCTGACCAAAGTTGTTCAGCTGGTCTGACCACCAAAACCAGCAGGACAACAGTGATTGCAGCAAACTTATTTAAAAGCGGAAAAAAAAGCTTTATCTTTCAAATCTGTCATGAATGAGTTGCAATATTTCTATGATTGTTGATTAAAAAAAGGTATTGTTAGGCAAGTGACTTGCAAGAAAGCATGTCAAGTCTATATATGTTAGTTGTAGCTGAAACATGTGCTGGTGTACTCTGTTGCAGATATATAATCTGGTAAACACACCTTTTTGCCCATAGATATGTGTATTTGTGTATATATACAAATAATGCTTACTTCACATATAGACTTTCTCATAATGATACCTCCACATGTTAAAATATAAATTTCCTGAATACAAGCAAAAAAAGCTTTGACAGATCATCTTGAACCTTCTAGTTGCCTATTCTTTTATTGATTTTCATAGAATTTAAGTAATCTCAGGGGTTTTTTTTAATATAAAGCAATGCTAAGATATGCACGGCTTAATTTCAAGTGTATTTTATGTTATTAATTGTATTCAGTATAACCACAAGCTTTAGAGACCTGGGTTAACAGCTTTTTATACAGGGCCTACTGCAGCAGTAGCTGTGATAATGATTCGAGTTTCTAGTGTAATACAACTTGAATCATGGTAGTTATACGAAAACAATATCGTGTATTTGAACCTTCTCTTTTCCCAACTTCTAGGGTCTGCAGCGCAGTCTGTGCAGTAAAGAATCACTGGATCTTTCTAAGCTACTCACTGTTAGAGCTCACGTTGTATTCACAGAAAACCTGGATAATCTACATTTCAGTTTTCACTGGGCTTCTATTACTGCAGCAAATATCTTGGAATACACCCCTGTGAAGTCTGTCCCAATTATTCCCACAGCCCTAGCAAGAAATTTGAACAGTCCTATGAATATTGCACAGGTTCAAGGAACTTATAAATGTGGGTGAGTAAAGGTGATGCTAAAAATACCAAAGTTACTGGGCAGTTTGTTGTAATTCCTAAAGCAGGTAGGTGGGCAAGATCTCACCCAGTGCTTTGCTTTTTAGTTAAATAACTGGCATAAAAATAAGATAACTTCTTGGACTTGGAAAAATTTAAAACGCCATAAACAAGAAACAGGAAATGGGGTGGAGCAAAAATCTGAACTAGTTCAGGAGGAGTTCTTGATTTTAACTTGAGTAGAAGGATCTTCCACTGGGGTAGGGGGACACATCTCTAGTTAACATAATGACTATAAACAGCATTGAGCATTTTAAACAATGTCAACGCTGGCTCTAGAATGAAAATCAGATGAATGCAAGTCAAAGCTTTTTCCTTTAATTGTGCTTATAAGATGCTATTGGGGAATCATCATCCTGACTGATAGCTGAGTGAGTGGGATGAACTAAAGGTAGATCAAAGCAATAATTTGAAGCAACTGAATGTCATCTTATTTGGACCTTGTGAATGCCTCTCAGAAAATTACTCTTCAAATTTAACATGACTTGCAATTCTGGATTTGTTGTGACTACCATGATACTAAGCGAATATGGTCCTTGATAATTCTTTGATACACAGGGAATGGATGAAAAGCTGATTAATTGCTGTAGTTATGAAGGAAGAATGGGTTTGGGTTTTTTTTTTCTGAATTTCTTACAGTATTTTCTAAACTTGTATTTATCTCTTTGTGATTATTCTGAAAGATTAACTTCCAAAATAATAAAAACCAAAAAACTTCTGCTTTGTTTCAGCTACCTTACTATGGACCAGACACGGAAATTGCTTTTGCTGCTCGAGTCTGATCCCAAGGCTTATGCTCTGCCGTTAGTTGGAGTGTAAGTGTTTGTCTCTGTTTGTACAGATTAATACATATTGATCTGGGATGTATTTGGTGGATTATATAGTGGAAACCGAACTGTCTCTAATTGGATGTTTCTTCTTACTTCTAGCTGGCTGAGTGGAGTTACTCATATCTGTAGTCCTCAAGTCTGGGCCTGTTGCTTGCGATATTTATTCAGTTCTTCAATTCAAGAAAGGCAAGTCACGTTTGTCCACGAAACATAGAAGCTACTGGCTGCCTAAAAATGCATTCCACAGAAATGTATGGCAACATGGTCTCCTTTTAAACGTATTTGAGGAAATTCTGTGATTCATGTAGGATATGGGGCTACCTGTTTTAATTGTTCTTTCTGGTTTTAACTTCTGCCTCACAATTTTTTGATGACTGAAGTGTTAGAAAGCTGGGCTGATATCTCAAAGACAGAAGAGGATAAACATTAATATTATTAAGGTGACTGCATTTTAGTTTAAAGAAGGGCCAGCAAGCAGAAAACACTAGTTTAAATAGTGGTGGGGTTTTGAACTTTACTTATGGGTGTTTTATTTGACATAGGCTTTCTCCTCATCTGACCAACATATTGAAGCATATTGATTTGCAGCTAATACTCTCTTGTTGTGACTTCCTGCTAAATATTCTGCTTGTATAGTTTTTTGCGTTCTGATTTTTTAATTGCGGTGTTAGTAGATACTCATTGCTCATTCTCTACATCTTTTCACTTGCAGGATTTGCTAAGTTCTATTTATAGGGAAGGTGGGATGGAGTTCAGGTGTTTATAGTTTAAAACTGCTCTTCAGGTAGATAAAACTTTAAAATATACTGTAGGCATCTGCTCGACCACACTTACTTTTAAATCATCAAATATGCTTTTATTACATAATGACAGAATAGTCTGTTTTACCTTAAGTTAATTATGCCCAAATACAGATAAGAGCCCAGTTAGATTATTAGATAGGCAAGTTAGATGCTTGACTCATTAACTTTTGCTGATTCCATCTTGGAAATGGATTAGACAGATTTGATGAACCGTGCAAACAGAATTAACCTCTGCAGATTGACTGTTTAATCTGCGTATCAAGCATTTGTAACTCCTAAAATTGTGTGTGAATGTATTTTTCAGACACCTTGTTCTCCCTGCTTTCTTTATCTCATGTGTTACTCAAAAAAACCCCAACCAAATACACACATACCTCCCTTTCCAACAAGTGCTTTACAAGTGCTATCAAATGAAAAATTGTTCTGCAAGCAGTACTACATTTTCCTGGAAATGCACAATATTTTCATTATCCTTGATCTTTTGTGTTACATGTAGACTGTTTTTCCTTACTGTTCTTTGCCTGTAGACAAAACTTGAATGTAATTTCTCTTAAAAAAAAAAAAATCTTGTTACTAATGAGCATTTTTGGAATATTTAGTGATAACTGAAACACTGTCTTTAGAATATGGCTTCAATTTTTACAGCTTTTTTTTCTTCTGTGGTATGATTGAAGCCTTCCTGGAATTCAACGTACTAAGTGATCCTAAAGGTTTGAACTAGTGAATAGATGAATTGTTCCCATTTCTCTACTTTGTTTTGATCCTTTCATGTGGCATCATCAGCCCTAAGTCCCATCTGTCGAGCACCACTCAAAATGCACTGATTCACCAATTTGCTGAACCACGTGGCAGTTTGCTGAGTATATTGAGAAACTAAGGGCCTTCTTCCTGTTTCTTAAGGTTTGTTTGTTTTTTGCTTTGTTTTTTTAAGATGCATTTTGTTTCTATTTTAGGGTTTTTTCGGAATCTGAGAGTTTTCTTATTGTGCTTTATTCATTGACACACAAGGAACCGGAGTTTTATGAGTGTGTTCCATGCAGTGGACAGACTGAACTAGGATTTCAGATCTTAACTTGCAGTGAAACAGTACACCTCTACAAAGTAGGTGCCTTGGTTTCCTACCGCATCACTTTAAGATTTGACTTTTAGTCTAAGTACATATACAGGGCATCACTATAATGTGACCCAAATTGAATTGCAGCATTTGAAAATGATGTGGTTCTAGAAAGCAGCCTTTTTGCAGTGATTACTGCAAATTCAGAGTTTGTATCTCGAATTGAGAGATGACCTCTAAAGTCAGCAGCTGCTCGCTTTTCTAAGAACATTAAGAATCTGTCTTTTAAAATGTAGCGTGCTGTGCTTGACCTGCTTAGTGCTCCTTCTTACTAGTGGCCTTTTGGCTTTATGAGCAGAGATTCTAATTTCCTATAGCATTTGTTAATCTGGTGTTCTATGTGCGTGCTGGACACGTCTAACAACTGCTATGGGTGATATATATCGGTGCTTTCTGGAGGGCAAAGCTGGGTAACTTGTGCTTTGCCTGAAGTTAAATGCCATGCAATTCAGTGGCTACTAATCTGCAGATCTCTTGCTGCATTACAGTAACAAAGCAGGAACAATTTTATCTCTGTGCAAAGTAACTCCTTGAAAGAATTTAATGATACAGTGTCTGGAAGATAACTAATAAGGTTTGAGGAAATTCTAGGAAATCTCAGCTCCTTATATGTTTTCCTAGGCTTGTGCAGAACCTAAAGTTGAACTGTTATATATGCTCCTATGCTCTGGTAGAGTAGCAGCCAGTGTAACGTGTGTCCTGTGCTGTTCTCTTTCCAATTAAATTTCCCTGTTCGGGGCAGCCTTCCACCTTTGGCCTGGGCACAGCTTATTTTTCTCAAGATGACAAGTCTCTTAACACAGACTCACTTCAGTTGTCTCCAGGACTTGCCCCGCTGTGGTGTGTGAAACACTAGAGGAACAGTTGCTGTTTCCTATGGTGGTGAAGGCTTGTGGAAAAGTATCTAAGCAGTTACAGCAAGGAAGCATCTGCTCATGGCTATAATTAGCCCAATTACTTTACAGAGTAACAGGGGGAACAGTGTTAAACAGGAAGGGAAGTTGCCTCCCTCCTTGTAGTGGTGAAAGAATTGAGAATTGAAAGTGGAGGACAAGCAGCAAATAATCAGATATAAATGTCTTTAAAACTATTTTTTTGTGAGTAGTGCCTCAGTGATTAAAAGTTGGAAGTTTTAATAGATAGAAAATTCCATTCCAGAATGTTGAACCTTCAGACAAGAGCCCTATCCAATTTGAGTTGAGTGCAGAAAACCAAAATGCAGAAACGGAGTTCTTCAGCAGAGTTTGCGAGAAACTTCCTATCAGAAGGTAAACCTTTCAGATGTCATCCATATGCAACAATGAAATCTTTATTAGATGAGGGGTTTTGGCCTCTGCTGTGCCAGGTGTCAGTTTAGCTGTGCGTACAGTGATTTTATTGCATTCAAATCTGCATATGTGCTTTTGTTTATTCCTAGAGCTAATATTCTTCAAATCAGATGGTCAAGCTGACCAAACTCCAAGAGAAACTACTCATAGTTCTACTCTTGATACTGCTGGTTGTAATTTATACAGTTCATCGTTCTAAAAAGGCTTCATTGCTGATGGAGATTGGTTCACTGTGTGAAGCTTTATGTGAGATCTGCCTTTTGAAGCAAATCTCTCATTGAAATCTACTGAAATTGGTAGAAATTCCTTTTTCCTTCTGATGTTTCAGAGCTGTGAGACCTGGATAGGTTGAAATTTGGGGATTTTTAAGAACCTGAGTTATCAATCAAATTATCTATGAATATAAGATGACCTTTATTTTCTGTTAAACAATGATGCAGTCTTTACTGTAGCACTCCTTATCTTTCAAATATAAATCAGTATTTTACTGTTAGAGTGTCACTTAAGAGGTGTGTATGTTTGAGAGAAGGTTACTATCTTTTTGCCCAAAAGCAGCATTTGAATTTTCACTGTTTGAACTTAAAAATATTTGCTGTATGAACTCCTTGACTAATCAGGGAGGAGATGTATAGCAACTGCTTCTTGAAAAAATGATACTCGTATTGCACTGTAGATGGCATAGTGAAAAATATGAAGATTCATGTTACTGTGAACAAATCTGACAAGCAAACATTTTTACTTTGATTTTTTTGGTTGGTTTTAGTCCTTCCCAAGGCTGTTCACCCAGCAAGTTGTCAGCAAGTGATCATGACTCTGGTGTAGAAGATGAGGATTTATCCCCCAGACCAATTCCAAGTCCTCACCCAGTGAGCCAACAGGTAACTAAGTAAATAATGTGACACTTAGAGCACCAAAACTCATTGTGATGGGACTGGAGAGTCAAAAGCTCCTGTCTTAAAATAGTAGCAGGGCAAAACAGGACTGAAGAAATGGACCAAGAGTCCTAACTCCTGCTCTAGTTAACCTGCCTTTTTTTCCAGTATTATAGACACTTTAATTCCTGTGTATGGTAGGATCTGGGAACAGAGAGAATAGGTTCTACTTTGGGAATCTTGCTACCATTACATTGGAAGAGTTGTGGTGTCTGAGGCAAAAATAGATGCAGCAAACTCTTTATCGTGTATTCTGTATAAATGAAATAAAGATCTGATGGTGCGTCCTTTTTATTGCAGCATATACAAATATAATAAAATAGCAGCCCTCATACAGTACAAGTCTAGAAGAGTGTGGCAGTTGTGGATGATAAAATCTGATCTGTTGCACCTACCTTGTGGGTCTAAGAAAAGTAAGAGAGAACATGTGGTCCACTTCTTGAGGGGGAAAGATCCATACTGTGAAATGTGCTCCAGGATGACATGGAGCATTCATTTGGTAGACATGACTGTTATGCCTTATGAAAGCAATTTTGTCTTTTAAGAATGATACTAGAGATCTTGCTGCTTTTTCTGTATCCAGATTCTCCAGTTTTTAGAAAAGTGGTCAATGTGTAGTTAGTTCAGAACTCGCAAGGGTCTATATTGATTTTAAATGAAAACATTTTCTTTGATGAAATTCTGCATGTGAAGGGCTGAAGGACAACGTTTTAAAATGATCTTAAACTTGTTTGTGTAATTGTCCCTTCAGGTTACCAGGATCTTTCCTTCGGTTCCTGAACTGTCACTTGTTATGGATGGGAGTTTCATAGAATTAGGACAACCATCTAAGCCTATGGGGACTTCAAGTGCTAAAAGTCTACCCTCAGTGCAACATCAGCCTATTCTAAAGAAATGGTGCTTGGGATCGACATATTACCCCACACAGCACTCTGAAGACAAGCAAAACTTTTCTGCTAATACAGGAGATCCCTCTTTGAGGCAATTACCAAATAATTTAAGCCAGAAAATTCCAACTTCACGGCCTTCCAGAGGAAAGCAAGCTCTCCCACAGCAACAGTTGCACTGTAAGAAAGCTTGCCTGCAGTCGAGAAAAAGTTCCAGGTCTTCTTCTCCTTCAACCCCTTGTAGTGGGTCTTCCCCAGATACCTCTGTACATCACCCCAGAAAGCCATCAGAAAGACTTGTATTAAATCCCAATGGAGTCACACAGCAGGGAGAGCCTCCAATTAGAAGAACATCGATATCTGGTTCTAAGCAGCTTCCTGCTGTTGCTCAGCCAGTCCTCCACACCTCTGCTTTTTCACCACAGAGCTGCAGAAGACCCCCAGAACTGCAGGTGCCGGTTCAGGTGCCACCATGTTGTCCAGCCAGGGCATGCAACTGTCAGTATCCTGCTTCAGTCCAATATAATCCCATAAACTCATGGCAAGGAATTGGTCAAATGAGCCCCAAACATGGAGCGGAAATCCAATCAGAGATGGCTCAACAGAATCCATGTACGCTGCTCCATCAAAATATCGTTTGCCCAAATATTTGCTGCAATCCAGGATATACCACAAGCAGCCCTGTAAGCGCGAGATATCATGGGCAAACAGGGAACTGTTCTCTCGACAATAGCTTATCACCTGCAATAAGACTGCCTTCAAGTGCAAGCCCCTCTAGTCCGCAGTTCTGTGCGGCCCACTCACCGTGCATGCACGTCTCTGCTTCTAAAGCGGGATCAGATAACGGAATGATGGGATTATCTCCAGATGCGTACCGGGTTCTTACCGAACAAGACAGACAACTCAAATTACTTCAAGCTCAGGTCTGTGGAAATGGCAGCTTTCTCCTCTGCCCTCGTAGTGATTATGCTTTGATAGTTCCCCTGCCAAAGGAATTAACTTAACTGTTGTCTGTCCTTGTTAGAACAAGAGCCTGTTGTGCCAGCTGCAGTTTGCAGATAGAGAGGGGTCCTGATTAGGTCTGTTAATTGGTGTCCCTTAAATGAAAACTATTTGACTCTTGCCTAATTCAATTTTGCATTTATTTTTATTGTATTTCCATAACATCAAGGTTTCCCTTTTTGCAGACTGTTTTATAATGCAAGCCAATATAACTTCTGTATAAATGCTTTCCCATATATATTCTTGTCTACATAAAAAAATCACTGCATAGGCTATAGACTTTGGAATTGCTGTAAGTGTACAGGTGAAGCACAGAATGTCTTGTGTTGCTTTGCCAACCTTCAAACCTGCAGCTTCCTGAGCTGTTGAGACTGTTGCTTTTGGAAATTCCATTGCCTGCAGCAGACTGGCAGTGTTCGCCAAGTGTTTGTTGCTGTACTGGACATTAGGCTTCGGTGGTCTTGCAAAGTTCTGTTTTGATACCAAATTTTCTTCAAAATATCGGCCTTTTGACTTATACTGCCAGAGTTTCAATTTTGCTGCTGGTGATGAATAATAGGAATAGGAAAGTTGCTCACAATACATATTTTTCCCACTGAAATATGCTTTAGATATAGTTCAAATCAAGCTCTCAAAGCGTGGGTTGTGCATGAGAGGCAGAAACCTTCCGTTATTGTGTTAATGCAGACTTCACTGTTATGATATTTCTCCATGGAGCTGTGAACTAATCGGTGAACAAGGTAGATCCAAATACTACAGTGAAGACTGGGCAACCGTAATGTATTCATTTAAGTGCTTCATTTTGTAATTAACATAAAGTTGGTTTAACATGGTGTAGGGACAGTTGGCATATAAATGCTTGGCTGGTAAGTCGGTAATAGGCTTTGTATATGAATGAAAGGGACAGAGAATACTTCCAACAAATGTACTGCAAATAGGCTTTACTCAAGTTGTCTTGGTGTAGTTCTGCCAGCGTGCTTAAAAGCTCATCTTTGCTAGCTCTGCCAACATCAAAACTGATGTTTTGATTTATGCTGCATGCACTGCTGGGAACTGGAAGGTTATCAGACTTCTGTGGCAATGCAACCTTGATTTGAATCCAGATCTCAGAGAAGCCTAATTTAATGATTCACTTCTGCCTGTTATACTTTATATTTTATTGTACAAATTCTAACTTTTTGATAACCGTTACAGATCCAACGCTTATTGGAAGCTCAGGCTTGTCAGGCGGGTTCCTCTGGCCCAGCTGCAAATGCTCCACAGCCTGGGGAGCAAGGGGACCTTGTTTCTATGGAAACACAGTCCTCACCGGCTTCGCACACGAGGAGAAGTGTGAGCATTGCAGTGAGCACAGGTAACGCTTTATTCTTTAAAAACAGACCGACATCACTTTTTCTGGAGATTTCTGTGATTTATTTGGGCACGGAGGGAATATTTTGCAGAAATGCCGAACACATACAAGCGTGCACTTGGATACAATAAGCAGCCAGGTTCTCTAGGTGTTATATGGAAGTTTAGGCTGGAGGTGGTTTTTGTCTTTGGGCTGCAATGGCAGTGATTGCCATCACTGAAAGAATTATTTTAAAAATAGCTTTAGCAAGGTCTTCTATTTTAAATTGTGCCTTATTGCAAGAAAAAATCCACATCTTTTCTTGAATGAATGTGTTGTTTTGAAAAGCAATAGCTTCTGTCCCATCTGCTGTTCTGTTAAATACATTATTGATGCTTTTTGTAAGTTGTGCATTTACATGCATGGAGAGGAAACTGTATTTGCTTTAATTTTAGCAAGTTAGGCAGCTGTGTCTGTAAAGTTACATATTACCATATTGGTTTCTGTTAAATCCATGGAAATACTGTGGTTAGTCTGGAGGAAATTTTCAAACTGGCTCAAGGTCAATGCATTGAAATGCTTTAATACAACCATTTATTTTCATCAAGGATGCTTTGGCAGAAATTAGGATTCGAATGGTGTTTTGGCAACTTTTAGCTGTTCAAAACCCTCAATAACTTTTAAAATGGTGAAAAAATGTGAATGTAAGGAAATGACTCCTAGCTTTAAAATGCCAAAGGGTCTCAGAAGATAGTAATGACTTTCCTTAAATGGGTAAATCTCTCATTCTCTTCTAGGTGCTAGCTTATTTTGGAATACAGCCGCAGAAAAACAAGACGACTCCGTATCGCACGGAAAAAAAGAGGATGAAGAGATTTCTAAGGAAGACATAAGCATTTCAATTAATGCTGAACAAGATGCAAGTAATACAAGTATTGCTTCTTCCTTAAAGGTGGTTGACATGCCCAGCTTTGTAGACAGTGTTCATCTTGTGGAAGGAGGAACTAACCAGAACACCCTCCAGTAAGTAACCAGAATATCTTCTGTTCACGTAATATGCTGAACTACCTTTCATAAGTTACTACTTTCATACTTCTTTTTTTCTTTTTTCAGGAATTATAAATAGCCACCTGACTTCAGTTATTGTGTTCTTTCCCTTCTTTAATTATACATCGAACTGTACAGCTCACCAAAACACAGTTGCCTTTAGAGTCTGCGTTTATCAGTGTTGCACGTTTAGCTAGTTTACCTATCAGCAGTAGCTGATGGCAAAAGCCTTTTACTTGGAAAATATGTAGAGTGTTGGCAACACTTCCTTTCTTACCTTAAATCCGGAGGGGGAAAGGGAATGCTGCTGGAGCCAGTTGTTTTCCTACAGAGGCTTTTCCCTGTCAGCATTCAGAACCCTTTCAATTCTGAGGGGCTTAGGACAAGGGGTTTATGACTGTTCCCTGAATCTCTGTATGTTTTACACCTAATTACTTGGTGTGTAGTGAATGCAGGTATCAATTCACTGCTGTTAATTAAATTATTTTTAAGATCGTATTTTTTATAGTGCAACGACTAATCTCAGACTAGTTTGGGAAACGATTTAAAGATATTTGTAATTATCTATGTGGATATTATTTTTACATAGTGAATAGCTCAACAGTTTAGCATTTTGAATGATCTAGTATTCTCTAAGTATAAAAAGCCAAAGGAGGGGGAATACCCTTCCAGCTAAATTAGGTTTCTAAATTGGGAAAGATGATGATAATTAAGCTATAACTTAAATATTCTTTGTCCTTGATAAAAGTATTATCTGCAAACATATTCTGCTACCCTAAGTGTTACTGATTCAAATCAGTCATTTGAATGTTATATTTTAGAGAGATGCCATCTTAGGATTCTCCACAACTTAGATTCATAAACCTTTAAGATAGCTGTGTAAGTATCTTACAGTAAGAATGTAAAGCACCACCCAGATCTCTTGGAGGAGGAAGGGAACATTTTGGGAATGAAGAATAATTGCTAGTGGAACAGTAACTGATAACCTACATTGTCTATCTGCTATGTCATGTGATTGAAATCTTAGCGCTTTCAACACAGGCGATTGATCAGTTGAGTTCTGAAATTCCTTTATCTTATACTTGTCTCCTGAGGAGGGGAGGAGGATGGCCACTTAGGGATCTCCTTGGGCTGGTAGTACTATCAATAGGTCTGGTCTCAAAAGATTTACACAATGCACACAGCAGCTCGCTGAAGGGGACGCAGAGCATCGCGTTGTAACTCATTCTATAATATGTACCCCCTTTTATCTGGAGACTTCAGGAGAGATTGTTTCTTCATTCAGCTATTCATTCTGCTATTGAGAAATATTTCAACTAGGTGTTTGTTCTCAGTCAGTGATACACAGTGTGCATTGTGTATGTGCGTGCTTGCAACAGTATCTTTAAGAAGTTTTTAACGAGATTCCTGTGGCAGTTTAAAAACGCTTTATCACTTAGCTTGGTAAAAATGGCTTTTTGAATAAGTCATGTTTCAAAACATATGGAAGACACTTACTCCTAAAGGCTTTTCAGTGGCCATAGAAATGCTGAAACATAAGACAAACTCCGAGTTGTTAATAACTTTAATTTAATCTGCTTTAAGGTTAAGTCCTAGAGTGTTATTGAGTTTTGTCTGGTCCAGAGAAGCCATCGCCACAGTCAAATCATATTCTGAAAAAATAGGCTGTTGTAGTTCCATGCTGTAAGTTGTATTTCCTCAGTCCTCAAGTGCCTTTTGAAAGAAAACGACTGCAGAAAGGAGCAAAGTGTCAAGTAGTAGACAAACCAATAAATATTAGGATCTGTTTCCAGTACTCATTTTTTCTCCTCTCCTGGTGTTCATGAAAAGATCAGATACACATAGTGATACTTGTGCTTTTTCTGTTCCAAGGAAGTATCTATCTATCTTGGTGTTCTCTTTCAGAAATGGAAATGTTTCCCAAGCACTTGTTCATAGTTCATCCTCGGAAGAAAGTCCTAATGTGTCTTTACAGAAAGACCCAACAGAGGGAGCCTGCAACCATGTGGTGGCAACAAGTGAGCAAAACTCAGAGCCACCCACCTCATTGCTGCCTCGGCACCCGTCAGAGGATCAGAAACTTTACCAGGACTTACTGGTAATTCATGTATATTTGATTGTCTTCACTGAATACGACAGTCAAAGCAGCACATTGCTGAAGCTGTGATGTGGTATTGGCATGAATGAAAGTTGCGTGTGGTTTTCAAGTTCACGTGTTGTGTTCTACAGAAAAGTTCCTAGTTTGTGGTGGTTCTTAAGTGGGTATTCTATTCTTCACTCTTCCATGCATACACGAACTACTGTCTGCTGTCTAATAAAGAATAATTATTTAGTTCAAAGATAAATGTCAATTGGTAGCTTCCCAAATTAATGCCCTTTAAAATAGCACAGCATTTTACCTCCAAATCCCTTAAAGTGCAAGTACTTTAATCTTGAATAATATCAGTTTGTCATGTGTTTAAATTCAGAATGGACTCTTACAAAAAGCTTGAGATGCAAGATATTCCAGTGTTTGACTACACTGCTGTGAATTTACGTGACTGTATCTGAACTGAATCTGAATTTGACTTCTTTGTAAGAATAAGCTGTTAACCTATCTAGTGATAGATAAATTAAATTGTACAAGAATAAACCAGGATTTTGGGTTTTGCCACCTCCTGCATGTCATGATGGTTTTGTCTATGTGGTCTCTCCCCTGCTCCCTTTTTCTGCAGGGCCAAGTAAACCAACTCTTAAAGTCCTCGGAAGAGCAAGATCACTTGCCTGTAGAATCAAGATTCACTAATGATGATTGTCCTGAGCATCAGGATATTGATGATACAACAGAAACAGCTTCAGAGACTGACACTGGAGTGGTGGATAAAGAGAGTGTGATTAGTGCTACACTCAAACAGCTGAAGAGTCTTGGTGTGATGATTGACGCACCTGGCAAAATGAAGAAGGATACGCACAAAGTGGAGAATGCCAGGTAAATAGTGGTGGTTTTGAGTGGCAATTTGTAGATCCAACCAAAAATTAAGAGGGCTCAACGAGCAAAGAGAAGGAACTGTGTTCAGTGCCACTGGGCCCTTGGCAACTTGATCCATGTTTCTTGCAAAGATGAAACGCTGGCTCGTGCTATGGGTATTTCAGATAGGTTTAAGAGCTCTGCTAGCAAAACTCAGATTATTTAAATACAACACAAATAGCTCTAGCTGTTTGAGCATCTGGTGATTCTTAAAGCACTGTGCTTGCAGTAACACGAAATTCCCTACAATAATAATGAAGCTGCTTGAGTAATTTCAATCCTTTGGGCTATGTCAAAGTATTCCAGAGAAACACTGGACTTGAGGCTGAACGTTAAGCAGCTATATATTTTGTCACTGCTTCTTAACCCTTGTCTTGTGCTTCACCACTAAAAATTAAATTGTTATCTTGGTTTTGATGCATAATCAAGACTGGTTCTATGTAATCGCTTGTTATTGTGAGTGCCTTGGTCTGAAACAGGGAGGCTTCAGTGGCTGGGGAGGGGAAACAGCCTTGATTAAACAGAAGAAGGAGCAGAAGTAATTTCTGAATAAGGTGTTTGAGGCCCAGGAATTTACTTATGTAGCTGCTTAGCCATAGCCTGACTGCCTGGTACAACTTCACTTCCATCCTTATTGGCTTCTTGATACTAGTATATAACTGTTAGATAGAAAAATAAATTAACCATCTCCTAATTTGTCTTCAGCTATTTATCAAAAGCTGTTTCCAATCATACAGTTCCTAAGCTCTTTTCTCTCCTCTTCATTTGATTTCATTAGGCATTTTTCTGGAATTTCTAGGCTGCCTTCCTGACTGGAGAGTCTGTCAGCGTCCTTCTAATGTCAATAATACTCTAATAAGTGAAAAGATAAGACAAAACTGTAATTCTTGGGGTTTTTTCTTCCAACTTGGAGAGCAGGGTGGGATTCTTCCTTCTGCCACCTCCATGACTGATAAACAATTCTGAGAAAAGGTCTGCAGCTCAGCAGAGGAGTAAACAACAGTGCAGCTCCACAGCGTAGTCAGTGGTTGTTCATCTGAGCCCAGAGTTTGCTCTCCCTAAGAAAACTTCCGAATTTGTGCTCAGGTTGAAATAGAACAACTCTTCACTCTCAATGTGAGGAGTTTGAGGTTTAAACGTGAGGTTTATGAACTAGTGTATGACACGTGTACTAAATGCACTGGTTTATAACCGCTACCAGTGTACCAGAGCTTGTCCTTTCAGTCTTGAAATACCTAATGTATACAAGAAATCAGTGTAGCGAGCAACAGAATGAATGAAGGATGCCTTTGAAAACTAGAACCTTGCAGGCTTCTGGAAACTGATACTATGTCACAGTTTCTGTAAAAATCCAGGCATTGGCATGCATTGGGAAAGAGGAAATGTTCTGGTATTGGGCTTGTATTGTCTATCTAGATGTAAATTTGGGGTTGGATGCATCTAGAGTCTTATGATCAGAGACATATAATGTCACATTCGCTAGTGAGAACAGACCAAGAGCTCAAACCTGCTTTAAAAACAAAACCAACTCCAAACCTTGCTAGAGGTGGGTGGTTCTTCATAGGAGGGTTGTGGTTAGTGTTGAACCAGACGGCAATATCAGCAATTCTCTAACACAGTGTTTGGATACTGTTGGAGTGAGTAACTCGAGAGCTGCTTTTTACTCTGTGCAGAATGTATGTGGCACCGAACAGCCTGATTGAGCTGTGGTGTTCAGAAGGAAGGAAAAATGGGACAGCAAGCAAAATGAAATGATCAGATTATATTGTGAAATGTATACTTTGCCTGTAATGCTAAACTGACTTTTTGATGCTTTATTTCAGCATCTTAGCCTGCATAAATCCTGAAGCAGTGGTTCCTGGACTAAATTATATGTCATTTGCCAACGTCAGCATGTGTGGCTTAACTCCTAATGTTGTTGATCTGAGCATGGAAGCAAACGCTATAGCACTCAAGTATCTCAGTGAAAATCAGTTATCTCGACTCTCTCTCAGTCACTCAGGCCGAAATCCTCCTGGGGATTTCTCTTTCCAAGATGTCTTGCATACAAATATGGACAAGAACATGGTGGGTCTTAGCTTAATTTCACCAAACAATATGTCTTTTGCAACCAAGAAGTACATGAAGCGATATGGGCTGATACAGGGCAATGACAGCAGTGAAGATGAAGAGGAACCGCAGGTCCAAGATGGAAATTCTGGCACTGTCAAAAACGAAAGCGTGCTGGACAGAAACTGCACCTCTGTATCAGATGGCTTCAACCACCAGACTGAATTAGCCAAAAGAATTGATGGAAGACTTCCCATTCATCTAAAAAATCACAGCAGAGAGCTGACTACTAATGCTTCTCCACCAGAACTGAACAGCCCTATATTAAGAAATATTACAAATGAAATTTTTCCTCCCAGGGCAGATGAAACAGATGAAAACTCAGTTCAGGTTTTAAAGGATTTAAAATCAAAACTGAAATTGTTACCTGGGAGGGTTGAATTCACTGAACAACCTGGCAGGAAAGATGAAGGAGATATTCAAGTCTTCCCTGGCAATCTTCACACTCCAGCCCTGGAAACATTAAACCAGTCCAACAGCATTAATTCTGTTGGCACCATTCTTGATGTGAAACAACTCAGGCAGTTGCCAAAGTTGTTCTGAACGTCCCCCGAGATGGTTGGCAACCACTATTTCAACTCAGAGAGAGACCCCTGAGTAAAGCACTACAGGGAAGCGAGGATTAAGCTGTCTTTGAAGAGGTCACTCTGTTTTAGCAACATAAAACTGAGTTTTCAGCCCAGGTTGGGGACAGGGCCCCCTAAATGCCTGGTTGAGTCGGTGCTGAGCAGCACCGTGTGCACTTTTGTTTACAGTTTGGCGTGGTTTTAAAGTATCTAAAAGGTGAATCGACTTGAGCCCAAGACTTACTCTTAATATCCTTTTAACAATGATGCTTATTTAAATGTTTTTCGGTTTCCTTTTTAAAACACTGACTTTCCCGTGTTTGTGCCAGCTGTGAGCCATCAATACTGTGTGTGGGAGAGCAGGGTAACAGAGTTAAAGCACTAATTTCTAGACATTTGCTGAAATGGTTGAATTACTGTGTGGGGGGTTGTGTCTGATAGGAAGGGAAGTATAACTGTGGCCTTACTTTGCATAACATTATTTGGAATTCAGCCAAAACGGCACATGTAACTTTCTGTATCATGAAATCTTGGAAGGAAATTGGAAGAATTAGCACTTTTGAAACTACTTTATTTTTTAATGTTTTCTATTTATTTGAGAAATACATATTGCTTATAAAGGTCAAAGTTTCCATTAAAAAACCAAACACAATAAACTTCATTGCCTGCTGTAGCCTTTATTTAAGACATGCCACCTCCCAGTCCTGCTGTAGAATGGCTAACTGGAAATGTCAAGGTGTCACTTGCTACTGAACTCATCAAGAATTCCAATACTGGGTGGTGGGTGCACAAAAATAATTAGTTTACTTTGTTCTGTATTAACGAACAAGTATTTGGTGATAAAGCGCTACAGTCTATTAATGAAACAGCCTTTTTCCATAATGCTGTGAGGACAGTGTTCCACATGTGGAGGAATTTAGCGATTCCATTTCTAAGACTGACTTTCAGTCCGTTTTTGGTGTTGAGGTGGTTTTTGTGGTTACAATGTGTTGCCAGTGCCGTAGAACCCGCTGGTGCCCGTTCTACTCGCCCATGGCCAGCGGGTGTGAGGCCAGGGCTGGGCGAGCGGGCTGTGAGTAACACACCTCTGTCCTGACCTCTTGCTCTTGGGAATGAGACAGCAGCTCTGGAATTGTCAACTCATCTCCCTTCCCACCGTTCCTGACGGGAGGACAGAGCACAATGATGGTCGAGCCATCTGTTTTCTCACCGGCTCTAGCGCTTCAACGGGTGTTGGAACGAACTTTGCTTTGATGATGGCATTGTCTCAACAGAAGTTCAGCCTACAGCGCTGACCTTGTCTTTCCTGCTCCGTGAGTGTTAAATTGGAGTTTAAAGCACCCCACGCTGAAGTCCTGGGCCTTTCCCATTCAAATCCAAAGGGCTGCACTGTCAGTTCATGGGATGTTTAAATAGGGACTAATTGCTTATTGATTTATTAAAATGACATGAGAGTGTTTTCCATCTTGTACCGTTGGGGGTGAAAGAAGCCATTTGCTGTTTCAGAGCCAGTAGAGAGAGGGAGGCAGCAGCTCCCTCTAAGCTGTGTCACAATTTCTCTCACAGCCTCTTCCATCAACAAGAATATTTGCTTCCTTTCAGGAAAGGTGCTACTTTGATGTGCTGAAAAAATAAAGCCTTTCTCAGTCGCTGAATCTCCCCTGGATCAGGCACAAGCTTATTATCTGGCAAGCACATTTTCTGCTGAATCAGTCAAAAAATAGTTAATGTTTTTTGAACATTCCAGTGAGATGAATGAGGCAATTCATACCTCTGAGCTATTGTTGTGGGGTTTTGTTCCTTGTTTCCTATTGTAAAATGTCTGGAAACACAGGAAGATGACAGTTGTATTGGTTAATATTTTAAAGACTTTCTTCAAATGTTCAAGGGCTAGAAACAAATTGGAAACTCAGGACAAGGGTGTGGTGGTGTATGAAGTTACACAAATCATACAGTCCTGGACAGCAACCTCTGAGCAAGTGAAACGTTAATTTACTTGACCAAAACAACCACCAAAAAAACCCACCCTTCCCTGAAGCAGCTTTTCCTTTCATAGTGTAGTGCTGAGTAATCTCAAGGTTCCTGGATTTTCTTTCCTCAAGCATCTACTGTAGTTTGGAGTCAAAAATACATAGAAAGTTAGGTCTGGCTTAGTTAACCCTGAGCAATGGGGACACAGCTCAAGCGCTGGCTCAATCGCCTGTTCAGGCAATGCTGTGTGTGGAGGGGCAGCATACTTTAAGGTCGAAACGTAAATTACTATATATACTATAAATGTAACTACTCCTACATTTATACAGTCCTGAAACTACATTCGGCCCTTTGAAGGCAACTGCAAGGCTGAGGTGGCCCCCGGTGAAAATGAGTTTGACACCCATGGTTTAAGGCTTTATTGTTGGAATGATTATTTTTTTGCTTCTGTTATTTCCAACTGTTCTTTATTGAAGGAAATACAGTCCTCGCTTAACAGGTTTTGGGCCTTCAGAGCATCACTGATGCTCTTTAATCTGCAGAATGTTGCTGCTCCATACGGCAGGACTTGCTACCTCTTTGCCTTGTGGAAGCGTGGGGAGGGGGCGACCCCCGTGTCGCTCGGTGTGACCACGAAGCCCACCCGTGGCAGGGCAGTGAGGGACAAAGGGCCACATTACCTGCCACACTAGGGTCCCCGTTAGGCTCGGGGTGGGGGGACCACGGTCACAGCTCCCACCCCTCCCCACCGCGGGCAGGCGCGGGTGGGAACGGCCCCGCAGCGGCTCTGGGTGCACAGAAGATGCTCGGCTTCCTAATCTCCCCCGCCCAGCCCCGGCTGTTCTATCTTTAACGCTTCCTGTTGGTTAGAGGAGCCGGCTTGAAAATGGTCGTGTTTCCTGGCGGGAGGCACGGCGGGCTCTCCAGCGTCGTGACCGTCCCTTCCCCGCCGCCCCACGCACGCTGCCGGCATCGTGCGGGCTCCTGCCTGCCGGGACCCGACCCCAGGCGTGCCCGGGAGGACGGGGGAAGGGTTTGTGGAAACCTCTCCCACGGTCATGTCCAGAGCGGGAGGTTGAGGGGAAGGAGTGAAAGGAAGAATAACAGCTCCGGCATTTCCCCCTGCGAGAGGGCGTGCAGGTGGCGGGAAGACAATAGCGACCCCCGCAGCCCCAGCCCCCTCGTCCCCCCGACACGGGCCGCACGGCAGGTGCGGCCGGTCCCCATTGCCCCGGCGGCGGCCGCGGCCGCCCCTTCTCCCGCTCATCCCGGGCTCCGCGCTCGGCCAGGGGTCACAGCCTCGTCTCAACCCCGCAGCAGGGACCGAGGGGCGTCCCTGGAGGTGCTCAGCCTCGTCCCTCTCCTCCCCGCCGGGCTTCGGTAGAGATTTCGTTGATGTTCGGTTGCCCGGGCAGGCCGATCTCCCGAAAACCGCTCCCCACCTCTGTCTTTAGGACCGCTTTACCTGTGGGTTTAGGGGGACGCGGACCCAGAACCCTCCAGTGATTCTCGCCTCTCCCCCCGTCCTCTGCAGAGACCCTCTGGCAATTTGGCGAGGGTTTCAGAGACTCTTTGCAAGCGCCACGTAGGGCACCCGACCCCTGAACCAGCCCGTCTCCCTGTCCCCCAGCAACCACTCCGTTTGCACGGCGGCTTTGGTGAAGCCTATGGGTGTCCCCGTCCCCCCGCTCCCGGAGGCCGCCGTGGCCGGGCTGAGCTCCAGCCCGACGGGACGCGCAGGTGGTCCCGGCTCCCGAGCCCCGCTGGCTGCCCCGCGCTTCTTCGGGGTGGTCAGAGGCTCTTTCTCCCCTTCCCCAGGCCTTTCTCCTCCAGGCTTGGCCCTACCCTCGGCGCCGAGCTCTCCCATCCGCTCGCATCCCGAATTTCCCAAGGGCGAGGGATACCCACTCCGCTCCACGCCCCGCAGCGTCCCCCAGCATCCCCCGGCCCCCCTCTGCCCCAGCACGGCGGATGAGACAGGGGGTTCGCCCCAATTTAGCCCTTCAGCGAAAACACACAGTGCGGGGAGGAAGCCTGGGGATGGGGCCACTTGTCTCCAAAACATCAACTCTCGATGTGCTTTATTTACCTCCTCTTGTCCCAAAGCAGCCCATACCCCTTCCCTCTCTCTCAGCATCTCCAACAATTTATTTTGGCTCATTAAATTTAATTAAGAACGGAGTAGGTGTTCCATATTTAATTAAAAAAAAAAAAGCAGAGGGGAGAAAAAAAAAAACAGGGGCATAATAACCTCCAAGAGGACTAAAATAAAGAATTGCTATTCAGATGCAGGCAGCCACAGTGCAATTTTTTATTACTCTTTCTCTCTCTTTTTTTTTTTCAGTGTCTTTTTAAGAGCATCTAAGCACACACACATAAAAAGCTAGAAGGCATGCATTCCGGAGTTATTCCTATGCATATCCCTGCAATAATTTTCCGCTTTCCTTCGATAAAATTGCCAAATAATAATGAATCATTTCATAAATAATGGGTTTAGAAGCTTATCAGGGCAGGCGGGCCACTGCTGGGGTTTTATCTCTCTCGGCCACATTGCAGTAGTGTTCCGCTCTCCATACTAAATAGGAAACTGGACGTGATGTGGAATTAGAGCCTCCCCAGCTGAAGCCACCCAACACTTACTACAAATATACCCGCGATGCGTAGGCCACAAAATGGCTCCACTCACTTTTCCCAATGAAAAGCAAATGGTGAGTAGCGAGGAATCCGGCCCTGCAGCCTCTTGGGGTGGTGGGTGCGGCGGCCTGGGGTTTTGGGGTACAGCGAGGGGTGCTTGGGGGGCTTTTGCCCCATGTAAGAGATAGGCAAGAGGGGAAACAACCCAAAGTCTTTTCCGCGGTTGGGGTTTTTTTTGTTGTATTTCCTTTGATGCGGGGTGGGTCGGAAGACTCTTTCCCTTTTAAAATGTGGGGTGCGCTTTTCTCCCGGGACCCCCGGGGTACGGCAGCGCGGAGGCGGGTGGGACCGGCCCTGGGGGAACGGGGGGCGAAGCGCCCGCCGGGCCCGGCTCCCTCAGCCTCTCCCGGGGGGGGACACCAGGACCTGGCCCGACCGACGACCAGGGCCTGTTTGCTTGTTCCCGGGGGGGGGCTCCCCCATACACCGCTCCCCCCCCACCTCCTCCTCTTTGGGGCAATTTCCCTACAAAGGGCCGGCTGGAAAGGTGCGTTTCTGGACTGGAAATTTCCTGCCGATCCGCGGCTGGAAAACAAAAGGATTTTACGGAGCAGAAAACAGCGGGCGGGGATTTAATGCTCCCCCCTATTTTTCTAAACGAAATTACCCCCAATTAAACGCAAAACACTGCGGGTATTTTTGCGGCTTTGCGTATTTCGTTTTTAAAGAAAGCAGGAGGCGACGCTATCGGGATTGTTTCTTTTTTTTACGAAGAGGAAAACCTTATTTTTCTTGATTTCATTGGCGGGGGGGGTGGGAGACCGTCCTCGCCTTCGTGTTGATCCGCGGCGAGGAGCGGGCTCACCCTGTCAGCGGCCGGGCCGCGGCGCCTCGGGACGGAGCGCTGCCGGTAACCGGCCCCTTTAGAAATACAATTTACCCCATTAGGAATTAAATTTTCCACCCGGGCGTGGGAGAAACGCCGCCGCCGCTCTTTGCGAGCCGAACAGGAGAAAAACAACTCCATCTCCGGGCCCGTCTGGGATTTCCTCCCGGGGAGACCGGGCTTGCAATGTGTCCAAAAAAACCCTCCCAATTCACCCCGAACTTAGGGCTTGGGAGTTTTTTTGTCTTTTTGGTTTTTTCCTCTGTTTTATTATTTCTTGCTATGCCAGGCCGTGCCCGCCGCGCGTTGCGGCCCCGTGTGCGAGGCGGCGGCTCCCGGTTGCGGCGGCGGGGGGAGGACCCACGGGTGTCCGGCTGTTCCCTATAACAGGGGCCGCCCCGGGGTGCCGTCCCCTCCTTTCTTCTCCCCTGCACCCCTCTCTCCACCGATCTCTGGCAACCCAGGCCCACGAGATCCACCCTCTTCTCCTTTTCTCCCCCCCTTCTCTTCCTCCCAGGATTTAGCAGTTTTATCCCGATGCGGGTGTCCTTCCTCTCTGTAAAGTCGTAAGTACCTTGAGGTGGGAGGAGTAAATTCATCCTGACACTGAGAGCGCTTTTGTTGAAACAGGAGAGACTTGCGGTGTCCCTACTTAAATATGACACATGTGAGTAATCTCTTCCTATACAATATCGGAATAAGCAATTAGATTTTTCTTTCTAGAGAGATAGTGGGGCTGAAGGGAAGGCAGAGAGCTTGTGCTTTAGGTTGGGTGGTTGTGTTTTGTTTTGTTTTCTTCCAAGAGAGATTATGAAATATGGCCAAAAAAAAAAGGAGGGGGGGGTGTTATCTCGTAATTTTGCCCAGCAGAAAGAGGAAAAAATACTACCCAAGGCAAAGGAGTGAGAAGGATGGGGAAGGAGAGCCGGTGTGTAGTAGCTCTCTGCTCTGAGAAGCCCTTTATTTATGGCGGGGGGTGGGCGGGGAACAAACAAAAAATACCACGAATGAGGGGAGCTGTGGGAGAAACAGCACGGCAATAATAGCGATATCGCTGCCCGCCCTCGGTGCCCTGTCGCGACAGTATTCGTTCTATGGGAGAAGGGGGACAATGATGGTGTGCGGCCGCGGATGAAGGGCTGCTCGGCGCCGGGCCCCTTCCTCCTTCCTGCGGTGTTGAACGCGCGGGGGCATTGGCTCCGTTATGGGCTGCTTTAACCCCCTCTCCCCCAAAAAAGTGGCTTCAGGTATAATTCGCTGTTTTAAAAATAATGCTAAAAATAAAAATGGGAGGAGAAGTGGTCACCCGTGAGGCTGAGGCTGCTGCCGGCAGGCCGGGCTGCGATGGGGCTGGCTCCGCGGGACGGCAAACACCGCCGGCGCCCCAAAACGGGGATAAATCCCCCTAAACGGGGCTTGGGGGGGAGGCTGAGCCTCCTCCCACCGGCCCGTAATTTGGCCGCATAATTGAGCACCCAACACGCGGTGCGCCGGGTGCTGCCCGAGCGCCTCTCGCTGCGTGAGCCGCCGTGATCGTGTCAGCCCCCCGCGTGTAGTGGCGGAAATGACCGCGGCTGCGGAGTGGGGTGACGGGGGTCCGGCCCGGCCGCCCCCTGCGCGATGCGTCGTGCGAAGCCGCGGAGTTGCGTGACGTCACGGCGCCGCACCGTTCCGCGGGGGGTCCGTGACGTCACGCAGGGCCAGGGCGCTCCGTGACGTCACAGCGTGGCCCCGCGAACCCCCGGCCCTTCTCGCAGCGCTGCCGGGCCACGTCCCGCCGGCAAATTCCAATCGATTCGGGGTGTTTAGTGCCTCTCCTGCCCTCTCCCCGCTTTCCTCCACTTCTCGCCGGCGAAGCCCGAGTCCCGAAGGGTCCCCCCGCCTCTCGGGCGGTGTCTGGGACGGGATACCCCCCCCGCAGCCTGGCCGCCCCTCACCGCTGCCTCTCTCCACAGGACGATGGACAGGCCGCCCGCCCCGCCGCCCCCCAGTGACCCCCGCGATGCCCGCCCTCCCCGGCGGCACGACTCGGAACCGGAGACCACGAGCGAGCCGGAGAGCAGCCGCGGGGGCATGGATGCGCCGGCCGACCCCCAGCTGCTGCTCAATGGGGCGGCCAAGGAGGCGGGCCGGCCCTCCCCCGGGCCCCCCGCCGCCCCCGTGCCCGTCATCGAGCTGGTGCGCCGGGGGGGCTCTCTGGACCTAAAAAGCCGGGAGGCGGCGGGGGAAACGATGCAGAGAGCGCCGGTCGCTGATCCGTGCCGCGCCGCCGAGGCCGCCTGCGAGGCCCGCATGGTGCAGCTGAGCCCCCCCGCACTCCCGCTGCAGCCCCCCGGCAGGGCCATGCTCTACAACCTGGGCCAGCCGCTGGCCACCATCAACAGGTCCGTGTCTCTCCCAACCCTTCGAGGGTCCCTCGGAAGGGTCCCCGCTCGGCTGTGGGGCTCGGTGACGGGGAGGGAAAGGGAAGGGGGCGGCAGCAGCATCCCTTCCTCCGGGCTTAGGGCTTAGTCATCGCGGGTTTGCATGCAACTTTGCAAAGGAAGAAAGGGGGGAAAAATAACCCGCAACGAAAAACTGCCGTTCCTAGGAAAAAAAAAAAAAATACAAGTCAGGGTATAAATGCTTCGGGCAGAACAGATACTGGGGCGGTGATCCCGTACTGAGGTGCAGCAAAAGGGTCCGCCAGCAGACGTGCTGCTTGTCCAGAGCTGGGTTAGACCCTCGAAGTTCGCTGGGACTCTCTGTCCTCCGACGAGTCCCGCAAATAAGAGCAAGGGCCAAAAAAATCTTTCGCAGGGGCAGAGCGCAGCCGCTTGTGCGGGGATGGAGCCCCCGCTGCCGCCACCTCTCCTGAGGGCAGAAAGCCGTGCGGAGGGGGTGGTTTTTGCCTGGGAACCGCTAGCTTGGGTGCCCCACGCCTCTCGCAGCGCTGGCTCACGCTGCACGTCCCCGAGGCGGCGGCGTGTCCTGTCGTCGCACGACCCCCGGCTCGGCTTCGTGAGTCGTGAGCTCCCTCCGGGGTCACGGAGCTGCTCGGCTCCCCCCCGGCCCCGGGCAGCCCCCGGAAGTTTCCCCAGCCCCCCGTAGGGCCGTGCGGTGCAGGGGGGGCTGTCGGTGTGTCCTCACGACCTCTCTGCCTTCCGTTTGCAGCGGGTTTTTCGGAGAACCGGACTCCTTCTCCATGTACGGCAGCAACCGAGTGAAGAGGAGACCCTCTCCCTACGAGATGGAGATCACTGACGGTGAGAGTTTCTCCCCTGCGCTGTTTTTTTTTTGGGGGGGGTCCCCATTTGCTGAAGGGGGCAAGTTACTGCTCGGTGCCACATGCTGGGATTAAAAACCCCAAATCGTAAAGGGGAAATAGGGTGCCTGCCGTGGCAGGGTAGATCCCCCCGGTAAGGCTCTGTACAGCAGAGCTCAGATCTGTTCCGAATAATGCCCAGCAGCCTGCTCGGCGGATTTACTTTCTCGCAGCAAAGCAGTCCGGCGTATGGTTAATTATATCCCTGTTCCGCAAATTGCTTAGAGATTAAATTCGAAGGAAGCCATTAAATTTAAGTCCTTGTTGAAGTGCGAAGGCTGGATCATGGCCATCGCAGTGACGTGCTGTGTTTGCAAACCCTTTCAGCCAAGAGACATTTGTAACGCAGACCACAGCCTTGGGCAGAAAGATCCAACCCGCCCAGAAGCGAAGAGCTAAACCTGTGCTAAGGTGTGCGGGCTGGCAAGGGGATTGTGGCTGAGCCATCTTATCTGCAGCTTGATTCAGAATATATCCACACCGTGCTGCAGTCTGCCGTGGAAAAATATCCCGTGCCCGCTCTTGTGGCAGATCCCGGGAGCAGCCGTGGAGGGTGACAGGCTGGGGTCCGAGCTGAGATCCCTGTCGGACCGACAGGATGATTTCCAAGCCAGGCGGGCAGGGTGGGATCCCGCTGCCCGCTCCCCGCAGCCGGCGTGGATTGCGGGAGGAAGCCCACGCAAAGGGGTGTTTGCAGGAACCATTCACACGTGGAAGGCTGACGCGTTTATTCTGCAGAGTTAACAGCCCGTACAAATGAGATCCGTTGAAATGTGTTTTCTCTTTAGCAATTGTAAACAGTGCTTTTCAATCGCCGGACAATTAATTTTTCCTTCTCTCTAGCTGGCTGTCCCTTTCCTTCCACCTGGCTAATCTAAAATCGGATCAAATAATAATCCACACCACTCTAGAATAATACAGTACGAAGTGATGGGCTAAGGGCATTATCTGCGTTCATCAGCCCCGCTCTCCCCGCTCGGTTCAGACCGCAGCCCCATGGGACAGGGGCTGTCTCAGCCCCCCGGCGCAAGAAAGGTCTTTTTGTCTGGGATTCGATTCAGAGGCTTAGCGGCTGTGCTGAAAGTCCATCAAATCACAGTGCCTGGCTAACGCCTTCGACTTGCTGTTAAATCAGATATTGAGGATTACTGAGATATTTGGTTGTAACCAAATTGTTGGATATGTGCTTGTCAGGTAAAGCAGGTGTAGCGATTTGGCTGAATCCTGCATGTTCTGGCTCATGTGAATTTCCAAGACCAGGCTCCGAATTTTTTTTGGGGGGGAATAGGTACCAGATGATACTGTCTAAACCGGAGCAATTTGTAGGGATGCGTGTCCTGTGCTGAGGCATCCGTGCAGTCTGCTATGCTTTGCTTGTTGCTCTGGTGGTCACCTGCTGGGTGGCATCTTTGGCACCCTGGACCATCGTGCATATGCCTCAGCCCTTGGGAGAAGGGCAGGAGAGTCTTGCTGGGTGTTTGGTGTTTTTCCTCTGCAAGGAAACGAGTGGTGGTTTATTTGCAACTATTAATTCGTTCATTTCTGGGAAAGTCTGATGCACTGAATATCTATTAAAATAGATATAAACGGAGATAATAATGTAAAAAAAGTATATGCAATGATATTCTGTAACTTTGGAAGCTCATCTTTTTACTAGTTTTCCTCAGATCTCTAGTTACAATTAAAAAAGCATGAGTCAATCAATTGCAACAAAATCCTAGCAAAAAATTCTCAGCTGACTGCTTGAATTAGTTATAAGGCAAGTTTCTTTATGGGAAATAGATCTATTATAACACAGCGATTGGGCATTTTGAATTTCTCCATCTCTTGACACGTTGTGGCCAAACCCCTATCTTTCTAAAATCTATGTTTAATTTGATTGATGCAAGAAACAAAAACGTGAGCGGTGTCAGAATTTGTGTTATATAGTGGAGCTTGATTTGGGTGCCCTCAGATGAAAATGAACAGATTGAAATTTTTTGGAAAACACAAAACAGCCAAGTTTGGTTTGTTTGCTTTTGGTTTTGCCTCATACCCTTATGGGAGTAAAAAGATTTTAAGCTCCACCTCCTTCTGGATTCAATGCTGGTTGCTTTGTCTGAGAAGAGCATCTAAGTGTCAAAACCGTGGTTTTATTGGAGCAGGTTGCAGCACATTCTCCACTGCATTGTTAAAAGTGCTGAGCAGCCCCGTGTTGTTGGGGTTCCCTCAGTTTCCCCCACCTTCCCCACAACCCCGTGGGACAGCAGGTTGTGCACATCAGGGAGGAGAAACCTTCCTTTTCCATGAGCTCTTGCACGTTGGTGCATACAAAGGGCATTTCTGTGCTGTTTGAGAGTGGAAAATTTCATTTATTAAAGCATCAGACTGGGATCTTCGAGGTCAGGGATGAGTTTCTCCTTCTGATACACCCCAGGACCTCTTTGCAGTTTTGGGGGGCTCCCTGCCCCTGAGTGCACTGTGACGAGAAGTGAGGTGTGTGGCTACTTGCATGCTGGAGAACGTGGTAACTTCAATCTGGCTGCTTGGGAGTGTGTCTCCATGCAAACTCTGTGATGGGGGATGTTTCATGTGATGTGCTGGACCAAAGGGGCTCAGTTTCCCCTGAAAGGGGGAAAGCATGATGGTGTTTAATCAGCTGGAGCATGGGATTCCTCTTCTTGCACCATGGCAGGTGGGACCTGTCAAGGTGCAGCCTGACTAGGATGCCTCCAAAATCACATCTGTTCGGCTGCTCTACCACAGTCCAAGCAGCCAAGAGTTTTGCTGTATGTGAATAATGATGCAGAATGATGTATATGAATAATGATGCCCCTCAGGATGCTGGTTTCATTGGATGATGGGAAAACTATGGCTTAAACTGCCCACCATGGCCAGGGGCTTGGTCCCACTAGGACTGATAGCGTGGATGGGGATATCCACAGCCTGTCCTTTGGGGTACAACTCACCAATGTGTTATCTGCACCTCTTTACTTCACACTTTGTGATGATTTTCATTGCATATGGTGCTTTCCAACCTATGGGGGCTCTGCCATAGTCATTCTCCTAGAGTTTCAGGAGATTGCTATGTCCTTGCACTGTTGGTGTCTCCTGGAGGTGAGGATGGCAAGGGTGCAATAATAAAAACATCTTATGGTAGTATCTCCTTACGTTAACTGGTTTTCTTGTACCCAAGGACCTGCAGTTCTCATTTGCAGCATTGCTATTCCTGTAGCCCATTTGGGTAGACATGCTTTTGGGTCTTCTCTAGCACAGAGACAATGTCTTGCTCATGCCAACAGGAGTTAGTTAGCCTGATGATCTAAAAAGAGAATTGGTGCATTTTGTGCATCCACCCTGTGTAACATGCCCTGGCAGAAATACGGCTGTAAAATTACAGGGATTTAACTGGAGTTCACATATAACTGAGCCAAATGGACACCTCCAGCAATTTAGAGCGTCTTCTCCAGTTAGCATCAGGTAGGAAGTCTTTGCCTTGTGGCACTAATGTACAGAGAGAGGGGGTGGCCCTCAGGTCAGCTTTGAAACTGCTTCATCCTCCACCTGTGATCACCCTTCCAGCCAGAACACTGCCTCGCTCTGTGGGTCACATTGCTGCTTGGCCTCATTGCTACGGGTGAATCCCGACACCTCATTTCATACAAGCCACTCTTGTGGCTGGTGGCAATCCTGTGGTGTCTGTCAGCTCTGCATCCTGCCCATATCAGGAAAGATCTCTGGATCTTAGACTTGACAAAGCTTCTGCTCAAGCTAATTTCCTTCTGTCCCAATGGTGTGTCCTTAATATATTTTTTGGGATAGAAAACAAAGCTATCTAGTTAGATAAACTTTTAATAGGACCTTCATTGCTGAAATACTCTTGTTGATAGCTGAGAAACCCTAAAAATACAGCAGCCTTGTGCGCATGTGTCATGGCATAAACCTTTCTTCTTGGAGGCGTAAATATAGGTATTTTAGGAGCCATCTAAAAAGCCACAACTCAATTTTTCCTTTCCACTGGATTGAATGGAAATTACAGCTATCTTGGCTCATCAGGTTAGCTTCTAGTTAGGTGGAAACTCCTGTTTCACTGCCTTGCTGGCATCACTAAACTAAATCAGTTATTTTGTGAAACTGTGACCTATTCAGCAAAGCAATAAACAACCTGTTATGCCCTGCTCCTAATTCTGCGTGGTTGCAATTGCAGGTCCTCATACGAAAGTGGTTCGTCGCATTTTTACCAATAGCCGGGAGAGATGGAGACAGCAGAATGTCAACGGAGCCTTTGCAGAGCTTCGCAAGCTCATCCCCACCCACCCACCCGACAAAAAACTGAGCAAGAATGAAATTCTACGCCTGGCTATGAAATACATCAACTTCCTGGCCAAGCTGCTCAACGACCAGGAGGAAGAAGGAAACCAAAGGGGCAAAGTGAACAAAGACTCTGGGATAGTCCAGGAAGACCTCCTGCAGGACATGTTGTCTCCCAACTCTAGCTGTGGAAGTTCTTTAGATGGAGCGGCGAGCCCGGACAGCTTCACAGAGGAGCACGAAACACTAGATTCGAAGCACACGCGGAGCCTGCACCACGCGATTCTCCCCGTCGAAGGCAACGCGCAGCGGTGATGACCTCCCGCATCGCTCCCGGAGCACCGAGGCGGGGAGGTGAGACCCAAGTGTGCAGGCGCTGGAACTTGTGCTCCTGGGACTTGTGACTCTGCCTTTCCCAGGGGCTCAGGCTCCCTGTCCTCCCCAGCCGGGGATGGAGCAGCCGGTGTGTTGGCCGAGGATAAGACCAAACCAGATGGATGTTCATTTAGGTACGTGATCGTACAAAGAAGAAAAGCATTGAAGTCCTCTTCATTGTACATACTGCTCGTGATGGGACTCTGCGGAGGGGCAGGAGACGCGGCCAGCACCTCTCCAGCATTTCGAGGGTTTTCAGACCATTTGGCGACTGTTGCTTTTTAAACAGTTGCCTGGCTGAGACATGAAACTCCTCTCTCACTGCCGATGGAGGCCACTGATGCTTTCCAGCTCCATGTGGCGCTGGGAACTGCTGAAACGTGCCAGCACTGTGACATTTCTCCAGCCTGCGGCATACACGGCTGGTCTGAGCAGGAGCTGGGGCCATGCGTTCCTGTTGTCCCAGAGCTTTTGACTGTATCTTTTTAAAGAGGTGAAAAAATACCCTCAGCGAAAGAACAATTAAAAGGATTAAGGCTTTTTCTTTCTCTCTTTTTTTATTTCTTTCTTTCTTCCTTTCCTTTCCACCTAACTTTGGATTGTTTGGGGGTTGTTGTATTTATGACATGAGATTACTTCTGTTTAATGCTGTCATGCAGTATCCACTGAATGCAAAGGTACATAGGTGATTTCTGCCACCCTCCCAGTCCCTGATTCTTCTGCTGGTAATGTTCAGTGGGTGAGCTTCAAGCCTCTTGTGGTCTCCTAGAGTTTACCCAGCAGTTTCTATAGGGCCAGAGCTTCTCTCAAGGAAAATGAATTTCAGAATTGGTAAGGGAAAGCAAAAATTTGGTAGTGAAGCATCCCCTTGGACTGGGGGATTTTTAAATTCCAAAGGCAACAAAAAGGCAAAAAGAGTCAATGGTGCATCAACAATGTGTGTGTACATAGGGTTATAAAAGGGTTTTAATGATACGCTTTGAATTATTTTGTTTTATTGTGTGAAAATGGTGGTGGTTCAGCTGTGCCAACGCCCACAGGCTGGACTACAGCGCTGGATTTATTCTGGCGTTAGGAGGGTCCATACCTGCCTGAGGCTGGTGGGAAGCCACAGCCTCTCCAAATCTTGGGGGAAGCACTAAAAGCAGTGGTGGGATTAGACTCCATTCCTCACATTGCTGCAAAACTGATGTCTGGTGGCTGAGCTGATCTTCTGATCCCTGCTGCCCCCTTGGGAGGGTGTTTGGGAAACAGAAGGAGTGGGGAGCAGGAGGGTGCTGCTGCGGTGGCTGGGAGCTGAGGACCACAGCGCGCCATCACCGCGGCTTCAGGCCCATCTCTCACCCACCACCTGATGTCTGAGGGAGCAATTGCCCCAAGCCCATCCTCTCCCTCTGCTGAGATGTCAAGGCATAGAAATCTCTACCAGGCTACAGTAAAAAACAAAACCAAACCACCCACAAACATCCTTTGGAAGGGAAATAGTCCTCTGAGCAGGGACACCTTCCACTGCACTCATTCCTTTCCATGGGTGCTGAGGTACAAGGAAACGCGGAGGATTTGGTCGGGTGTCTGCAAGCTGGTCCAGGCTTAATTCAGAGCCCTGTCATTTCCATCCCCACTTGGTTTTGATGCTTCTTTGTAAATAATAGGTGGGAGGCTGGCACATGTGTTGGCACGTTAGGTGGAATTAGCTGCTTAGGAAGGGGTCCCAGCCCAAACGAGGGTTTCCAGCACAGACCACAAATCCTCTGAAACCGCCAGCCTCCCCCATCTAAAATTGGGGAAAAGAAGGAAAACGCTTTCTTGGCTTTGGATGTCCCGTGCATGGGGTGTTTTACAAACAGGGGGTTCTCACAGGGCTGGAGCGGGGAGAGGTGCCGGTAGGTGATGGAGTGATGCTGGGGAAGAGGTTTGGGAAGCAGGGGTAGGAGAGGAGGGTGGTGAGGGCTGACAGGCAGGGGAATGCAGTCACAGCTAAAGCCGCTCTTGGTTTCCAGTGTTTGAAATAACCATGGGGTGGGTGGGGGAGTTACACCCTTTTATTAAACTATTGCAAGAAAAAATCACACTCAGAAATTCCTTATTCCCCACTTCTTATTTGTTTTTTTAATCTTTTCGGTAGCTGAACAGTTGGGAAAATGGTACAACCCTGGTGGCACCCCCTCAACACCCCCACACATACATGCGCCCGCTTGTAGCCCTTAGCAGAGTGTGCCATAGGTCTCCTGGGGTATGTACAGTTGTACTTTAATTGTGATTTGAATGGTACATTTCCCCTGTCCACCTCTCCTGTTGCCTGCTTCATCTCTCGCTGTGTGGACCATCGCCCCCCGTTTCTGCTGAAAACAGCACTTTGGGGCAATGTCGTTCTGTGTGAGTGAATTCCTGCCTTACAATTTTGGGGTTTTTCAGTCCTGTCCCTTTCTCTGCCACCCTCCCCTTGGATTTCTGCATTTTTTCTGCAGAAACAAAGTAACCAGACCTGGTACCCTGAGTCTCAACCCACTGTGGATGTGCTATTTGGAAAACACATTTGTTGTAATGTGTGTGTATATATAAATATATATATATAATGAATATATCAAGAACATTTCTAAATAAAGTTTTACAAAGCAGCCTCCACTTTCTGTCTGCCTCTCACCCACCTCGTCGCTCAGACCCATCATCGTTTCAGTATTTCATCCCTAGGCATTACGGGGCAAGGATGCCGGGATGATCCACTCCCAGCCATCAAAAGTAAGAAACAGGCAGCAAAATCTTGCAAAAAGATCTGCTAATTTTGCCCTTGCATGGCTCACGCCATCCAGCCTGGGCTGGGCTTCTGCAGAGAGAGCAAGCGGGAGGAAGAGCATGTAGGGCCAGCAGGAAGGAAGGCGGGCAGTGAAGCAATCCCCCCGCCACAGCCCGCTGCTGCTTCACCCCCAGGACGTTAGCTGCAGGTCCCCCAAGGGCTCTGACAGCCTTTTCCCCTCTTGCAGGGAGGGTGACAGTGCAGTGAGGGGGCAATGTTCCTTCCCTTCAAGCATTCGACCACGATTTAATTACCACGATTTAATTGGAAATGACAGTAATTCCTCTTTTTTTTTTTTAAAAAAAAAAAGAAGTTGTTATCACAGCCATGTGCACAAATAGTTCAAAAGCCAATGGAGTTGATGTGCATTACGGTTTACACGCTGTGATCCACCGAGCATGTGTCTATATTGATATTTAGTTATATAACCATAGCACTGTGCTGCTGACCATGGCCAACACCATACCCACAGCACAGAGCGGGTGAACGGGAATGGCACCACAGGTGTTTTCTTGTCTTTAATTTCTATGATTTTTAAGAGTTATTACCTATGTAAACAGGGTCTTTTAGAGCATCCCTTGCTTTTTTAAAACATCCCCCCAAAAGCTTAGCTGATAAACAGCCCCATACCCACCAGCCTAGCAGCCAACGCTTGTTTTTAGACTTTGAGTGGCATATCTCCCTGGGTGAAAGAAGGGAGCCCTTTCTCAGGCTCTGACCTGGGGGGTGTATGAGCCCATCCTGGGCACTGGGACAAGGTATGGGGCAGGCTGTGGCTGCTGAGTGTTTATCTGGGGTTGGGTGATCATGGTTGCACAGCTGGTTTAACCCCTGTCCCCTGTCCTGCTGCCATCCCGGCAAGAGCTGATAGCTCACCCACTGCTTATCTCTCCTTGTCACCTCCCTCCTTCATCACTGGGACAATTCTCCTTTCACCTCCCCCTTCTGTCTTTTTGTTTTCTTTCTTCAGTTAAAACGTCTTTCATGGCCATGTGGCCATCCTCAACATGAGGGTTTCAAACCGCTGCCTACATATGTATTTAATATATAGCTCTATAGTCTGTAGCAAGGCCTGGGTGAGTGCCAATGCCACCTGCTCTGCAGTGGAATGGCCAACAGACGTCACTGCTGAGGGACCCTGGGAGCTGCTGTGCTGGGACAAGCTCCAGGGTCATGTCCCCACCTGGGTCACTCCATGTAGCTGGTGCTGGTGCATCCTCCTTCCAGCACCTTCCTCTCCCGAGCATCTGGACTTTGCTGCTGCTTGGCCACCAAGATGCAAAGGTCACAGAAGGCAGCAGATGCCATCTCTTTTTGGTTTTGTTTCCTTTTTTGAAGTAATTTTTGAAAGCACTTTCCACCCTTGTCTTCCAATGGAAAATATTGTTCATTTCCCATCAGATTTTTGTTTCGATTGTGTTGCATTGCAAGTGGCAATGAGCACCACTCCATGGATTCATATATATGGGGGAAAAAACCCAAACTAACCTGTTTTCTTATTTATTTATATGAAACAAAGGAGAAAGTTGGGAAAACCAATCTGGTTTCAGTAAACTGAAGTGACCAGCACAGGGGGATGCGATAACCTGTGTGTTGTGGGTGGCGATGACCTCGGCTGGGACAGGACTTGGCATTCACCTCTCACCACTTTCGGCATCACTGGTGGCATCACAAGGCGATGAGGGGTTTGGTCTGTCTCCTACTGTGGGACATTTTCTGGTGAATGTTTCCTTACAAACTGGAAATAGGTGCATTTAAAGGGATTTTGTTCACCTATGTTTCTGGTGTGTTCCAGGAGCCTGGTGACATACAGGTTCCTGGTGACACAAAATGCCATTTAACATTGCATGGGTGGTATTAGGGAGTGAGAACAGACGGGAAGTGTCATTGAGGTAAAACTGAATTAAAAAAAAGAGAAGATGAGAGGGATATGTATGTCTGAGACAAAAACCCAAGAAACATAAAAGCAAAATCACCCCAAATTTGGGCAGCTTTTACTTTTAAGTCTCATTATCTGATTCTAATTACTGCCTTTCTGGCAAAGCCATGTTGAGGGCAGCCTGCACTGGCACCCCTGCCTGAGAACGCCACAGGAGCCAAGAGCAAGTACCCGCTTCATTAGGGGCATTCCCACGTTATTGAATTAAATATGCTCATAGAAAAGACAGGACCCAAACATTCCCACCCTGGCAGACGATGAGAAAGCTTCACCTCTTTGCTCTTACAGGCCAGTGACAACAAGAGGGAGTAATTTATGGCTCTTTGGGACCACTCGATAAGCTCCTCATCCCGGGGCTCATCCCCAGCGTTCCCACCGCCACACAAAGGCTGTAGCCAGCCAGCAGTGCCCAGGGGACACGGCGCTGTCACAGACGGCGAGGGGATGAGCAGTGAGCGGGATTCCCTTTCTCTTCCCAGCTTTTTTCTTGCTCTCTGCTCCTCCTGCTTTCCCTTTCATCTTATTTCTTGCTCTCTGTTGTTTTGTTTGTTTGTTTCAGTTTCCACCTGAAAATCGGTGCTGGGAGAGCTGGGAGAACTCTGTGGTTCAGCAGAGCTGCGGGTGGATGGAAGAAGATGCAGATGCTCCGAGACCCCTGATGGGGATGCAGGAAACCTCCCATGGTGGGGTCTGGTAGGGACTTTCAAACTTGTCCCCCCTGGTAGACGTTCCTTTTCCCCTGCTCTTGGAGCTATTCTCAGCTGCCCCGGTGACCTTTCCGGGGAACAATTTAACTATTGTGTTTTGGTGAAGCCCAGCCTCTATTTTTACACTCTGTTTTGCTGATGCGGGCACAAGGAGCGAGACGGGAATCCAGCAGGAAAAGGGAGGGAGTGCCTGGAGCGTGGTTAAAACTGCCCCAGCACTTTGATGTGCCGGGGCCGATCCTGGCCAGCAGCACACGGTGGGGCTGGGGGCTTCGCTCCCTGCCCATCCCTCCAGTAAATCCCACCCCAGCTTAATGCAGCTGTGCCAGGGTGAGAATAAGTCCTGCAGCAAAGGGCTTTTGGGAAAGAGGCCAGGAAAGCCACAGCAGTACTGTGCTTCTCGGTGTGTGCACGGTGCAAAATGAAAGGCAGCTTTCTGCTGGCATCCCCTGGCTTAAGGGATGCTGGAAACAAGGGGAGGAGGTGACCAGCTGACTGGACTGGGAGAGGATCAGAGACATGCCCAAGGTTGTTCTGGAATGCTGTGGCAGAGCATCCTGGGTTGCATCACGTGAAATGAGCAAGTTGACAGCAGAGGTGAGGTGTGTCGTCGTGTGAGGTGCCATCAAGCTGTAGTCCTCCCTGATGTGGCACACTGATGCAGGTTCGGGGGTCTGAGTGGCTCCAAAATGCCCTGGGCTGCCAAGTGTCACAGCCTGGAGAATGGCTGAGGGAGTGTGGCTGCACATGTGCCCTGTTCACCCTGCATCCATTGCGGGGAACACCAGCCTGTCTGACCTCAGAGGTTTGGCAGGGGAGATGGCCAAGCCATGGGGAAGGGAGTGGGGCCAGTCCTGCCCTGCAGCTGTCCTGCAGCTGTCCTGCAGCTGTCCTGCTTCCACCACTGTCCCCACCCATGACACAGCCTCTGGGGCAAGGGCAGCATCCCAAAACCAGAGGCAAGGTCCTCCTGCATGTCCAAAGGGCCCAGCCATCACCTCACCCACTGCTCATCTAAGGCTGCCTGGGGGAACATATGAGCAAGGGGAGGCTTTGCAGCACCTGGCCCATCTCCAGAGCACTTCACTTTTGCCCTGCTGGCAATGCATCCCTTCACACGCTGCTGGAGCTGAAATAAAACATGTCAACACCTCCCTCATTGTGTGTCATTCAACCATCCAGCAACACAGCATCACTGCTCTGAGCACCCAGTCTTCCTTGTCCCTGGGAATGGTGTTGAAAAGGGAGCTGGAGGATGGAGGGGGTGGCCAATGGGGTGGCCAGAGTTGATTAGCAGCATGCTGCTGTGGGATGCTGCTTGGGGTTGGGAGGGCTCTGTTTGGGCTTGGTGGGCATTCAGGTGGTGAACTGGTGCTCTGCAGGTGCTGGGCCAGGGAGCAGGTGAGGAACAAGCCTGACTATGGGTCCAGTGTGGAGTGATGTTAGCATGAGCACGGACACTTGTGTGCACAAGGAGTCACAAACATACTCTCCACAAATTCCTGTCCATGCACAAGCTCATGCACATGACAGGGAAGTGAGCACGCTGACTTGCTCACAAATGCCCAGCCCATGTGCTCTCTCTTACCTGTGTGATGGTGGACAGACATGTTCACAAATGCACTCACTCATTTTTGCACGTTCTGCACCTGTGGTCATGTCTGTGGACGCATCTTTGAGGACATACTCCTAAATACACATATCTGGATGGATGTGAACATGCAATCCTGCTTGTCTGTTCAAGACACCCAAGCCCATGGTTACATGTGTGTGTCCCCTGCCCCTTGTACACTGTCCCATTGATTGTCCCTGCTATATAAAAAGCCAGGGTGGTTTGGCTTTTGGTTGCATCAACAGAACTCACTTGCAAGTTGCTCCCTGCCTTGTCCGAGCAAACTGAGCTGCTTTTTTCCCTTCTTCTAGGTCAGGCAGAACCAAACCGTCCCAAGCAGGTACCAGATGCGTTTCTCAGAGTGTTTTGTAGGGTGGCAGGAACGGTTGAGCTTGTCCAGCATGCCAGAAGTGACATCCGTTGCTTCTATCTCAGCAGGCACTGGGTGGGAGGGCTGTTTGCCTGGTCCCCAGCAGCCACCACCCTCCAGCTGGCTCTGTCCCCGTCCCGAGCTGCCCCTCTCTATCTCGCCATGTGAAGGCACTGCGGCTGCAGATAAAGTCCTTCCAGCCACACACCCGCACGGCCCTCTGGGCAGGCAGCAGGAACAATGGTGTGTGCAGGAGCATGGTTTGTCCCCTCCAATGGCAGTGTGGTCCTGAGGATGGTGACATTCACAGAATCCCAGAATGTCAGGGGTTGGAAGGGACCTGGAAAGCTCATCCAGTGCAATCCCCCCATGGAGCAGGAACACCCAGATGAGGTTACACAGGAAGGTGTCCAGGTGGGTTGGAATGTCTGCACAGAAGAAGACTCCATAACCCTCTGAGCAGCCTGGGCCAGGCTCTGCCACCCTCACTGGGAACAAGTTTCTTCTCAAATTAAAGAGGAACCTCTTGTGTTCCAATTTGAACCCATTGCCCCTTGTCCTGTCACTGGTTGTCGCTGAGAAGAGCCTGGCTCCATCCTCCTGAGACTCACCCTTTATATATCTGTAAACATGAATGAGTCCCCCCTCAGACTCCTCCAGCTCCAGAGCCCCAGCTCCCTCAGCCTTTCCTCACACGGGAGATGCTCCACTCCCTTCAGTATCTTGGTGGCTGCGCTGGACTCTCTCCAGCAGTTCCCAAAGGATGGTGACATCCATCGCCACCTTCCTGCATGCCCGAGCCTGCTCTCCAGTAGCTCTCAGCACACGTGTCCGCAGTGCTGTTGCCTGACGGTGGTCCTGGCCGGCGTGTCCCGCACAGGTGACACGGGGGTCCCGTCCTCGCCCCGTCCCTGAGCCCACGCGGCCGCCGGCGCTCCCCAGGCAGCCGCCTCCGGGCGAGCGCCGCCTTTGAACAAGTCTCGGGGAACCTCTTGTCGCAGATAACCGGCAGATCAAAGCCGACCGCAGCACCAGCGCTTCCTGCCAGCGCGGAGCCGCCCGAGCCGGAGCCGGAGCCGGCGGGGCCGCCGCCGCCCCCCCGCCCGCCACCGCGGGCCCGCAGCCCGCCCGTGGCCGCCAGGGGGCGCCGTCCGCGGGCCCGCCCCGCCCACGATCCCCGCGGGAGCGCAGCGGGGGGGTGAGGGAACGGGATTTGGTGAGAGGGTTTGGTGTTGGCCAGGGGTTTTCATAATAAAGTAGATTAAAAGCTGTCTTTTCCCTCTACTCCTTTCCTTTCCTTTCCTTTCCTTTCCTTTCCTTTCCTTTCCTTTCCTTTCCTTTCCTTTCCTTTCCTTTCCTTTCCTTTCCTTTCCTTTCCTTTCCTTTCCTTTCCTTTCCTTTCCTTTCCTTTCCTTTCCTTTCCTTTCCTTTCCTTTCCTCTCCCCTTTCCCCTTCCCTCTCCCTCTCCCTCTCCCTCTCCCTCTCCCTCTCCCTCTCCCTCTCCCTCTCCCTCTCCCTCTCCCTCTCCCTTTCCTTCTTTCCCCTTCCCCTTTCCCTCTCCTCTCCCCCTGTTCCCCACTTTCTCCCTTCTCTCCTTCCCCCCCGCCCCTTCCAGCTCTCCAGATCTGCTCTTTCTGAACACTGCACCTACTTTCCTGCAGAGTTCGGTATTTTGGGCTAGCAGGGCATAGAGAAAGTTTGGGGCAGCTGGTGTTCCCCCCAGCTCAGCCAGGCTCTAGAGGTCTCAGTGCTGCCCTGCAGGTCCCCACTCCCTGGAAGGTGGGGACAACAGGCCACCAGCATATGGTCACCAGCTCTCTGTTGGCTCTGCCAGGGGAGCACAGGCTGCCGAGTCCCCCAGGATTTCGGCAGGGGTAAAGTGACCCTGCAATGAATCGCGCTTCCCAGTGGGACTGCTGGTGGCTGTGCCAATGCCCTGCTATTTATTGAGACTTAATTAATAGCCCACTCAGTCCTGGAAACTGCCTCTTCTCTTCAGTCCCAGGCAAAGGCATCTCTCAGGGGTCTTCACCTTTTGTCCTCTAAACCTCTTCAGGGCTGGATTCAAGGGCAGGCTGCTCTCAGCTGCCGCAGCACCACGGCATGGCTCAGCATTGTTCAGCCCTCTCCAATCCATCCCACTCCTCTCGTGGGAGCCCTGGCTCCCTGTCCCCATCTCACAGCACTCAGATGGGGGCTGGCAGGGGCTGGCAGGCTCCAAGACTTCATGAATGGGTCAAAGGTCCAAAACCACTTCCCCAAAAGCAATGTACCCTGAGAAATGCCTCTTTCACCCCTTGGACTCACATGAAATCCCTCTGGCCTTTCCATGTCCCTGCCACCTCCTTCCCCAGCAACAGAAGCCACTGCAGTGCAGTGCAAAGCAGAAGATGACGTGATTTCTCCCATCTCCTCTGCTACCTGCATCTGTTTGCTTGGGTGGCAGCCAGAAAAGTGACTTCATACATTTGTTTTTTTTTTTTTCCCTTTTCTTTATTTCTTGCTTTATTTCTGGACTAGCCAAACGCTCTTGCCTGTTGCAGAATTGAGGGCGAAGCATCCAGGCCAAATCCTGCCCCTGTGTTATGGTAATTGCAGCTGCCACCCAGCAGATGCAGGTTGCTGAAATAATAAGGCTGTTTAACAGGCACGGAGGGGGAGAGGGGAGCTTTTGTTTGGCACTTGCTGCGGTTAGAGTACCCTTGTAAAGCAACAACTGGAGCTCGTTGAAAAGAAGTGGAGGTTATTAGATGCATTTCACTTGCTGCTGATGGCCTTGTTATTTCTTTCCCTTCAGATGCCAGGAAAAAATCTGTGATGATGAGAAGGAAGAGGAGAGAGATGCCACCTAAAAACATGCTGCTTTTGCTGATGAGTGTGGGAATAAATAGGGCTGGTTAAAGGACGCTCAGGCTGATCTCCTGCATTAGAGGTGCTTCTCACTGCTCACGGCCCTTCCTTTTTCCCAGTGAGGCTGTGGGGTCTGGAGGAAGGAAAGCACCTTCCTCAGATGATGCTGAGCATGGGGGTCCTGCTGAAATCAGGGTCTCCTCTACCCCTTGAGGACCCAGAGGGCCATGCAGGGGTGTCTTCCTCATGGGACATGGGCTTCCCTGATGCTTCTCTGCTTTCTAGGAGGCTGGGTCCTGCCTGTTGCAAGATAGCAAGGCCAAGCAGGACTTAAGGGAGCACTTAGTTGCACTCAGAGCTGTCAAAACACAGGGCATGTCACCAGCAAAGGCAGCTCAGAATTTGTCAGGGCTTTGAGGGCAATGGGTTGCTGATGGGGATGAAAGAAAATTGAGTGACTGTGGGAGCTGGGGTGACACAAAATCTCATCTTTGAGGGTTATAATCACACTTTGAAATGTTGCAGTTTTGGATAGGAAAATGATGAAAGGTGAGTCTGGCTGCCATGGGGGTTTTATCTTTCTCCAAGTGAGGACAAGAAAATTATTAGATGGGTTGGGAGCCTGTCCATCTATCCCTCTATCTACTTATCTACGCCTCTGTCTCAATGCATCTCTCACCAGCCCTATCTTTGCTCTGAAAAAGCCCCAGTGATCCCCTTCAGAAGCCAGGAATAAAATCAATATATTCCCTCTCCAATTCAGGTAGCTCCCTATAAATCTTCCCAGCTTCAGTTTGGTCTCCTAGGACTCCCGAATCAGTTGGGAACCTATTTAATCAGCCGAGACGATCAGCGCTGTTTGCTACCGAAAAGCCCTTTGAACTCTTTGTCTCTTGGTTGAATGATGCTCGTGTCCCCCGAGGGTTTAGCCAGCCTGGCCCATTCTGCGTGACAAGTCTCAAGTTAATAAGGCCGGGTGCTGGCAGCACCCACCAAAGCCCAGCTGTGAGCCCAGGGTGCTGGGAAGAGCCGCAGCCCCTCTGCTAAGCCCTTATCGCTGCATCTTCCCGCGGCCCCTCGCTTGGCTCGCTGCAGAGCTCCATAAAACCACACCACATTGAAGCCCAGCATGAAGAGCATCCAAGCTGGTGCCAGGGGAAGAGAATTATAGCTCCTTTTGGGGAGGCTTGGCAAGGGCTGGAGGGGGAGTGTGATATCACAGCTTTCCCCCATCCTAGGGGCGCAGGCTTGGTTTTTAGCGTATTTTATTGAATTTTAGGTTTTAGCCGATCAGGAATCAGCACCACATTTATATCTGTGCTAAGGGATGGTTGTTTCTGGAAGAAATTTTCAATGCCCTTTGGGGAAGGGGGCTCAGCATTGCTCAGAATCCAACCTCCAGGTAAATCCAGAGCTCTCCAAATCAGCAGGGCTCCTTCCACTGGCTTGGACCTGTTTTTAAGCAGGGAAATGCTGAAGTGTGAGCTTCTGGCTTCTCTTCTAGGCCATGTTGAAGTTGTTCTGGAGGTGGCTGCTACCTGCTTCCCAACTCGGTGAGAAACAGCCAGGTCCTCACCCCATCTCCATCCAGCTTTGGCCCAAGGGGTCACTGTTTCCCCTTCCAAAGGCGGCTGCTCTCCATAAACCACAACTTAGCATGGACCACCATCAAGAAAGGCAAAGCAGCCTAATCTACAAGCATATTAGGGTGTTGGAAAACAATAATCCAAGAAGGAAACACATTATCTGGCCTTGTTACTTTACAAAGTAATTTAAATTAATTTTTCCCTAGAGTGGTTAGGGAGCACTGCAACTTGCCCTTGTCTATTCTCTCCAGCTAATGAAGCTTTACCAGCGACTGCTCGTGAATTCCTATTAAGACCTCATCTTAGAGGTTACAGGGCAAAGCAATTTCTGCTCCTGGGAAAGATGCCTATGAATTTCTAATTGTAAGTCCATGTTTGATAGGGATTAGCATCTGAAAGGGGTAGAGTGGTGGGTAGCAGAGAAAACATCATTTCAATTAGCAGAGAAAAAGCAACTTAACATCTGATTATAGTTTACACTTTTAATTTTCTCCTATTCTGGCATCTGGGGTAATTATTTCCTGAAACTCTCCACCCCAACCAAGCAAACCACCTCTTTCCTTCTCCTCCTCTTGGACATCTTGGTTGAGATTCAGATGGAAATGGTTGATGGGATGTCTTTTTTTTCTATTTCTTCTTCTCCCAGGCAATAGCCAGACTCACCGAATTTGGGGATGGAGTGGAGAATGCCGTACCAAGCCAGACTGGAATGAGACATGATGTTTCTGTTCACACCGAGGAGGTACAGGATGAGCGGGACGGGGTTTTGCTCCACAGCCAGGCTTGCGGTCAGGCTCACAGCCAGCAGCTCGGCTCCATGCCAGTGCCCAGCTCTCCAAGGAAGAGCCTTGATGCCTAAAGCTTTGCTCTACATTTGGAAATCACCTCCAATCACCCCTTTTCTTCTCACTCCATAAATGCAGGTGCCATTTGCTCTGTAGGGTCTTGTCCCTCATGCTAACCTGTGCTCCAGCTATTTTTTTCCTGGCTGCTTGGCCTCCTATTTCCTAATGATGATGCAATCAGTTTTGGATGGGAGATTCCTTGTGAAAAGGCTTGTTGTTATTTAAGGAAGATCATGAAATCTATCCTTAATTAAAGGAGAGAACCCTTCCACCAAGTTACACTGAAGCCTGAGATTATCATTATTATGGGTTTCCAATCTTTCCTGCCTCATGTCTTATCAGCAAATGCAGCTGGAGGCTTCAAAAACCCTCCCAGCTTGCTGCTGATTTTATGGGATGAAGATTAGAGATGATCGGATAGTAAATTATTCATGCTATTGGATATCGCCAGGCAGGAAGGAATATCCAGAGCGAAGTCAGCTCCCTTCTCCCTTTCTGAGCATCACATACTGGGATCCCGGCTATCTGCCACTCCAGCAAGGCAGCGGCGCTTTCCCCTGTTCTCAGAGATGATCAAGGGTGCAACATGCCCTCTGAACAGACTGTAAAGCCAAGGGGGAGTCACAGATGCAGCCTTATCCCCCAGCAATAAGGCAGACTGGAGGCAGGTGGATTTTCTTCTAATTTCAGGGATGTTTAGTTTGATTCCTCCCAGCCCAGGGTAAGGCTGGACAGATTGAATAGGTGTTTTCTCAGCTTAATTTCTCAAGGTTGTGGGACCTTAGGCTGATGGGAACATGCTGTCAGACCCCTGGTAGCTATTGACCCCGTAGGCAGAGGAGCAGCAAGCTCAGAGAGGACAAATCTTGGCAACTGTGTGCAAACAGGCAGCTGGATGGAGGAGAGAGACCGTTGCTGCCATTGGATGTACGGACCAGCAGCATCATCCATCAGGCTCCAGCACCCAAAGTTGGTGAGAACCCTGCCCAGAGACCTGTGCTAAAAGCCAACGGGTGTACAAACACCATCCAGAGGGTCTCATGAAATACGTGTGGGCCATAGTGATGGTACTGCGCAGATCTCAAGGGAAACGAAGGGAGAAGCATGGCCTTATTTGGTGCCTGACGGTGGTGCCATGTCTGGGCCACATCTCAGGTGGCTGGTGGGTACCAGCTCCCAGCAAGGTCCTGGCTGATGCTGCTGGAGCATCCAGGCTGCCCAGGAGGAGAAGGGGAAAATCCATAACCCCCCCAGATGAGGGTGCATCAGGGACCACACCAGCACTATCTAACCCACCTCTCCCTGCTGCTTGCTCCATCCTTGCAATTAGCATCAGCCCTGAGCAACTTGTGAATAAATGTCTAATAAAACACCAAGAGGTGTTTTTTTCTTGGACCTGTGTGCATGTGTGTGTGGGGGGAACAAATCCTGGGCCGGCAGGAGAGGACAGGGGGCCATGCCCCATAGCCACACCATTGACACTGGGGTTTTCATCAGCACAAAAATGAGCAAATATATTGCTGTTTAAAGGCTTTTAAAGAGTGGAAGTGAAGACACAGAGCTGTGATGGACGAAAAGCCTTTTTCTGCTGCTGTTTATCCACAGTGACGCTTTGGGTCAAGAAAATGCCCTTTTTATAGCAGCTGTAGCTCCTGGCTCTCCCCTGACAGCATCCGTCCCACGCTGGATTTAAAAACCACTGTCAATTGGAAATGAGAGAATTCTGGGGCAAGCAAGGGATATCTAGTTTGGATGGAAAATGTGAAAAGAAACAAGCAACTAAATAGTGGCTTTGTGGGGTTTCTTTAGTGTTTTGTTTTGCCTTTTTTATTTTTGGAGCAGCTATTGAAATGCAACAAATTCATTGTTGTTTCTTATTTGTTTTCCTAAGAAAAATGCAGTATTTTCTTTAGGGGCTGTTCAGGCTTGCGCTCTTCTATTTTCTTTATTTTGATGGATCTTTCTAAGAGAGGGAGAAGATGGAGAGGATGAAGGAGAGAAGGAAGAAGGGAGGAAGGAAGCGAAGGAGAAAGACAAATAACCTCCATAAAAACACAGAGCCCCACAACGTTTTTCGAAGAGGAACTGGCATCTGTGCTCGGAGCCCTATCACCCAGGAACACATTTTAGGCTCAGGAACGTGCTTTGAGCAAATGTTAATTTTGCCAAAAAAGACATATTTCTTGGGATGGGGCAGAGTGTGGGGGGGAAGCCAATTTTTGGATGATATCAGTGTAAAGCCTGAAATTTCAAGACCTGCTTTGTGCAAGAGCTCTTGTCCAGGTAACTGCTGACATGAGTCCCCGGGAGAGAACTGAGCTGGATCTGGCTGCAGCTCCAGCTGGGTTTAACTAACTGCTGCCAAAGCGATCTGCCCCTTCTGTGCCTCAGTTTCCCTCACCTGTAAAATGGACCTGTGGGGCTTTACCTCATCATGACTGGATGATGCTGAAAGCACCAATGTGAGACACAGCAAGATTTCCAGCATGCTGCCATTGAAACACCTAGCTTCTCAGCTCTGCAGCTCCCAAGCCATGGCCAGTGTGGCAAATGGAGAAGCCAGATTGCAAATGATTTGCCAAAATGTCAGGCTTTGACCTTGCAACAAGGCTGCTGTCATGACAGTGACTTGCTATTTCTTGGCCCCCCCAGGCTGGACCCAGTGATATGCAACTAAGCAGGTGCCATAGGCACTTTGGGCCACAATAGCACATACCTTCCTAATAGCTGCCTGGGCTAAAGGACATGCATTGGCGCACAGAGGAGATTTGAGATAAGGAAACGAGGGATTCCTTGGCCTCATTAGCAAGCTCAGAACCATTAAATTTCCTTAAATTTCTTATAAATGTAGGAATATGCAAGAGTAAAGTGTTATTTGCTCCTCAGAAGGGAGCCGACAGCAAGGCTCTTGTCTGGAAGGCAGAGCAGCCCTGCCTGCATCGTGGGGGCTGGTCTCCCCCCAACGCATTCTAGGGTACAGGTGGATCCCTGAAGCATCCCTATCCTTGAAAAATCAGCCCTGGAGCTACTCTGGGCAGAGCCCCTGGGTGATAAAACAACCCAGAGTACGTGTGGAGAAGGATGAGGAGGAATCCCATGAGCAACCTGCCTCAGGCATGACGGGGCAATGAACAGCAATAGCAAAAAGATGTCTCAGACCTTGAATATCCCAAGGGCAGCAGCAGGATGGGCTTCTCTAGGACTCCTGCTCTAAACAGCATGGGGTTTTTTTGATGGGTTTTTGCTAAGAGACACGCAACAAGCAGGCAGCAAAGATCATGAGCTCTGCGTGCTTTGCCAGACAGTGTGGAAGCAAGTCATGGGGAACTCAAAGTTCACTCTCATTTTTATTTCTTTGTAAGCCACTCTTTTTTATTTCCCTGGAACAGGTTTAGATTGTTTTTATAGAGCCTTATTATGGGTTGGTCCCTGTGGTGCTACTTCCTTGCTGGGTGCAGTGGGAGAGTCCCCACCGCAAGGAGTTTGTCAGCCAAAACTAGCAGGGTTGGGAATGGGATTATCCCGTGTTGCAGGTGAGGATTTGGCCATGGAAGAGAATTTGGGAGAGAGCCACGAACTGGCCTTCAGTCTTGTACAGCTCAAGCCAGCTCCAGCTTGTTTTCAGGATAAATGATGTTATTTTAGATCCAGGAGGGATGAAGGGGGGAAATCCTGCACCTGTGGCTCTGTATTCTCAAGGATACTGCATGTTCCTGACCGTGGGTCCCTTGTGGGTGCCTGTGTGGGGACCCAGCACTCAGGTGGGGTCACTGGGGGGGCAACACCACCAGACCCAGAGGCCAGGAGCTCAAATGCTGCCAAGGGGGATGCTCAGCAGCCCCGTGGGTCTGGCCTTATAGGGATGCTGTGACACGGTGAGAAAAGTGACAATAAACATACTGGCTCACAGTTTTAAAATTTCTTTCTGGGGTAACTGAAGTCGCCTAGAGGTGAATTCAAATATTTATTCTTGCTGTGGGGTGGGTTTGTCAGCTCTCCTTACCTGCCATGGGCTGGGAAGCTGCTTAATTCAGTGCCTACAACCTTCCTCATCCTGCAGCGTCTGTGCAGCTGATGTGAAGGGCCCGCCAGCCTTGCTGCATTTTGGGTGTTTCTACCTCTTTTGGCATTGAAGAAATTTTGGAAACAGCCCTGAAGGCTCAATAAAATGAATGTTATGTTTGCTCTTTTTAACAGTCTGAACAAGGCATGGGAGGTGGGAGGCACTCTGGCTTATTAAATGGGTGTTTATAAGCCACAAATGTGTTTTGCTGTGTTTTTAATGACACTGTCTGGGAAACAAACAAATGCACAAACAAAAGATAAGAGCAATTATTTGGGGCTGTGCCAGGCAGCTCCTCACAGCCCCAGGACCCAGGTGGTAAGGGATGCCAGAGCTGGGCCATTACTAGACCCCCACTCTCCTGCTGCAGGGAAGGGGACTTGGGGACACCCAGGTCCTCTTCAGCCACGTTCCCCAAGTGCTGCAGCCACACTGGTGAAGGGATTTACCCACCTGGGTGTCGTTTCTTCCTCCTGGGCTGATGCAAATATTTAATGGCTTCAACCCCTTCCACGCCCTAAGGGGACTGTCAGGTTCAAGTCACCATGCCCCAGCCTCCGTGGGAGAAAGAAAGAAGCACCTCCTTCCACCCCTTCCTGCAAGAGGATTTGAATAACCAGGTATGAGCATCAGCCTCCCTCGTTAACGCGTTTGATAATTGACCAAGCGCTCATTCCTGTGGGAGGGCGGCGTGCCCAGGCGCAGCGCCCGGCTGCTCCTGCGTGTCCCCTGCCTGCCGCCATGCCTGCCCGCTGCCTCCTCTGCCTGCTCCTGGGGCTGCTCCTGGCGCCCGAGCCTGCCTGCTGCCAGCAAGGTGAGTGCAGGCAGCTGCCTGACCTCCCGGGGAAACTGAGGCAAGGGGAGGGCAGGAAGGTGTGCTGAGCTCCGGCTAGGAGGGAGCTGCTCGGTGGGGTGGCTTTGGGGACAAGGGACAACTGCAAAAAAGCTTCTTGGGAAGAGAAAAACCATCCCAGCTCCTGCCTGAGGTTTAGCTCTAACTTCACATCAGCAGGTGATGGGGATGGGTGGGTTGGGAGGTCTTGCTGGAGCTGGGACACGGGGACTTTCTACCTGTGTTCTCGAAGGCTGAAACTGCCGCTTGAGGTTTGTTTCTCCTGATTACACAGAGATAAAGCAGTTCTGATTTACCTCCAACAGGACTCTGCACTGAGATGAGTAATTCCTCTCCTCTCCTCTCCTCTCCTCTCCTCTCCTCTCCTCTCCTCTCCTCTCCTCTCCTCTCCTCTCCCTCTTCTTTCTTTTTCCCATTCTCATCCCTGGGCAAGTGTTGTGTTGGGTCACTCCCCGAGCTCACAAGTTTTCCTGTTAATCTGTAATTTTGATCATTGCTGAGGTGAAGGAGCAAATATTTTCCTCTGCAAATTGCCCTCCTGTTCCCTTCCTGAAGACTTCACAGAGAAACTTCCTATGGCCAGAGTATTATTTTTAGGAAATTCATGGAAGGACTTGTCTAACACTACAAATAATGAGGAGTAATTAAAACTCATCTGATGCTGCCAAAGTCCTGGAAAATTCCCTCCCTCTCTCTCCTCCTGATGTCCCGGCCCTGACCGCTCTTCCTGTATTTGTTTACCAACTTGCTGAGGATTTAACAGTCTGGGGTCTCCACTGTCAGCAGGATTGAAAGTTTTGCTGTTGCCTGGAAAGAGGTAAAAAAAAAGAGCTTTTAATGAGAATTCAGAGCCTGGCACAGCTTTCCTGGAGAGGAGAAGAGACAGGGGTCAGCGATGCTTTCCAAGCATACAGGGAAGACGCATCAAAAAGCAGATCTGTGTCTTCAAACCAGCCGTTGAGTATAGAAATGGGGTCACAGTACGTGCAAGGACTTACATTGGCACCAGCACTTCTCTTGGTCTCGTTTGTATCTGCAGATGCACAAACACACATCTGTCAGGGTGCAGAACCCACATAGGTTTGTTTGCCTTAGAAGATCTTGTTTAGGAGGGGAAAACTCATCATTGTTGTGAGGGGAAACAGAGAGGAGGTGGCAGAGTCTGAGGGACTGACTGCCCTGGGAGGGACATCCCTGGTAAAGCATTTTTCCAGGCTCTTGCCTCTGCCTTGTTCCCATTCCTCCTTTTTAAGCCCCACACAAGTTCTACACACCCACGGCAGTATTTCAGCCCCATGCAGAGGCATTTGCTGTTGCTCCTGCCATGCTCATCTCCCCTTGCAGTCAGGCTCCACATGGTCTCCCAAAGCCAGAACTGCTTGATTGTGGTTTGGTATTTTTCCTTTTGTCTTTGGATGCTCTGAAATCTGGTGGAAACAGCCATCTGAGTGAAGTTTTGCTTGCAAAAACACACAGTACCTCCTGAGCACGGCTGCTCAGAGGAGGTTTCCTACCACTTATCTTCTCACCTCCTTTGCTCGAAGATCCTGAGATGCAAATTGGGCGATTTCAGTCATCACTGGCTTCATTCCCCAGTTGATCTTGACCTCCCTTAACCCCAGCAGAAACCTCACTGAGGCTGGACCCAAACAACCCCTCCGAGGCTTAGGCTGGAAACCCTGGCTGCGGCAGGAAAAATGAACCACAACTAATAAATAAATCAGACTGAGATAACAGCCAAGGACAGAGCGAGGGAGGGAGCAAAGCAGCCAAAGCTCAGCAATAGGTGTGTTTGGGCCTGCCCCCCTGGTGCTGGTGGCAGCAGGAGCCGGAGCATCCCTGCCCATCAGGTGGGGCAGGAGGAAACCAAGCTCTGCTCTTCCTCACTGCCACCCCCTCCCAGTACCCCCACTAGCAGCTTGCTGGTACAATAGGAATTCGGCTGAAACACGCTCATACAAGAGGGAATTTCCGCCTGAATTCCTCCTGCTTGTGTTTTGGCCCTGGGACCTTGCAGTGAACACAGCAAGTGTCTCTGTGGGGAGGCGGGGGGGCTGAAAGCCATTCCTCGCGGCTGCTCTCCCAGCTGCTTGTCTGGGGGTGCCACTGGTTTTTGGACTGGCACGGGTGGTGAATGAGCTGGCCGGGCTGATTACACTTGTAAGGTGCAAAAAGAGCTTTTTAATTTAATTTAATTTTATTTTTCAAAATAAAAGCCTCTTGCAGTAAGGATTCAAGGAGCTGGAGGCCTTAACAAAGGACAGTCCCCCGCCTCAAAACCAGAGGAAGGAGATGAGAGCTGTCAGCAGCGGAGCTGCCTGTGGATGAGTAGTTTGCATACATGGAGCGCACAACCCACCTTTATTGCTGCTAGTAAAGATTATTTGCTGTTTATAGCAGAGATTTGTCTCCCGTGAGACAGATGAAGTGTGCAACTAGCGTGAAGCTCCTGAGTCAGACTGAAGTACCAATGAACTCGTCCTGGATCGCTCAGCCTCATGGCAGGGGCTGCGTCCAAGTGGTCCGAGGCTGATGCTGGGGCTGGCAGGGAGCATCTTCCACCTGTCACTCCAGAGTGACTTCATTTATGTGCAAGGGTAGGCTTTTCAATCAACAGAAATAAGAAAAGCCATGCCTGAATATATAGGAATTAAATCTCAGAGGGGTGTGTCTGCATCAACAAGATCTCCTTTCAGTGCTGATGCGACAACAATTAAGGATGGGTTTGACAATGTCTGAGTGCTCCGTTGTCCAAAGGCGGTGGGATTCAAGGGGCAGCCCTCCCAGCAAGGACTGGAACAAGGTTTCCTTTTCTCAGCCTTCTGCCCTTGAGTTTCTTCTGCATACAGAAATATGTCTTGCAGCCTCCCCACTTGTGGCCAGATAACTGCTTAGGTCTGGCTAGAGAAAAATGAAACTGTGGGTCTGTCCCCCGGGGGACACTGTGACCAGCTCCTGGCCCCCCGCCAGACCCGCCTGGCCTTTGTGCTGGAGGCTGTTGCTCTGAACGCTTCAACCTTCCATTTCCCGTCATAAATCAGTTCGCTGCTCTGGAAACTTGTTGAATGGTGCATTTTACCGAAATCCACGCCGGCAACCATTTGTTGTGAGAGTGAGAACCAAATTTTACACTGTGCCTGTTGTGAGGTCCTTATTTCACTGGGCAGGATTTGGAAAATAACCTGGGAACGATATCTGTGGCATCTGGGGATGGAGAATAAACAATTTGCTGAAACCCCTCTGCCTTCTTTCCCCTGCCACTTTGGGCAAACAACCTCTCACCCTCGCTCCCTGTCCCTTGGCCCTTTGTCCCCCTGTTCCAGAGTCATCTGCGCCCCTCTGCCTATATATATGTATATATATATGAGGTCCCAAAGCACTGCACTCCGCATGCAAACACCAGCAAAACTGCTATCATTTGCATTTTATTTCATTGCAATCACCAACATAAGGCTGCCTGGGTTAGCTGCAACTTGCTTTTCTCAGCTTTGTAGGACTGAGTTCTTGGCTGGAAGTTGCTGAAGCTGGACAGGAGAAGCTCAGCCAAGTGAACAAAGCTCAAAAATGTATTTCTAACACATGTCCTTTTTTCTTTCTGCAGCCCGGGGCAGCCTCCAGCCGTGGTCACAGGGCGTCATCGCAGTGATTGTGTTTCTAGTCCTGGTGGCCATCGCTTTCATGGTCAATAAGTTCTGGTGTAAGGAGAAAGTGTAAGTGTGGGAGCCTTGGGAGTTGCTTCAGTTTGGACTTAGCTGCCTCTCACGGGTCACTTCCAACCACCTCTGTCCCCTGCCAGGGCTGGAAAAGCAGGATTGCTGCCAGGCAGGGAGAGCAAAGACTCCCTGTCCTGGTCTGCTTGTCCTCTTCTCGCTGTCATGCTCTCTGCTCCCTGTTACTTATTGCCAGGTGTGAGTTCAGAGAATCACAGAATCCCAGAATGTCAGGGGTTGGAAGGGCCCTGGAAAGCTCATCCAGTGCAATCCCCCCATGGAGCAGGAACACCCAGATGAGGTTACACAGGAAGGTGTCCAGGCGGGTTGGAATGTCTGCACAGAAGGAGACTCCACAACCCCCTGGGCAGCCTGGGCCAGGCTCTGCCACCCTCACTGGGATGAAGTTTCTTCTCAGATTTAAGTGGAACCTCTTGTGTTCCAGTTTGAACCCATTACCCCTTGTCCTATCATTGGTTGTCAGCGAGAAGAGCCTGGCTCCATCCTCCTGACACTCACCCTTTATATATCTGTAAACATTAATGAGGTCACCCCTCAGTGTCCTCTTGTCCAGCTCCAGAGCCCCAGCTCCCTCAGCCTTTCCTCACACGGGAGATGCTCCACTCCCTGCAGCATCTTGGTGGCTGCGCTGGACTCTCTCCAGCAGTTCCCTGTCCTGCTGGAACTGAGGGGCCACAGCTGGACACAAGATTCCAGGTGTGGTCTCCCCAGGGCAGAGCAGAGGGGCAGGAGAACCTCTCTGACCTACTGACCACCCCCCTTCTAATACACCCCCTTCTAGTATGTCCCCACTGCTCCCCATGCAAGGGCACCCCCAAACAGAGCACTCAGGTGCTACCGCAAGAATGACAGCAGAGCCGCAGCATCATGGCTGGTTTACACGGGTGTATGTTTTGAGGGGCTGACCCGAGCCTGGTTCCTCATAGATTTGGGGGTGCAGTTCTCAGGTGCCTTATGTCCATGGAAAATGTTTTATTTGCAAAGCAGATGGGGAAAAGTCAGCAGAAAGCACAGATAGGAGCTGGGAGAAGATGGAACCTGCAGCACAGGCAAACCAGGTGGCCTCATCCAGCAGAATAAAGTTGTACAGGGCTGGTCACCTCTTGCCCGCTGCTGGCCCAGCAAAGCCACAGGTGGCTGCTCCTGCTCAGCCGACCCAGGCTAACTGGTTAAGTTGCAGTAACTTGATCTTGAATCCGAGCCCGAAGTCAACAGAGGTTGAAGATCAAAAATACTCTGTAGACTGGTTCTCAGAGCTGGTGCTTTGGGCTTTGTATCCAAAGGTGCTGGACTCTTCTTGCATCTGCACATCTCTACGGCCTCTCCAAGCTGAGGAGGTGGGGGCTTGAGGTGTACCCCGATGCTTAGCAGGTTGAATTCTGCCCAAGATGCATTTCAAGGGAGCCCTTTGGGATGCATTCAGGGCTAATACATAATGCAATATGTATATATATATATGTGTGTGTGTATATCTATGTGTGTATATATATATCTTTATACTGTCTGATTTGCAGCTACACTTTTTGTTTCCCAAAGAAGAACCTTTGTCCTCAAACTGTGGGAACCTCCAGCCCACAGAGCAGGTGACATGACGGTGTTTCCTACCTCTGCCTGTGTCCAGCTGCCTCTTCCCAGCCCAGAGGCAGAGGATGCTGAGGAGGGCTTGAGGCGGGTTGGCAGCTTGTTTTAATTAATCTGGCCTCTCTTCAGAAGAGCCAGGAGCGAGGCTCAGCAGCCTGGCACACTGCCAGCTCTGCGCTGTCACTGTGACAGCAGCTATCAGCTTAAGCCACTGCCTGTTTATGCCATTTTGTTCCTCAAAAAGCCTCCCAAATCGCCCTTGAGCGAGTGCTGGAGGAGGCAGGGATGTGCACATGGGGAGAACCTGCACCCACCCACCATGGCTAAACCCTCCCAGTACCATTCAGCTCACAGGTTTGCTGCAGAGCTGAGCTTTTAGGCTCTGACTGAGGTTGAACACCCGATCCCTGCCCCACAGTTACTTCTGCGAGTGATCCAGACTCACATCTGAGAGGAAGCCCTGGGTTTTGCACAGACGGATGTGCATGTGTGTACCACTCCTGCTCCAGGGCTGTGGCTCCTATTTTGCAACAGATTACATAGAAAAGACTGGAAAAACCAGTTAGAGGGAGAAAACAATCCCCCATATTGACAAATGAGTCTTGCTGACTGCCAGCCTGGCACTGGCAGTACCAGCACTTGATGTCCAGGCACAGTCCCTGCAAACCTGCCATGAAGACGCCCATGTCCTGCTGGGAAGGGGGCTGAGACAGGTGTCCAAGGCCACGATCAAACATCCAGGTCCCTTATTGTCTTCGTGGTGTTGGAGCAGTTCCTTCCTCTGCACTGTCACTGTCATGAGCTGATCCCTGGCACAGCCCCTCTGTTGCTCTGTTTCAATTCCTCTCTCTTCTTCTTCTTCAGGGAGAACGTTGAGACAGTGGTGAGTGTTGAGGGCAAGCACGAGGCTGTCATGTCCAATGGCCACGAAGGGAAATACGTAACTACGGCAGCTGACTTCAGGTGAAGTACTTGCTCAGAACTTCGTCCTTGTGGCTTCTGGGCTCTACTCCATCCCCCTAGGGATGGCTTGGACATACAGAGCCACAGACTGTCCCACTCAGGGTCTTCCATGTCCCACATACCTGGTTTTGAGGCTTTTATCCTCTTCAAGAGCTAAGGAGAAGGTGGTGAGGGAGTATCCCCTCCTCCCCAGTCTCTCCATCCCTGCAACTGAGTCCTGTGGTCCATCCACCACCTCACAACCTGCTACCCCACATTTTTCTTATGTTACATCACTTTTTTCAAGTAGAGCAATCCACCAAAAGTGGCCATAGGTCACCATGCAGATGCTGACTGTCAAGACAGTCCTCACTAGAAATCAGAGCAATTCCCAGCCCAGGTTTGGCTGTCCTCCTGGCAGCGGGGCCCTTACCACCCTCCCCACCTTGCCCCTTGCTCAATGCACAGCTGGCACCAGCAAGTTCAGGGTACTGGCCGTGGCTTTGGGGATGCTGATCCTGCTGGGGGTGAGCTCACCGCTGTGCTTCTCCCTCCTGTCACAGGTCCAAAGAGAGCCAGCATGCCTACCAGAACGTCGTGGAGCCTGAGGAGAGGGTGATCACCACCGCCATGTAGCAGGTGTCCCAGATGACCGCCGTCTTTCCTCCTCTCACCCTGCTTCCTGCCGTTGTGATGAGCATTTTTGCACCAGCATCCCCCATGCACGGCAGCTCCCCAACTTCTCCACGGCTCCACCATCTCCTGACCTTTTACCTTCCCACCTGCAGGACATGCTCTTCTGCCCTGGGGGCTGGTGTTCATGCAGGTATCAGTACCCAGGAGAGGTCCAGAGGTGCCACTTCTGCCCGGTACTCACCTCAGCTGGTTGGTGAGACTGACATCCCCAGTCTCAGGGGGTGCTGACCCGCTCCAGACATGGAGGGGTCCCCACTGGGTGCCTGAGACCTCCTCGCATCCCCAGTCACCCTCCGGGGATGTGCTGATGGAAAACCTGTCCTCTTCTCCCCATTTCAGCCTCCTTTTTATGACCTACACCACGTGTTTTAATGGCAGAACGAACCTTCTCCCCTGTATATATTTTCCCTGTGAGCAATAAAGAGAATTGTCGCCCATAGGACAGCAAAGAGGGTCATTTTGCTAATCACCCAAAGGACTTTCTGGTATCTCACGATGCTCCCAGCCTTCGGGCAGTTCAGGAGGGGAAGAATATGAGGGGAAGGCAATGTGGGGGTGGGAAAGGTACTTAGACAGAGGTCAGCACCCTCATCTGCCCTGTAATTCCTCCTGGGTACAAACTGTCTCTTATTTCCTTGCTTAGATGAAGCCAAAAACACTTTTGCACATGCCTGTGTGTTAACAGGAGAGAAAAGGGAGAGGTTTTTTTGCTTGATGTTTGGACAACCCCAGAGCCATTAAGGTCCATATGAGGAGGTGAGCAAGCTGCAGTGACTGCAAATTGACGTGAGAGACCTGTAACACCTTGGCCTTCCCTGGGACATGGGTTGCCCAAGCAGCTTGCAGGATCCTGCACCTGAGCAGTGAGGAAAGGGTTAAGGGGCTCTGCAATCAAGGGCAGCACAAGGGTTGCAGGTGGAGCAGGACTAGGAGTTGTGGGATGGGGTTGATAAGAGGGGCATTTTTAGCAGTACTTGGGTTTGAGGTTGTGCTGTGCAAATGTAAGGGGAAAGATGTGACTGGAGAACAACAGGTCTCTGAGCTACCTCTTGCTTTCTGATGAGTATTGAGGCAAGGGAAAACATCAGACCTGCTGTGAAACAGCACCTGTGGTAGGTTTGGGTCTGTGGGAGCACTGGTCTGTGTTCAGGAGGTGCTTTGGAAAGCCATTTTTTAGACAGCGATGTCTGAAACAGGCAGCTGGGCTGTTGGGGCTGGGGGTGCTGCTTTGCCTTTCACTAGCAGAGCTCTTGCTCTGAGAGTTTCAACCCTGAATGGGCTTCCTTGCTGCAAGGGCTGTTCCTTGCTCCTCTGTGTTTGCTGGTGTCCTTAGAACCCCTGAGCCGGGAGAGGTGCTGCCTAGCATGCTGTGGGCAGAGGGCTTGCAAAATGCCCACTTTTCCTAAACCACCAAAACCTGCTTCAGTATTCCTTGAAGTGAAGCTGTAATAGTTTAGATGGGGAGCTCTGCCCAAAATGGGCCACTTCCCACTGCTGGGAGTCCTCTGGACTGGAGCTGGGGGCTGAAGCTGCTGTGCTTCCCACAGGTGAATGTGTTAACATCACTAGTGGGAGATGACATACAAATGGCATTAAAACAGGAGCCTTCCAGTAATAGGCCCACCCTGAAAGGCATCTCCCTGAAAAGCTTCACGTAGGCAAGCGTTTCGAAAATGCCCTCAAGTCTCAGCATTGAGAAATCACAGCTTCAGTTGAGAAATTGCATGGAGGTAGAAGAAAACAGGCAGAAGGGTTGGAGGGGTCAAGCCCTCTGGTGTGGAGACGTGATGGCTGTTGTCGTCAGCATCACAGCAGAGCTGGTCCCTTCTACCACCTTCCCTTAGGCAACTGAAGGCTGAGCCAGCCCCAGGCTGGATTCTGGATGTCCCCACTCATGCCCCCAATGGATGCTCCTTCCCAGACTTTTCTCTCGCAGGTGCTAAACATCATGCAGGTTTGGGAACAACAAGCGCCCCGGCGCTGGGTGGTAATGCTTGGCTCAGCAGGGTTTCGGGAGGATTAGTCATTGTGCCTTCCTGCCGTGTCAGCACTCAGGCTGGGGGTGTGGCGAGAGGAGGGGAACCCATTAATTTTTACCTCTTGGTTGCAAAAGGAGTTAGAAATAGCTTCCTTATCATGAGTAACAGTGGGATTTCATTCCCTGCCCTGTCCACACCCTGAATATGTGATGAACGCCCGGCTTGTTGCCTGGCAGTGTGGGTTTGGAAGGGAGCTGTGCTGGGGGCTCTGTGGGTCATTTTTCCTATGAGTCCCTCCTGTGTTTGTAGATGAGGCTTTACCACTGTGTGTTTTGGGCTAGCCCAAGGACCTTGGTGCTTGATCTTATCCCAGACAGGGCCCCTTCAAAGTTCACTTTCCTGGGGAAAACATCTTTTGCAAGAGCCAGTGTGTTACCTCCCTGGTGGTAACACCTCCATGCAGTCCATGATGCTATCCTGCCTCAGTTTCCCTTGTCCATCAAGCATGACCCGAGGATGTCTGTGTGAAGTTGGCTGCCTTCTTTTGAGCCATGCAGCCAGCTCGCGGCTGCTTCTTGGTGTGATCCTAAAAAGAACAAAAGGGAGCGAGCATAAATGAAATTTATTGTTGGAAAATCTTAATTAGATTTTAAGCCCCAAAGGGAGAAAAGTGAGGTATTATCTGACACAGCTAATGAGTGTTAAGGGTCCATTGTTATATTTCTTGTTTACCTTTCTGTGCTGGCTGATACAGCCCGGATCCTCGCCTGTACTGCCATAATTAGGATATCTCATCTCTTGCTGATAGGGTCGGGGATGCTGTTTAAAGCACAATGCTGTCTCATCCCTCCCCGGCAGAATGAGTGTGATCGGGAAGGCAACTTCTGGCATCCCAGTGCTCATGCCTGCTGTGTTAACGCTGTGGGATGGGGGATGTCCTTCAGAGCCAGGGCTGGACCTGATGGACCCCAAGTGATGAGGACCTCCACCAGCCTCAGTGACCTCTCCAAAGGGCCCCAAACCAACGTCCCAAATCCTCCCCATCACCCTTCTCCACACAGCACAGGGCCTGTCCTTCAGAAGATACCTCATGCCTACTGATGAAGGTGAAGGACACTTGTGGGTGACCCATCCTACCTCATGGTCTGTAACAATGGTGTCTATGAAGCTTGGGATTCAGGAAGACATTCAGACTTGGGACCTGCTGTAGACCAGATAATCTCCTTTGGGGCAGAAGATACTCAGGGTGGTTTTGTTGTGTCACCACCCTGTGTTACAGAATGTATCACAGTTGTCCTTTGGCCAAGGAGAGTGCAACTCAGCCCTTGGATCCTCAGATATGGGACATCTTGTTGAAAGCTGCCTTTATCCTGACACTTCCCCGATCTTCTTGAAGTTAGTGAGGCACTTTAGCCGTGTAGATTTAAGATGTTCCTGCTCCAGCTGTGACCACAAGCCTGGAGAAGCTTGGGTAGGTGGACATATAACCCATTCTTTGGATGTCCAGAAACAACCCAATGGCCATCACTGCATTAATCCACCGGCAAAGGTGGACAAGCACTGCCTGGCCCTGAAGATATGTGAGTTATTCCAAGGTGGTTTAATTAAAGACTTGCCATTCGCAGATAAATCGGTGCCAAAAGGACCACCAGATCCAGCCCTGGCCCTGAGCAGTGTATCCTGGGGTTTATATCTTAACATTGGGTGCCTTGACACCCAAGCAGTGTGTTTTGGACTTCCAGAAGGAAAAAGGGAGCCTGTCCCATCACCGTGGTCCTTCAGGCCAGGGAAGGAGCCCAGCCACCCAGGTGGGAGAACAGCATGTTGGGGTGGCTGTGTGTGGGCAAGGGGGCTGCAAAGTTTTTGGTCTTGATTCAAGCCACCGAAAGCCAGAAGTAAAATACCATCCATTGTTGGTTTATACACCCGTAGTAGCCAAACAAACATCCCTGGAGCCTGTCCTTATCACTTTATTACACCTGCTAGAGTGAATAGATTAAAGAGAATGGGGGGGGGGGAGGGAAAGCAGAAGAATCCAGCAGAAAAACTGGGTTTTGGGATTGTTAATTATTCTCTGGGGTCTCTAATCTTTAACTGGCAAACAGCATCACTAACTGTCTTAAAGCCCCTCCTGGAACATCCTGATAATAAGCCATCTGCATGAAGGCACCCCGTTATCTGCCCTCCTCCAGCCGCCTGTGACATGGCTGGAATGGGAGATAATGGATGTGTGGTGTGTAATAACGACATGTCATTCATGATTATCGGCCTGATACCCAACCTTTTAGCTCCATTGTTTGTGCTTCAAAAAAGGAGGAGAAGAGAAAAAAAAATGAAAAGGAGGAGGGAAAGAAGAAAAAGGGGAATTTTTGGTGCTACAGGCTGTCCCGGGGTCCCCAAAGTGCCTCCCTGCCAAAGGGGCTGGAGCTCACAGCATCTCCCAGAGGCTTTGCCGGTACCCTGGAAGGACTTGCCAGTGGATTGGTGGCTGCTGTAGTCATGGTGATGGAGGGAGAGAGCCGAGACAGCACAGAAATGTCACCGCTTGGCAGGAGGACGTTTGGGGCAAATGCTCGGGCGATTAGATCTGTGTCACCGGGTGCTGCCCAGCTCCTCGCGCTGTTTTTGCTGCTCTCAAAGCCGTTTAGCGGTGGCTTGGCAGAGGAGGTTATCTTGAACACGCTGCTGTCCAGAAACTGCCAGCATCTGAAGGTGAGGGGGGTGTTTGGGTTGCCCGCTTTGACCTGCATGAGATGAAAAGCAGAAGAGTTTTCTCCTGGTTGCCTCTGTGTTACGGCTCCGCAATGCAGAGATCCCCCCAGATCCCCCCCCAAAGCTTTGGTCTTTCAAACTGCAAACCTGGGTTAAGCATGGTTCTTTAGGACTTTAAAGTGTTTGGCTCAGGTTACTCTGATTATTGTCAGAACTACCTAGAATAATTATATATATATATATATATAAAATATTTTTTTGTTTTCATTAAAATGTCAGTAGTTTCTTCTCCCTTTCCTAAGCACATTTTAGGGTGATGACCTCAGAACACAGGGCTGGGAGGCCAAGCAGGGCATGGTATGGACAGAGGGATGGACAGCTGCTGTGGGTCCTCATCACATCTAACTTTCCATGCTCTAGCCTTTCCCTGTACCCAAATCAGAAGATGCTGTAGGGACATCTTCAAATGTCACCTCTTTTCCTTTGCAACCCACCACCAAGGAGTATGGGCTGGGTCTTTGTGGCCAAGTGCTCCACAAGTTTGTTGCTTGGACCACAAGCCAGAAGGTGCAAGGTGGTCAAGCAGGCTTGTTCCCAGACATGGGAAATATCTGGTGAATAGGGCCAGTAAATAAAATTGCATCAAACTGCCGTCCTCCAACAGCCTTGCTGTGCTGGAGATGGGGAGGAGGAGAGCTGAAGTCTGGCCTTTGAGACCAGCCTGCGTCCACCAGCAGTGCAAGGGTGGTGGCATCGGCACCTCCACACCCTGCAGCCGGTCTCCTCCTGGGGGTGAGAAGGGGAGGGTCAGGAGAAGGGGATCTCAGTCTCCAGCTGCTTTGCAAAATACTCTCTGCACCTTGCTGGTTATTCACAGCATGCCTGTCCCATTAGTCCCCTAGACAGTCAAAATGAAGGTTTAGATCCAGTCCTAGAGGAGTTTTGTTTCTCAAACTCAGGATGCAGCACAGAGGGTGAGCAGGGGGCTGCAGTTTATGCAGATGCTCAGATTTGGCTGTCCTGGTGTGGCCACAAGCAGAGCTGAGCTCCCAAGACAGATGGGCACAGCTGCAGCATGTAGGAGGTTGTAGCATGGATGATGTTGGTCTCTTCTCCCAAGTAGCAAGTGATGAGGGGAAAGGGCCTCAGGTTGCACCGGGGGAGGTTTAGATTGGGTATTAGAGAAAATTTCTTCACAGAAAGGGTTGTTGAGCATTGGAACAGGCTGCCAAAGGGAAGTTGTGGAGTCACCATCCCTGGATGTGTTTAAAAGACATGTAGGTGAGGTTCTCTAGGGACATGATTTAGTGCCGGGGTGAGGTTAATGGTTGAACTCAATGATCTTGAGGGTTTCTTCCAACCAAAATGGTTCTATGACTATGTTAGTGCCTGCAGGGATGCTGGTGATGCTATTGCCATAGGGCAAGAGCTGGACAGTCTTGTATCTCACTGTGGCGTGGCACGGCATGTGTGCAGCCCTCCGTGCCTCAGTTTCCCCTGATGCCTGCCAGCTGCCTGGCCACTCACAGTGACAAGCTTTCCCTGTGCTGTGGGTGACACCACCATCCTGCTCAGGACTGTGATGGAGCAGTGCCAGCTCTGCTGCCCTGCACAGCTGAGCGTGGGGATGGCGATGCCCCCAAGGATGGGGCCCATCAGCTGCCCTGCTGGGCCTGCCCATGCTCCCTGCCAAGCCCAAGATGTTTTGCAGGGACCAGGGAGGACTTCAGGTTTTTCTGAGTCTCCCACTGCCACCTAGCGATCCATTTCCCACCCTAGACATGCAGGTCACCCAGCATCTCCCCCTTGGCTTGTGAGCCCACCTATGGCCGGTGCTGGGGTCTGCACTGGGTCCCTGCACCCCCAAAAGGAGCCCGTCCCCAGGGCCAGTGCCCACCTATGCAGGGCAGTCAGCTGATCGGAGCCAGCCCAGCGAGAGCCGGAGCCGGCGGGGTGCAGCCGACCACGAGGTTCAGCCGAGATTAGGAAGCTCAGAGGGAAACGTGCAGGGACAGCGTGATTCCCGGCGGGTCCCCATCCCCAAAGCCCAGGCAGCCATTGCGAGAGAGCGGCTGACGTGGCGGGGGGCGTTCCCACCGTGACGGCGACCACACCCCCTCCCATTGCCTTGAAAAGTCCTTTGGGAGGGCAGCGACCACCAGGCGCAGGGAGGAGCAACCAGCTTGAGTAGCGGGTGAGTCCCACCCACACTGTGCTGCAGCAGCGGATGTGGTAGCTTGTGCAACAGGGTGCAGAGAGCACTTGACGCTTGCTAGCCCCTCTAACTTATTGCCAGCATCCCAGACTACTGACGACCATGGTCGCGTCCAGGAGGAGAGCTTGTCTCAAACAGACGGTGGCAACGCAGACTGAGGTTCTGTCCCGAACGGTGGCTGTTCAGGTCTCTGGCTGCAGGGAGTGCCAGAGCCTGCTGCTGCCGGGGGAGGGAGGCCAGCACTCCACCTGTGTGAGGTGTGAGCAGGTGCAAGATCTGCTCCACATGGTTGTGAAGCTTAAGGAGGAAATTGAGACGCTGAGGACCATCAGGGAGTGCGAAAGGGAGATTGACTGGTGGAGTAACACCCTGACGTGCCAGTCGGAAAAGTCCCAGGGAGGTACCCCCCAAAAAGAGATGGACCTCCTGTCCTCTCGGACAGAGGCGGAAGTACTGAGATGGCCCCACCCTTGTTGCTGTCGGGCAGAGGTAGGGGACCTAAAAGACGACGAGGGTTGGAGGCATATTCCGATTCGGCGTCACAGGCAGCCCCCCTCCCTGCCTGCTTTGCCTCCCCAGGTGCCTCTCCGTAATAGGTTTGAGGCCCTGGATCTTGAAGAAGAGGTAGGTGAGGAGGCAGTGCCAAGCCTGCCTACAAGATCACATAGGAAGAGGCGGTTGACTCCACAACTTAAGACTGCCTCTGTTAAGAAAGAGAGAAGGGTGATAGTAATAGGAAATTCCCTTCTGAAAGGAACAGAGGGCCCAATATGCAGAGTTGACCCTCATCTTAGGGAAGTTTGTAGTCTACCTGGAGCCCGAATCAAGGATATTGCTAGAGAGCTCCCAAGACTGGTGCACCCGACAGACTACTACCCGCTGCTGTTCTTTCAGACAGATGGGGAGGAAGCTGCTTCCCGTAGTCTGAGGGCAATGAAGAATGATTTCAAGGTCTTGGGAAGGATGGTGAAAGACTCAGGGGCTCAAGTGATCTTTTCTTCACTCCTTCCATCTTCAAGTGATGATGTGGGATGGAATAGGAAAATTCATTCTCTAAATGGTTGGCTCCAAGAGTGATGCTACAGGCGGGGCTTTGGATTTTTTGATAATGGTTGGTTCTATAAGACACCAGTCCGGACAATGTCACGCGGGAAAGGTTTATCTCAGAGGGGCAAAAGAATGCTGGGGCAGGAATTAGCTGGGCTCATTTGGAGAGCTTTAAACTAGGCTCGAAGGGGGATGGGGTTGTAGCTGGGCTTGTCCCAGTGGGGCAGCATTCTAAAACTGATGAGGACCAGGTGGCCTCCTATGCTCCTAGGGAGAAATGGGAGTGCTCTGCTCGCTCCCTGAAATACCTGTACACCAATGCGCGCAGCATGGGGAATAAGCAGGAGGAGTTAGAATCCTATGTTCGGCTGGGAGATTATGACCTGGTGGCAATTACAGAAACATGGTGGGACAGTTCACATGACTGGAATGTGGTCATGGATGGCTATGCCCTTTTCAGAAAAGACAGGCCAGCCAGGCGTGGTGGTGGAGTTGCTCTCTATGTGAGAGAGCAACTACAATGTACTAAATTCTGCCCAGGAGTGGATGATGAGCGAGTTGAGAGTGTATGGGTCAGGATCAAGGGGCAGGCTGGCAGGGGTGACACTGTTGTGGGTGTCTGTTACAGGCCACCAGATCAGGCTGAGGAAGTTGATGAGGCCTTCTATGGGCAGCTGAGAGTGGCCTCACAGTCACAGGCCCTGGTTGTTGTGGGTGATTTTAACTTCCCTGATGTTTGCTGGAAGGACCGTTCAGCCAGCCAGCCACAGTCCAGGAGGTTCCTCCAGTGCATTGATGAGAACTTCCTCATGCAGATGGTGGAGGAGCCGACCAGGAGAGGTGCACTGCTGGATCTCATCCTCACTAACAAGGAGGGTCTGGTCGAAGCAGTAAAGGTTGAGGGCTGCCTGGGTTGCAGTGACCATGAGATGGTGGAGTTCAGCATCTTGTGTGGCAGGAACAGAATAGCAAGTAGAATTGCAAACCTGGACTTTAGCAGGGCTAACTTGGGCCTTTTCAAGCAATTGCTGGGGGAAATCCCATGGGCAAGACTGCTTGAAGGAAAAGGGGCCCAAGAGAGCTGGATTGCATTCAGAGATTGCTTCTTCCACGCTCAGGATCAGAGCATCCCCACACGTAGGAAGTCAAGGAAGGGAGCCAGGAGGCCTGCGTGGTTGAATAGGAATCTATTGAATATGCTCAAGCAGAAGAGGAGAGTTTACAGGTCATGGAAGCAGGGGCTGGCCACTTGGGAAGAATATAAGGCTGCTGTTAGAGGATGTAGGAAGGCAGCTAGGATAGCCAAGGCCTCCTTAGAATTACAGCTGGCGAGAGGGGTCAAGGACAGCAAAAAGAACTTTTTCAAATACATAGCGGATAAAACTAATACCAGAGGCAATGTAGGCCCACTGAGGAATGGGGTGGGTGCCCCGGTGGCGGAAGATACAGAGAAGGCAGAATTACTGAATGCCTTCTTTGTCTCTGTCTACTCTGCCGGAGGCTGTCCTGGGGAGCCCTGTACCCCTGAGACCCCAGATGAAGCCAGGTCAATGGAGGAGTTTGCTTTAGTTGATGAGGACTGGGTTAAGGAGCAATTAAATAGACTGGACATCCATAAATCCATGGGTCCAGATGGGATGCATCTGCGAGTGCTGAGGGAGCTGGCTGAGGTCATTGCTGGACCGCTCTCCATCGTCTTTGCCAAGTCTTGGGAAACGGGAGAGGTGCCCGAGGATTGGAGGAAAGCAAATGTCACTCCAATCTTCAAAAAGGGCAAGAAGGAGGACCCGGGTAACTATAGACCGGTCAGCCTCACCTCTGTCCCTGGGAAAGTAATGGAACAACTTATCCTTGGTGCTATCTCAAGGCATATCAAGGATAAGAAGGTTATTAGGGGCAGTCAGCATGGCTTTACCAAGGGTAGGTCATGCTTGACCAACCTCATAGCCTTTTATGAGAATGTTACAAGGTGGATGGATGATGGCAGAGCCGTGGATGTGGTCTACCTTGACTTCAGTAAAGCCTTTGACACAGTCTCCCACAACATCCTAGTTGCTAAGTTGCGGAGGTGTGGTCTAGACAATAGAGTAGTGAGGTGGGTTACAAACTGGCTTAAGGAGAGAAGCCAGAGAGTGGTAGTCAATGGTGCGGAGTCTAGTTGGAGACCAGTATCTAGTGGAGTACCTCAGGGGTCAGTACTGGGGCCAGTATTATTCAATATATTCATTAACGACTTAGACGAGGGAATAGAGTGTACTATCAGCAAGTTTGCTGATGACACTAAGCTGGGAGGAGTGGCTGACACGCCAGAAGGCTGTGCTGCCATCCAGCGAGACCTAGACAGGCTGAAGAGTTGGGCGGGGAATAACCTAATGAAATTTAACAAGGAAAAGTGTAGAGTCCTGCATCTGGGCAGGAACAATCCCAGGTTCCAGTATCGATTGGGAAATTACATATTAGAGAGCAGTGTAGGGGAAAGGGACCTGGGGATCCTGGTGGACAACAGGATGACCATGAGCCAGCACTGTGCCCTTGTGGCCAGGAAGGCCAATGGCATCCTGGGATGTATTAGAAGGGGGGTGGTTAGTAGATCGAGAGAGGTCCTCCTTCCCCTCTACTCTGCCCTGGTGAGACCCCGTCTGGAATATTGTGTCCAGTTCTGGGCCCCTCAGTTCAAGAAGGACAGGGAACTGCTGGAGAGGGTCCAGCGTAGGGCAACAAAGATGCTGAAGGGAGTGGAGCATCTCCCGTGTGAGGAAAGGCTGAGGGAGCTGGGTCTCTTTAGTTTGGAGAAGAGGAGACTGAGGGGTGACCTTATTAATGTTTATAAATATATAAAGGGTGAGTGCCATGAGGATGGAGCCAGGCTCTTCTCGGTGGCAAACAATGATAGGACAAGGGGCAATGGGATCAAGCTGGAACACAAGAGGTTCCACTTAAATTTGAGAAAAAACTTCTTCTCAGTAAGGGTGACAGAGCACTGGAACAGGCTGCCCAGGGGGGTTGTGGAGTCTCCTTCTTTGGAGACATTCAGGACCCACCTGGACATGTTCCTGTGCAACCTCACCTAGGCGTTCCTGCTCCAGCAGGGGGATTGGACTGGATGATCTTTTGAGGTCCCTTCCAATCCCAAACATACTGTGATACTGTGATATGCCCTTCGGACAGCTGACTCATAGTGAGTAGTCAGCCCTCGGCTTCTGCAGAAAAGCGCTTGAGACAGGCTTGTGCTCCCTCTTGAGGCTTTTTGATTTGCAAGATGATTTTGTTCGTGCTGCCACCATTTGAGTGGGAGTGTGTGATTTCTGTCTTGTTTTGTTTGACTACATATTGTTTCGGTTGTTTTCTTACCGTGGAAAGTCCCGAGGCAGAGGGAAGGGTTTAGTGACACATGGCACAGGAGGGGTGGAAACAGATTCCTCAGGCTCAATGGGGAGTAAAGCCACTGAAACAGCTCTTGTGACTTGAGAAAACACTCGCAGGGCTGCACCCTGGGGCACAGCCTTGCCTCTGGGCTGCCAGGACTCATCCTGTATCCCCTGGCACCCCAAATGTGAAGGAAGCCAAAGCCACGCTCAAAGAGCATCTCAGGCTAGAAATTAGGAAGAGATTTTTTACAATGAGGGTGGTAAAACACTGACACAGGTTGCCCAGAGAGGTGGTAGATGCCCCATCCCTGGAAACATTCAAGGCCAGGCTGGATGGGGCTCTGAGCAACCTGATCTAGTTGAAGATGTCCCTGCTCATTGCAGGAGAGTTGGACTAGATGGCCTTTGAAGGCCCCTTCTAATCCACACTATCCTATGTTTTTATGATTCCATGAGACTTGATGCTCATTTCAGACAGGAGGACAAGCCTGATGACATGTCATTCTGAGGGTGATGAGTGCTTTCCATGCATAAGCCGGTGTCACATCTCTGCCTTGGCTCCTGAGCACCCTGAGCTTGAATAAGTTCAGCACCGGAGCAGAAAAACCCCTGGTCTTTGTCACCATAAGGGTGGGCACACCACCAGCCCCAGCACGGATTAGGGGGAATAATGGGGTGGAGTATGGGCATGCATCGTGGCTGCAGGGAGGAGAAGGGCAGAGAAGCCAAAGGGAAGGGAGAAACTCATGAGCTGAGTTGCCCATGACTATGGATGGGAGGGAGGAGAAGGGGAGCTCCATGGAGCCGAGGACATCAGACAGTGGGATTGCTGCTGTGGGTTCCTCATGTGAAGATCTGCAGCACACTCACAAATTAAGCACTGTCATATAGCTGGGTGCCTTACAAGCTCCATGTACAGGTCAAATTGGGGGTTGAGCCTTTGGACAGCACCAGTGAAGTTGGTTTTGGGTCTCCTGTGGCACCAACCCAGTTACCAGACTGTCTGGTCTGGATCTGTCCAGCACCTTTTAGCGACAAAATAACTCAGAAATCCACCCCGAGTGGAGCAGCCAGGCTGGTGAAGTTGCTGTCACAGCATCAGATGAAACTTTTATTGACAACACAGAAATTGTCACTAGTGACAAAGTCCCTTGAAAATGGGTTTGACCATGGGTTACTGAGCAGGGTGGATTTTTAACATCTGGCTCTCTCATAGTTATTTAATAACCAGTAGCAACTGTTGAGCATGGAGCCAAGCGGGTATGGGTTGTCTTGAAGGTCAAGCGAGTTGTCAAGTGTTGAGCTGATAAGGAGGGGACATAGGGGACAGAGTGACTAAACTCACATTTAAGTAGATTTGGAACAAGGGTCTTAGCTTGCGTGACAGTAAAACTGGGTGCCTAATCCAGCCTCTGCATTTGCCGTTTCACTGGTGGATGGGAGAGAAACACCTTTCTCATGTATTTCAGAGATTCCATGGCAAGAGGAGCCGTGAACACTTGGTCTGATACTCTTCAGGCCAACCTGGGGGTGATAACGCAGGGGTTTCTGCAGGGGAAGAAACCATGGAAGTTCAAAAGAGAAAGTATAACAGCCACAAAGCTACAAGTGGAGAAAAGTGAAGGGGACAGGAGTGGTCTGGTCATCATAAGGGATTGGGACAAGGCCAAAAACAGTCTGCTTGGCACCAGGAGAACCTACAGCCCTGTTGTTCCCGGGCATCCCGATAGAAGTGAGGAGCCTCCAAAGAGAAAATATCAGCATGCAGAAGCAGCTACAGGAGTCTCCTGACAGCCAGCAAGATCTGGGGAGGTTGCCAGGCTGAACAGATTCTTGGCTTAACCTTCTGGACATCTGAGGTTGGCAAAGCTACAGCAGGGTGTTAAAGGACACTTAGAAGGTCATCAAATATTTGCAAAGTGCCTTGGCACGGCTGGCTCAACGCTGTGGATGTCCACATGATGGCAGAACGTGCCACCACGCGTCAGGCCATAAACGTAAAAACCCCAAAATGTTACACTGAAAGATTCCCACCCTGTACCCCCACCACAGACACATGAGGCTGTGGAAGTTGCTTTCAGGGTCTTGGGTGTCTCTTTGCTTAATTTAGACACCGAAACAGAAGAAGGGAAGGATCTTCCTCTCTGACTTCACTCATGCTGTTGACATTCATTGCAGGACTCGTTTACTGAGCAGGTGGAATTTGGGTGGCAAATTGGTACTTTGCTCCACAGCGTGACCTTGCAGCAGCTGCTTCCCTGAGTGTGACTGTGTTTGTTCGGATGGGAAGAAGAGTCCAGGCCCATCTGTCCCTGTGTGTTCCTGCAGTGTTTGGTGTTGACAGAGGAAATGTAGCTATAATGCCAAAAAAAACCCAACCAAAACATTTCAAGCTTCCAAACACATTGATATATGAGGAAATCACGTCAAGAGCCCAGCAAGTGTTGCAGACTAATGTGAGCTGCCTGGATCCCATCTGACCACACACATCTCGAGGATAAATTTGTATCTGGAAGCATTTAATACAACTGTCTTACAAACATGTTGTAATACTTATTTAATTTACAGGCTGCTTCCAGTGTAACATCCCAGCAGGATTCAGATGGAAATTGCTGGTACCATCTGATAATGGGTTTGCCCGGAGAGCGGCGTGGGTCCTGTGCAGGGACCGCGTCCCCAAGGGAGTGAGCAAGCTGCTCTCCCCGCTGCTTCTGCTGCTCCTGTTGCATTTGGCAGCATGGGATAAAGTGCCAGCACCAGACCGCGATGGACGAGTGCCCTTTGTGTAGCCAGGATGTGGCTGTACACTTATCACAACAATCCCGGTGGGAGAGGGAATAACTGCGTGAGTAGATGGTGTCTTTGCTGTTGTTGCTGTAGCAATGAGAAACATCCAAGACCTTTTAAACCAAAACAAAGACTTATCCTGTTGCACCTTGCACAGCCTATCTGATGAATTCTTGTTAAATTAGTTGTCTAAAGGGCTGAACCAGGCAGTCCAAGGTCAGCTCATAATCTTTGCAATTACCCTTTCTGCAGAAGGTAGGAAGGGATTAAAGAATGAGGTAACCTCTCTGAATCTAGTCCTTGGCTGTAGTGCTCAGTTACACATCCTGTGTGACAAGGTCTTTTTATTATTACTATGTCTCTAATACTTTGGAGGGGAAAGGTAACTGGGGGAAGACGCGCTATCAGAAATTACAAATAAAGATCTGGCTCACTCTGGCACTGGGACACAGTTGTCCCAGAAACCCTTTTGCAGCCTCAGCCCAGCTCTCCAGTTCAGAAGCAGAGGAGCTGTGGAAGATGTGGGATGAAGGATATGAGATATGGGAAGCGGAATGCAAAATGATGCAGGATATGGGATGCAAGAAGCTGGCTGGCCTGGTGTGCAGTGCTGGCCCACATGGCTTGGGGACATTGGGAGCTGGCTGCCTTGCATGGCATTATTTGGTTGAGTCTGGTCTTGGAGGGTATTAGCATCCAGGAGAGCTATATGCACAGACCTGATGTTGGGTTAGGGTATGTGACTGCAGGGGAAATGGGGATCCGTTCCCTTCTCATGCCGAGAAGCCATGAGCACAGCACAGAGAGGAGGATGGGAATGCTGAAGAGCACCTTTCCTTTTCCTCTTCAGATACAAAGAGGCAGATTTTTAGTGAATCCTAAAAGTCATGGAAGAGATGACTGAGCAGGGGGAAGGCAGGAGCAGCCTGGCTTTTCTGTCCCAGGAACACTCACACGTTGGATGATCCAGTTGGGAAAAGAGCAGCGCAGCCCTTCCTGCAGCCCCCATTCAGTCCACCCATGAACCCCAGACCAGAGGTACCTGCTGTAGCCTTACACCACTTTCATTGCCTTCCTTGGGCTTCTGGATCATGCATCAAAAATGGTGACCTGCTCTTAAAACCTCTGAAATGCAGATTCCCCAGGCAACTTATGTCAGGGCTTAAGGAACTTTAAGGAGTGCTTTATACAATGTAATGTATATCTGCCTAAATGCAATTAGCAGCTATCATTAGGACTGTTATGCCACTTTCCCACAGTTTGATCCCCTTTCCCCGGGTACACCATGATTGCAGCCTTGTGCTCTTGCTCATCAGATGTTCTTGCTTCAATCTTTCGCATTTGTGTGTGAAGGTTCATCTGCTCCTTTTTAGATTGTAGCTTTTTCAAATCTTATCTTAAAAGAAAATTGAATCCAATCTAGAGATGCATGTCATTTGCTTCTAGTGACTTCAGCTATTTTGATTAAAAATGTTCTCATTTTACATTTCAAAATACGTAGGCAAGGTATGTTTTGGAGTAAATGCAGTTGTCTTTATACTTATATCTCCAAACAGGGTTGAAGGACACTGTCTCATTTCATCTAGTGAAAGGAGATGCAAATGAAAAATTTTTGAGAAATATTTGTATTTATGTATCCAAGTATGATGTTTGCTTTGATTACAACAGCAGGATATTATTGATTCACATTACCTTTGTGAGCTTCTATATCTACAAAATACCTTCTGGGAGAGATTGCTGCCTATCAGTTGGTTTCGTGCAATGGCTGTGCCTGCTCTTGTGCTTTGTGCCTGAGCTTACAGACTCACATCCTATTCACTTCAGCATTTTTTCAATTTATCGAGATAATTTCGATTCCTAATACCGCCCTCCAAAGCGCTTGCAGCATCTCAAAGTTTTATAACATTTTATATTTTAATTAGAATATATTTCTTTATCCATTGCAGGCGTATCTCTTATTTTGACTCGAGAGCTGCACCTCATGTCTGAATTGGGGACAGGCAGCTGGAATGTGGGGACATTCGCCTGGGCCCCCGTGCATCCCCTCCATGGTGGGTTTCATACCCTCCTGATGATGCTCCTGCTTCGGTGAGAGGAGCTGGCTCACGCAGAAATATATTAGATTAACTCAGAAGCAAAACCACATTGAACTGTGATTCGGTTTGCCCAGCACAGATGGAAAGTTACATTGCTGAAGGGCTGGAAATTGAGATGGAAAAGTACATTTAGTGAGAAATCTTATATTGATCTTACTTTCTAGAGTCTCAATCCTTATATAGATGAGAGCAAAGACCGCGTATTGATTGAGCTGCCGTTAGACAAGCTTTGCCTTTGTGCATGAGCTGAAGTATTTTGAGAATAGATTTATTTCTCATTTTAAGTTCAACATTCCTGTGCAGTCTGCTCCAGGTGAACCTGCTTTAGCAGGCGGGTTGGACTAGATGATCTCCAGAGGTCCCTTCCAACCCCAACCATTCTGTGATTCTGTGTTTTGTTCTCCTGGTGGAATTTGTCAAAAAGGAAGGGAGAAGCATCATCTTCAGATTACAATGTGGGGTTCAACATGTTACTGATATTTTCTTCTTCAGAAAAAGTTTTTATTTCGGGGAGACTTCACCTCTGAGAAGTCCTGGTTTTCAAAGGAACTTGAAGTTTAAAATCAGAAAGGTGAAGCTGGCTGAAGGATGTGTCTTCTCAAGGCTGTCTGGCTAAGCGAGCAGCCCATGTCAGGCAGGTTTTATTGCTGGTGACAGGGACGTAAGCAGGGAGGACACAGGAGAGGGTTGTGTGGGCTTGGTGGTAGCTGAGGGTATGGCTAAGAGTGTGTTTAGAGGAGATGCAGGTGATGTGGCGGAGGACACACATGGACAACACCATGTGCACAACACACATGCCTGTTTTTTGCAGCTTCTCGCTTACAGCTGTTCCAAGGACACCTCCAGTGTGACATTTGCAGCAGGTTGGTAATATACTCAGAGAGAGAAACGACACAAGTTATTTTTGTATTATCTCTATTATTTATGATGGGCTCCCTTTGTGTATTTAAACTTAAAACTGGACAAAACCTCATGTTTGATACCACCTTCCATTAACAGGGCTCGTGGTGTTGGTAGTATAGCACTGTGCATCCCACAAAAACTTCCTTCTGTTCCCCGCCCCCAGCTCTGTACCTGCCTTATCTCTCCAGACAAAAGCTGGATGAAGCCAGCTGCTGCCACGATGCCAGAACCACCACTGATGATGGTGTGATGCTAATTGCAACAGCAGCTTTTGAGATTTCCCAGTTTGACACTTTCAACCCCAATAATGAGATTTGCAGAGGCAAAGGACAGCTTGCTGGTGCCCTCGAGTGTGCCTCAAGTGAACAACTCATAATTTTATCTGCTTAGGAAACAAAAAATAAACCTTTCTAACTACCATAACTCTTCCTTTGCAGCTTTAAATGGAAATTCCGTGTTGGACCCCAGTTAAGGGGCTGCCCATGGGAGGAGATGCTGTGTTGCCTGGGGACAGGGGGACACCACAGCAGGGACCCAGCTGGACACCCCTGGGATCACCTCTTGCTGCTCATGGGTTTTCTCTCCATCTCCCACTTCTAAAAGGATTTTACACCCTATTTGTGATGGAGCTGGCAAGCATCAGCAACAAACACGGACACAGCTGGTGTTACAGGAATAATTATTGGTTTATTAACAGAAAAATTACAGACTATTTTGCAGTTTGGGCAGAAGTTCAGAGCCCAAACTGGAATCAGTGCTTTCAACAAGAGACACATTGAGTGTGAGAAGAGAGACAGAGGTCTGCCGCGGGCTGTGCCTGCTGCGGGAGAGAAGGGCTGACCAGTAGGCACTGAGGTGCAGATGACTGAGCCGGGCTGGCAACAGTCACAGATCTGGCCAGGACACGAGTGCCAATGCAGGATTTGGTAAGGAGGAAGCTGGTGGGACCTCCAGATGTTCCCAGGCCAAGTCAGCTCTTACAGCAGGGCAAGAGGACACCAGCAAAGAGGCACGGCCATGCTCGTGGAGCAGATGGCAATGGGTCTGTGCAATGCCATCCAGGCTACCTGCGCCCAGGCTGAAAAGGGCTTTCTGCTGGTGGAAGAAGCACAGAAATCAGGAATCCTCATCCCCAAATCCTGCCTTGCATCTTTCACCCCAGAGAAACATTGTCCCGTCCCTTGCTCAGTCCCTCCCTCCGGTGAAGGCAGGATATTCTCCAGCTTCAGCGGATTTTCTTCAGATAGAGGTGAATCCCATTCTTGGAGCGAAGGATGATCTGAGGTACTTTGCTGGGAGGCTTGGTGGGGTCAGGTGAGAGCTCGAAGCGGAGCAGGGTCAGGGCCAGCGCCACCTTCATCTCGTTCATGGCAAACTGCTGCCCGATGCAGTTCCTGGAGTAAAAGAGGAGCTCAGCCACCCCTTTTCAGTGCTGGGCACAGCAAACCCCTGCAGCTGGCTCCCAGCCCTCTCACACCAGCACACAGTCCTTCCCCTCTGCGGCTCTGGGGGCCGCAGGCAGCATTTTTGGTGGCCAGAGCAGGGGTATGGGCTGAGCAGGAGAAATCTGGAGGAGCACCAGGGGAGAAGAGCTCCTGGATGTGTGTTTGATGAGCACAGAGAACAAAGGGAGATGGGGAAGCCAAAGGAGAGGCCAGCAGAGCCATGGTGGTGGGTGTCCAAGGATGAGAGTCTGCAATGTGGCTGAGGGCAGGGAGAAGGACTGAGAGCAGGGGAGAACAGGGAATCAAAGGACGGAGGGTGGGATGGGGTCTCTGCATCAAGAAGAGGAGGGCAGGTGAGCTCGGGATGCTGCAGGCTCTCCACATGATGCCAGCAGGATGCTCAGCAGCTTTGGGACCCGGTTCCCCATTCCTAAGCGGGGCCCAGTGATGTTTCCTTCCCATTTTGCCTGCTGGTACCAGAACCGTTCTGTGGCACAGACATTTCTTATGTGCTCATAAACTATTTAATGTTGCAGGGCCATGAGTTCAGGTGGAGGTCTGTGAGAGCCTCCCTGACAGCGGTTTTAACAGCAGCACACACTTCTTGGGCTGAGCAGTTTCCAGAGATACACATTTTTTCTCCCTACTACTCCTTCAGCGTTCAATACACTTTACCTCATTCCAGCAGAAAAAGGCATAAAGGCGTGAGAGTGTCTGCCAGAGACGTTCTCCGGGGAAAACCGCCACGGGTCAAACACCTGGAAATGAAGAATACGCAGCAAGAAAACACGATTACTTAAGGAGTAAAGGTACTGACCAATGTTTCCAGAAATGCAACACCCCATAATTTCTGAACAATGCCATTGGAGAGAGGATTCAATTTGAGATGGACTGCAATTCCTACACCAGACTCCCTTGCTTTCCCCTAAGCCTGGCAATGGTGCTGCCAAGAAAAACCAGACGTAGACATGGTGAAAGCCAAGGAGCCAGGACTCGATTCTCCACATGTAGGCTGAGCAAAATCATCTTTGTGTTTGGTAAGATAAGAAGGTCTTTGGAGCACTTTGTCTCACTGTTTGGGCAGCACTGAGCCCTAAGGCTGCTGTTTGACCACCTGGTGCCACAGTTGGCTGAGACTAATGCAAGGAAGTCACTTCTTAGAGTGATTCCTGTGGGCAAAGATGCTCGGGAGCAAGGGGAGGGCGCTGCTCTCCTGCTAACATTGGAAAAGGCACAGCATAAAGGGAAAAAATTATTAGAAGGGCAAAAGAAAACTCACCAAAGGGTCTTTCCATACTGAGGGGTTTCTGTGAATGAGATAAATGCTTATCGTGGCGATAGCGCCTGTAAAACAATTAGGGAGGAGATAAGGGCTCAGTCACAAAGAAACTAAAGAGAAGGTTGCGGCATGCTCACACAAAGGTCTGGCTAAGTCATTATGGTCTTACCTGTCAGCTGGAAACCTATAAGGATTTTGTCACTGGCTTTAGAGAAAACTAAACATTTTCCATTTGTCGTAAGCAGACAAAGGGTGGAAATGAGGAAGCCACCAGCACTGTAGGCACATCATCCCCACCCTGACACTGCCCACTTGTGTGCCAAATCAGAGAAGAAAAGGAACAATGCAGGGCAATTCCCACACTGCAAGTCAGGATGGGACTGGTCCCTGTCCCTCTGTTCCTCTGTGCCTGCAGTTTGCCAAAGCAGGTAAATCATGGGCTCATGCTTGGCCAGGAGGAGAAGGGGCTTTTGGCACATGCAAAGCTGCCCCATAGCTGCAGTGGCGGGAAGAATCATAGAATAGTTTAGGTTGGAAGGGATCTTCAAAGGTCCTCTAGTCCAGCCCCCTGCAATGTGCAGGGACATCTTCAACAGGATCAGGTTGCTCAGAGTGCTGTCCAGCCTGGCCTGGAATGTTTCCAGGGATGGGGCATCTACCACCTCTGTGGGCAACCTGTTCTATATCACAGAGGTGCCACCATTCAGCCCGGATCTCAGTCTATCAGCAGGATGCCAACATCTGCAGGGTCCCCTCTGAATATCTGTGCCAGTGAGGAGCAGGTCACAGAGGCAGAGCTGTCACCTGTGCCCTGTGGCCAGCAGCAAGGACAGGGGAATGGGATTTACAGACCTTCTGGCAAGGTGCGTCCATCAGGGAAGGTGACGGGTTTGCTGAGCTGCCTGCTCACACCGGGCACCGGTGGGTACAGGCGAAGGCTCTCCTTGATGCACATGGTGCTGTAGGTCATCTTGCCCAGGTCCTCCCTGTCAGGACAGACAGAATGAGCCCCATGGCCATCAGGGCAGAACTCTGGCAACAGATGGGGCATATGGAGGGACCCACAACATCTACACATGGGCTGCTGCAAGCTGGAGACCCCAAGTCACCTCTGAACCATGTTAACAACCTCTGAACAAGATCAAGTGCAAAGTGACAGCAAAAGGTGAAAAGCAGCTACTACAACATGTGGCAAGAAGACAGGAAAGGGCAGTGTCAGTGGTCTAGGACTTGGCACAGCACCCAGCATGTTCTTTTGGTCTGGGATGTTTTTTTTCTCATGTCTGCTCTAGTAATACAAGCCCTGAAGGGCAGGGACGCAGATTTAGCTGGAGGACACAGTATCTGCTCCATCCCATGGAGTCCCTGTGCATGCAGCAACCTTACAAATCAGCCCTGTAGCACCCCAGCTTTTGAGTCTTGAGGACATTGCTCACTTAGAAATACCAGCAACAGGAAAACAGTTACCAGCTGAGGAAATGTGCAGCCTTACCACTGAAGTGTCTCCCGGTCCCCCAGGATCTCCTGGATCTCCTCCCGGCACCGTGCCTGGTGCTCGGGGTGTAACGCCATGCAGTACAAGAGCCAGGAGATGCCACTGGCTGTCGTGTCGTGGCCCTCAAACATGAACGTGTCCACCTCAGCGCGCAGGTCCTCATCAGACAGTCCAGCTCCGTTCTCATCCTGACAACCCAGAGACACTTTCAGTAGCCCATATACATAAACATATAATATATTTATTATAGTGGCCCAGATATATATATAAGATATAATATCCCAAGAGAGGACATTATATTCCTTCAGCCATTGAATAGGGTGGGGTGATGCCCCTGGGATATGTACAAACAAAATCAGTCTCTCTTTAGATTGAATTCAGAGCTTCTTTTCCTTTGCTTATAAATCCCTTTGTCCTTCCCAGCAAGGCTATGAAATCCCTCTGCATGTTGTATTCCCCAACAGAGGGGACCAATGTCACTCACTCTGGCACACAGCAGAATGTCCAGGAAATCCAAATATCTCTTCTTCTGGATCTTTTCAAATTCCCGTTCATCTTTGAGTGATTCCTTTCGCTCCTGGATCACCTTGTCTAGGGAACAAAGAATTAAAGGTTCAGCAGGGGCAAGAGATGCTGAGCTGCAAATTGTCCTGCCAACACAAAGCTCACCCAAGGGGGAGACCACTGCCCAGTTCATGATGCATTGGACATGAGCTTCTGCATCCCAGGCAGTTTGGCTTTTTCAGCACCAAATGCTGCACACGTTGCCATCCTTTCTGCAAACTTCTTTGTCCACCATAGACTTCTCAGCCTATTTCACCCACCCCTTCTGCCTTAAAACCATGCTGAGCCTGCAAAGGGAAATCATTCCTTGCATCGGCGTTGCCTGCAGCACCCATCCCTTGTCTCACCAGTCTTTGGTCATTTAACAGGAGCATTCCCCGAAGAGGATTCCTCCATTAGTCCAGTTTAATCACCCAGCAGCTGTGAGGATCCCTTGCTTCGTGCACAGCACAAACCACTGCTGCGAGCTGATGCTCTGCTTGGATCCCAGCTCCGAGCCTGCAGCAGCAGCACCGCAGCTGCCACCCCTCTGCTCAGCCATCACCCACCCTGCTCTAAAGCTCTGGGAGAGGATGAAGGTAAGGAATACCTGTGTGGTCGTGAGCGAGCTGGCAGACCTTCCTGAACTGATAGCCGTGGGGGCTGAGCCAGTAAATGAAGTCGTTGTGGTAGGGGAAGATGCGGAGGCGCTGGTGCACCAGGCGGCACAGGCTGTAGACAGCCTGGATGTAGGTGTTTTTACTGGGGAGAAAGGAATGGTGGAAGTTTGTAAATTTGAGAGCAACACAACAAACAATTCACCCGCTTCTCTTCGGAGCTAAAAACTTTGTGCCGTGTTTGGGGCAGCCAGCACTGACCTGTTGGTCTGACAGTTGCTGTGACAACTGAAGGCACATTTCATGATGCTATCGAGAGTCATCAAGCTGACGTGCTCAAATAGCTCCACTGGTTTCCCATCTGTGACCAGCTGTTCCCATTTATCCTGAGGTGCAAAGGAGACAGAAATGAGAAGGGGCAGTTCTGCAAGATCTGTGTTCACCCTCTGGTTAATGATTGCTCAGCTAGGGATACATCCCAGAGAAATGGGGAAAGAAGAGGATCTCTCAGTTGTCATCAAAATCCCGGAGAAGGGAAGCCAAAAGCGGGATGATTAATATAAGATTTGCCCCAGGCAGCTGCTACTCTCAAATCCTGGCAGCAGTGAGCCTGGTACACCCTGCCCTGGGGCAAAGGCACCCTGTAGAAGCCAAGGACATTACCAAAGTCCTTCCTAGGGTGCAGGGCGTTTCCTGCACAAGAGGAGCGTATGTTGGCATTGGGCTTCATCGAGTTTGTGTTTTCTGTCTCTCTGTGTCAAGCACATATGACTTTGCCGTGGGTGTCTAAGATGCAATCTTCCATCTCGTGATCTCTCTCCCGTGTTTTACCAGCACATCATGTAGGAGTTCTTGCTCAATTCTTCCCACATGGGATCCCAAGAGAAACTATAAATAATATCTTTCTTGCCTGGCAGACATGAAATAATGTTGAATCCTCTGTCCCTTCATGGCTGGAAGGAACCAGTGGAACCAAAAGGAGCACGGTCACATCTGAGCTCCCACAGCATGAAACCAGGCTGGGGAATAGGGTTTATATGGCCAGACTTATGTCCTTAGCACATACAACGATTGCCACCTGGTGGCATGGCCTCCCACAAGAGGCACTTTGCACTGTCTGCAAGCAATTATGAACTGCCAGGACCTTGTGTGCATTGCAGAAGCTTTTGGGGCTCTCCAGCCCCACTCCTGGCTGCTCCCTGGGGCAGTGGGAGGGAGAACAGCCGGGGCCCATGTGGAGCTGCTGGGAAGGTCAGACAGAGAGATGCAAAGGAGAAGGAACAGATCTGGCACCCGAACTCCTGCCAGTCCACATGCACAAAGCCTGGTGCCCCTCACCCGTAATTCACACCGATTTGCATTGTGCCCAGCACCAGTGGATGGAAGAACTGTGCAGTTTCACTATGCATTAGGCAAGGCAGGGATTGCAATCCAGTCAGGGGGATGTTAACAGCAAATTATACCCTTTAACTTTAGGTCGCAGTATAACTCTGCTCCCACCTTTACATTTTCAGGATTTATTATGAATCCTTCTTCAATTCTTAATTTACAAAACACCTTGTAAGTAAGAAACTGCAGTTGGGATTGAGATTATGCACACTTTGGGGATGGCAGTAACATTCATCCGCACATTTTAGCCACGCATCCCAAAGCAGTGCCAGAGAGACAGGCCCTGCAGGGAGGCTCAACCTGCTCCTTCCTTCCAGCCCCAGGCAGGGATTTGTGGTGGTTCAGAAAGCCTGACCACCAGGACACAGCCTGTCCTTACAATTACCAGCTTGTGAATAAGGGCACTGCAAGAAAACCCTGCTAATCAGTCAGGGAAAGGAAAACAGGGCAGAGAGAGGAGCATCAGATACGAGTCCTACCAGCATCACGTTAGTAGACTCTGCCATCAGGGCCACGTACGGTTTCAAGACATCATAATGAAACCCCGGAGTCAGGAGTTTTCGATGTTGGTGCCATTTTGGCCCATGTAAGACCAGCAACCCGTTCCCTGGGGAAAGAGACAAGGCACGTTTTGCTGGGCACACGCAGGCTGCTTCCACCTGCCTGTGGACACAGACTCCGCCAGCAAGGAGCATGGTTAAATGATTAAATCTGCTGTCTGAGCTGCTACGAGAGAGCATTTCCAAATGTTGCCATCAGCTCCAGGGTTTCCAGGGCTGAGCAGAGCCCTGCTCATCGAAACCACACGGCACTGTCTCTGAAAAGAAACACCAGCACTGTTGGAGCTGGGAAGTTCAGATCAGCAGATGCATTTCTTCACCAGTTCTTCACTGAGCTCCTCCCATCACCACCCTTTGCTATCTATAGATGTGCAAGTAGTTCTCATTTCTATGTATGGCTATGTCTGAGCTTTCTTTCCTCAAATAATAAAACATAGCATTATTTAGTAGCTTTTTCAATAAGCATAATAATTTCAGGAAGCTTTTAGCTACACCTGCATCAAGGAACAAGCGTAATGCCATTTATTTATAGCATATTCTTGACTAACTTCAGAATCACCCCTGGGAGGCAAAGCCCTGGTAATACATACCAATCCATGGGACAAGGTATTTATAGCCGAGGTTATCCTTGGGGTCTGTAAAACAAATCATCAAGAAAGAGAATATGAAATGGGAAATGTTTCGGTAGCATCAACCCACAGGTTTGCACCTGAAAGCTCCCTTTGGGCTCTCACTTTTGGTTGGGTGTGAAACAGAACTGGTGGCATCCCTGCAGAACTCATCAGTATTTCACAACAAAACAACACTGTTTGGCCCAGCTATGAGAAACTTGTATAAAAACAGATGCCCAGACTGGAATAAAAAAGCATATTGATAGTTTAAAGTCTGTGCTGTGCGATAAATTATTAACCTTCCCAGACAGCACTGTTTAGCACCTTTCTCTCTGGATTCACTAAAGATACAACTCTGCAGTAGGAGCCAGGGGTCTGAGCTGAGAACAAAGCTTCCAGGTGTTTTCTCCTTGTTGGGGTCAGGTACTGAGAAGACACTTTTCAAGCAGCGCTCAAGGAAGTTTCATTTGCCAGCAAATGATTTGGAGGGGCCCCTGTCACCCCTGGAGCACTGGGGGCACCATATCTCTCCATGCCTTTTAGGATTTCTGCAAGACAACCTCTCTGCCTCGCTGTGATTTTTTAGGCTGGCATGGGAAATCTGCAGGCTGTGACTGTTACGCCACAGCTGAAGGCAACATCTCACCTCCTCTGGCCAAAATAACCTTGGCAAATTCGGGATGGCTGACAACCAGGAATGCCGAGAAACTCCCGAACCAGATAGGGTGAGTGTGTAGGTACTTCTGTGCCCAGACCTCCACCTTGTCCAGCATCTCTTCCTCCTTGAAAAACTAGTTGTGGAGAGGTAAAAAGAGAAAGAATACTTAGATCTGGAGTAAAAATAATCTCCTGAACCACCATCTTAAAAAGCTCAAGGTCTTTTTGCATCACAAAACAAGGTAACAGCAAGCAAGGTGTTGTCCCTCTGGGTTTGCAGAGCATGAGAAGTGGAGATGTTTGTTACTTTTAAAACTCATATAAAATCATTCTTCCCTATGAATTGACCCTAACCACGGACACCGTCCTCGGGGACAGTGGTGGTGCCTATCACTGCGTGTACGTTATCTGCTCTTTTTCTGTGGCCACCCCAAAGAAGACTCAGGTTTACCCCCAACAGCATCTGCATTTCGTGACGTGCAGATACGTTCTTCACGTGGACGTGGCTGAGCAATCAGCACCCTGCAGTCGTGAGAAAATACAGCAGCTCTTTACAGCAGCCAACGGCATCACTGCTGTGTCTGCCCCAGCGCAACGATCCCTCCTGATCGAGACACCCAGGCCATGGCTTCCCCCAGACATTTAGGCAGCGAAGGTCTGTGTCCAGGTAAAATTCAACAGAATTAGTCCAAAGTCACCGAGGAGGAGATAACAAAGTCACCGTATGCAGAGGAGATAACATCAGATTAAGATTTTGTTGATTTCCTGGTATTGAATTTAATAGGTGATAGTGAGTTGGTGGTCCCAGAAAGGTTCGTCCCTGGTCCTTGGAAGCTGCACACTGAGGAGTAACATGAGCACCAGAATTCATATCAGCGATGCTGACAGGCTCGTTCTTCAACAATGATCATCAATTTATTGCTTTCATGGCCAGCATTGTTGTACATTAAACAGGCAGCAGCCAAAAAACAAGTGGAAAGATCAGTGGAAAGACCCAAAGTCACGAGCAGAGAAAAAAATATCATGGAGATAAAAGCGTGTAAGAATTCCCTTTTCTTGGAACAGAAACTACTCAGCCACAATACGCAGGAGGAAGGATTTTGGTGAGTTGGGGCTGACATAGATGCTGTTGCTTTGACTTGAAGCTTGAAGTTCAATTACATCTGCATACCAGGATAGAAATCAACCACAAAGACACCCTACTGACCAAATCAAGTGAATATTTACTCCGTAGCTTTGGTGCTGAGTTAGCTCAGCTCAGCTTTTAGTTTGGCTTGTGTTTCTCAGCCTGGGAAACGGCTTGTACTCAAATAATCACCCACGTCAGGCTTATCTCAGAGACGACGCTCAGGAGCCGTGGGGACTGCAGGGGATTGCACAGGCTGTGTGGGGATATGGGCACACTCTGTGCACCAAGGCTGAACTCCCTTACTGCGAGCCAGGGGTTCCCTGCAGCACATCCCATGCGTCTCCTGCATTTAGCAAAATGACAAACTGCATCCAGTTATCATTTGTGCTACAAAGTTCTAATTCAATTTCTCTTGCTCAAGTTCAAGGCTTTGGACTTATTAAAGAGAACCAGCAATTTCTCTGGTTGCAGGGATCACGTTTGGGGTTAAAAGGACACAGCCCTCCCCAGTGCCCCCCGCTTTGGCAATGCCAGCAGAAGCAGGGCACAGCGCCTTCAGGTGAGTGACACTTGAACACATGAAAGCCCCTTTGATCCGTCTGCTTGTGCTTCCTCCCATCACAAAATCACAGAAAGCGTAAATGGGAGTAACTGGGAGATGCTGAGTAAGCCTCGCTGGCTGAAGTCCTAATGCTGGAAGCCTTGTTTTTGGCGTTAGCCTTGGTTTGTGCTACCAAGGACCGTCCCTGCACTGCCAGGGGTGAGATGGGTTTATTTGAGAGGAGAGGTTACCCCCAGGGTGAGTAACCTGCACCTGCTGTGTCATGCCCTCCAGGGTGTAAAGTCCTGCAGGCTGCAAATGAACATGAAGGGAAAGCTACTGCTTCTTAACCAGGACTCCAGCTGCCAGCCTGTGGATGAAAGACCATTGTTTCTACTTCTTCCTCCCTTAGGGGCTTGCAAAGAAAAGTATAACCCCTGCTCGGGTCTAAGGAAGGAAGGTAAAAGCCTGATCTCACAGGGAAATGCAAGTTTTGAAACAGATCCAACATTAAAAGCGTCTGGGAAGAGGCGCTTAGAGGCGCTTTTAATGACTACATGCCACTAGCAAATGAAAGAGAAAACACAGGAGCTGAAATCCGAGCACGAAGCTGCGCTGTGCTCCGCCAGAACCAGGCAGGGTCCCCTCACCAGCCGCCCACCCAGGGCAGCTGCAGGCAAAGGGCTGTCGAGGGACCGAGAGCCCCCCCGCACCCACGGGCCACATCCTGCTCCCCTCTGCTGCCCACCAACCCTGGCCTTGGGAAGTCAGTTTGGCCAGCTTGGGACTGGTTTTAACTAAATTATCTTGCTGTGGTGAGACTGAACAGCCCTACATGGTCTCTCCTGACATCTTAGTGTGATTTCTACTGAGTGATTTGGATAAGCAGAGAGTAATAAATAAGAATGCTTTAAAACAGAGACTCACCCAGAGCGTGACAAATATATTAGGGATACTAAACTGGTCTTACTCAAAACTGGTGATTAATTACCTTAATCCATGGAAGAGGAAATGTCAGTGCTCTCCCTGAATACAGCTCTCAAATCCTCCTCCGAAGTGCGTGCACACTTTGCATTCAGCATGTGCCCAGAGCTTTATAGAATCATAGAACCATTTTGGTTGAAAGAGACTCTCAAGATCATTGAGTCCAACCATTAACCTGCTCTGGTACCAAACCATGTCCCTAAGAACCAGTTTCCTCACTGGCTCAATGAACTCTTGGGCTCTGGAGAATTTAGCAGCATTGAATCAGCAAAAGATTGAACTTGCAAAACAAGAATTCTGAGAAAAATACTGTCCAAGGTTAAAGTCGAGCTGTGAACAATATAACTATGATGGGAGCGAGTGATTGGCACAAACAGTTTAAAACCCATTCCAGGACAGTCACAAGTGACAAACATACTTTATTTAATTGCAGTTTTAAAGTCTAACTGGCAGCGCAACAAAGCCCTGAACTGGCCCATCTTCCTGCTTACGTTGCCAAAAGACTGACTGTCCTGTCCAGTGCGGCAAAATTGGGGCCACCACAGCACAGAGACAAGCCCTAGGAGGTCCCCTCCAGATTTTCCAGCTACTTTTCAGGGTGCCAGTTATTTAATGTGCCACAGATTCTGCTAGCGCAGAGCATCAGCAGAGCCCGGAATAGGTCAGGGTGATTTTAAGCAGCCTTTAGCATGTATGGAAAAGCCTTTTGCATCAGGCAGCTCCACTATTCCTCAGGTAGCTGCCGATGAATTGTGGAAATCTACTTGCCGAGCCATGCTGATCTGTGCGTGCAAGCATGTAACTTGGGGAATAGTCATCCATGCCATGAGCACCCAGGACAAAGCACGCTTATGTACACAGACTGAGTTAGTCATGGGTTTGATGCAACCTGGAAAAGATGTGTGGCCCCTGTGCCAGATGCTATACCTCGGAGGTGTTTTATGGCTGAAACACAACTCAAAATGATCAATGCCCTCACTGGCTCACCCAGATGCGAAGCTGATGAAAGCTGGCAAGGCAGAGAAGGTGCCTCTGTATATGGGGATGGCTGGGAACGGTGTGCGAATGCACAGTGTTGCAGGGACGGCTGCAGGGGCTGTGCTCTGACTGTCACAGGGGCAGTGAGGTGACAGCAGAGCCTGTCCCAGGACAGAGCTTGCACGGCTCTGCTGTCTCCAGCACTGACACCCCGGGACGACCTTGCCCATGCCACATGCCTGTGTTATTGCTTTCTTTACTTGCAAGTCAGCTACCACTGTGCATTTTGCAGCAACCTGCGTGTGCTGCTCTCTAGGCATCACAGGCAAAGCAAGCAGTTTGTAGGGCTAAGGGATGCTCGCCCTCCCCTTCACCCTGAGGCTGGAAGCAGCGGTTCCCCTGGACCATGGCTATGAGTCCCACCAGCATCATCCCCCCTGCCGCCTGGGGAAACTGCTCCCCCCGCTCCCTCCTTCCCCCCCGGCTCCCTCCCGCCCTACCTCATGGACGTGGCCGAAGAGCCAGTGGGTCGGGTGTCCGGGGAAATCGGCCAGCGCCCGGAGCAGCTCCCGCCGCCGGTGGTACAGCTGGATGGCCTTCAGCAGCACGCAGGTCAGGCAGAAAACGGCAGCCAAATGCAGCACCCGGGAGACATCCACGCCCAGCCAGGAGAGCTTCATCCCCGCGGGCGAAAGCGGCCACCAGCCGCCTGCCGCTCTCCGCTGCCGCAGGCGGAGGCCGCTCTCCCCGCTTTAGCCAATGCAGAGCGGAGGGGCAGGTCCAGAGACCCGGCGGCTGCCAAATCACGGCAGCGCTTGTTGGGAGGGGCGAATCCCGGGAGGGGCGCTCGGGAAAGGCACCGCTTGCTCGCAAAATGGGCTCAAAGCTGCTCCGTTTCTTTGCTACTGGCACACGCTCGGAGGCACCCGGAGACTGCAGGGTCCCGCAGGGATGCGGACTGCGGGGGAGGACAAGAGCTGCCAGCCTGCGGGGGGGAGGCGGCACCGTGCCAAGCGCCGCCAGCCCTGCGGGACATGCCGTGCTCCCCGCCTGCCCCGCGATCCCCTGCCTGCAGCCGGCCGGTGGGATGCACCGGACTGCCCTGGCACAGCTCGGGCTGTGTTCAGCCTCCCAAGCCCGGCTGCTGGCCTGTGCGGTGTCACCGGGGAACACCGCGCAGACCGAGAGCGACCGGGGCTTTTAGGGAAGAAAAAAACAAGGAGACTGATTAAGTGAGAGTGTGTAACAACTGTCCCACCGGCTGCGGGAAGCCGCTATTTGGGAATATCGCTCCTTTCCATGCAGTTCTTTAGGTTTTTGGCACATGCAAGCCTGAAGGAGAAACTAGGCTTCCCCTGGGCTTCCTTCCCTCGAGGTCGTCGTCACATATTCCTGCCTTCCAAGGTTTCACTCTCATTTGCATCCGTTCCCATGCCGGCTGACAGCTCCCCGACTGAATCCCGCACGGGGCTGTTTTTCTGGTGCTGTGTTAGCCGCGGGGCTGGGTAACGTGGCAGCTTCGGCACAGCTTTTGGCAGGTAGCGGGCCAGTAGCTGCCAGGCAACACCGTTTGCCTGTCAATGTTATCTCCGGGAGCCTGGCGGGCGAGGGTAAGCGGGAAGGGAGGTACCGGCATCCTTCACCTGCCGAGGGCGGGACTCGAACCCCGCGCCTCCACACGTTTCTCCGCCCCCGCGGATCGCGGGCCTGGGCCTTTAAAGCCCGAGGGGGGCGGCCCCGCGCTGTCCAATAGGAACGCGGCTTGCTTGCAGGTGGAGTGGGCGGGCCGCGGCGGCGCCGGGAGCAGCCATGGCGCGGGCGGGGCGGGCGGCGGTAGCGGGGCCGGGCGAGCTGCCGCGGGGCCGGCGGGGACACAGCGGCCGCGGCCCCGCCGAGCGCCTGTAGCCGCGGCCGGGCCGCAGGCTGGCGAGCCGGGGCGCGCTGGCGGCGGCCGCCGCGGCGGCGGCGGAGGAGGGAGGCGGGAGCCAGCCGCCTGCCGCGCCGCCACACAAGAAGATGAAGAAGCGGAAGGAGCTGAACGCCCTCATCGGCCTGGCCGCCGACGGCCGCAGGAAGAAATCCCTCAAGAACGGCTCGGGCCACCGGCTGTTGCGCACCGAGCCGCCCGCCTCTGACTCCGAGTCCAGCTCCGAGGAGGACGAGTTCGCGGCGGCGGGGGCGCGGGGCCGCTGCGGCAAGTGAGTCCCGGGGCTGCCGCCGGGACCCGGCCCGGGCCTGCCCGCCTGGGGCTCTGGCCCCCGCCGCGCCTCAGCGCCGGGCTCCGGGGCCGAGCTGGAGGCGGCTGTGGGGCGCTGGGGGCTGCCGGGGAAGACCTGGAGCTGCGGGGAGCGTGTCTGGCTCAACAGGTCGCTTGGCGGGGGATGGAAGTAGATCTGAACCGGCCTCTGACTTTTTTCTTTTTTTTTTCCTGTTTTTGTGCTCACCACAACTTGAGTCCTTAGAGCAGCTCGGGAGCAGTTGCTTGGAATGTCAAGTGTGGTTGTTCCTGTGTGTCCGGCATGGCACAGTCCTGTACCTGCACGATGATGCTGGTTTTGTTGCGGGCACGATGTGCTTTTGCCAATAAATAAACTTTTTAGTTTATTAATGGACTTCTAAGAATTACTAAAAGTAGGCATTTCGCAGAGAAACTTCGGCTTTTGCAGTTTAGGGTAATTTAGAAGTCCTTGTCGTAACATTATGGTAATACCCTTTCTTGAATCTGGCTTTCCAAGCTATTGAGCAGATGTTCCTAACATAAGTTCATGTGAGCAAAGCAGGAAATTCTAGTAAGGGAAACCTGACAGCTGCTGTTAAATGTGCTAGATATGCCTCCTGAGGATAAACTGAACAGAGTAATAGAGTAATAGCCCTGATCTCACTGCGTAGCCTGATTTATTATTGGAAGAGCATTCGTTAGCTCGTCAGCCAAAACGTGTGCTGTTCCAGCACTGTCCTTTACTTTGATAGATCAATAGCTAAAACTTTTATAGGTACTGTGTGATATTAACAATCCGCTGTTTTTGTTTTACCCAGGGGAGACTATCTACGATGCTGCAAATTCTGTTACCCATTATGTGCATTTGTCATTCTCGCCGCTTGTGTGGTAGCGTGCGTTGGCTTGGTCTGGATGCAGGTGGCTCTCAAGGAGGATCTGGACGCAATAAAGGAGAAGTTTCGAACTAGTAAGTCTCAGTGTAACTGCACTATTTCATGTTTGTTTTGGGCAGTGTGAAGAGCTTTAGTTGCCCACTTTCTTATTCAAAGTCTGAAAGTGCTGAGTAGACAAACTGTCCCTGAATTGAGGAGTCCTCTGAGCCTGGGTGAATCTAAGGCAAATGTTATATATTCTTGCTTGCTCTCTATATATATATTCTGAGGAGCAGGAGGCTGGACTAGTTGAGCCTGTAGTTGCTTGTACATGCATTTCTAAAATTCCTGACTTTGGTCTTGGGAATGTTCTCTTCCAAAGGAAACTCTATTTAAAAAGGAAAAGTTCTGATCAGTCCCATAAAAGCAGTATAGGGGATTTTGATAAATCCCTTAAAATAATGGAAAACAATGTTCTTGTCTTGAGCTCTTTCAAAAGCATCTGATACTTACTGTAGTCTTACTCCAATTTGAATGTTGCTTTGGTATTGTTTTTTTCTTGGTATTCTCTGAATGCTTATGTTGTTTGCACAGACCTGTTCTTGTTCAACTTTTACATTGTGTTGCATGTGGTGTGAAGTTACTTTATGTTTAATACTTTGAAGTATGGAGTTAATCTGAAGCATTTTGCTTGTAAGCCTCAGGTTTTCCTTGTCCATGTTACAGTATTGAAATCTTACTTCTGTAGTGCTGAGGTATAACAAATGGTGAAATTTCCATGTAACACATGCGCTCTGTTCTCTGTACCTCACCTGTGGATACAAGATACATTTTGGTCCCTTATTTTAGTAGCAATTAAAATCCTATATGTTGAAAGAGGCAAGGATAAGCTGAGAAGCTGTGCGAATGGAGCAGAAGAGAGTGAAGCTAAAGCATTCAGGGGGGTCTCTAGCTGCTTCAGGAAAGCTAAGTAGTTATGTTTTCCCTGAGGAGCACCACTGTTGACTGCGGATTTTGTCCCATAGCTTTGGTCCTTGTCGTAGAGATTTTATGCTCAGGAGTTGCAGGTGACCTTAAAAATAAGGCTGGTAAAATCAAGTAAAAAATCAGGAGGTTGCTAGGGCTGGAAGTAAGCAGAGGGCTTGATTTGCTTGTGGTAAAAGAGGTATTGAGGAAATGTGTGTAGAAATTCTTTGCTGTTGATGTTCAGGGGCTTTCTGTTGGGGTGTGTAACTCTGCTGTGAGATGGGGAGTTGTCTGCCAAGCTGGAACCTGCTGGCTGGGAGTGAGAAGGTGTTGCTGACAGATGTGCTTTTATGTGAACTGGTACTGAACTCTGAAAGCCAGCCGTGACTGGCATCTGCCAGTTCGGGAGGGTTCCTTCAGTTAGAGGCGCTGCTTTGTGACTGGGAGCATTTTGAACAGCTCTGCAGCGGCTGTTCCTGCGTTCTGGGTAAATGCTGCTCCCCACGGACCGCTCTGCCTTAAGTATGTACTGGCAGTAAAAGTTTTGCACAATGACAACATTTGTTGGCTTTGGTGTAGTTAAGTTTTGACATTCCAGTTTTACACAGACCTCTTTGTTACAGCAGTCGTTCTCTCTGGGCCTACTGTCTGGCAACTACAGATGTGTTTGTTTTCTCCTTGATAGCCCTGATAGAAAAGCTGTGCATTTATTTAATAGCTGGTCTAGTGATAAAATGGTCTCAGATTTCCTTGCTACTATAATAGCATGCCCTGAAGCTGGACAGGAGTCTTGTAACGAAGGAGAGCATTAAAAACAATAAGAAACAGCCAGCAAGAGTAACTTGGCTCCTAAAGGTAACACTGTGCTTTGGTGAGGTGCGTGGGTAGATGGAGGAACATGCATGGCATCCCTCTATCCTACAGCAGGGGTGGAAAAACAATACTCCTCCTCTGCATCTTTGTCTGTGTTTTTCCCCATAAGAGCCGAGTCCCATGGTGGTATCTGTTAATGTTCTGCTATCCTTTGAACAAACTGAGTATGGTACGAGTGCTTTTTAAAAATAAAACATCTTTCCATCCAGTATGTTTGGGGTAGGGTAAAGTTATGGTGATGTTTCCCTTCAGTTGTTAGTGATGATGCTAAGAACACATGGAACGCTTAGGATTTTTTTTGCAGTGCTAGGAAGGTTAAGCGTAGTGTTGCTGCACACAGTAAGAGTGGCAAAACAAAAACTAATTTGTCTACTAAAGCCTCTGAAGCATCAGATTCAATGTGAACTGCTTGTGTCAAATGCATGATTAGCTCTCAATCTATTTTGGCTAAAATATACTTTTTAAGGACTTACTTGACTGAAGATGTTACTTGGATCTTGAGTGACCCATGCAGATGACTCTGTACCTAGAAATGACTCTTAGGACTTGCCTCAAGAAAAATGAGGTGGGTTTTTAAACATGCACGACTTTCCAGTTGTGTGTATCGGGGTATGCACTCCCAAAGGCTTCCTCATTTGACTGGGTGGGTCACAGAAGCAAATTTGTTCTGGGAACTGCCAGCTATGTACCATGTAGGTCCCGCTGCCCTTGGCAGTCTGTGGTCTGAACGATGGTGAGGTGTTGTGGAGGATTCCACTGCTGCCTTACAGGGTGGAGGTGCAGAGTTTGGAGGACTGTCATTTCCCTTTCCAAACCTTTGCTTATTTGTTTCTCAGAGCCAGGGATTTAGGATTGCCTAACAGCACTTGCAGCTAAACAGCTTAGTCACTGCGGACCTGGAAGAGCTGCATTTCTGAGGCTCACTTAAACTGATTTGTGCTGCGTGTTTCCCTCTTCCTCCAGTATTAATTGCAGTAATAACTGACATGACTTCCAGGGACCTTGTTTACTGATTTGTTTACCAACAGATGCTAGTGTGTAGGCTTGTATGTTCTTTTTCAGTTGTCCTTCTGTCACATGGAACAACTGTAATCACGTTAATCTCTTTGGAATTCACTTCTTCATCAGCAGCCCCTTTGCAGACTTGAAAAGGGCACAGAGTTTCATTTCACGTACCTCCTTTGCCCTGATGCTCTTGGCAGTTCTTGTTTACAGTCCCATTACTATTTCATGTCCCTCTGTGAAAGTGATGTAAAATCACTGCACTAAATAAAGACCTGCTGAGGCTTGCCAGAATGACAGTACTATTGCAAAGTGTTAAATTTAGTACGATCTCTTTGGGTTCTCTCTGCAGACGTTATTACTCTTTAAACAAAAAAAGAGCTTTGTGAACAAACACTTAATTCTGAATTGGCAGTAAACCCATATGTAGAAACTCTTATTACCTTCTTTCACTGCTGTAGATGTTGCTGCTTGTGATTTTGTTTTCCTTTCAACATTGTTTACTTGGCCTTTTGGGATTTTTTTTAGAAACGCAAATTCAATTATTTTTTCATGTTTTTTAGTGGAATCTAATCAAAAGACATCATTCCAAGAAATTCCGAAACTGAATGAAGATTTGGTGCAGAAGCAAAAGCAACTAGAACAAATTGAGACTGGAGAACTGGGACTAAATAAAATTTGGATCAATATCACAGAAATCAATAAACAGGTGAGAGGGATCAATGTTTGGTTTTGAAAAAGAGTAAAATATTCCATTCAAATTTATTTTTACAGAAGTTATTTTCATTTTTGGCGCTGGGCTTTTATCTAAGGACTTCTGTGATGATGCACTAAACTTCTAAAGTTAAAATGGAGTATAAGCCTCATTAAACAAGCAAAAAAAGTTTGAGGCTGATTGGAAAGAGAAGAAATTATGCAACTGGTGGAAGGACTTCAGGCAGGACTTGAAAGAACTCGAGGACTGTGCGGTTCTGAATTTTTCTGCCAAATTGTGATGGTTATGATGAGCGATTTGATATTTCGGAGGTGTCCGCAAATATTTCATAAGCCTTGAATAGAGTTGCAATCAGTGCAAGTTCACGTTGCTACAATTGAAGTACTGGTGTCTTGTGAATATAAAATCCGCTAATACACACTTGGAATCTGAGCTGGTGTAAATCTTAGCTCTGTTTATATGGCTAGAACTAAGCCACTTAACAGAAAGCTGTTTCCTCAGCTGATCTATTAACTCATGCTTCAAAGCAAACATCCAGCAAGGCTCTTTGGGGAATTTTGCCTCAGAGTAAAAGTTCAGAGCTGCTCACAGTTAGTGGTATCAAGAGGTATGTATGGGGAACTCTCTCCAATGCTGGTGCTTTGGGTTTAATTTTTAAGAGTGAGGTGCCTGCTCAGTTTAGGCTTTTTTCAGTCCTGTGCAGCGCTGAAATGCTTAACGTGGCACATAAATATATTTGAAAATTTGACTTGCTTTCTTTGGCGTCTGAGAGTATGCATTATCTGCAGATATTAGGGTACTTCGTTCAACTTTTAAGATGCTGTCATCTGCACCTGGATATTAAAGATACTTGTACATGGTTCTTGCAAAGCCTGGAGTTACTTCAGGGTCTGGTTCCCGGGTGAGCCAGCTCTTCTGAGGATCAACATTTAGTTCCTGTTCTTTTCCATGAATTGTTTGGGGTGTGCTGCTGGGAGTTATTTCAGCCAATATTCACAGCTGTGGAACCAGGAAGCCCACAAGCCAGCTTATCAAGTTTGGCCTCATGTACAACTAGAGTCTTGCACATTTCCTCAGCTTGCGAAACAACTGGGTTTTTTTAACCAGAAGAAAGTGAGTTTTATCCGCTCTACTTTTGTGTTGTCAAATGCAAGAATAAAACTCTTTGTTTTGATTACTGATGGCTACAAATTGATCTTAAAGCGATAGTGTTAGCAATTAATGACCAGCATGTAGTTGTTTTTAATTTATTTGCCAACCTCTCAGTTGGAATGAATAAATAAGATTGAAAACCCATTGAATGACTTACCGCCTGGGTCAAACAGCTGACAGAAATTGCGCTGCCCTGCTGTGCCTGGATTGGCACTATTGCACCTCTGTGGCAGAAGGTTTGGATGAGACATGCAACTTTTTGCCTGTCGCTCAGCTGGAGAAGTTGCATGTTCACTGGGTTTTGCCAGGCAGCTTTGATTGCTAAATACAAAAGTAGGTGACTGTTTCCTCCACGTAAGGGCTTTTTGTGTAATTTTTTAAATCTGTCTTGAGCAACAGCCTCTCTCTAAGGCGATGAATGTAAAACGGGCAGAGGTTACCTTATTGAAAAGAAGGGGCTTAAATGCTTTCATTCAGTTGAAAGAAAGAGTCCTTGCTCCTGTTGCAAGAGGCAGAATATTTTTAATGCAGGACTTATAACCTAGAGACAGGGGTGTTTTGTGTGTCTACATATATAATTTTGTCTTGCCTGATGTTTTAATGTTACAAATTGAGTCATTAGTATTGGAGAAGATGAGAATCAAGATTATGTTTACTAATTCTAAATATTCCTCCTTGTTTTTAGATATCACTATTGACCTCAACAGTAAATCATCTCAAAAACAACATCAAGTCTGCTCCTGATCTGATTTCTCTTCCTCTCACAGTAGAGAAACTTCAGAAGGCAAGTACCGTGAATATGGCTTTTGCTAAACATGTTCTGTGCTGCTAAGCTGCAGCTGGGCCCTTGGGGACAGCAGTGACAGCAGGAATTACCTGACTTACACGTGAGGAATATTTGCTTCTCTTGTTTTTAGACTGCACTTCATATACATGGTATTGTATGGTCCTACGATGATGTATGGCAGGTAAAAAAATTGAAGGCATTGTTTGTCACTTTCTGGAGATGGATTTGTTTGTATTATCTTGTCACTTGACCTCAGAGCTGATCTTTCTGGTTGCTTTCCTTCAGCTTGCTAGTCTTAACACCATTTAATACACTTGAAAAAGGTCTGTCTGCAGTTTTACAGCTCTGTTTGCAAACAGGTGGCTCATTTAGCTTTTTGTAATCGGAAAGCAAAACAAATAGCTTTATGGGAAACTTCCTCATCTTCAGCAGTACATAGTTCTACATCTGACTCTGCATTTGCGGTCTTGAGGTGGGTAGGGGTGTAACTTGGGAGCGGTGGGCTGGAACATCAGTGTGGGAGTTTCCTTGTTGCTCTGTACGTGTACAACAAAACATGAGTTGTAACAGGATGGCTTTCTGGCAATCCCTTGAAAGGTGGAGCCCTGCTGGGTGGTACATGATTACTTCTAAAGTGACTGCTGTGAGAATTCTTTACCAAAGAACTGTCCTGTTTATTTTGGTACAAAGAATGGCTTGTTTAAACTTCCCTGGCTTTTCCATGGCAGTTCTGTTTATTTAGCCATAAACATCTATATTGGGTAAATACCTAATGTCAGTCCAGTTTTTGTGGCTTTTATGAGTTTCCACTTCTCGTTTGTTATCTTTACAAAATTAATGTATCATTAACAAGCTAGTCTAATGCAAAGCAGTTAGTGTGGTTTGGCTGATCAGGCTGCTAGGATTTCTTCTTCCGGGAGGAGTACAAAACTATTTTCTAAGCTTCTAATTCGCTTTTGTGAACACGCTGGATTTCCACTGTGTTATATTGGAAGTCTTAAGGTAGGACCTAGTCTGGAATCTGCACCTAGTTTATATATGTATAAAATACAGAAAAACCTTGTTGTCATCTTGCTGAACAGCAAGGCTTTTTCATGGTGAAATAAATCAGAAGTCATTTTGTTGAAATAAGTCATGTTCACATTGTGAAAATCGAAGATCTTGGGAACTTTTGAGTTCTTTCCAGTCTCTGAGTCTAAGGGAAGTGTTAAGACGTGGCATCTGTTGCCACCGCTCTCTTGATGCCATCTTACTTGCGTTTATGTTTTAGAAGGTTGATATGGTAAAGACAGCTGGATTCCTTCCAGGTGGTATATTGTGAGGTGTTGAATGTAGAAAAACTATGTGAAAGTTTAAATACGATGTTTTTAATGGTTTGTAAGTGTCATGTTAATGGAAAACCATAGGTTTCAAGACTTGGACTTCTTTTTGACCTCTATGTGCATGCTGCACCACCTCCTGCCACACAGGAGAGCTTCAGTGGTTGTGGGTTGGTAACCCAGCTATTGATAGCCTTGGTGAAAAATATCCTGCTCCACCATCCATTGTATCCACCTGTCTTTGGAATTACCTGCCTTTCTTGGAATAAATCATCTATCAGCAATCCTGGCTAACTGGGGAGGTCCCAGTTGACTGGAGCATAGCAAATGTGATGCTCATCTACAAGAAAGGCTGGAAGGAGGATCTGGGGAAATACAGGCCTGTCAGCCTGACCTTGGTGCCAGGGAAGGTTATGGAGCAGATTGTCTTGGGTACCATCACACGGCACGTACAGGAAAACCAGGAGATCAGGCACAGTCAGCATGGATTTATGAAAGTCAGGTCCTGCTTGATCAACCTGATCTCCTTCTATGGCAAGGTGACCTGCTTAGTGGATGAGGAGAAGGCTGTGGATGTTGTGTGCTTAGACTTTAGTAAAGCCTTTGATACTGTCTCCCACAGCATTCTCCAGGAGGAACTAGCAGCTCATGCCTTGGACAGATGTACTCTTTGCTGGATAAAGAACTGGCTGGATGGCCAGGCCCAAAGAGTTGTGAATGGAGTTAAATCCACTTGGCAGCCAGTCATGAGTGATGTTCCCCAGGGCTCAGTATTTGGGCCAGTTCTGTTTAATCTCTTTATCAGTGATCTGGATGAGAGGATGAAGTGCACCCTCAGTAAGTTTGCAGATGACCCCAAGTTGGGTGCAGTGTTGATCTGCTGGAGGGTAGGTTGGCCATACAGAGGGATCTGGACTGTCTGGATTGTTGGACTGAGGCCGATTGCATGAGGTTTAATGAGGCCAAGTGCTGGGTCTTGCACTTGGGTCATAACAGCCCCAGGCAGTGCTACAGGCTTGGGGAAGAGTGGCTGGAAAGTGCCTGGGGGACGAGGATCTGGGGGTGTTGGTTGAGAGCAGCTGAACATGAGCCAGTGTGTGCCCAGGTGGCCAAAATGTGGTCAAGCATTGGAACAGACTGCCCAGGGAAGTGATTAAGTTGCCATCCCTGGAGGTGTTTAAAAAATGTGTAGATGTGGTGCTTAGGCATAGGGTTTAGTGGTGGAGTTGGCAGTGTCAGGGTAATGGTTGGACTCAAAGGTTCTCTTCAATCCAAATGATTCTATGGAAAGGCTGCTATTCTTAGAACAGGATTTTGGTTTTCTTAAGCCTTTTTTTCCTGTATGTACTGTTCCTGGAAATGGGGAGCTGCCTGCTGGGACAGCAGCTTTTGTTCAGGCTGATGAAAGGTGCCCCAGGTGTCCTGAGGTTCTTCAGGGCACAGAGGTGGGTTACTGAGCCTGCGTTCAGACTTGCAGAATTAATCGTTAGAAGAAGATGATATTGTGTGGATATTGTTTGAATGTAGTCTGGGTAGCTAGAGGATCACTTCAGTGCCTTAAGAGCTTATAAACAGAGTCATAGGAAAAGGGGATTTTTAGATAGGTTCTCTTTGGTTTAATGATTGAATAAAGTATTAAAAATGGAGAGAGAAGCACAGGGGCATGCTCTGTCCTGTTACTGTAACTTCCAAGTGTTTGTGGACAATCTGACTCTGGCTGCTGTTTGAAAATCTGATCTGCAACCTTTGGCAGACTCATTTTGCAGTGTATGGTGTGTCTGTGGGTAGCCCTGAAAGGCAATTAAGGCAGGCTAAATTGGAGATGTCAGCATCCTTGTGTTCAATACAAATGCTCCATGTAGAGTGGAAGTAAGATGTCTTCATATCAGGATTATTTTTTAATTGATGCCAGAACATTTGTATTGTTGTGGGAGTAGTAAACCCATAGTTTTGGTTATCCAGCTTAAGCTCTCATGGTGTTGAATGTGGCATGAGATGTGATGGGTATAATTTGCAGTTTTGTCTGCAAAGGAAGTTCCAAATACTTCATATGCATATGCATTTTTGTGGCAGTCTGCCTGCAGTTTCACTGACAAACCATGTGTTCAGCTGATTGAAACTTTGGGACAGTGCAGTTTGAGGAAGGCTGAGATTTTTCTCATCTTCTTTATTCCAGACTGTAGCGAACATAGGTAGCACGCTTACCAGTGTTTCTCACGATGTTGAAAACATACAGACAGTTATTGAAGAATACAAGAAATCCATAGAAATACTTCAGAATGATGTGGTAAGAAAATGTACTAATTTAACACTGTTTTAACGATGACCTGCCTGACACGAAGCAAGTTTGAGAACTGTATGGAGTTCTGCCTTATACTTTCAAAATACTGTTGAAGTTTCAGTAGGTGTTGGTTGGTACGTTAATAAGCTGGTGTTCTAATCTCTGGGAGGCATCTCCTATATGATACCAAGTATATATTTCCCTGGAGCCAGAATTATTGGTCCTTATTGCACTTCTTTATCCTGACCATCTTTACCACAGACTACTCACTGTATTTATACCGACCTCTCACTTGCGGTTAACTGACTCAATAAATAAAGGGTTTTTTCAGCTAGACTGCTATACAGCATTACTTTAAGAATACTTGCAGATAAAAATCTAAATCAGGCATGTTGTAAAACTTGATTCAGTCAGCGAGTGCTATGAAAACATCGCAGATAGGACAGTGGTAGCACTGAAATGTGTGTCGTAGCTCAATGAAGGGAGAAGAGCTAATTTGGAAGGTTTACTTGAAATAATTTGGACCTTACATGTTTGGAAGAGAAAACTTTGCATTATCCTGGTGCAGCACACATGATTGACCACAACTGTAGCAAAACATGCTCAGCTACAACCTGCCAGTTATTAAAAGCTTAGTGTTGTTTTTACAGGTGTTTGGTAATATAACTTTCTACTTATTTCCTTAGAAGGAATTAAAGCAGATACCTTCACTTCCCTCCACTGTTGTGCCAAGGACTGAGAGAAATCAGACAGAAAATTGCAAACAGGTATTTTTCTCCCTTGCGTAAGGGATATTGGTACCAGTATCACTGATACTTTTCTTGTGTTTTGCAGTATTGTAGTTTACAAAAATATATGGGTTTTATCCAGATGATATAGATAGCACCCCTCAAGATACAATGAGATAATTTCGCTGTAATTTGTTCCTGTTGATGCACAAACAGGAAAGTATCCCAGTTTGAGAGTATTTTTGTGTGTTTTACCTGGGTGAGGAATAAAAAACAAATATCAAGCAAATTATAGGTGTACTTTGCTTATGTAAATTTAAATGAGTTAAAAGTGCCTTATCGAATGGATTTTATTGCCAATCCGTGCAAACTTGGGAGTGGCATGTATTGAGTCACCCCCACTGTAATGAGGTGTGGAGAGCAGGGAATAAGCAGCAAAAAAAGAAATAATACATGGGTGTTTAGGTGAATGGCATGGAATGGAAGGATTGTGTTTATTTACCTTTAAAGTGGTCCGTATTTCCTCAAAAATGAATCTTGTGTATAAATATGCCTGGTACGTGCTTTCATGGGAAAAAGAGTTGGTGTGGTTACTAAGCTTGCCCTGGAAAATGAGATGAATAGGCTTTGTGTTTGCTGGCACAGCTGAAGTGATTACATCAGCAACAAAGAGGTTTGCCCTGAGGAAGAATCTCAGTTTCCAACTTTGAAAGCTGGAATAACTTGGTTCCAGGTTCCAGTATAAGTTGGGGAATGACCTATTAGAGAGCACTGTAGGGAAAAGGGACCTGGGGGTCCTGGGGACAGCAGGGTGACCATGAGCCAGCACAGGGCCCTTGTGGCCAGGAAGCCAATGGTACCTGGGGTGGGTTAGAAGGGGGTGGTCAGTAGGTCAGAGAGGTTCTCCTGCCCCTCTGCTCTGCCCTGGGGAGACCACACCTGGAATCTTGTGTCCAGTTGTGGCCCCTCAGTTCCAGCAGGACAGGGAACTGCTGCAGAGAGTCCAGCGCAGCCACCAAGATGCTGAAGGGAGTGGAGCATCTCCCGTGTGAGGAAAGGCTGAGGGAGCTGGGGCTCTGGAGCTGGACAAGAGGACACTGACGGGGGAACTCATTCCTGGGGATCAATATGGAAAGGGGGAGTGTCAGGAGGATGGAGCCAGGCTCTTCTGGGTGACAACCAATGGTAGGACAAGGGGTAATGGGTTCAAACTGGAACACAAGAGTTTCCACTTAAATTGGAGAAGAAAATTCTTCATGGTGAGGGTGTCAGAGCCTGGCCCAGGCTGCCCAGGGGGTTGTGGAGTCTCCTTCTGTGCAGACATTCCAACCCGCCTGGACACCTTCCTGTGTAACGTCATCTGGGTGTTCCTGCTCCATGGGGGGATTGCACTGGATGAGGTTTCAAGGTCCCTTCCAATCCCTGACATTCTGTGATTCTGTAACTTTCTGGAAGTTTCCAGTTGGATGTTTTCAGTCGTGTTGATGGAGAGCCAGTCTACAGTCTGTCCAGTTAAACTGCGTCAGTCACCATGTTAATAACAAGATTGCTGCAGAGGTTGAGTACACCAACATGTTTTATATTTCAGGACAGCCAGTCACTGCACACAGCTTTGGAGGAGCTAAATAACACTGTACTGGTGTACCAAAAGCTGAATGACATCAAGCTTCTAAATGTGGATTCAGCCATCAGTAACCTCAGCCAGAGGGTTATGCTGTTAGAAAACTCTGCCCTTGCTGTGAATAATCTGGACAAAAGAGAGAACTTGTCTATCAGTGTGGTAAGTATTTGATGATTGGGGGTATCTACTCAGGCTGGTAGCTTCAGTACTTCCTATATGCTACAGATACAGCTTGTCAAACTAAAGAAAATGTCAGCGTGGAACTCGAGACACTCAGGATTTAATTTTAAAAGGCTGGCCTTTTTTTGGTGTTTCTGAACAGATAACTGCTGCAGAGATGAGATACACTTTCTGTTATTTCTTCCCTGTAGAGTCTACAGAAAAGTGTCCAAAATGTGGAGACATTGAAGACTTGGGCAGCTTCTTAATGGGGCAGGATTCACAAACCTGTTTAACTATGTTTCAGGAAAGCACTCTGGCACATAAGAGGCTGTTAAGGAGGAGCCACATAGGCCAATGGATTGTTCAGTGGTGCTTAAATGCTAAAAAATACTAAATATATTTGTGGATCCTTCCAGTGCTCTCTTTATGCCATGCTGGGGCCTGTCTCTGAGAACATGTTCTATATGTTTAGTAACAAGGAGCATAGTGATGTTGCTGTGGTAAACTACATAACCCACTGTCTTCATGTTTATTCTAGCATGTAATTGTCCTGTTTGTTTTCCTGCTTCATGCCTGCCAAATTTGAAGGAAAGAAACTCCACTGCAGGAAATAAGCATATGAGTAAACTCTGCTCTCCTTAATTGTTTTTTGTAGGGGAATGATGCAACTACCTCTCGAAAAACACAAAACGAAGATCAACTAGATAATGAAAGTCATTCAGATAAAGAAGGAAAGGTAAAGTAGGGAAACACAAATTACACTGGATTAGTAGAACATATTATTGTCTTTATAATCATGTTTTAAATGAGACTTAATTGAGAAAAGATCTGCAAGCAGGCTAATCTGATCCAGTCTCTTTTAAAAGTCCAGAGTAGAAGGACAGCATATTCACACCATTTTTGAGGAAGGAAGTAAATTAGGAGAGAAGTTGTAATAGTTTAAAGTCTTGCTATTCTGATTGCGTGTGGGATAACACAGCAGAGCTGCTCTATTATCCTTCCATGAAGCTGAAGGAACCTTGGGAGGGTCAGACCATGGTCCGGTGGAGCAGAGGACTCTGGCACCAGCTCTTTTGAGTTCCTATTGCTGTGCTGTCAGCAAAGCCAGCCTAACTATCGTGGGTTTACACCGCAAATGGGGTTATGGCATTTATCCAGGTTTAAAAACTTCCTTAGGTTGACCTAGGGAAGCTTTGCACTAGTGAAGTCTGGGAATTGATGGAAGTCACCTCTTGGTAATGATCTGGTGATTGGCTGTGGGCGAGTTTAACGATGAACTGAATCGCCAGATTGCGGCCTGAGGATGAGAGGTGGTGCTGCTGAGGTTTCCAGCTCCTGCAAAGACGGCTGAACTGGCTGTGCTGTCTGTTCTGGGCTTAGACTGATGTGAAATGAATTTATCATCTGGAACCCACTCAAAAAAAAGAAGCAAAAGAGCTCCAGATTAAAAGATGTGGTGGTTTTACTTCAACAGAAGGTAGTCAGTACTGCAGGCAAACATCCAAAACAATTACACAATTCAATTAATGTCTAAATGTTTGCTCCAAGCATATTTGACTGTTTAATATTACTATTTTTCAGTCTTGTTCATTTACGTAAGAACTACAGAAATTAAATGTCAAGTTATTTTGAAATTAGTGTCTGCGAAATAGTTGCCTACTTTTCAAGTTGAGAGACTGATTCTATTTTTTTCTTCCAGAATGTGTGAATTTATTCCTTACATATTTCCATAGATTTTTGTTTTTAAACCTTGTTTATAATTTTAAACTTGATCAGCCTAGAGACCTTCAAGTCACTCAAAAGTACTTATATTTTTTAATTACTCATTTTCCTCATCTTTTCCATCTGCTGAAGGGCTGCTTTGTGAGTTGTTGGTTTTTTTCCCTATATATGCAGGAAACAGGAACTAGAGATTCTCAGGTATTAAAAAGAAAAGAAACACTTCAGCTGATCAATGCTCTCACAGGCAAGCCTGAAAATGACAGACCCACTGAGACATCACAGAATGGTGAGGACGTGTTGTAACAGTAAGCCATAAACCTGACCGTTCCCTGTGTAATTCAAAGTATAATTAGCAAAGGAGGGTAATCTAGAGTGTTCTTTGAGATTTTTGGTGAAGATTATTCTGGTTAAAGCGATAGGAAAGTGGTGGCTCTAAAACAGAAACCTTCAAACTTTTGTAGTCGTAACTAGTTGACTTGAGGTGTGCAGCAGGATTCACATGGACCAGTAGCTTGTATTTGAAGGCATACAGGGGCTTAACCTGTAGAAATTTCTACTTAGTAACATCTGCTTTTGCAGCGCTGAAGATTCCAAATAATTAATTACGATAGAACTGCGCTTGTTAATTTGCTAAGCGGTAACTTGGAAGTTTAGACCTTGCTGTTGGGCAAGAGAAATACCTGTGCTGCCAAGGTGAAAACAACCCGAGTGGGCAGATGTAATTCACTTAATCAAGCTTGTTCGGCACTTTCAGACGGGGAATTACAAAGCGCTTCCAAGTCATTTGTGAATGTGGTTTACAAATACACATCTCCTGGTGCAGCATGAAAGATTAGAGCTGTCTAACTGTCAAAAAAGTTTTCTTGCATCTGTTGTTCCAAATATTGGTAAAAGGGGACGACACTGCTGTCTTCTGAAATGATTTTGCAGCGTTCTTATCCCATACAGCATCCGTGATGCAAAAGAAATAACCAAAAGTATTGGTCGTCTGTGTTTGTTTCTGCGAACTGTTAATTCTGTGGAATTTGTAAGACTAATAGAAGTTTTCTTGTGACAGTTGAAAGTAGTCTGAGTACTACGGCAAAGCCCACAGACCTTTCTAGGCTGGCGTCACGGTCAGCTGATGACAACGCTGAGAGTAACGGACAGCTGAGACATCTGTCCTTACCAGGAATTGCCAGCATCGAAGGTATGTCCTTTCTAGGCTGACCTTTTTCTGAATATTTCATGTCAATGTTTAGGAGGTAAGTCTAACTGGAATTATGGTAGCGTGTCTAGGCATTCCGGGAGAAGTGAAGTCAGTTTTAAAAGCTTGAGAACCTAAAAAATAACTAAACTAAACCCTAAACAAACAAAAAACTAAAAGAAAAGATTTGTATGTAAAAGGAAAGAAGCCGGGACTTAAGAAGAGTGCATTACAAGGGAATTTTAATTGTTTGGGGTGCCAAAGTACTATACCAAGTGCCTCAGAGACTGAATGGTCAAGGGCAGAGTTAGGGTGCTGAAGGATAATGAAATAGTCCAGTGTATATGTTTTAGGTTTTTGTTAGGGTTTTGTTTCTTCTGGTCAAATGAACGGTATCTGGATCTTGCTGTTCAGTCTGTTCATCTACTGAAAGGGCGATGTTTTGCATCAGGAAATGAATAGACACTTTTCCCTTTCTATCTGTGCAGTTGGTATAGCAACAGTCCTTCAGAGCTTGCTTTTGTGGAGGAGAACTGCATCTGCATGCACTTAGTGGTTGTAGAATGGGCTATTAATTGTGGCCAGAAATAGGGATTACTTTTTACACATTTAATGTAATTTAATCCAGAAATATTCGTGCTTTTTTCTCCTAAACTATTTTGCAATGGCATACAAGGCAAACTGCATACTTGGGGACGCTTTAATTACTAGTAAGACACAGTGCAGTAAAACTGGAAGAGCAGCTTATAGGATGTTTCTGTGTACTTAAAGAAGCTACTTTAAAATCTTTGTTCTATTTGCAGATCTTCAGAATTTGTTTGAAAAAGCAACTGAAGATGCTGATAGGAAACTATCACATGAAGATCTCCAAAAGCTGCTCGGCTCTACAGCCCCAGAGTCCCAGAGCTTTAAGAAATTTGACACAGATGGAGATGAGAAATACTCGTTACAAGAACTGAGATTAGCTTTAGGGGTATAGGATATATATTTAGAAATGTGATATTGATGGATGCTACTGTAGCTAAAGGAAACTACGGGACATGAAAAACTACGGCTGCACTTTCCTAGTGTTTTACTGATCTTTGGAGCTAAATTACTGTACACATTGCCACCTCTTTTGTTTTCGTTTGTGTTTATTGACATTTACAAAGTTTTATGTTGATAGGACATAATATTGGGACTGTGTTAAAATCCAGCAAATTCCCAAACTTGGAAACATTTTCTTCTCATTCTTTCCTTTTCAAGGGAGTTTTGGTTTTAATTTAAAATATGTACATACTCAAATAAAACTATGGTTTTATATTTCACTGAAATTTGCCTTAAATTAGAGAGCTGCACTTTATGTAGAGTGGAAGGAAATCTGTCTTGTAAAGATGGGCTTCTTCTGCTTGTAAATATTTGAGACAGAGTAAATTATGCATATTTAAGGAGAAGTTTGTGTCAGGGGCTGTGTTGGTAGGAAGGTGTTTATAATGAAAGACTGAGCCTAAAAGGGGTGGTGTTAAGAGCCTCAGCTAAATTTGTAATTATGACTAAGTATATCCATGAATGAGTTTGGACTCAGAGGAAAGCAGGAGTGGTAAATCATGCCCATCTATAGCAGGATTTATTTTTAGAGGGAAGAGTTGAAAGTGTTTTTTATATCATCAACCTACAGGAGCAATTACCTACCAAGTGCTTGGGTTTTCACTTCAGCATTCTTTTAGCTTTGCTGTATTGCATCCAGATTACATTTTGTGAGATGAGCCTATCTGTTTTTATTCAAAGAAAAGCAAGCTATTGAACAACTTTAACAGATGCTTAAGAGGTAAAAGTCTACAATGCAGCCTGCTGAGTAGCACCTGAATAGCCCATGCTATGGGTACCATCAGTGGTGTGCTGATGGTCTTACTGGCTGGTCTCTGGAGATCTTGAAAGAACAGGGTTGCTGATGCTGCCGCTTCCTTCCATCCATCCGCTGTTTGGGTCACACTGAAGTGTCCTGAGTAAAGCTTGTGGAGCGTGAGCAGGTGGGGAAGGCCTGGAGTAGACTTGTGGGCTGTTTCCTGACTAGTGTGAACACGATCACTTCTTGGTACCTTTACCTTTTGTGTTCTTGCCAGCAGAAGGGTATAAAAAGCAGGGTAGGAGTGTGCAGTTGCATCAGCATTCTCTACTGAGACCTGCTTCGTTAGTGAGGTTTCCTTACTATAGAGGAACTAAGGGTTTGTTTATGCTAGTGGATGTAAACACAGAGCGTGTTATTACCTTCTGGAACACAGAAAATGGCTTTTGCAGAAGGGATTATTTTGCACTCTACATCAGGGCCAAGTCGGATGATTTTGCTCGCAAATATTGCTGATCTTGTTGGGAGTTTTTTGCATGATTAGTGAACTGAAGTTGCCCGCCTTGCTGAAGCATCAGTTTGTGTGGAAGCCTGTTCATAATTGTTGACTTTATATAACTTTAGGCTGGATGTTTTATGAATAATTGTATTCTGGAAGTATGAATTTCTGAAGGAATGTAGAAAATTGAACCCTGTTGCCCATTGCCTAGGCTTCTTTCAATGTTGCTCTTCTATCCTGTTTGGGTAATGCAGATGTGATGCTTTTGAATGATGTTTGAAAACACAGTATTTAAAAACAAAACCAACTAACCTGGGCTTTTGACAGGACAAGAAGCCAACACTTGTTTCTTGCCACCTCCCATGCCCTTTTATACACTACGGTATAATTCCTTAACCAAATAATAATAATTAAAAAAAAAATAGCAATAAAATGTAACCATTCTGGTATTTTATTTGTACATACTGTATCATAGCCATATGCCAGAGTTTGCGAAATATTTTTGGAAGTTTGATTTGTATGGAACTTACCTTAAACTTTAAGGGATTATTGTATTGCCACGTGTTTTGTTGCAGTCTGCTTTACTTTTAGAAGGCTCTTCAACAGCGTTAGTGAAACTGTCAGCTAGAGACAGCGTGTGCCGCTGCAGCCGCCTGTCGTCCAGGAGCTGAGCTGGTCCGTCAGTGGCACTGGGGCACAGCTCTCCAGTGGTGGTGTTCAGTTTGCACGGCAGGAGCACATTGCTGTAGTCACTGCTGTTGTGGGATGGACTTGTGCTGTCAATTTAACAAAATATGGTGGTCCTTGGGTGCAGTGGTCGCTTTTGTTTGGCCGAGGGTAGCTGTAGGGGTGTGCTGCAGGCTGGGGGTGCTGGTCCCTGGCCAGGCTCTCCCAGCCATGCCGGTTTCTGCTCCCCTGCCCCTCTCCATCCTGTGTGCTCTTCAGAACCCCGGTCCCGGGGCTGACAGGCTTCCTCCCCCATGGTTTGTTCAGGCTGCAGGTGTTGAAGGCCATGAAAGCCACAGATGTGATAAATATACTAGTTTAGATGTGCTCTCTGCTGAGCTCATGGCTGCAGACTGTTGGTTTTCAGATGGGTGGCTGACACCAGCCTGGGGAGGTGCTGAGTCCGGAGAGACAAATGATGTCTGGAATCCAAAGAAATGAGACAGTGAGTGCTGGTCTGGGCTGCAGGGGAACGGAGCGATGTGCTGCGGGGACTTGCTGTGATCGGGTGTTCATTTTCAGGCTGTATTTGTGGGGTTTTTGGTGGCTTCGGACAGTGCGTGTCTGTCAGTGACCGGCCTGTGCGAGGAGCAAATGGCGCTGGGTGCGAGCTGCGCCCCCCCCGCCTTTTCCCATGTAACGCGGCTTTAATTTCTCCCAATAAAAGTTAATTTCCAGTGTGTGTGTCCGGCCGGTTCATTCCGCGGGGGGCGGAGCGTTGGGCGGGTCGTTGCGGCGGGAGGAGCGGGGCGGGCCGGGCGCCATGGCGGGCCCGGCGCTGCAGGCCTGGGGGCTCGGGGCGGCCCTGCGGAGCCGAGCTGCGCTGCGCCCGCTGGGGCTGCTGGTCCCGCCGTGCCGGGGGGTGGCGGGGCCGGGGCCGGGAGAGGAGGCGCTGGAGGAAAACCCCTTCTACGGGAAGTACCGGCACAAGATCCAGGAGCTGCGGAGGTGCGGGGGAAGCGCGGCCTGAGGGGAAGGGCGGGCGCCGGGCCTGAGGGGGAGCGGGTGTGGGAAGTGCTGGGGAGCTGGATTTTTGGGGAGAAGGAAGGTAATTTTGTAGCGTTGTGCCCTCATGAGAAAACAAGGTATTTTAGGCCAAATGCTGCCTTGAAATTGACTTACGTTGTTGCCACAAAGTCATTGAGAGCCCTTGCCTAACGTGAATACTTGGTAAGAGATGGTGTTACTAACGGTAAGTAGAGGAAAGGGAGCTGGGGGTCCTGGGGACAGCAGGGTGACCATGAGCCAGCACTGGGCCCTTGTGGCCAGGAAGCCAATGGCACCTGGGGTGGGTTAGAAGGGGGTGGTCAGTAGGTCAGAGAGGTTCTCCTGCCCCTCTGCTCTGCCCTGGGGAGACCACACCTGGAATCTTGTGTCCAGTTGTGGCCCCTCAGTTCCAGCAGGACAGGGAACTGCTGCAGAGAGTCCAGCGCAGCCACCAAGATGCTGCAGGGAGTGGAGCATCTCCCGTGTGAGGAAAGGCTGAGGGAGCTGGGGCTCTGGAGCTGGACAAGAGGACACTGAGGGGTGACCTCATCCATGTTTACAGATATATAAAGGGTGAGTGTCAGGAGAATGGAGCCAGGCTCTTCTGGTGACAACCAATGGTAGGACAAGGGGTAATGGGTTCATACTGGAACACAAGAGGTTCCACTTAAATGTGAGAAGAAACTTGCTCATGGTGAGGGTGTCAGAGCCTGGCCCAGGCTGCCCAGGGGGTTGTGGAGTCTCCTTCTCTGCAGACGTTCCAACCCGCCTGGACACCTTCCTGTGTAACGTCATCTGGGTGTTCCTGCTCCATGGGGGGATTGCACTGGATGAGCTTTCCAGGGCCCTTCCAACCCCTGACATCCTGGGATTCTGTGATTTGTGCCGTTATGAGAAAACAAATTATTTCAGGCCAAATGCTGCCTTGAAATTGACTTACGTTGTTGCCACCAAGTCATTGAGAGCCCTTGCCCAACATGAACACTTTGATAAGAGATTGTGTTGCTAACAATAAGTTGACATTTTAAGTTAGTAATGTGAATCAGTACCACAGATAAACATTTTTTAAAAGGCCGAATCTTATTAATCACCCGGTACTGCTAAGAGTCTCTTTTCCTGATTCAGATCCAGTCCAGATGTGTTTGAATCCCGTATGGAAAAAAGGAACGAAGTGAAAAAGCAGCCCTTGGGGTATTCCAAGCAAGGAGAATTTATCAAATGTATGGAGGAAAAGGTAAGGCAATTTTTCTTGGTTATTAACATATGTTAAAGCTATAATGTCATTTACATTGGATCAGCGTAATGCTACAAACATACAGCGTTCCTGTTAGCAAGGAGCCCTAGAGTTTCACTCTCTGGTGGCTAAAAATATTGTTCTGTACTCTAGTGCATTATTTTGCGATTATTTAGGCTGCAAATTCTGCACTTGATGCCTTAGTTAAATGTTTAATTAGTTCCAGGTTAGTTTGACCGGATGGAGTGATACGATCTTGAATTTATCATTTTGTAGAGAATGAAAGAAAGCTGTTGAATAATATTGGATGCAAAATGTGTAATAGCATGCTTCAATCCTTTCTGATCTTGAAAGTCATGATTTACATTAAGTTAGTTATCTTCGTATTCTCATAATCAATATTTTAACAAAATGCACTGCAGTAATGTCTTATCTTAAATTTGAGTTTGTATTCCGATCTTGTCAGCAGACATATTATGGGTGTTAGGGAAGGCAAATAAATGTTATGAAAGCATCAGCTATTAAAAACTAAAGAGTGTTTTCTTTTAGGCTGAAGGCTTGGGCACAAAGACATCAAAAGGAGGTTTCACAAAAGATAAGGTAAGGGAAGTGAACCTGAGTGTTAGGAGAGGACTTGCAGGCAAATTGAGGATGTAGATTAACTTGTGTTGCTACCATCAGTGCTTCAGACAAGAGCTTCTCGAGATAAAACTAATGTTCCTTATTCTGCACTTGAGTATAAGATACTCATTTAAAATTGGGATCATGTTCAAGTCTTAAAACTCTCATAGTCTCGTTTTCTATCTAGTCCTTTCTTGACATCCTGGAAGTTCCTGCTAGTGAGGGGTTCTGTGCTAAATGCTGACAGTAATAAATTGAAAGGGCTAAGCTGCCTTTACAGCTTGTAAATAGACTTCCAAAGATCAGCCAGCAGAGGGACAAGAGAATGGTTTTATTCTCTTTAACATTCATGTATTTTGGGCAAACTTGCTGTGTAAATCTGCTAACAGAGCATGGCTGAGATGGCTGAAGGGCTGCAGCTCTTCTTGCAGCTTCAGCAGAGATCTGCACAACTGGAGCAAAGTGTATTCTGTGTCCTGACAGAATCTCTTTATTCTGCCTCTGTGTGGGAATCCACTTCTCAGTGTGTTACTGCTTACGATTTACTAGTTTCTTTGGCAATTAGAGGACTAAGTTACATTGTAAATGGAAATAAGTTCCTCCAGCATGATTTTGTTCTCTGTAACTGTATTCATTCATTCTGGATTCTCTCTTGAATCAGAGAGCTGTCATCATGCCAAATTCCTTATGCTCTCTTGCAGACGCTTGATTCGATTCTTAATGTTGAGATGGTGAAAGAAAAATCAGCAGAGGAGATAAAACAGGTGACGGATTTAAATGAAATAAAGATTACTGTTAAGCATAGATGTGGAACAACCTAAATGTGTGGATGGAAATTTTACTTAGACTGAAAAATAAAGCATGGCTATGTATGTATATTTATAAAAAACATGTTCACGTGCATGTCAATAGTAGAAGATAAAGTTTTGTCTCTAAGTTCACCTAGGTTGTACCCAATTGATAAATAATACAGCTGGGCTTGATCACTCAGAATGTGGCTGCATTGTGATTTTTGTTGTTGCCATTTAATGTGTAGCAGCTGAATTGGCGTCAGCAAGCTCCTGTCAGATTTGAAGCAGGTAAAGGGAAATCCTGGCAGCAGCTTGTACAGATTATGGTACCTCAGCTCTGTGGGCATGAAAACAAAGGTTCTTCCAGCTTCTATCTTCCCTTGGATTACCCATCTGTCAGGGGTCTCTGTACCCATGCAAAAGATGGTTTGGGTAAGGAGGAGGCAGGTGGGTTCATTTGTTTGAAGAACAGTGTGAATCAAGTTATTCTCCCTAATATCTGCTTGGCTTTGCACTGTATTCCCTTTTCTGTAGTTACAAGTCACATCTGTTCCACATTTCTCACGTAGCTTGAGTTGGATCTGGTATTTTTTTTCCTAATTAGGCTGTATGCCGAGAAACTTTATGCAGGCATGATCATTTAAGCGGGGCAACACAAATGAAGGAGCTGTCCCATGTGAGTTAGCAGAAACCTACCAGCTTTCCTGATAGCTTGGGAACGTTATAGAAGTGGTTATGTGCTCTGCAGGGGATGGTGTGCAACCAGTTACAGCAGCCAGTGGATTTGATACCTTGTGAATATCCTTAGAGTTCCTCCATTTCATTGATTAAGCATTTTACTGACAATTCTCATTAGTTTCGTAAGACTGGGGAAGAGCAACTGAAAGAGTCCTGGACTCTGGGCTTCTGCCTGTACTTGTCCATTTCTGAAGGCCTTTGTTTGAGCTTTTATATAAGTATTGCTCTAGTGAAGGAAAAGGGTGTGAACATAGAGGAGCATTATGCAAAGCCTTGTCTTCTGTTGAAAGTGTTTTGTGTTTCTTTACTAAAACAAATAAACCCAACAACAAAATAACTCAAGCCCTCTAGAAATCATTAGTTGGGAAAAATATAAGCGGCACTTCTGATGGCACTTCTGGTAAATCTTGAGTCACCTCTGAGCCCACTGCTTATTTCTGTTATCTAGTTGAAATCCGTTGCTTGGTACAAGTACTCTGGAACCTTAGAAGTGTATTATTGCGTTAGCAGGGCTTTATTGAAAAATGACGTCTCAAAGTGCTTACAAAGGTTAGTTGCAAAACGGAATTATTTTGAAAGCATTTAGTATTACTGCTAGGTGTTTGATTTTAACTGTAACTCATCCCCTTTGTTTTCTACAGATTTGGAGTCAGTATTTTTCTGCGAAAGATACAGTTTATGCTGTTATTCCTGTAAGTAGTTCCCATATAATTACGCTCTTGAAGGGCCAGCGTGCAAAGCTTTCCTTTCTAATTGATATTCTGTTGATTTTTAAAAGCAATTATTAAGAAAAACAAGGTTTCAAGAACAAACTTTCTGTTAAGATTAAGTGATCTTATTGCCCTGGATAAAGGCTTTGTTTCTAAAAACCTGTATCCCTTTTTTCTCACATCAGTCTCAGTAAAGCTAGTAATTTTTTTGGCTTGAATTCCCAGGCATTTTTTATGATGAGTATCCAATACTCTTTGCAGGACCCTAGTATTAATTAATTAAGGTAGCATTCATATTTTCACATCATTTTTTTCATATAGTTGCTCATTTCTTTCAATTCTTCCCTGCAGCACAGGCTGCTCATTCAAGTTTAATATAGCACTGTTAGAGCACTTGGCTAATAACTTGCACGTGGCTAATCATTTATGATTTTCATGCATTTAAAATGTCTTTCATAGAGATTGCCTGCTGCTTCCTGTGATAAGATCGCATTTCTTACTTCTGCTAACTTTACCAGATGTTTGTTGTTAATCTGCATTAGACTGGAGGAGGTCTTTTTAGCTTTTGGGATTTCTTTTTATTCTTTGCTTCAGAGTATTGATGTGATCTGGTAAATCTGTCTCTTCACAGCTGGACACAAACTCTGTGTTCCTTGAGTTCTTAGAACCTTGTTTAGATCTTGGGTTCTGATTTGCAGTTGCACTTGGTGCTTTGAGCTGCAGCTGAGGTTGGCGGGAGGTTGTATTCTAAATGTACGAAGTTCTCTATGCTCTGAACGTGGCCATGTGGGATTTTAACTCAAGCAGCTTCATGTTTTGGTTTTCCCAACGTGTGGATGTTGTGAAAATAGTTTGAATTGCACGTTTACTGTAGCCAAGGGCCAAGACCAGGGTCTTCAGTTAGACCGTGTCGATCTTTCATTGGTGGGGCTGCCGTTGTTCTTTGGTGCGCTGTTTTAGGGGAGCTTTGGAAGCTTTTAAGGCTTGAATGCAAAGCAGATCCTAGGCACACTGGGAAGTGGTTCACAGTGTCATTGGTGGGGGGAAAAAACCCTGTGTCTTTTGCCAGCAGCTCTTTTTTGGCCAGAAGCAAGGCCTTGTGTCATCCTCAAGTGCTCAAAAGCACACACGACACAATTGTGTGGTGATGAATGGCAAATTTTCCTTTCCTGAACACCTTAGAGGAGATACCAATATATGGTGCTGGGAAGACAAGAGCAGGCAAAAGATTTGGGAGAATGCAGAGGACATGAGAATGAAATGGCCAGGCTTCATCAGGAATGACCAAATACCTTTGTGGTTTTAATATAAACCTAAGCAATAAGCATGTTATTTGAGCAACTATCTGGGCTGAGTTTTAATACTGAAGAACAGATGACTATGATGTAAAATCTACAATATGGAGCCAAGGACATGTCATCTTGCTCAACTGTTGACACCACATGGTGCAGTGGAGCTATGACTGGAAGAGGATGTAATGTGAGCCTCTCACCTCTGAGGAGTAAAGTTTTGGATCCAAGGAGTTTGGTGCTGTGTCTTAGAAATGATGTTGTTCAAATGAGGTACCAATGACATTTAGGTAACTAACAACTAAATACAATTTTCCATGCGCTCATTGTTAGCTGTTCCTGCAGTGACACCTCCTGTAGATGGAAGCTGTACCCTGTAAAGGTTAATGAGATGGTTCTGAATAACTGTGCATCTGGGTTTGTTATGAAGATTGAATTTCTCTTTCTCCTTCCCCAAAGGCAGAGAAGTTTGATTTAATATGGAAGAGAGCCCAGAAGTGTCCATCGGTACGTATGGCAGCGACTCACAATGCATGCATGTGTAGCTGTAATGCATTTCTCCTCTCTAAAGCCTCATTCATAAACTTTCAACCTTCCTGTATTCAGACTCATGGTATTTGCTTGAGTAGTAAAATTCAGGTGTTCAAATATTTGTCTTAGTGTTCAGGTAAAAGCAATGGCCACTCGTATGTGTTAAACACTTTGATCTAGGTATCAGATATCTAGATATAAGAGGTGTAGGGTTCAGAAACAAGAGCCCAGACTCTCCCAGGGAATGGATTTAGTTCCACACCTCTATTTTTCCAATCATTGATGTCTTGTGGTTAAGTCTCTTCCGTGCAGTGTTGTGACAAGCCAAGCCTTGTAGGCCAGCTTCACTGATGTTCTGCAAAGCTTTCCTTTTTGCTTAAAGCATCTTTGCTTTAACCCGGAGGAACTGTTAGATATAGCTACCTGTCACCATGGCAATATGTTGCACGTATAGGGAGAAATTGAATTCTTTTGGTTAGTGTGAGTTGCTCCTCTTTATGGGAAGGTAAGCAGGAGGATCTGAAAGGGAAAAAGGCAAAAAATCAGTATGTTGAGGTTCTGTTCATGGAACAAGGTGAACCTTGTCATCTCTTGGCCTGCTTTTCCTGAGCGTATGTGTGCACGGCCGTGCTTGCTTCTCCTCGCTACTGATCTGTGATAGGTAAATGTTGGTGAGCTCATTGAGCTGTTTGTATGGGAGGCACGTTGGGCAGGCACTGTGTTGTATAAATAATGCACCACTGTCTCTAGGGGGGTGTGAATTGTGAAAAACAGGCTGGATGGCATGCGCTGCAAACTTGAGTGTAAGTTCTGTTGCAGAGCGGTGTAATTCTACAGCTGTGACGGGAAGGAATGGGGGAATTGGGTGGAGTCAAACCCTTTATTACAGATACAGAGTAAATACTCTGTGGGTTGTGTCTTAGGTAGATGCCAGCACAGCAAAGCATAAAATACTGAGAATGGGTAATATGGCTATTTCAGAGACCAATGGGTTCCCAAGATTTGGGTTCACTGTTTCTCACCTGGTTTGGTTTCAATGAGAAGATTCCTGGGTGAATGAGCAGGTTGTTGCTTTGAAGAAGTTAAACTGCAGAAGAACAGAACAGCTAACAAGAGAAAGGGAATCTTTCTGCAGTTTGATATCACGTGCTGCTGGCTTTGTATTGCTTTCTCTTGGAAGTAATGTGTTTTTACAGTAATCTGTGTGCCAAATTATGGACTTTGGGCAAATTTCACCGTCCTGAGACACAAATGAAATGCTTCACTCCTTCATGAAAACAAAGTAACTAGACTTTGCCGCTTTTGTAGATGGGAATGGGAGAGTTCACTGAATTGCTGGATGGGTTCCGTGTATTTCAGTTGCCAAGAACAAGGTCAAATATATCTGGCTTTCTGAGCTGCTGGGAGCTTGGAGAGTTATTTATAGCTTTAAGTGCATTTCTGTACAGTGCATTGGCATTTAGTTTGGGTATCCTGCTTGTTTTTCTGCTCCCCTGTTGTCATTTCCCTTGGTGGAGTAAAATAAGCAGGTCTGTCACCTATGGAGCCAAACAGACTGTGCATCTCTAGAGAGAAAATACTTGCTGCCTGCTCTGGAACAGATACTGAAATTACAGGATTAAAATCTCTGAATGCTTCCTATCTTATATTTGACCCCTTCTGCTTTTAGTTTTCTAGAAGTGAACTAAAAGGTCAGAGTCTAAATGTTCTCCGCTGTCCTTTTGTCTGTCTCTCATAATACTGATAAAAACACATGCCAACATACTTGCTTATGAAATAATACTGATAAAGTAATGCTGCTTTATTGTCTGGTTCCTGCTGTCCTATCACTCTTGGTGGGGCAAAGAAACCCCATTTTCTGTTCTGGTTCTCTCGCTAAAGAGTTTATGCTGGAGGCCAGTATGAAACAGTCATCATTTTGTTTTATCAAAGGAAGAATTACTTGTTATCGCTTCTCTGCAGTTTCTATATGCTTTGCCAAGAAAAGAAGGCTACGAGTTCTTTGTGGGCCAGTGGTCAGGGACAGAATTACATTTCACTTCACTAATAAACATTCAGGTGAGTGGTTGAAATAAGCAGAAGAAAATGGCTTAGGATCCAGAAATATATCAGTATATTGCAATATATGATATTTGCTAAATAGTTTGAAGAGTGGGTTGTCCAGCTTAATTTGAAAAGAATTATCAGGGAAAAACTGCCATTAATTATGACTAAATTAGTAAATTGATGGGTATTAACTGTTTCTCTCATTTAAAGGAGAATGATGTAGAAGTCAAATAGTTTCAAAATAGAAGCAAGAGACAAACTTCTTAGAATTGTTTGTGCAAGTTACTTAAAATACCAGTCGATGCTTTAATATGAAATGTCTTCCTGGGAACTGTGGGTTCTTTTAAATGCAAAATGGTCTTTAGTAAGAAGAAATCCCACCCTAACTCTGCAAATCCCTTGTTTTCTGTAAGTCTCAGGAATAATAAACTTGTAATTAGTACTGACCCTTAAGCCCTGCAAAATGACCCTCTCCATAGCAGTTAATACTCCAAGTTTTGTAATCAAGCCTCCAAAGCTGAAGTTCTTTATAGGAAAGGTTTCTTTATCTCCTTCAGAGCAAAGGTGAAAGTGCTCCCAGCAACTTGATCTTGTACCATTATCCGGAGCTGCAGAAGGAAAAAGGGATTGTACTAATGACAGCAGAAATGGACCCCAAGTTCTTGGTAAGAACTTCCTTCATTTTATGCTGCAACTCCTCCTGTTGCTTTGAATTAAAGCCAAATTAGAGGGAAGTCTTAAAAAGACCGTTTCATAAAGAATGGTCTTACTAGATTTCTTTAACCTAATCTACTTAATAGTAGGGAAAGCTAGAAGGAAATTATCTGTCTTTGTCTGTCTGGTGATTTCAGTTCATACCTTTTGTTTGTTTGTTTCTTTTCTTCTTACTTTGGGTATTATGGTTTATTGCTGTAAAAAATAGTTGTATATATATATATATATATATATATAAATAAATAAAATGCTTCTGGTTTTCTTATTAATGGAAGCAAATTTAAATGAAAACTGTTGCTACCTGCCAACAGTGTTGTGAAGCTTAATAGTCCTTGTCAAATCAAGAGACCTTCTGAGTGCTGGGTTAAGTTCTTGTGTGCCTTTGCTCTTTTCCCGCTCTGTGGGTGTTTGTTATTTACGTATCCGTAATAGCACAGTGCTGGGACTAACAGCACTAGGAATTATACTGGTGCAACAAGAGAACTAAAGCATCCCACCTCTGACTGACCTAATTACACCAGTTCTGAAACGACGTGCAGAGGATTCGTTGGTGATACATTTGCCATGTTCTTTCTCAGAGTAAACAGTCGATTTTTGCAAATAGGTCAACTGTAAGAAGGGAAAGAGGAGACTTTGGTGCATCTGCAGTTGCCTTAGAGTGGGCAGAGGCCACATGAGGCATGTTTGACCTCTGGGGTGTGTGCTCAGCGGGAGAGCAGTTTGAAGACACAGTGCTAAAGTAGGTCAGGAACAAGAGGAATGTGGTTTGCTAAGAGAATTGCTAAACTAAGGTGACTCCGAGTTGAGTCATTTGATGAGCAGGTAACACATTCTTTGTTTGAACTCGCAGGTGGTCCACGAAGCACAGTGCTTGGCAAACCAGGTGCAGCTTTTCTATGCAACGGATTGTTCCCAGACCTACGAGTTAGTGGAGACCTTCAACCACCGATCTAGTGAATTTAAGTACATGTCGGTTATTGCAGAACTTGAACAAAGCGGACTTGGAAGAGAACTGAGACCTGGTCAGGTTTCTGACAAGTCGTAGAGCCTGTTGTGCGGGTGAAGCGAGCCAGCGGCAGGCAAGGGGGGTTCCTGCTGTCTCTTTGGGTTTGGTTTGGCTGCAGAAAGGATCTGGCGACATCCTGGGAGCGTGATAGACAAGCCTGGCACTGCTGCAAGACGAGGACTTGGGCCCTATGAACAACAGTAACTAATTGCCAAAATGGAGCCCGGTACTTCAGTGAAATTTCATCAGAACGAGCCATTTTCCCATCCTGTAAATTGCCGCTGCATGCTGTACTTTTGAAATCTGAAATAAAGCGACAGAAGGGGAGCTGTGTAATGGACTATATTGTCATCAGGAGACAGATAACAAGCAATGTTTCTTCTCAGTAAATGCATTTTAAATGCCCTCTGCCATTATAATTGCATGGTCCAATGCTTTTTAGTCTGTGTGGAATTTACACAGGCTTGTCCATCAAGAAAAGATAATAGGACCGATGCTCTAAAACAGACTCTTCTTTGTTAACTTGGTGCATGAAGTTCCTTACACAGATGTGTACTGTGGCCTGTGGTTTTCTTCAGGATTAAAAAACAGAGTGACTGGATTTGTCCTGGGAATTTTGTGTTTCTTAACTGATACATTAATTTTATCCTGTTGCTATCTTTCTGTCTTAGAAACATTTTTCTTGAGGAGTAGGATATAAACATGGGTTTATTTTTGTATAGTTTTGAATAGAGAAATTATTGCATGCTTCATAGAATTAACTTTTCTCAGACTGGCAGCTAGTCAAGTAACTCTACAAATGGTATTTGGAGGGGCAAAAAATAGCTAAGTGGCAATGCATGGAAAAATGTGGTAGTGTGAGTATGCGCAGTGTGGTTGGGGTTGGAAGGGATGTCTGGAGATCATCTAGTCCATGCACACAGAATCCCAGAATGTCAGGGGTTGGAAGGGCCCTGGAAAGCTCATCCAGTGCAATCCCCCCATGGAGCAGGAACACCCAGATGACGTTACACAGGAAGGTGTCCAGGCGGGTTGGAATGTCTGCAGAGAAGGAGACTCCACAACCCCCTGGGCAGCCTGGGCCAGGCTCTGACACCCTCACCGGGAACAAGTTTCTTCTCACATTTAAGTGGAACCTCTTGTGTTCCAGTTTGAGCCCATTACCCCTTGTCCTATCACTGGTTGTCACTGAGAAGAGCCTGGCTCCATCCTCCTGACACTCCCCCTTTCCATACTGATCCCCATGAATGAGTCCCCCCTCAGTCTCCTCTTCCCCAGCTCCAGAGCCCCAGCTCCCTCAGCCTTTCCTCACACGGGAGATGCTCCACTCCCACGGCAGCATTTTAAGAACCTGGTTTTGTTTTCTACAGCTGGTTGTGTTTTGTAAACCTGCCTTTAACAAAAGAATCCCAAAGCGTTTTTGCTTTGAGCTTCTCTTGTTGGCGCTGTCAGCAGAGGCAGCTCCTGCAGCGGGGCTGGGGGATGCGCAGCCTGTGCGTGCGTTACCAGCGCTCGACAAGTGACCAGAGGACAGCTGGGACCTTCCCCGCAGCCACGCTGAAATATTTCCCATAAAGGTTGGGTGTCACCTGTCCATTCAGAGAACTGGAAGATGTTTCTAGAAGAGGTGTTTCTTTTCCTGGGGCTCTGCTGCAAGATGATCTTGCTCTCTGGTAATGTCTTTTGTTTCTGATTGCTTTGGGTCTGTGAGTGTGTGCAAAGCAGGGGAATAACCAGAGGAGATGCGGATTGGGCTGGTAGAATCTGAACAGCAAGTCACCTTTATTTAAAAAAACCTTTCTATTTCTATTTTATACCATTTGCGCTCCATTTATCATTTTCCCTCAGCTGAAATAAGAGCAGTTTTGATCCATTATTCACTTCCTGCTTTGCAGAAGTCAAAGTTGCTGTATTCATTTTTAATATAGCCATAATACACCATCCCTGGAAGAGTAACGGGCAATGGGAGTGAAATTCAAGGCTTCCAAATCTACACCTGAGCATCTTTCTGAGCTTAAAAGACTAAGTCTCTAGTAAAGACTGTAGCAATCCCAACCTGTAATTTTGAGTTTGGTTGGTTGTTTTCAGACCATCATTTGATTAATCACAGGTTAAGAACTTCTCCAAGGGTTTGAGATGGAAATGGCAAAATCAAGAAGAGGAAACATTTCTTGTGAAACATTCTCTGATGCACTGAAATGCTGTTGTGAGTGGGGAAACTCCAGCCAGGTGTCTCCTACTGTATTTCTGTATAATTTTCTCTGTTTCTACAGATTACAACAGCACATGGCCTGGTAGTCTGGGACACCACACCATCAAACCAGAGCATCTAGTTGGAGGCCAGTATCTACTGCAGTGCCTCAAGGGTCAGTACTGGGGCCAGTATTATTCAATATATTCATTAACAATTTAGACGAGGGAATAGAGTGCACTATCAGCAAGTTTGCTGATGACACTAAGCTGGGAGGAGCGGCTGACACGCCAGAGGCTGTGCTGCCATCCAGAGACCTGGACAGACTGGAGAGTTGGGCAGGGAATAACCTGATGAAATTTAACAAGGGAAAGTGTAGAGTCCTGCATCTGGGCAGGAACAACCCCAGGTTCCAGTATAGCTTGGGAAATTACATATTAGAGAGCAGTGTAGGGGAAAGGGACCTGGGGGTCCTGGTGGACAACAGGATGACCATGAGCCAGCACTGAGCCCTTGTGGCCAGGAAGGCCAATGGTACCTGGGGTAGGTTAGAAGGGGGGTGGTCAGTAGATCGAGAGAGGTTCTCCTGCCCCTCTGCTCTGCCCTGGGGAGACCACATCTGGAATATTGTGTCCAGTTGTGGCCCCTCAGTTCCAGCAGGACAGGGAACTGCTGGAGAGAGTCCAGTGTAGGGCAACAAAGATGATTAAGGGAGTGGAGCACCTCCCATGTGAGGAAAGGCTGAGGGAGCTGGGTCTCTTTAGTTTGGAGAAGAGGAGACTGAGGGGTGACCTTATTAATGTTTATAAATACATAAAGGGTGAGTGTCAGGAGGATGGAGCCAGGCTCTTCTCGGTGGCAAACAATGATAGGACAAGGGGTAATGGGATCAAGCTGGAACACAAGAGGTTCCACTTAAATATGAGAAGAAACTTCTTCCTGGTGAGGGTGTCAGAGCCTGGAACAGGCTGCCCAGGGGGTTGTGGAGTCTCCTTCTCTGCAGACATTCCAGCCCGCCTGGACACCTTCCTGTGTAACCTCATCTGGGTGTTCCTGCTCCATGGGGGGATTGCACTGGATGAGCTTTCCAGGTCCCTTCCAATCCCAAACATACTGTGATACTGTGATCTTGGTCATGGACAACAGAGTTGTTTCAATACTGGATGTCCAGGCTGTAGGATGCAGCTTTGATGCGGTGGGAATAAGCTCCCTAATTTGTAAGTGGCAAAGGAAAAATCCTTATCCCTTTTGGAAATGTGCTAACGCGTGTGCTCACGCTACGGTCAGCACTTGAGCAGCACAGTCAGATCTGTGCTGACTGCTGCTGTGGGGCAGATGAGGCTGAGACTGGGACAAAACCCATAATAATAAGGTTCGAGAGAAACCCTAGGCCTGATTGTTGGTCCCACCAAATGCTGGCTGTAAGGGGTAGTAACTCAGCAGAATTGGCCCTACAAACCGTCCTTGCTGCAGAAACAGGCCAGCTGTGTGACTTTGCTCATGCCCGGGATGCTTTTGTGCGTGAATCACAGTATCAGCTGCCTGGTGTAGCCTCGGCATCTTTGTAAGACATTGCGTGCACTTAGGATCCGTGTTGAGCCTAAGAGCTGGTGACAATAACACTGTTAGTCTTGGTATGGGGAGAGAAGGTGACTGTTGGACTTACAGCCGCTAGAGGGAAGGTTTGTTCTGAGCTACCAGCACACACAGCTTGTCTGAGCCTGTCTGCCCAGCTTTGTGAGCCTTGGCTGAGTTTTGTGCTTAAAAACATCCATCTAGATGCCCAGGCTGCTCCTATGTGGTTAATATTGCAGTGGGCTGCACTGATTTAGACCAACAGTTCCCCTGGCTTGGTGTCCTAGATCCTCGATGAGCTGCCTTGGGAAGGCTAAACATCCCACAATAGTTTTCCAGGTCACTTTGCTGATTTTCAGTCATTTATGGGCCAGGGTCTTCCTGAGCTGGATGTGTTGCTGTGTCTCCAGTAGCTCTCAAGTGGGCTCACTCATGGAGGAGAAGCCCAAGTCCCTCCATGTAGGCTTGAGCCCCTCCAGCATCCTGCAGCAAGGACTCCACAGCTGAACCAGGAGCCGCTTCCTTCCCCCTGTCCTGCCTGTGGCTGGGAGAGCCCCGCGCTGGGGATGTGGCAACGGTTCCTGCTAGGAGCAGTGGAGCAGATTTTGCAGCCAGAGGTTCTTCATTATCAGCATCTCCAACCCTGGGCTTGCCCACCCACCCCTGTCACCCTGGGGAGATGTTCCCCCACATCAGCAGGAAACACAGAGCCCATCCTGCTCCCTGGGGAGGCACCCTGTGTGAAAGGCGGCTGTCACAGTAATCAAGAAAACGCAGATTGAAGGATGATGTTCTTATCCTCACTTAAAATGCTGATTATTTATTTGTTTTTTTCCTTGTGCCTTAGAAAACAGCAAGAGTCCAGTCCCCTCTGATCCACAGCTGAGGGAGTTCCCACTGCCTGTCCCTGGGCTTGCGCAGAGCTCGCTGGAGCAAGGAGGGGGAGCTGGCTGGTCCTGGCGCTGCATGGCCAAGGCGAACTCTGCTGGGCATGGCCTTTGCCTCTCTGGGAATAACCGGAGTGAACCCTCCGCTCGCTTTGGCTGTGTCTTGTGGTCTGCATGGGCACGCAGAGCCTTTGAACCCTGCCTGGGATCAAGCATCTCCCTGGCTGCCAGGGTGCAGTGCTGATGGGGTGCACGCTGTGCAGGGTGTTGTATGACCAGGGAGAGCCTGGCCTAGCATGACAGTTGTTGGGGGGCTCATGGCATCCCCACCCCCCCCCAAGTGCATCTGTGTCCTGCTGAGCTGTGCAAAGCCACTCTCGAGCCTCTCTCCATGAGTGCCTGTGAGGACTGATGGAGCCACCCAGCACTCCGGGCTTGTTTCCTTCCCTGCTTCCTTCCCCCTGGATAAATTCAGCTGTGCACCTGCCTGCGGGAGCAGGGCCAACCTCCTTCTTCCTTCCTCTGGGCAGACAATGCCCTCTTCACAATAACACATCCCTCCTGCCCCAAACCTGCCCCTTCGACCTTTTCCTCTCTCCTGCCTTCCCTCCCCACAGCTGGGACCCTGGGAGGCTCCGGGACCACAGGGTCTCTGCTCTGCAGGGTTTCCAAAACCCAAAGCCTTGTGTGAGGGGATAACTCCCTGGCCAGGAGATGATGCTCCTCACCCCTGTGCACTTGCAGGATGCAATTTCAGCCCTGGTGTTGTTTTCCTGACCCCTCCACTGAGGGTGGGAGGACCCCATCTCGCCTCTAAGTATTTTGGCTCTATCTCGCCTGGACGTAAATCCTGGCTGTGAGCTCCCTCCAGGACCTTTGCTATACAGTCAAGCCCCCACAATTTTGGATTTGCGCCTATTTTTTGCTGAGGTTTCAGCTGAAAGTTTCCTCCTGGCTTGGCATTAGCTGTCAGGAGTTACATCTGTTCTGCAGAGCTCTACCTCCCACCCACAAGGTCCGAGGCCATTTCTTTGTTTCCTGCATCCCTCAGGGATGAGCGTGGACACTGGTGCTGGCTGTGTCCCTGAGGTGGGGGACAGCTGCTTTGCTGCCTGTGAACCTTGCAGTGACATTGTACGGCTCCTTCAGTATTTGTGGGTGCTCCTCCATGGATCTGTATGTCCAGTTTATTTTTGTTGGTGGCCAGGGGGAGCCTGTGGTTCTCCCTGGGCCAGATCCTGATTTTAGGGGTGTTACTTCAGCCTGAGATGATCTGCAATGATGGTGAGAGATTTGCTCAGGAGTGGGGCCAGGCTGATGTGGAAAAGGCTTTTCCTCCGTAAACCATCCTGTGGGTGCTGGGGAGGAGGATGCATACACATAGCTGAGCTTTTGGGGTTATGGCTGTTGGATGGAATTAGCTGATGATCACGATGGGAAGAGGCTGGACAGACAAATCCATCAGCTTGTGCATCACTCCTGCCCCAGGAGCTGAGGTGCAGGCTGCTTTGCCTCTAGGTTTTACCTTTTCTGCAGAAATGTGCTGTAGGTGTGAGGCATCTCAGCCATCTCACATTGCAAGTACATGTGAATCCTGCGTGTCCTCAGTGCATCCTTCTCCCATCACCTGGCCCATGACCTGCCCTTCAGCTGTGTCTCTAAAGGGGACAGTAGGTAAGCAAGGGGGCTGCTAGGGTGTGCAAGACCCTGTCAGCCAACATTCAGTGCTGCCAGAGCCCTGATTCCCTCTGGCTCTGCCCAAAAACAATCTGCCAGCAGCTGCTGTGGTTCTCCAAGGTCTTATTTGCTCCTAATAAGATGCTGCTGCAGGTGACAAATCATTTGTCACCAGCACAAGGAGAGCAGACACCTTGTATGGCCCATGCTGAGCTCTCTCCTGTCCACCTGCTCCGGGATGCTGCTGGATAATAGATGATGTTTCACATCACTGGGCAGGTAACTTTGTTTTTAAGGACTGTTTCTGAACATTGTGGCTCAAGGACAAACCCTGGCATCGCCTGGAGCCGAGAAGCCCCTTTACAGAGGAAGGAGTCTATGTCCTGCAGAGATCTCTCCTACTGGATGCACAGTCTGCCTGTGGTCAGAAGGTAAACCCAGCAGCGGGGAAGCCAGGTGGGGTTCAGGGAGGCAAACCCTCATCCTAAACCCTCCTGCTTTGTGCAGACCTACCCGGCAGCCGGATCCTCCCTGCTGGCTTTGTGATTTCCTTTCACACACTGTTGCTGCTCTTCACCCACCACCTCGCCCCATCACCTGCAAACGCTTGGCTGAACCTGAGTTTAACACACATTTAAGCAAAGCCTAGAAATGTTTCTCTCAGTAGAACTGTCCCAGTGCCAAACTATTTGCAGATGTTTCCAGCAATGCTTGCATCTCATCTCATCTCATCTCACCGCGGCTGCTCCCTTGGCAAAGAGATGCGACTGTGAGCACCAGGTCCGTGCTGCTGCCTCCCACCTTGCCACAGCACCCCTAAGCATCACATGTGGGGTGCAGCACCAGTTTGACACCACCACCCAGGGCATGCTGACCCCAAAGCAGCGTCCCAGGCTGTGCCGAGCCATCCCACGCTGGCTGGCGGCTCCTCTCGGCGCTGAGCGTGCTGGCACAGGCTTCCTTTCACCGAGCGGTATTTAAATACCGCAACGTGCTTCAGAACTCACCCCACCTACGAGAGCAACAGACAGTAAGTCTGCTCTGCGCAGTGAAAGTTTGGGATTGGTTGTTTGGGTTTTCTTTTTTCTGCTGTTTTCTTTCCCCTTTCTCTGGCTTTTCTGTTTTGGATGGTGTCCAGCTTGGCCTGGCGCTGGAACCCCCCGCTGTTTTTGGTGTGCATGCAGAGCGGGGAGGGGAGAGAGGCCATGCAGAAGATGGGGCGGGGGAGATACTGCAGGGTTTCATCTCCTTCCCCATAGCGCGCTGCTGTCCCGTGAAAGCCCGGAGCCACCCAGCAGCGTGGGACCCCGTGCCAAAAAGGAGCTCAGCATCCAGGAATGGTGCGTGGGTGCCCACCCGTGGCCGTGGGGGCTGGCAGAACGGATTCCCGGCGGCTTTTCCCTGGACAGCCGGCGAGGTCAGGATATGACATCACCGGCCGGAGAAAAACCCTCGGCCCCGGGTTTCTGTAGGCAAAGCCCGGCGAGCGCCGCAGCGCGGCCGCTGTCCCTGCGCGGCCGCTGTCCCTGCGCTGCCGCCGATCCTGCGCGGCCGCCCCCGAGCTGCGGGCAGTCCCGGCGGGCAGCCTGTGGCTCGGGCTTTTCCCTTCTTACTCGCTTTTACTTTTGTTCCTCAGTAAGAGCATAAAGTGCAGCGGAGGAATTTGGGGCTGGAAGGCGGCTGTACCAGGGGAGGAGGTGAGTCCTGGGGGTGAAAACAGCCAGTGCTGCACCCCCGAGGATGCTCTTGCGGTGCTTTTAAGCGCAGGTTGGGCAAGACCTGGCGGGGGTCAGCGTGGGAAGGAGCATTCCGTCACCCGGCCGGGCTATGGGCGCTTGCACAAGGCTCTTCCCCTTCCTCCGGCGTGTGTCTGCGCTGCTGCCAGTGTGTAAATACCGAGGAGCCCCTTTTAGGGATGCAGGAGGGTCCGGGACTGCTGCTGCTGATTAGTGCAGATGGCCGGCGGTGCGGAGGTGAAGGGAAGGGGGGACCGGCAGCCCCACGCCGGGTGGGCAGACACCCGTTTCCCCGGTGGGACGGTCCCGACAGCGGCTTTGCCGGTGTCGGAGGGAGGGTGGAAAGTTGTGGGCGGGGGAACTGGGTGGGAGCGAGCGGTGGAGATGGGTTTTCAGCAGCTGGTTTGGCTCCTCTCGTCTTCTTTGCCGAGCTTGCGGGCCCAGAGCGCTCGGTGCTGGGGGTTACGGCGCTGATGGTGGAGTAATCACCCTTGGGACTGAACCTGAGCGGTTGGGTGCTGTGGAAGCCATTGGACAACTCTTTGCAGGGCTCCCAGCAAATCCCTGGCAGCAGCAGCAAGGTCTCAGCCTCCAGGAATGAGGTACCTTCAGCCCCACATGGGAATCACCCCTAAATGAACTGGATATGCTGCCTCCAATCTGGAGAGATGGGGCTTTGCTTTTCCGCTTGGTGGCATCTTGGGTGACTTGGGGAAAACCTCAGAGCATTTGGGCCAGGCTGTGGTCCCCAGGGAGCTGCTGCTTTGCTGGTGGCATGGCAGGGAGGCACAACAAGCAGTGGGACAGAGACGGGACAGTGGGTCTGGGCTGGGGGGGCAAGCCAAGGTGTGTGCAGTCCAGTTGCTGGACCCCTGCTTGGTCCATTTTGCATGAGCTGGGGATTTTTGAGCACCAGGCGAGCCGGGGAAGCACCAGGGTGCCTTCCCGGGCAGCTGCCCCCATAGCTGGGGCACGGGGGGCTCCATTCTGCTGCTGCTCTAGAGATGGGTGCTTGAGTGCTGCCTCGGAGGATGCTCCCATCTCTTGTGGGTTTGCACAAGGAAGATTCGGCAGCAAGGAGATGCCACTGAGAGCCCAGGGCTTCTCTGTAGCTCCCCCAGCCCACGTGTTGGGCCTTGATCCCCCTCCCGGCGTCTTGTCTTGGCTCGTTTCCTGGAATTTTCCATCGTTTGGGTTATATTTGGGATAGGCAGCCAATAACCCCGTTTCTCACGGACAGCCCAGCTGGGGCTTGGCTCCAACAGGAAGCACAGAGGAAGCAGGGCCAGCGCCCCAACACTGTGCTCCCCAGCATCCTCTGTCTGCAACCCCCCTTTCCTTAGATGATGAAAACCACACATGGCTGTTGTGAAGGCTGGAAAAAGGGGATACATTCCCCTCTCTAGGACCCCTGTATGCCCTCAGCCCCTGGCTAGATTGGGGCTGGGGTGGCAAGGGATGCTTGGGAGAGGCAGCTTTTGGCCTTTGGGGCACTTGTGATGCACTTCCAAATCCACCAAGAACAAGCCTGGTTTGCGAAGATGTTCTTGGACAGGTTGAAGTCCAGACTTTGCAACAGAATTTCTCTGGGATTTGAAGGGAAGATCAGAGACAGTGCTGGTGAGTCAGCAGCCAGACAGTAACACTTCCTAGAGTGGTGAAAAGCCAGCCAAGCCCTGGGGCCAGCTGGTTGCTGCTCTGGCTGCCCATCTGGAGGCTGGCTGGCTGTTCTGGGGCTCTGGCAGAGGGTGGCTGAGGTACCTGCCCTGCTTCTCCGCTGGGGATGGGGCAGGATGTGATTTCTACCCTGCCTGTGGTGCGGAGAAGGGAATCCCCTAAAGCAGAGAAGCAGAAGTAGGTATCTGGATGGCCGAAGGCAAGATCCCCCTGGGGAAGTCCGAGGGGGATGTGCAGAATCGGTGGTGTTCGACCTCTGCTTTGCTCTGCGGAGCCTGGAGCAGCGTGGATCTGTGCTCTCCCCCCATGGCCTCGTCCCAAAGCAGGAGTCCCCCTGCGGGTTGCCCATGGTGTCGTAGCGCTGGTTCTGCTGTTGCATGGCTGGCGAGGGCTGGAACCTGCTGCTAAAGCGGCTGCTTGTGGTTTCCAGTCGGATGCTTGTGCGAGTGTGTAACTGTCTCGGGCAGGATCCAGAGGGGACGTGCTCGGCACTGGAGCTGCTGGTGTCAGAGCCTTCCCCTCTCCTTACCCTCCACCATCATTAATGCTTCCCGGGGACACCTGTAAAGCACTTTTCTCCTTGAAGCCTTTGCTTTTGCAGTCCTAAATATTAATATAAAGGCAGCCTGGGCATGGACAGGAGTTTTGAAGTTGGGGAAACTGAGGCAGGGAATGTGGGACTGTCCCTGATGTCCATCACTCTGGAGACTGGCAATGTGTTGGACTGATCCTTCCTGTTGGGTGATGACTAAAGTATATTTGGGTTCAAAGCTAGTGGTTTTGGTTGGGGACGTTGCCTTGCGCCTGCAGGACCGGGGAAGGAAGCCCCCTCCTGCCTCTCAGCCTGCTTTCCCCTTCTGTTTTGCCAGTTTCTAAGCAGACCTTTCAGAGTCGTTTTTAATTTACAAAAAGCCTTTGCCTTGCTGCGTTCCTCTGTGGTTTCCAAATGATAAAAAAAGAAAGAAAAACGCTTAAGTAAAAAAAACCCAAACAACTCTCAAATCTGAAATTAGTGGCTTAGTTTGACCCTGAACTAACATCCCCCCCCATCCAGTTCATTTCCTTTCATCTCTGGACCTGCCAGCAATCTAGGAAATCAGTTTTTCACGTGTCTCTGCCTGCTACATCCCCAACAGCGGCCCTTCCTTGTCCTTGCAAAGCTTAACTCTGCGCTCATTTAGCTCTTGCTAAACCCAACTGAGTTTCGCTTCTGCTGCCGCCAGCAAAAGCAGGAGCAGGACTGAAGCCAGCAGCCTTCGCAGCCCTGGACAGGGTTTTGTGGCCGTCCAGCTGGGTTTGAAGCCAGCCCTCTGCACAGCCGAGGCTATTTTGGGTGTGTGGATGGGGGTGAGCACCGAGCACGCCATGGCGTGGATGTCCCACGGGAAGCAGTGGACTCTTTCTACCCGGCAGCTTCGCTCATTCTCCTCTGATCATGGGGGGGACACAGGGTGACAGCGGGGAAGGTCTTCGGCCCCACAGCCACTCTGGGAGCAGGACAAGGTTTATTTTTGGGGTTTGCAGATGCTGCGGAAGGGGACGTGTGAGCCCCCGGGGTGCCGGTGTGGTGAAGGGGGGGTGCAGCCCTTTCCAAGGCTCCTCTTGGGGAAGCTTTGATTTTGCACGTGGGAAGCGAAGGCAGAGACCTGCAGGCAGCGGGATGTGTACGGTCATGTCGTAGGAAGCTGCTGTCTAAGCTTGCTGAATGGCAGCTCGCCCTTCAGATTTCCTAAAATGGGCAGTGTGAGAGGCGATTTGGACTTGGACAGATCTCCTGTCCCACCCCAAGCCCCACTGGACCATGGTCTGATTTCCAGGAACATGACAGCCTCCAACATCAGGCGCTGTTGAACACCGAGCCACAGCTAAGCCTTGGAAGATCTCCCATTTTCTGTCTCTTTTCTTGGACCTGTCCCAAATACCTGGTCAGTGATGGAAGAGCACTGGCCGAGTTGGATGCATGAAAGTGAATATCGGGAAAATCTGATCTTGTATTTGCAGCTGATGCCACTTAAACTCAGGGTGCATCTGGGTCCATTCCCAAAGGACTCTGCCTTTCTGCCCTGAAAGTGCGGGTGGGTGCTGGGTCCCCACCTGAGGGGAAACCGAGGCATGGGTGACTCTGCAGGGACTGTTCACTCTGACCTGGTGCATCCCATCTCAGTGCCCCAGCTGCAAGGGCTATAGCTGGTATTTAAAGCCGCGGTCATGGCCTCTGTGCAGCTCCCTCCCTACATCACGTAATTCCCTGCACATCCATCTCTCTGGGCAGTGGAAGCTTTGGAGCAAGTTGGAGAACAAATCTGTTTTTTGGCCTGATGCCTATCCCTGCTGCTTTGGGCCATAAATCCCAGGATATGTTTTTGGCTTTGTGTTAAATTTAATTTCTGGAGAACATTTTTCTCCAGTAAAGATTCACAAGGCCTTTTAATGACTCGGTAGCTTGGTTGTGATGCTGGTGAGGGCCCTGAAAGGAAACCGCTCATGTTACCCTGGTATGTACCATTGCCTGGGGAGCACAGAGGCTGCGGTGCTGTGTCGGCATCCCATGGGCTCCAAGGACACGTCTGCTCCCAGCACTTGCACAGCAATGGGTTTTGCTCCCTCGGAATCTCATTAGAAATAGGTAGAAAACACCTGGCAGATGTTTACCAGGTTTGCTGCTCCTTTTTCTTTTTAAAAAACTGGTGTTTTGTTTGGATGGTACTGAAGCAAGAAGCACATTCCCACCTGCCTGATGAGTGAGTGCAGCTTGCGGGGTAACACAGAGATGTAGATGTGGATGATGCAGAGATGCAGCTGTGGGATGCGTCACGGGGCAGTAGGATGGCTTCGCAAGATGGGATGCAGAGTTTATTTCCCAGTGAGTGGTTCAATATTTGCAGAGGACTTTCCACCTGAGGCACAGGAACACGGGAACCCCCTCAGATTGTGAAATCAGCTGATGGCCTGCGAGTGATGTGTTGGAGGGGATATCATCTGCCAGGGTGGCTTCTCATCAGCCTTTCCTCACACGGGAGATGCTCCACTCCCTGCAGCATCTTGGTGGCTGCGCTGGACTCTCTGCAGCAGTTCCCTGTCCTGCTGGAACTGAGAGGCCACAACTGGACACAATATTCCAGGTGTGGTCTCCCCAGGGCAGAGCAGAGGGGCAGCAGAACCTCTCTGACCTACTGACCACCCCCTTCTAACCCACCCCAGGCACCATTGGCTTCCTGGCCACATGGGCACAGTATATATGTGTGCGTGCATATTTTAGAAACTGTTAAGCGTTAGCAGACTCCCTGGCAGGCTTTTTTTAGAGGCGATATCAACAGGATGTGCCTTGAATACGTGACGCTGAGCGGGAAGCCCTGGAGAAGCGCTTTTCTTAGCAGCTTTGCTGTGCCCACAGCTCCCTGGCCTCTGTTGGGCTCCCTCGGGGCTGCCGTACCAGAGATCCTTCCCTTCAGGACAGGTAGGAGCCAAGACATGGTGCCGCTTCCCCCATCCGCTGCCACTTTGGAGAGCTTGTGATTTCATTTTTGAGGTGGGGAACACGCTTTTTGACACGATCAGAGCTTGGGGCAGGGGAGGAAAGAGCATCCAAAAGCATCCTCTAGTCATTGCCCTTCAGCAATAAATGAGGACACCAGGGCTGGAGGCATTAAAATTCCACCCAGCCGTATGAGCTGGGGAAGGTTTGCAGATACCCGGTGTTAAAGTCATACTGCATAACATTGTGCGGTGGCTGTGACCCCCTCCATGGGGCAAAAAGCACCTAAAAACTTACAGTTTCAGGTCTGGTTGTACCTCAGTAAAGCAGAGCACAGCTGGCTCTGGTACCACTGTGCCGTGAGCTATGCAAAGGTCGCAAAGCAATGCTCCTGCCTTGGGAAAGTAAGAGCACTAACAACACCCATGCTGGGTTTTGCACCCGTGCCAGGGTTTGCACCCACACCACGGGCTTTCCCCTTGCAGATACGTACTGGCTGTGGTGTAAAAATCCCCACAGGGGATCCTGTGGGTGTTTGGGGTGATCACTAGGTCCTGCTGCCTCCCAGGGATGCACAAGGATTCTCTTGCAAGATGGTCTCTGCTGGGCAAAATAGGATCTGCTTGTGGCTCAGGACTAAGTTTAGAAAACAGAGTTTATATAGCAAGCTTTCGGCTAAAAGCTGTCTTTTTAATGATGAACCTGCATCCAAGTTTTGCTTGGGCACCATTCCCTCCTGCTCGTGACTTTGGGTAAGTCACTTCCCCTTTCCATTAATCTCCTTTTCTTGTTCTTTTTTTAACTCTTTCTGCATCTCCTCTTGTCAGGGGGAGACTGTTGGAGGACTTTATCTTCCCTAAACCATATCAAAGCATTTAGCACAAGGGGGACTTGATGTTTTGTTACCACCACTGGTGATGAGCACAGGTAACTAAATGCACAACCGTATTTCAGCCTGTCTGGGACAGCCATGGGATTCCCACTGGAGCTTCAGGGAGGAAAATGAAAAGAAGGGAAATACCGCAGCCTTCAGCCCTAGTCTGTGCTGCTGAGCTCGGGCAGGAAGGGGTGAGCTCAGCATTTTGCAATGACTTCCAGACCGAGTCACCCAAGTCACCCGGAGCATCGAGTCACTCGGAGCATCGGCTGCCACCCGGCCGGCTCCTGTGTGCATTGTGTGCATCTGGCACGTCACCTTGCGGTGCTGCTCTGCCGCTTCCCTTCTTCACGTGTGGGTTTTGTTCTTTTGAACAAACACATGGGGCAGAACAACAAAAATAATCCCCGCTTTTCCCATTGATCTGTGTGAACCAGCAGCCGGCTGTGGTCACAGCGTGGTCCCCAGGGCATCGTTCACCAGCCGCCGCAGCAAGGTTGCGGGTTATTTGTGCTGAGAAATCCCTGGGAAAGAGACAGTTCCCCTGTGTTGGGGGAGGAAAGGGCCACCAGGTTGGGACTGTCCAGACTGCTGAGCTCCACTGATATCTTGGCTCTCACTTTATTGCAGCGGTTACTAATAAACGCCCTGCAGGTAGGAGGCTGGCTGGAGCCCGGCGAGCGCTCTGCCTGCCATCGAGCTCTGCATGGGACACGTGTGGCAGTGCTCACCCTCACCAGTGCCCAGAGCTGCTGTGGGAGGAGGCAGCAGCTGCTCCAGGTCACCTTGGTGGGTGTGAAGGGGCTCACCCCAAATCTCCATCCCCGTGTGCTGCCGCAGCAGCGGGACCAGCCAGCGTCCTGGTGCGAGCTCATCCCTGCAAGCGTGCCCATGTGTGCAGACCGAAATCTCTCTTTTTTCCTTCCAGAAACCTTCACCTCTGAAGACCCCTTGGTTTTCACATTGTGCAGAACCTCTGTCCTCACCCTGGCTGGCCCTGCCCGTGATGGCGTTGTGTCTTAAGCAAGTCTTCAACAAAGACAAAACATTTCGTCCTCGAAAGAAGTTTGAGCCGGGCACCCAGCGCTTCGAGCTGTACAAGAAAGCCCAGGCCTCCCTCAAGTCCGGGCTGGACCTGAAAGCGGTGGTGCAGCTGCCTCCTGGCGAGAGCATCAACGACTGGATCGCCGTGCACGTGGTGGACTTCTTCAACCGCATCAACCTCATCTACGGCACCATGTCGGAGTATTGCACGGAGAAGAGCTGCCCCATCATGTCAGGAGGGCTCAAATACGAGTACAGGTGGCAGGACGATAGCAAATATAAGAAGCCGACCAAGCTGTCGGCCCCGCAGTACATGTGTATGCTGATGGACTGGATCGAGATGCTCATTAACAACGAGGACATCTTCCCCACCAGGATAGGTGAGTGTGCTCTGGTTCTTCACCAGAAGGCTGGGATTGTAACCAGTTCATTTTCCCAAGCCACTGATGTGCCTCAGGGTCGGTATTGCTGAACTTTGCAATTCCAAGAATAGTGGATTCCTCCTCAGTGTCCGTCCCACACCCCCTTGCTGCGAATTGTTCCTGGGATTCCTCCTCCGGCTCCTCGGGGACATGGAAAACTATGTTCTCCTTTTCTGTGCTTGAATTCTTCACAGTATTCTGTGCTTGTGAGAAATGAGGGCTGGTAGGTCATCAGCTTCCTTGGCCTTTGTGCTGAGCTGCAGGGCTGGTTGGAGGTGTTCATCACACACCCGCAGTGTCCTCTCCTCTCCTCTCTCCTCTCTCCTCTCTCCTCTCTCCTCTCTCCTCTCTCCTCTCTCCTCTCTCCTCTCTCTCTCCTCTCCAACCGATTCCATTTCTTTCTAGTTCTCCAGGTGGGTTCACGCTCCCAAAGGTCTAACTCTTGTTCCACCCTGCTGCTCCGCTTCTCAGCTCTCCATCTCTGCTGGTTCATCGCAGCCCTAATTACACATCACATCTTGCTATTTAGCAGAGATGCCTGACCCAGGATCTGGCCTTTCCAGCTGCCAGCCCCCAGCGTGTACCATGCATCCCTTCAAAAAGTTTGGCCTCAAGAGCTTGCAGCAGCTGCCAAAGGCAACACAGCTTGCAAACTAACCCCTCCGCTGCTGCCCTGCAGCACTTGGCAGCTGCTGGGCTGATATTAGCCCTCTACTTAGCTGTGTTCTTGTAGTTTGGGGAGATGAGTTCAAGGGCTGGAGCTGAGTTCAAGGGCTGGCGGGGCTGCCGGAGCCGCAGGTCGTACCTCAGAGCTATTGCTTTTCAGATGAAACACAAAACTACTTGAAAGTAAAAGCGGATTTAAGGAGCTTTTGGGGGAACGCCTGGCTTTGCAAGGCTGCTTGACCTTTTCTGTTTTCCCAAGCAGCACAGCTGACCGAGCCATATGAAATCAGTGCAGCTTAGGTGCAGTATTTTCATTAATACACTGGGAAACATTGAAGAAAATGGTCTGTGTGGGATTACTAGCTGCCACTAATTGTTACAGCCCCATTTTGCTCTGCTGCAATGCCTAGCTGTGTGTTTTTTCCATTCAAGTCTCCAGCCCTTGGAGGCTCAGAGGGGTCACAACTCCGCAAGCAAGAGGACGGACTGGTTGTGCCATACTCTTTAATTTCAGCTTTCTGGGGTGGGGTGATCCTGCTCGTTGCTGGGGGCTTGGATGGGATGACCTCTGAAGGTCCTTTCCAACCTAAACTATCCTATGGTTCCCTAGACCCCTCGGAGGTGCAAAAGCCAAGTACAGTCGTGGCTGTGCTGGTTTTCACTTCATTTCATGCACTTCTCCCTCCAGACAGAGGGAGGGATGCCTAGTGCCTTAGGTTTCCACTTCTCCTTTCATTCTGGTGTGGGGGCAGTTCTGGGTGAGACACTGCAGGCTTCATGGGGCAAGCCCATTCTTTTCTCTTCCAGAGCCATTCCTGGGTCCCTCTTCCAAGCCCCTTTCTGAGTGGGGGGACACCTTCATGTCCCCAAGTGACTTCAGTCCCCTTGTCCGTGTGTCTTGGTGCTTCTGGCAGGGAACTTCGCCTGAGATCGCACTTCGAAGCGCATGAAAAGCTGTTGTGGGTGGTGGGGGAGGAGGGAGCCAGTGGCAGTTTGTCATCAGCGTGTCCCCAATTAACTGCCTTTCACTGGCCTGCCTTGTGCGCCGGGTAATTACTTGGCAGCTCTAGCATTTCAGAAGATGGAGGTGTATGGTTGAAGGGAAATGTCACATCTGCTTGTTCCTGACAGGCCCCATCCTCGTTGCTGTGTTGGAGGATGGGGGACGTGCAGTAGGGACGGACATGGGGCTTGGGGACAGTGACCAGGGTGAGCAGATAGAGATACTCAGCGTCCCCCCAAAAGAGCCATCCCCTTGGGGGAAGACCTAGAAAAAGGGGAATAAGGCACTGAGAGGACACAGGGGAGATGTGAGCTGTTCTAAGGAGGGGAAAGGAGTCTGATGATGTGATGGGGGGAAATTATAAATGTCATGTTTTGCAGTTGCAGTGAGGCTCTTCAATATTAGCAGCAGAGGTGGGTTTTAGTGTGAAGGTTTGTTTCAGTCCTGCTTGTACCGCAGAGTCCCCCAGCAGGGCTGACCTCTCTCAGCATGGGTTTCATGAGCTGTGTTGTGCATCTCAGCTTTCCTTCCTGGCCCTTCTTTGCCATGTGCAATAAAACTGTCCCAGCACAAAGATTTCCCTCACCGCAGACAAAACAGGCCTTTTTCTGTTTGTTTTCTTTTTTTTTAGAATCAGCAAGTGTTCCCCAAACTTGCTAACGTTGCCTGAGGCTAACCTCAGCATCCTTCTCCATCCAAAAGGCTACAAAGCCTGAAGCAGCACATGATTCAGCGGGGCTCACTCATGGCTGTCCTGACAGCTAAAGGAGAATTATTTCATGGGTCAGAGAGGGAAAATCCTTTGCCCTGGGGTGAGAGGCACAGCTGGAAATGAGCAGAGATGGTTCACTGGCTTGTGAGCTCACCAGGTCCTTTTGCATCAGTCTTTGGCTGGGGTAGGTGGGCACAGCTCCAGTGACCGGAGCGGAGCTGGGCTGATTTGCGCCACTAAAACATCTGGTCCTTCAGCATGTGTCAGAGATGTGAGAGGAGCAGAGTCACCCGGGTGACAAACACCCTTGGTTTAGCCAAGCTGTGTGATGCAGAGCGTATGCTGGAGGGGCACCTGGCATCCGAAACGGCAGCAAGGGAGCCCAGTGTCTGCAGACAGCGGAGTTACCAGGCAGGAGCACAGCCCTGGGGTGGCACGCTTGCACCAGTATAAAATCCCTGCGGTGGTTTAATAGGGTCGTGGGGAGATGCTGCGTCTTCCCCATCCCCAGGGAAATCCACCCGCAGGGCTCAGTCCCACTGCTGTATAATCCTTCCTCTGGCATGGAAACCTGTTTTTATGCTGCTCAAGATGAGAAAACACCCTGCAAGGGGTGAGCTATGCCAGCCTGATCCCTATAAATCTACAGCAGCAGCAGCTTTCCCAGATGATCTGTATCAGTTTGCATGTGCTAGCGCCCTGTTTCCACTCTTCCAACCCATGTAGCTGTCCTGAAAAATACATTTAAATGGAGAATAAGCGTTGTTCCCATGCAGGAAGAAGGATGAATGATTCTACAGGTGTATTTTTACCAGCTGGTAAAACTATATCTGTAGATTACTTCAGTGAGGAGCCACGTGAACAAATCAGCTCCTCCTGGTAATCCTTCTGCCCCATGGTGGCTCATTTTGGGGAGCTGCTGCTGGATGGAGGGTTGGGTGGATGGGGTTTGCAGGGCCCTGGGCAGTCACTTGGCTCTGTCTGCACCATTCAGCCCAGTATCAGGCTGCTGGTTGCACCAGGCCAGCTGTCCCACACCAGCACCGCTGTGGATGCTGAAACACCCCTGTTATTAAATGAATGTGGATGCAGGGCTTGGACCAGAGCCAGGGCCAGAAACGCCCCATGCTCTCTGCCAAATGCGCCTGTGGCTCTAAAGAGCATCAGTCACGGGAGATTTTGGAACGGTTCTTGGAAAGCTTTTCAAACCTTGAGCTCTGCCATTCAAGTGTAGTCCCAAAACAATTATGAAAACCAGAGAAAACTTGGTGTGAAATCATCCAGTACTTTCTCCCCGTAACAACAGGAGAAAAATGTTCAGAATTCAGCTAATTATTGCTGTTTTCTCAGCTGGCTATTTTTTACATGATTTGTCTTTTATTTTTTCCCTATTTTCTTCCAAAATTAACACCATACCAGCTTGCAGCAGCCATCACGCCATTAGTTTTAAATGGGGCTTTAAAGACTTATTTTTAGGAAAAAATGAATCACCGAACACTACTGTGGCCAAATTGGAATTGAGAAATAATAACAACAACAATAATTCATCACATAGTTCATTGAATTACTGCTTTTGCAGAGGAAAAAATGCAATTGCCAAGAAGCAATATAGCTTCCCAGTACTGATTCATCACGAAGAAATGAAATTGGCTGGAGCACGAGGGTTAGGGACGGGAGAGATGGCAGGAAAGATCCATTCGCAGTCCTTCACTGTAAGCGCAGGCACTTTGTTACCTCTCATTTTCATTTCCTTTTACACGTGGTCCCACATGGTTTCCTTATGTTTTGAAGCAATCAGAATAGAGTGGAGAAAACAGACTTCTCAGAGCATTAAATCACATCTCGGGGTTTTCAAGCAAAACATCCAAGATAAACCAAAGGTGCTAATTCGTTTCAGAGCTGTGAGTCACGTCGCTCGCCTTGCAGTGGGTGAAATTGTACCTGCTGTCCTTACAGCTTTTGCCCTGGCTTGGAGCGTGGGTGGGGGTCTCCCTTTCCTGCTGCTGGGGATGATTGCTGTGCTCTGCTCCTCCTGGGATCGGGCTGCCTTTCTGCCCTGGGACAGGCGATACCCCTGGCAACCAGCAATCTGGTCTGGGTAACGCAGACCTGAGATCAGGGGTGGAGGAGAACAGCTGACCCTATGTATAAATGTTTTTCCCTGCATCCAAGCGAGCTCACGTGGCATCTTGTGGTCCCCTCTTCATCTATCATGCAAGAAGAGTCAGAGGTGGGGTTGGATGGTAGGTTCTCCTGACACTCTACTCTGCCCTGGGGGGACCACACCTGGAATATTGTGTCCAGTTGTGGCCCCTCAGTTCCAGCAGGACAGGGAACTGCTGGAGAGAGTCCAGCGCAGCCACCAAGATGCTGCAGGGAGTGGAGCATCTCCCGTCTGAGGAAAGGCTGAGGGAGCTGGGGCTCTGGAGCTGGACAAGAGGACACTGAGGGGGGACTCATTCATGGGGATCAATATGGAAAGGGGCAGTGTCAGAAAGATGGAGCCAGGCTCTTCTGGTGACAACCAGTGACAGGACAAGGGGTAATGGATTCAAACTGGAACACAAGAGGTTCCACTTAAATTTGAGAAGAAACTTGTTCATGGTGAGGGTGGCAGAGCCTGGCCCAGGCTGCCCAGGGGGGTTGTGGAGTCTCCTTCTCTGCAGACATTCCAACCCACCTGGACACCTTCCTGTGTAACGTCATCTGGGTGTTCCTGCTCCATGGGGGGATTGCACTGGATGAGCTTTCAAGGTCCAACCTCTGACATCTTGTGATTCTGTGATTCTGTTTGCTGCTGCTTCCTCCAGGGTTGCTGGATGGTGAGCACCAGTGATTTAAATGCAAAGGTAATTTCAATGCCTTTAAATCAGCTCAGATGGGTTTTGTGGTGTTCTGCTGCTCCTTGGGGCAGCTGGGACCATCAGTAGGACATGCTGGGGTGGTGTTGCTGTGTTGCTGTGTGTGTAGGGCTGCAGAGGGTGAAGCCATCCCAAGGAACCTCAGGCTGCCAGTGTGTTTTGTCAAAACTTAGGGCTCCATCCTGACTTTCTCCTGGCCTCCCACACTCCTGCTAATGGGTCATCTCAGCAGAGTCAGTCCCACCAGCCTCATCCCCTCCTCTCACCAGGGTGCTACTCCTGCTGGTTCCTGCCAGCGCGTACCACCTCAGAGATGGAAAAGGTCCCCCAAACAAGCGCCACCACTGCCCCGTTCCCAAGTGTCACTTATTGGCACATTGGCCACTAATGGGGTCTCTCTGCCACCAGCTGTGACACTGCTCTGCCTGGCCCAGCCTGGCATGGAGCTGGGAGCCACATTGGGAGCCGCCTCCTGCCCCACACACCTGGGGAATGGGCCCCATTGCTCCCCCCTTGCTGCCACTGGGACCCCTCCCAGCAGCCAGGACAGCTTCAGCGGGAACAAATGGGGGCCTGTCTGCTCAGTTTAAAGCTAAATATCTGCAAGGGCAGGATAGATGCGTGGCCAGTGCTGAGATCCCTGTCCCAGGGCTGTGCCCAGTTGCAGGAGGAGGCACAGGCTGCTCTCACTGTGTCCCCTCGTGTGCTGGAGAGGATGTCACATGTGTCATCTGCTGTGCCAGCAGCTGTGACCCAGGGCCAGCTGTATTTATGACAGATCTTTCTGCTGCTCTCGCTGCGTGGGTCAGATCAGCTTTTACTGGAGAGCCCTTTCCTTCCAGCTCTGGGCGAGGGGATGGGGGCTTTCTCCAGTTCCTCACTGGTGTGGCCATTGCCTGCTGGGGCTGCTGTGGTTGCTTTCCAAGTCACTTGAGATCAGCAGCGAGGCACGGCTTCTGCTGGCAGAGGCAACCTGCTTATCAGATATCCGCCCCGCTTCCTTCCCACGAGGAAACACTTTGATCGGCTGGCGCAGGTCCCCGTGCCAGATGCACGGTCCGATTGGGCATCCATAGCCTGTATGGGGGGGTCCTGGCACAGGAGGCGCAGACATGGCTGCAGCACGGGGAGGGGACACGGGACCAGATGGCGCAGGGTTGTGTTCTCGTCTTCTGGGGCTGCCCATCCCTCCCTGGGCATGTGTGTGAGTGAGAGGAGTGATGCAGTGAGAAGGATCCAGAGCCAGACCCCAGTGATCTCTGGACCCAAAGGACCACGGTGGGTGGTTGGCATGGTGAGATGGCAGGCTGAGGGGTCACCTGTAGAAGTCCATTGGTGGCTACCAGCCTCCACTACAGCTTGGCCATGTCTGGAGGGGGTGGCCACACACTGACACCTTGTGATGGACACAAAGAAGAGCAGCCCGGGAGCTGCTGCTGAGTTCACATGGAAGCACAGTGATGGGGCAGCCCAGAAGGGTACTTGTGGGTCCTGGCAGCTTGGTGATATCTTTCCAGGCAACAGCGCCCATAGTTTCCAAGAGCTGCAAGATTTACGCTAAATCTCTGTTCCCGGATGCAACAGGTGCTTTTGGAAAACCCAGGTCGTAGCTGAAGGTGTCTGTCCCTCTAAGTCTTTCAGCTGCCAGCATGTCCATGAAGACTTGCTGGCAACTGATTTATAGGGCAAGTTCATTTCTGGCTAACATCAGGAAAAAAGTGATGGAAAGCCATTTGTCACCATCTGCCAGTTCTGGAGGTAGCTCATCTGACAGCTGTATCTGGACCACAGATGCTACCAGCCCTGGGATTCTGACATGCTTTTGGTCTGCTGCTTACTGCCTGATGTTATTTCTCTCTCAGCTCAGGACCAGATTGAGATTTGCTGTTTTCCTTCGCTATCAATTTTTTCAGCTTAGCAATAAACTCCTGGGGGCTGGTGAGGTCTGATTTCTCCCTGGCTGCCTGCTTTGACCCAAGGAGACCCTAGGCAAGCGGGATGGGTGACAAACCGGAGGAACAAATGCATCGCTGGCTGCCTGCTGGCACCTCGCTGGGTTTCTGGCAGCGACGGCTCTCCTCTGCTTCCAGGGAGCCAGGCTGTTCAGAACAGCATGTATTCCCCAGCCAGGGCCCGGCAATGTGCGCTCATCAGAAATTACTCGCCATCGTGAATTTTTCTTTATTAAAAGAAATATTTCTTGACTCGTTCTTCAAAGCTGGTCTGCAGGGGCTACCTTAGCAGCATGTCTGAGTCCTCAGCTGGGTGATTAGGGCTTTTATTTGCTCAACAAATTCTCACTTAGTGCAAAAGGTTCAAATGAAGCTGTTGATAAAGGAGCGTGTCCCTCCTGACTTGCAGGGAAACCTGGAGGTCTCTCTGATTCCTCCCCTGGTCAGACCAGCAGGTAAGGGCAGAAGCAGAATTCCAGTGCTATCTCTAAGCTGCTGGTTTGCGGAGAGCCTGGTTGTACTTTGCCAGATATGAACACCAGTCCCAGAAAGTCCTGACAGGATCTGTTAGAGCTGGCAGTGACATGGGTCGTGCCAAGGTCCCTGCTGCCCTGGGGCTGCAGCGGGATGCTGGTGGTGCTGAGCAGCAGCCACGAATCCATCTCAAAACCACCTTTCTGTGTTCGTGTGGTGCTGAGCTGAGACGTGTCCTCCTCCACGTGGTGGCCGGGACATCAACCTGTGACATGGGCACACAGCTCTGCCCTACCTGCTGCACCCACAGCTGGGACAGATGCACAAAGCAAAGCGGGACTGGGCTGGGGTGAGGGTGACACTGGTTTAGAACAAAGACCATTTTCTGTTATGAGTTCTGTGATACTGAGCCCAGCACCCGCCAAAGCCTGGCCATGGAAAACAGGCTCCACACGTGATGCTGGAGGGACAGATCCTGTGCGTTTGCCACCCACGGAGGAGAGGGGCACGGCACTGCTGCTGCGAGACAGAACTGCCAGGAGCCTTTGGGAAAAACAGTTTAATTGCCTAGCGAGGCTGATGAGAAAGATTCAAAGATAAAATTACCATTTTTAATTTTTTCTAGCTGAGAGATTTGCTGATGCTTTCCACAGTACAAAATGTGTGAGCTGCCCATGGTTCAGCAGAGATTGTTTGGAAAGATTTTTAAGAGGTTATGTGCTGCATTAATAAGAAGCTAAGGGAGGAGGCTGGTGCAACCGTGGGAAGAGAGGGTTTTATTTTGTTCTTTGCAAATTTGCATTGAATTGCTCAGGGGAGAGGAAGAAACTCCAGGAAAACAAACTCCAGTTGTTTCATTTTCCTCCTTCCAAAAAACACGTTCAGGGTTTCAAAGCCATGTTTCCTTTAGAGATTTACCCCAAGCTTGCTGACGCTGTGTCACACCTCTGAGATTTTCACTGGGACAGCAGTACATTTAGACAAGGATGGAAATGTAGAGTATGAAGTTGCATCCTTGTGTGGGACGAGGCTAAAAGTGCAGAACAATGTGGGGTGAGTCCCATTTATGGACAACCTGGGAGGACATTGCAGGAGGGAGCATCATACCGGTGCAATGAAATTGCAAACTAAGGGTCATTAAGATGGGAGGTTTTCTTTCTGTTTTCATAAGACATTTGTTTGAAACGAGGATCAGGAAAAAATAGGTAGAAACCCCACCTGTTTCTGTTGGTGCATCAGAAGGGAAACGTGAGGGTGTGTGGAGGAAGAAAAACAGTATGAAGCATGGTTTTGATTCAGAGGACTGGGGAAGGTATCTTTTCTGCTGGGAGGAGGTTTGGTTTTGTTCACAGACCTGGGTAAATACAACTTGACCTACACTGTGCCTGCACAGGCTTGTAGGGAAAAGACAGGGAGAGGAGGCAGAAGGATCCTCTGCCAGGTTGCTCCGGATAGAGACAGATGGGGAGAGATGTGGCCTCCTCCACTGGATGAGAACTTTTCTCTCCTTGGGCAACTCCCCAAATCCTCAGATTGTGTCTGTGGGAAATTGCTGGTTGTGCAATGAGGAAATACGTGGGGAGAGCTAGATGGCACATTGCCCAGCATAGCTGTCACTCTTGACATTAGCTAAGGGAGTCCTTCCTCATCATCCATGGCTGTCTGTTAAGCCCGACAGTGACATTTAAACGCCATCTGTTGTTTTGGTTTTGATTTTTTTGGAGGGGATGAGAAGTCTTCAAATGGCTTCCAACATGCTTTTGCTTTGCAGGTATTCCCTTCCCCAAGCAGTTCCAGCAAGTTTGCACTAAGATCCTCACCCGCCTCTTCCGCGTCTTTGTCCACGTCTACATCCACCACTTCGACAGCATCATCAACATGGGCGCTGAGGCTCACGTCAACACATGCTACAAGCACTTTTACTACTTCATCAAGGAGTTCAGCCTCGTTGACCACCGGGAGCTGGAGCCTTTGGTAAGGATGCCCTGGGAACGGGGAGGTGAAGGGGTGAGAGTGGTGTGGGCTGAACACAGCAACCATACATTCAGGTGGGGGTTTGAACTCTGAGCAGTGCAGCTCTCTGGGCTTTTTCAGCCATCTCACCTTTCCTGTAACCACCAGCCTTAGTGCTCTCAGACAGAACTTCCCAGCAACACTGAGGACACCCTTTATGCTTTGAAAACCCCCCTTAAGCTTTGCCTCTGCTGCCATGTCTATGAATTGCTCTTCAGTATCCTTAGCACCACCATAACACAGAGTCTTGGTAGCTCTCATGCAATTTGTACATCAAAGTGTTTCCAGCCAATTGTGTCCACATGGTTTTCAGGGGTCAGATTTTGGCCTGAGTCTCGTCTCTACAGTCTTGAGTTTTCCTATGAGGGGACTAAGGTTCTGCTTGAGCTCCTGGTGTGAATTACAACGAGGCTGCGGGAAGGGAAGCCCCAAAAGGACACGCAGCTCCAGACAACAGCTGGAGAGGCCTCGCTAGAGCGCCAAGTGTATCTGCAGCCTCCCTTGGGAAGCAATTAGCCAGGCAGAGAGTGAGAGTCCTTGAAAAGAGCAGGACTGAGGGGAAGCAGAGGCCAGACAGCCCAGGCACATCAACTAGAAAATGCACATAGTTTTATAAGAGAAGCAAGCGTGTCACAAAGCAACATTGAGTTTGGTCTGACCTAGGAAGAACATGTTGTAATGGGGAGAAGACTTAATAGGGAACCCAGTCATTAGCATACTGGGGTTGCAGAAAAGGCCATATCCAGCAGTGGAGAGACAGGAGAGACCAAGAGGGTCTAATCCTAGAGAGAGAAATTGCTGCCTGTTTAGCACTTAGCACTTTACTCCTCTATTTTCATTTATCTCAGTTTGCTGCCTGTCTACCCTGATCATGATTTGGGGGGATGAAGAGATTATGATCTAATCAGGGGAGATTTGAATGACAACAGCATTTACATTAATTATATCGTAGAGAGTTTGATTGTGACCTATGTTGTCACAATGGCCCTCAGCTCCAGAAAAATGGCAGCTCGGTGTCATTCTGTCCTCTGTTAGTCTTCCTCACCATCGTTCCTCATGACAAACTTCTTTAGCATTGATATACAGCCCATAATGGTGCCATCTCCTTTGACTGATGCTTGCTAATGTAAATTATTAGCACCTAATAGCCAAAGCAGAGGCTGACATTGCCAAGTAGGCTTTCAATGCCAGTGACTCACATGCAACAGGAGATGATTTATGGGTCTGGATGAATCTAAGATGAACAGATTTTCCTGTGTGATGCAACCAGGGTTAAACAACAAGGAAGCTGTGTCTCATTTGTTGGTGTGCCCATTGCCTGGCATCCAAGCCCTAAAGCAGACCTAAAAACCCTGGAAACCTTCCCCTAGGTGATGACTTGCTATAGGTGTGTAGGAGAGTGTCCTGCAACCAGAGGACAGCTTGTCTTGGATGCAATGCCGAGTTGGGGAGGGTGGGACAAGTTACTGCAGCTTATGAATGACTTTCAAATGCTGAAAGTGGTCCTTCTGGCCATTCTGTTACCCCAGGGAGGTTTCATGGGTTAGGACTGATCCAGGAGCTTCCAACAGCATCGCTCTCTGCTGCAAGCAAGGAAAGCAATAATGGGAAGTTTCTTCATGTGCATCCCAGAGGTTTTCCAATGAGCCCCGGGACCTGGTGTGGCTCCAGTCCATTGTGCTGTGGGATGTGCAGTGTTCATGCTGTTCTGGCTTTGCTTCAGCAGCAGTTGTGAGAATCCACAAATAGTAACATCCAACCTCTGCAGCACTTTACACTTGACCTCAGTCCGTTTTCCTGTGGTTGATTACTCTCTCCAGCCCAGGGCAGAGCAGCAGTGACGTGCTCTGCTCATTCCTGTTCTCCCTGGGCTGCACCGCAGCTGCTCCGAGTTGGTTTTAAGTCTTGAAGGATTTCTCAACTGGGTTGACACATAAGCAAGGAAAGACGGTGCATTGCATCTGCCTTTATTGTAGGCAGTCTAAGACTGCAGAGTTAAGTTTTTGTAAGTTCTCAATGTTTGTGGAAAAGCGATAATCTCTCAGTAGGGATGAGGTGAAGTTTCCTTGACAAGTTCAGTCTCTCTTTACTGCCTCACGAACCCAGACAATGGTCCTAACCTTGCATGTAGATGGCCAGAGTTAGTCCACATTAATCCCATGACAGAGGAGACTCCTGCCTGCAGAGGTGCCTGTTCCCTGTACGTGACTATGGGAGGCCACTAAGCATCTGGAGGGAGCACATCTGGAGCAGGACAGCAGTTTTGAATGCTATATTATGGTTGGAGATTTCCAGATGTGGGCTTTCTACTGAGGAGCCCTACTTGTGAGATTTAGGAGTAAGAAGAAAGAGAAAAACCAGCACCTCCCCAGCCAGAAAATGTCCTGTTAGGCCCATATAGCTTAGAAAAATTACAGGAGTTGTGTGATGAAGAAGTTCTTGGTTTTTAAGCCTGTCACTGGCCAAATCTCCCTTTGCTGCCTCAGTTTCCCTTTTGTCAAACTTATATGGGAAGTGATTTCTTAGCAGCAAATCTTGAGCTGAGAATGAGGCAGCTCCTCTGTACAGGCAGAACTAGTGACAGGCAGTGATTCACTCTCTTAACAAATCAACAAACGTGGGGGCGGAGAGAAGCCACGCACTTGTTTCCTTGCCAAGGGCAGGTCATGGTCCTGGGCAGCAGGGCTGGCAGAGATCCTGCTGGTTCTGTACCAAGGCAGAGCTGTGAGGATTTCCAGGGTATGATGAATATCTTGGACACTTGTGGCCAGCCCGAGGAGCTCACAGGCAGCTTGGCAATCCACTGGCCACCTCAACCCACCCTCTACAAAGCTGCTTTTGTGCGTGGTGCTGTGCTAGTGGGGTGGGCTGGATGCTGTTGCAAGAGGATGTTCCTAGTCTGCTCACTCCCCTCTTCTTTCTGCTTCCAAGATGTTTGCAAGTGCTTCCCGTTTGCAACGCAATTTTGTGGCAGAGCACCAGCTTTTCATTTGCTGGCTGTATTCTGGACTCAAGTGATTCTGCGTGTCGCTCCCACAGAGAAACCTTCTCTTTGCCACTGTCCCCGTGGTGGATTTTAAAACCAAAGCTTTCAGCACCAAGTTGCAGCTTCTGTGCCCCTTGGTTATATCACTAAAGGGGCTTTTATAGGGTTACTCAAGGGTCATCCTGCTTTCCTGATTCTCCTTTTTTCAGAGTTACTTCCTTCCTTCTCTGCAGACCAGTCCCACTTCAGATCTATTCTGGGAGTACATTTTAATGTGCAGATCTTTCTCTGGGGTGCGTGGGGGGGTCTGCAGGCACACACAGATTCACAAGCCATGAACCAGTGAGAATCACAGACTTTCCTCACCGCAGCAACGTACACCATTGGCAAGTTATTAGTTGAGCTCCTTAAGGCAAGGACAAATACCGTCCTCCACCAGCTAAAATCCGGGTGCGTTCCTAATGCCAAAATAACCTCATGCCGCAGAGCCTGAGGAGGGTGCCAGGAGGGAGGCAGAGCAGTTCCTGGGGGGGCTGCCATGGGAAATAGAGAAGGGCTCACTGAGACTCCCACGGTCGCTTCCTTGGGTTGATTTTGGACACCTACCAACCTGCCTGACATGTCCCTCTGTTGAAACCTGCCTTACGCACTTACTGTTTCTTTCTTTTCTCTCCACTTCCAATGCAGAAAGAAATGACAGAACGGATTTGCCACTGAAGCAAATTTTGGCAGGTGAACTCAGCTGGCTCATTCGGAGTCCAACGGGACAAGACACCCTATGATGGGAAACCTCTCCCCAAGGACTCCCTCTGGGCATTTCAACTCAATGAACTATGAACACTGCAGAAGAGCCTCTTCAGGCCAGGGACAAATCCCAAGCTTGCCAAGCATCTCTGCACAGATTTTTATTTTGTCTTAGAAAGCCACTGACTTATTGGAGAATGAGGCAAGTTTGGTTGACTTTTGCACACTCTGGTTTCTAAGACTCAACCCCATGTCTGAGAACATCCCTTCAGCTGCCTTTCCTCTTGTTTTGTCCTCAGCTACACCAATGTCCAAATGTTTTAGCAGCGATTTCTGCCCTGTGAGCGGGTGTGACCTCGGCTACCGAGTTATGGCTGTTACCATTCCCACGTGCAGCGGGTTTGTGATGCCATCTGAGATCAGCTCTGCAAAGCTGGTGATGATTGATCCCAGCTGCCTTCATGTGGTTGGGTGCTGATGTATCATTTTTAACCATGAGCTCTGAGTGTCCCTTCTGCCCTGATTCGTGTTTTACCAAAGGGACTATTTTTTCCCCCAAGGGATTGGCAGAAGGGACTTTGTGACGTTCTAAGGTGCATCCAATGCCGCTTGGACTAATGGCAAAGTGGCCCCATGACAGAGGAAATGAAACAAGCCATTTTTGTGACCAGCACAGTCTACCTGAGAAACACTCAGTGCTGGAAAGAAACTGTTGCGAGAAAACAACATTTTTAACATGTCAGTATTTCCTGATATATTGTCTTGGCTCAAGATCAGCACATTCCAGCTGTAGAAATTGTTCTTTTTCCACTATCCAACCCTACAGCACAGTAAATCAAGTGGAAAAGGGTTTTAAGAGACATCTAAATCTGCCCTGTTCTTCCAAAAACGCAAGACCAGTCCTTCTCAAACCGTTTGAAAACACACTGGTGCTACCTGGTCTGTACCATTATTCCCCTGACAGGTATCGCATCTCATCATTTCTCCCCCTTCTGTTTGCAATGCCCGATAACTAGTGTTGAGTTCCCTGAGCCATTTTTCTTTACTGTCTTTGGGGAGTCAAAATCAGATTGTCTGAGCCACACAAGCGTTATGTTTGTGTTTCCTGCCCTTTTTTTCTGGGAAAGTTTTGTATACCAGACACAGCTGATATTTATAATCTGGGGTTTGCCCATTTTTGGGGTAGGGAGGGGATGTGGCTAGAAAACATAAATATTTAGGCCAACATGAAAGTGCACAAGTGAATTTTTAGTCCTCAAAGCACTTATTTTGTTGTGAAAATCTATTTTTTTTAATCTTGTGTACCAGATGTATATTTTTACATGGAAATAAAACAGAGCAGAATGGACACAAAACCACCTCATACATCATTCCAATATTTTCTGTGTAAAATAATCAGTCAAGTCCAAACATTTCTGTTCTGTTTTTAATGAAATAAATGTGAATAAGCCTGAATAATTTTTCCCTGATTTGTCTGTAGTAAGACAGGCATCATGAAAAACCACGCAGGACAATATGAAGAGCACATTTGCCTCCAGAGTTGCAGCACTGATGGATCTCAGTGCCACGTTGAGACCTCAACTTGCGTCTCACAAAGCGGCTTGACGGAGGCTGATGCTGCTGCTCCGCATCCCCCCCTTTCAGACTTTCCACCAGCATCCCACGGTGGTGAGTTTTACTCACTACTTTTTGCAGAGGTGTGTGGTTCCCGGGGTCCATGTTCCAGCCTCTTCGTTTAAATCAGAACCACAGGCACAAATTGCTGCGTGGTGCAGAGGCAGGAGATGACAGCAGCTCTATCAGGAGCCTCCTGCCTTCCTGAGGAGTGGAAAGGCTGAGGGAGCTGGGTCTCTTTAGCTTGGAGAAGAGGGGGCTGAGTGGTGACCTTATTAATATTTATCAATATATAAAGGGGGAGTGTCAGGAGGATGGAGCCAGGCTCTTCTCGGTGACAACCAATGGTAGGACAAGGGGTAATGGGTTCAAACTGGAACACAAGAGGTTCCACTTAAATTTGAGAAGAAACTTGTTCCTGGTGAGGGTGTCAGAGCCTGGCCCAGGCTGCCCAGGGGGTTGTGGAGTCTCCTTCTGTGCAGACATTCCAACCCGCCTGGACACCTTCCTGTGTAACCTCATCTGGGTGTTCCTGCTCCATGGGGGGATTGCACTGGATGAGCTTTCCAGGTCCCTTCCAACCCCTGACATTCTGGGATTCTGGGATTCTGTGAAGCCTGCTTGGACTCAATGCACAGAACCCTCTGGGACTGGTAAGGCTGGGATGCTGTCTCAACAGTGGGGTCTAAGGGATGAACAGACAGCAGCCTACAGCTACTTCAAGGTGACATGCAAAGGTAACAGAGTCAACTTCTTCTCAACAGTGGAAGATGGTGAGACGGTGACCAACAGCCACGATTTGTGGCTCGGGAGGTTCAAATTAGACAACTGAAGAAAAAGAAATCCAAGAGGGTGGTGTGGCCAGTGAACAGCTACCACAGAGGAAGCGTTAATCATCCTCAGTTTAGCAAGACCTGGTGTAAATAATGCCCGTGCACAGAAGCTTGAGTATATTTTTTCCTCCGTGTTGTCCTGCAGCAATGAGTTCCACCAGGTAATTATGGACTATGCGTGACAAAAGGAGAGTGTGCTTTGTTTATTTTTTAAACCCATGCCTGAGGATTCCAAGATTCCTGTGGAACAGAACACGCTGTTTCTGAATGATCAACCCACAGGCTCACCTCAAGCAGCACTTTAAAAAATAATTTCAAAGGTTTGTTTCTTTGTTCTTTTTCCTTCTTTTCAATCTGGTTTACCCGAGGAAACAAAGCCCATGATCGTGCTGTGACAACTTGTCGAGGGTTTTGATTGCGGGGTGACAATAAAACCCTGGCAGATGTATTGTTAACCTCCTCTCCTCCTTGCCTTCCCCCTATTGCTCCTCTCTCTCCCCCCTTCCCACTCAGGACAGGTGATCAGGAGCAAAAGAAGAACAGAGAGAAGAGAGTTGGAAAAATTAAAGATGTTTTACTAATGCTACCAATAAGAATAGAGAAAATAATACAAAATATACAAAACCAATCTTGAAAGTCTCAGCAACTGCAGAGCCGGCACCCAAAGTCCTGGACTGGACTCTGCAGCCACCCGGAGCTGGATTCAGTCTCTCACTAGGCCTCAGTTCACAGGGATGACTAGCAAGGTCCTCTCCTAATGTCGGCCATAAGGAAAAGGGAAAAAAGGGACGAGATCCTTGTGATCTCCCAGCTTTATATGAATTATTCACGTGAATGGAATGTTATACACAGTTGGTCAGTTTCTTGGTCATCTGTTTCTCGTTGCCCCTCTGGCGAGATGTCCATCCATGCTTATCAATAACTTCACATTCCATTGCTAGGTTTACCAAAACATGTGTCTGGTTCTCCAGGAAAATGCAGCTAAAATGAAGCTTTAGCTGACAGGCAAATTCACTAAAAGAGAAACTTGGTTTTAAACAAAACCAGGACACAACTGCATCTTCAGTAACTCTGGAAGCAGTGTAGGAAGGGGAGACAGGGACATCATTCACGGGCAGAAGAGCCTTTCTGTCTCTTCAAGACATTGAGCTATTCCCTTGGTCCTCATCCATCTGACCATTTCCCAGCCTGGAGCGTTTAATGCCTGAGCACAGCAGAGGTGTATACGAAGCAGAAAGCACTCAGATAAATATGTAAGTCCAACTTCTCCTCTCCTCGGGAGGCTGAAGTGTGTCTGTGAGGCTCCAACACCCCCAGAGCTTCAGCAAACATCCCCACGCAATTTGGAAGCAGGCGGGAACGCTGGGACACATTGAATATGCACGTAGCTCGTGTTAGCCCCAGCTCCCCAAATGACTCATCTGCTGGGCTGGCTGCCAGCTGCCTGGGACTCATTTGTCTCCTTGCAAAACTCCCTGGGTTCTCCTGATGAAGGGGAGATGTGCTACTGCTGGGGTTTTATTTTCCTTCTCTGCAGCCACCCTGTCCTTTAGGACCGAATAAAAGGCTGTGGTGCCGGTCAGCAGCTCACATAGAGGCTGACACAAGAGGCTGTGCTATGCAACGTGAATGTGCCCTGCAGAATTTAGAAATAGCCTTGAATGGGGGAAAAATGGTTATAAATATCTAAAGGGTGAGTGTCAGGAGGATGGAGCCAGGCTCTTCTCGGTGACAACCAATGGTAGGACAAGGGGTAATGGGTTCAAATGGGAACACAGGAGGTTCCACTTAAATGTGAGAAGAAACTTCTTCCCAACGAGGGTGTCAGAGTCTGGCCCAGGCTGCCCAGGGGGTTGTGGAGTCTCCTTCTGTGCAGACATTCCAACCCGCCTGGACACCTTCCTGTGTAACCTCATCTGGGTGTTCCTGCTCCATGGGGGGATTGCACTGGATGAGCTTTCCAGGTCCTGGGTTTTACCCTGCCCATACTAAGGCTGGATGGTCCTGGGTGAATGGTCACAATAACCATGACACAATCTGGCCTGAGATATTCCTCCTCTCTTGGTAAAAGCTCATAAGATGCAAGAGAAGACTTGGAAAGAGAGAAAGGGGAGCCAAGGAGAAGCTGTTTTTTCCAAGGGTTAAAAATCTGCCCGTGCTGGGAGATGATCATGAAGCCACTCGGCATCAGAAATGGATGAGATGGGTTAATAACACTAGATCCATTCCTTGATTGCTTTTTTGGAGGGAGGGAAGATGCTGATTCTAGCTAGAGCAGCCTGGCCAGCCGGATTCTCTCATGCCAGTGAGGAAGGACAAATGTCTCCTAAGTGTCAAGAAAACCTTGAAGCCTGAGTGTAGCATTCAGCCCGCTGCAGAAAAGAGACCCTGAGTCAGAGCTCAAATGCCAGCGGCACGTGGGGGACTACTGCATGTTAGCGTGGATGTAGAACATAGCAACAGCAAATGAGGTTGCTTACATGAGAGAGTCTCCTTCTATAGGGGTGTCTGGGGGGGTGAGGAAAGGATGGTCTACCTGTGAATTTCTTAAAGGTCTCAGTGGAACACAATCCCTTCAGCGCCAATGAGGCGCCTTACTTTGAGATACCAGGTGATGGTGGCTGCTGCTGACTTCCCCAGGGCAGGACTCACAGCCTGTGGTTGGCCATGCGGTGACTGCCCCAGGGTCTCTGGTCTCTTCCAATGTCTGAGCTCACCCAACCTTTCCCCCATCTAGCTGGCTCAGCGCTGGGGCCAGCCACAGCTTCCTCGGTGGCCACATGGACAACTGGGACAGCGGTGTTCAGATGACACCCACCAAATCCTAAGTGAGCCCAGCAGCTCCACCACTGCTGCTTCTTATAAGCGTTTGGTACTTGTTCTCCCAAATCATGTGTTTTGGTCAAAAACTTGAAGGAAGTTTGGGACTTTGCAGGAATCCTGGATTGTAGGGCTTCTCTTACAGAACAGTTGGGTCCAGATGCTGGCTATTGGGGTACAGGGTTGCTCCACAGTCAGCAAGTGGTGGTATGCATTCAACATCCTCCTGCAGGGAACAATAATCACGAGGGGGAGGAAGAGGATCTGTATTTTCAGGATTCTTCAACTTGTATGACTCTTCAGCCTACATTAGGAGAAGCTTCACTCCCATTTGATTTGCCATTTGAGTTACCATTAGGGCTATGCCCTAATGATGGAGTGAGGTAAGCAGTTTGCCATCCATTTATGTGGCTGTCAGGTGAGCATATGTAAGAGCTGGCAGCCTCAGGACAACTTGCTGTCGGCATCCTGGGCTGGAGGCCAGGACCAACACTGCTTTCATGGTCTCCCTCCCTTGGGTCTTACTCATCGTGCAGTTTTCCAGTAGTGCCAAGATCCTCCAGGTTTATATGTGCTGGAGGCAGTAAGAGCTGAGATGTACACAAGGTCTCAGTCCCAGCCCAAACTAGCAGGGTGGATGTGCTGGTTTGGGTAGCTACATGTAGGTGGAAAGCCTCGATTTCTAATGCCGTGGCAAATGTTCTGCTCTTTTGGTGACTGTGCTCGTTTCTGAGGACCTGTTTTTTTTTCAGCCCTTGGATTGCTTCTGTAGCCCATAACTGGCTTGCTAGGAACACAGCTAATGTCTCCTCTGTGCAGGCGGCAGCAGCCCTAGCATTGTGTCCAAGTCCTTCTTGCTTGACTTTGCAATCTGCTCGATATTACTGCTCTCTGATGCAAAAATAAATACCTACATAGAACAGGAATGTGCTAAAATGAAACCAGGATGCTGCATTTGAAAACGTTGCTACTCAGAAAGAAAATCACCTTCCCACTTCTTTTCCTAGCACTTACAAAAATTCCCTCCCTAAGACACTCTTTTTGTGCTATGACTTCCAAATTCATTATAACTCACATTATGCTATCCTGTGACCAGTTCATAATAATAGTAGAATTAAAAAAGCACCTTGGCTTGCACAAGCACGTAACAGAAGACTCTGAGAGCCTCTCTCTTTGGTGTAGATCACTGGTACAGCTGTGTGGGATGAGGATACCAACCCTCACTTGTCAAATGGACTTTCTGAGAGTTTTGCTGGCCCCAAGACTTTGTTTTATCTATGTACAAATACTGTCTAAACGTCTAGACAGCGCAGATAGATGCAGCACGCACTGTGTCACACAATGAAACTGGGGCATCCAGCATTTTGGCCAGAGAGGTTGTTACTCATCTAGGTAATATCCCAAGGAACCCAAGGGCATGAGACAACTTAACCCTGTCCATTTTAATGAGGATACACCATCAAAACACCATGTGTAACATCACCGGATCTCACCCCTCTTGTCCGTGCTGTGTTGACAATGATGGGACAGGCACCACCTAAATAATCAATACCAAGCAGTGACACTTAGATTACTTGGATACAGCCCCATGTGTCTCCAAGGCTGTCCAGGGACCTCGCATGTGGGACATCACACGGTCTGCAATTCCTCTTGCTCTCCTAAACAGGACACATAATGTTTCCTGAAAGAAACAGCACTTTTGTTTCTTTTCCTTGGGTGGAGAAGGGACATTCACAATAAAAGAACAACACAGATGCTTGATCCTGGCAAATGTGATTGCATAAGCCTGTCTCTGGGTTTAATCGCTTAATAAGAAATAGACTTTTCAGAGACACTGAGCCTGTACAGATTCCTTGAACAGCAGAGTACATGCTCTATGTCCTGAAAATCAGACTAGACCAGCTAGCACGTGCTTAAATATAAATATAGGTGCTCGGCTGTGGGCAGATAAGAGAGGAATAATTCTAGTCAAGGCTTGAAATCATTTGAGTAGTAAAATATAGGCCAAAGTACTGTGATCCGATTGTAACACTGCTAAATCAAAACCAGCTTTTGTAATTACTTCTTATTTGCCTAACGGCCAACAGAGATGGTTCCTTATCTTTGCTGTGTGCTGCATGGGTAAAAAGCAGACATGTACTTGAAAAGCTATTAAAAAAGAAAAGGAAAAGTCATGTGGAAGAACTACTTATTTTACTGAGGTTAATAAACCAATTATACTGTTTGAGGAGGTGCTTTCTTTCCTTTTCATGAGACTTAGCCCTGAAATATTAGCATAACCATTTCCTAGAAATAACACGCCTATTCTATTAAAAACTACAAAATTAATATATTTTTTAGTTCTTTTCCTGCTTTATAACAGTCTAGATTGAAACTTCAGATTTGCCCTCTGGTTAAGTGTGTTGTGCGGCTGGATTATCTTGCAAGTAACAAAAGGGACAGAAAAACAAGAAGGGTTCAAGTATATACATCTCACTTTGAGAACAGATGTCTGCTTTCACAGGCAGAAGATGCTGTGCTGTGTAAGAGCCCTTTAGCCCAGCAGAGAAATGTCTAACAAGAAATGACGGATGGGAATTAAAAACCATGATGAATTCAATTTGAAAACAGGCTAGCAAAGTTTGAGATGATCTCCTGAGAGCTTATACAGCCCTAGATGTTGAGAGTCTGGATGTGCTTGGATGGATTTGAGCTATTTTCTCACACTGCCCTGTACTTCGGTTCAACTGGAGGTAAAAATGGGGAGATGTTCAGACACAAGTCCTGAACCCTTCAAGGGTAAAAGGTTTCAAAGTGTTGTGGAAATCGGTGGGCAGCTGGTGGAACATGAAGACTGCTAATGCCCTCCCTGAGGGGAGAGGGCAACAGGAGCATCCTCAACCGGGATGGGATGGAGATTCATGTAGGGACAAGCTGCTGGGAGAAACCTTCACCCAGGCTTGCAACTTGTTAGACACCAAAGTGCTTACCTGGAGCCATTTTAACAATAGCCACCCCTAGAAGGACTAGACAGCTTTGGGTGAAAAATGCTGTTATCAACAACACATTATAGATACTATATATGGCAGCAGAGTTGAAAGTTTTGGGCCAGTATAACTAAAAGAGCTCGCTTTCCCTCTGTGGCAGCTTGAGGTTGGTTTCTGGCGGTGGGAAGGGCTGTATTTCTTTGTCCGTCCGCTGTGCACTGAGCCCAATGACACCAAGGTCATTTGATTGATTGCTATTCGTTAATACTAATTAGTATCAGATTAAAAAGTATTTATATGTAAGTATGAAATAATTAGCTTAATAACTACTGACATTATCAATTGGCACTTTTTTATTGTCCTTTATCTTCGGTGATGCATTTGTCTAGGGTATGCGAACCAAAGATAAATCGCTATCATAATTTGTTTAATTATTTATTAATAACAATCAATATTTCTTAGTGGTATTTTATTCCTCCCTCAGCTGTAGTCCGTTAAAAAAAATAAAAATTATATTATTTAATAAATATTATTAAATCCTTTAGTATTTTACAAGCATCATTACATGTAGGTGAGGTTATTAGGGACATAGTTTAGTGCCAGTGTTGGTTTAACGGTTGGACTCGATGATCTTGAGGGTCTTGTCCAGCCGAAATGATTCTGCGGTTCTATGATTTTATGATTTGATGACTGTATGATGTTATGATTTTATGATTGTATGATGTTAAGATTTTGCGATCCCACGTCCCAGCCCCATGGCTCAGCCACGCCGTGCCCACGGGTTGCGCATGCGCACAGCGGGTTGCGCCGCCGCCGGGCGCGCATGCGCGCTCCCGCCTCTCCCCACACAGAAGCCGGGGCGACGGTTCGGGGCCCCACAGCGCCGCCCCGCCGAGGTGGCCGCCATGCAGGTGAGGGCGGGCTGGGGGACACGGGGCTGCGGCGCTCCCGCAGCGCCGGGCGGAGGTCTGGGAGGCGAGCGGTCCGTGACGCTGGGCTCCCCCGGCTGCGTGTCTCCTCGGTGGGGCTCGCCCGGGCTGCCCCGCGGGGCGTGTGGAGGAGCGAACCCCCGGGAGCGGCGCCGGTGTCCGGGCACAGCCGGGGGGCGGCAGGCTGCCTCCGGCCGGCAGCTGCGGGTTCGGGGCTCTCCCCGAAGAACGTGGGGGTTTCCTATAGCTTGGACCTGGTTGTTTCGTGGAGGCTTAAACTGCTGTGTTTCATACATTCTGCGGTTTTTAATAAAGAGTGGTAAGTCTGTAAACTCCGACGGCTGCTTGCTGTTAAGCGTGTTGTTGGAACAGGAGAGCTGGCAAAGGTGAATGACCCTGCTCCTGGCTTGGGTCACGGGTAATGTGTTAGTTCTTGTATGTTTCATCTACTGTAAAACAGTGAGACCCCCGGACCTGTGGAAACAGTGAAGATCCATATAGATTTAGTTTATACTTCGCAGGATGTGTTATCCTGAGCAGGGTGACCTTGCGAGGTGGTTCAGGGGGAGAAGAAGCCAACACAGGGCAGTGGCTCAGCCCCGCTGACAGCTCAGCTCTGGCTTCAGCCCATTCCCCTGGCACCCCTGGCACTTCTTCACTAAGTGTCAGATTTGTGTAGAAATTAACCAACCCTTCGTTTGTTTTTTTTTTTCTTTATTATGAGTTTGCTGCTTGTAAAAGCCTTTTTTGGTGCAAATTTATGCCCCACAATTAGCTTGGGAAGATTGCCATGTCTTCTGATAACTTTGATGAACTGCGGTTTGGTGTTTTTTTCCAAAACACAGCTTCTTTTCATGCCTTCCAGGTGCTGGATGGGAGCAAGGCAAAAACACACTTCTGGAGCTGAACCTCTTCTGCTGCAGTTGTAAAGGTAATTGAGTTTGGTATTGGCAGCCTTCCAGTTGAAATTGGATTTGGGTTCACTGGACAATTGACAGAGTCTTGACATTGAATATTGTCCATCATTACATTATTTCCTCGTCTGAATGCTGTATCAGTACTGCCTACTGTTTTCAAAAACGTATTTACTACTATGAGTAATTTCCTCACACCTTCCAGGTAACAAACATTAAAACACTGGTACAAATTCCATGTCATATGAAATGTGAAAATGCAATGGAGTTTAACAACTATTACTTTTAGAGTTGAAAGTACTGAGGGGAAAAAGAAGAAAAATCAGCCTTGCTTCAGACTTTAACAACACATTTAGATTAACTTCTCCAAACAATTCTGCTTGCTAATATGGGAGTATGATGTGTAGCTTTCTTTCCAGTGACAAATGTCATTATCTGATCATTTGTGGGGTGTGGACTAAGAACAGGAAATGCTTATCTTGTATCTGTATGAAATTAAAAGTTGTCTTCTAAAAAGTTTTTTTCTCTTTGGTTTACACTTGAAAATAAGCAAAGGAGCTGAGTGGGGTCAGGGGAGCTAGTTAGTGATGCAGAGACAGTCTTGTGCGAGTTGTTGATGCCGTCAGACGGAGGAGAGAGTAAGCAGCGTATTGTTTAGTAAGTGGCCCTCAGAACTTATTTGCTCTTTATATCTCCTTGATTTAAAAGTGCTCTAGGGCTTAGAGAAGCTTTGAATAGTTGATTCAAAGTACTATTGCAAGGACTTTTCTCATTTAGAATATGTGTGATCTGGAGTTTAAAGTAATTTTGGAGCTAAATTCCTGCTGCACCGTGGTGGAAGCTTGTCAATACGCATTGTCTGCCAGTGGTCGGTAGCATTAAATACCTTGTTTGGCTGGACTGCTGTGTGTGGTAGATGGAGATGTCCTTAGTGCAATAGCCAGTGTGTGTCCCGTATTGTTCCCGACAAGGCTTACCATTTGTGGTTTTTTGTTAGCTCTGTGAAATATTACACCTTATTATGTCCTCTTATACATGTGGCTGTGTCAGATGCATGTTGTCCTAGAAAAAGAAATTAGGAAGATTACAGTTTTAAGCCATCTCCAGTCTCTCTTGTTACCCTTACTTGTTAACTCACAACGGGGTCTTGTGAGTCACACTTGTCTTGTTTGCCTTTGTGTCTTTCCAGTGGGGATGATAACAGTTCTTTCTGTGTTATTCTGAACAATAACTAATGCTTTTAAAGAAATGCATGCGTGTCTGTATAAGCAGAGGCAGACTTCAGCAGAACATCTCATGTCTACAGCATGTGTGCTAAAAGATGCTATTTTCTCCCAACAGGAGAGAAAAAGGAATGCTGTGTGCTCTCCTCTCCATTAAGGTTCTCCCTGCTTCCTCAGTAGTAAATCGTGGTGGAGTAATAAATTGGGGTGGAAGGAATCGGTTTGAAATCACTTTATGTGCTATCCTGCACAGTGAGATCCACTCATTGCTGGAGGGTTTGACTCAGAACCTCAGAAACCCCATGCTTAGTTTGCAAGGGAAGTGGCTACCTGGGAGTACGAAAAGTTAAGACTCTGCAACTCATGTAGACAGAAGATAAGGTGGTTCTGGTCTTGTAAAAGTGAGACAGAAGGGAATGGCGAAGAGAAGTACAGAGGTAAAGAAAAAGATCGCTGTAACCTTTTCCACAGAGTTTTAGAAGGATGGTGTTGGCTGTTCTGTGTAGCTGTTACAGTCATGCCTGTGATATGGCAAAACTGATATTTTTTTTTCTCAGGCTTGCTCTTTTATGAAATCTTTGGACTTTTGGGCGTTCATTTTGAAATGTTAATGCTCCTGTGTCTTATTGGGAAGATGCTGGAATGTTTTTAGTTTCCTCTTCCCTCATGGATAATTCAGATTAATGAATTAATTGATACTAAAGGTTGTCTTGTAGGTAGGATGAGAAGCTAGTTCTGACAGCTAAGAATGAATTATGGCAAGATGATAAACATAAGTGACCTCTAAGAATAACCACTTCTTACAATTTGAAATGCATATTCTTGCTTGATGGAATACAGAACGAGTATTAAAATAATCTGCCTCTGGATTTGGCACAGGGCTGTCGTAAAGAATTGGGCATCCTTCCTCTTCAAATTGTGTTTCTCTTGATCTGTAACATTACAAGCACAATTAATCGCCATTTAGTCACTTTATGAAGGTAGCTTTGATTATTCTGAGCTTCCTGCAACTAGCAGGTGTTGGCAGAGTCAGCACCTGCTGACTGAGTCCTGTTTCATTATGAGCCACATCTACAGGGACCAAAGTGTTGCTGGATAAGGGAGGGTCCAAGAGTGATGTGAGCAACAGAGCTGGGAGGAAAATGAAGCTGAAGTCTGTTTCTGTTTTATTTGTCCAAAACTCCGGCTGTCTGAAACTTTAAAGTGGCATATATATGTATAATTTTTTGGGGGGAGAGGGCAAACACACACTTTTACATTTGAAGTCTGAGTCGTAGGTATGTTATGCTTGTGGAATCAAGGGACTTATTCATGCCTCACTGTTTTACTGAATCTGTCACTAGCTGTTTGAACAAGTGAACAATGGTTTTGAAAATAAGTGTAAATCAACGGAGACATTGGATACTGTTCAGAAGGTACAGACTGGTCTACCTGTTGGCGTTTAATTGGTCAAAATAGAAAACAGTATTTCAAAATCTCGAGAAGCCTCATCAGAGATCTCAGTGTTCTTTTATTTGGTCTGAATAAAAAGCCTTTGCCTTTGCGCTATCTGTAATATTTTTGGAACTGCAGCTATTTAGGTACCACTTCAGTGGTCTGAAAACATTCTGTGCCACCACATCAACTTGGAGTTGGTTTCATCTGTTGAATTCTGGGTTGTGGCTGTCCTCTGTGAATCCCCAGAAGGCTTTATTTGAGGCTCCTGATTCTTTTCTTCAGGTGGTGTTACCTGAACATCACTGCCTTGTTTGCCACTTGCTAGGAGTGAATTCAGTGCTAGTGGTACCTGTTCTCAGGAAAAGGTTTTCAGCTGTGGAAGATGCTTTCTCCTGCTCGTGTTGTGTTGGAACCGGTTTGGCTGCCTTCAAGATCAATTTCAAGATATACTTTAGCGTGGTGCTGTGTCTTGCAGTCTTGCTCTAGGTTAGGAGTGTGATCATTCTTGTCCTTCAAGAGTAATTCTGTATTTTATATCTGAAATTGTTATGGTCGTCCAGTGGTATAACAGCAAGAACTCTGGGTGCTATCTGAATGTATGTAGCAATATTTATGTGATTTCTGAATATCAGTATGATTGTGTTCCTTTTCAGCTGCAGAACAACCTGGCTCCAGCAAGACCCAGTTCTGAAGCGGATGGTCGTGCCCAGACTCTCTGCTTAAACTGCTTTCTTCTGTTGAATTCAAACGCATAAACAAGGTATCTCCTTAATAGAAAAAGGCATCTGTGCTGTGTTCTCCAAGTGCTTCCTGTACAAGTATATGCTTGTTTTCTAAATATACCCTTCCTTCCTTTGGGAAGCAGATTAGAATGAGAGGGGAGTTACATCTGGGTGGTAGATTTTGGCATGTTTGTATATAGAGTGTTATGAAGCAAGATGAAAGGTGACTTAAGGTCTGGGTGAAGCGAAACTTGTAGTAATTGTTCCTTTTCTTCTTCCCTTGGCATTGTTTGCAAGTCTTCTTTATGATAAGTGCTTTTGTTCTTCCTTTTGAAGATAGTCATAGAGGCCACAATAGCAAAAGGTAAAGGCTGTAACTATACCTTCCCATGCAGGCTCTGAATAATGCGTATATTAAATATTGCCTGAACACTGAATTACAACGATGATAATAAAATACAGGACTTCCAACAAAACTGCAGCTAAGACAGAAACTTGGTTTCTTTTTGGTTGCGGTATGGATTTTGCTGGTTTACATTATCCTGTGAGCAATCATCCTGACCTGACAGGAGGAGGAGGGCAGATCAGAATTTGAACTGTTCCCTGTTTCTTCAGCTGTTGTCACACTGCTAGTCAGACAGGAGTCTCTTAAAGAACAGTCTGAGCATTATGGTTGAGAGGGATGTAAGAAATGCCCTTTATGAAAGGTTTTCCGTGTCTGCTCTGAACACCAAAGTGCTGTTCTACTCCCACCTCCCTGCACGCAGCTGGAATAGATTATAAAGTGGGTGGACAAGTTGTGTTGGTGGAAGCAGAGGTTCAGCGCTTCGAGGTGCCTTGTAAAATGACCTTAAAATGCCAACAGTTAAATGTTAGTCTTGGACCTTATGTGTCCATGGGCCATTTTCCTGCAGTCTCTGAGCTTTCTGTCTGGCAGGCTGAGCTTCCTCAGAGCCAGCAGTGTCCTTTTCCCCTGAGGAGTCCCGCAGTACACAAAGCGCCTCTGCATTGCTTGCATGGTTCAGGCGCAATGTATTGCAGTGTCATCAAAACCTCTCAATATACAGTCATAGAAAAACAAGCATTTATTTGAGAAAAAAACCTCTAAAGCATTTGGCTGGGCTAAAGGCATTTTCTTGTCATAGCAGCTATTATTCAGTACCAGTTCATTATAACAAAGTGAATAATGAGAATGAAGCTGTAATACCTTTAAAGGAAAAGCTGTGTTGACAGAAGTCTGCTACATGGTGATGCAAAATAACAGACTAGAAGAGTAATAAGAATCTAATACAGCAAACATTTCATGCCTTCCTGATAGCAAATGTGGTTGAGACCATAGGTTGAAAACATCAGCTTTTCAGTAATTTGATTTCTGTATACATGACTAATGAACTTCCTGCTTTCAAGGAAGCAGTTCTCTGTAATTTAGGAATTGAGTCAGACTGAAGGGAATTGAAATAATGTAGTGAGTTATTAAACACTAGACTGTAAATATCATAGCTAATTGGTAAAGTGCAGGAGAGGGTTGTGAAGAAACAACATCAGCTGTGCTGTACTGAGATGCAAGATTCCCCTGTCTTTTAGCATAATTTTTAGTCTCTGTGTAGAGGTTGGAATAGAATAGAACCTGTCTAGGTATGACTTGTTTACCTGAATAAGGTCGAGTCATTAAAATGACTTATCACCTTCTGGAAATCAAACCCCTCCTTCAAGCAGACCAGTTCTATCTCTGAGCAGCTTCATATGTGTCATTTCCGTCCCAATTCTGAAAAATTTCTCATTGAATTGAAATTGGGGAGAACTGGAACTTGCTGTCAAATGCTAGTCTTCTATTTATGCTAAAATTCAAAACTGTATGGGTGTCAGTTGGAGTTACAAAGAAGCTGTTGCTTCAGAAGTTGGTAAAATGTATGCTTTTGCATTTCTCATTGCATTTAAGAACTCGCATACGTCATCCATCATGATGATTTCTTCATTCTGGTTAAGACTTGAAAATGAGGATTTGCTATTGTCTTGAGGCTTTGAGTTATACGTTTATGTGTTTCAGTAAGTTTTTAAAGGGCTTTCAAAACATCACTTGTCTTAAGTTTTCAGACAAGGTGAGAGTTCTAAATGACATTCAGAAAGGTTCTCTGTTAAAGGGGAATTGCCAGAAAACTTTGTTTTTAGGGCTTGCTCTTCTTTCATTACCAATATTCTTATAATTATGCTTGCTCTTCTTTCATTACCAATATTCTTATAATTATGCGGCTTCGAGGGATTAAGTTTTTCCTTCCAAGATCTTTAGTTGTGAATTTACCTGGCTGTCCAAAGTCTTGGCAGTGCTTTGCTTATAACTTTAGCGGTGATTTTTAAGTGTTAGGGCCAAGCTGGCAGGATGTGACTGATGTTCTGCAGAAGTGCTCATGGGAGTATAATGTGTAATCATTTCACCTTTTTGGAGCTCTGTTAGCTGTGTGCAGCAGCCTCTGGCAGAGAAAGTGTATGGCGATGCTTTTATTTAGGCCTTCCATAAGAATATGCAAGTGGTTTTCTTTCTTTTTCTGCCATTTTATCTTGCATCTGTGAATTGTTCTCTCTGACTAAGCTCTTGTAATAGCTGCAGCTAGTAATGCAGGAAAAAAATATCTAAATGCCATAAGCACTGCTTGTTTTGGAGCATAAGTTGTGTGCTGATCTGTGATTTAGAAAAGCACATCATGGTTCTGTGAGAAATGTGATTTTATTTCTGTGGCCTTTTGGCAGCTTAAAGTGACTTAAATTGCTCCTTTGACCTGTTAACTCCTGTGGTTGCTTCGGTTTGCTGGGTTTGAAACTTCTCCACACCTTCCTCCTGTTTTGGAAGCTCTTTTTATTAAGCTGACTTCAAAAAAATCTACTTGTAAACCAGTAGAATAGCTCAAAGAGCAGTGCCATTGTGAGGGCTGTAAATCCTGGCTTGTATCAAGGTCTGCGTTGTCGACAGGGTTATTCCCATGCTTTGCCTTACTGTGCTGGGAGAGGAGCGTAGATGCATAGTTATTTTCTTCTGTTTATACCGTTGTTTATCAAACCTCCCCAGACTTATTAATTAACACTGAAATTGTCTTTTTAGGTTTCCTCTCATATTTGAGTGAGAGATGGCAGCCTGTGAGGAAGACAGAGAAACTTTTGGCTAGCTTAAGAACACGAGCACACAAAAGCATGTTCATTTTCTCCTAAAGTAACTGATTGTGTGTTAAAGGCACCTTTGTATCCTGCCGCACAGAGATGGTCAGCAGTCAGCCTCTCCCCATAGCAGACAGTGGCAAAAGGAAGAAGAAAAAAAGAACCAGAGCCACAGATCACGTCCCTGGGAAGTTTGAAGGTTGGTGGCAACTTCTAAGCTTTTAATTGTAATGATCTGTTTTCCCTCTGCTGGTCTCTGTTTTCTTAGCTAAACACGACTCTTTGGCAAAAGTCATAAGTTAACATTTCTGTTATTCTATATCCTTGTGGGTCCCTTCCAACCAAGGATTCTGTGATTCTTAAGACACTATCTCTGCAAGTAGATTGATTCTGAGTTTTACATGGAGACTGAGAAAGTGGATGAAGTCCTAGCAATTGCTGAACTATAAAATGTTTCTTGTAATTTTGATGCTGGAATGAAGTCTACTTTAAATTTTCCTTCAACTTGAAGGGGAGGAAGTGAAAAATGAGACCTAATTAAGCCTGGCACATGTACTGTAATACTGCATAAATCTATTTTCTGTCTTCATTACCAAGGGAATTTTTTCAGTTGCTGTCGTATGAGGGATGCTCATCAGATAAATAGCTTGTCTTGATGTTATTCACTGAAATGGCTAATGGGTCCTTTCTGCTGGATTTCTTTGGCAGACTTGTACAAGTTGACTGCTGAGCTGCTTGGTGAGGGAGCATATGCCAAAGTTCAGGGTGCTGTCAGCCTCCAAACTGGGAGAGAATATGCAGTAAAAGTAAGTATAGAATAAAAGCAACATAACTTCTGTCTATAACATGTCTTTTCCCTTCTAGTATCGGTGAAAATCTGTAATAGAGTGGGTAATAGGAAAAGCTTTTTGAAAACTTTTGATCCTTGAAATGAGCTTTATAACAGCTGAGATATGTCATCTAAAGTATTGTGCCTCTGGAGTGAACTGGTACATCAGCCACAGATAGAATTCACGAACAATAAATGACTGTGTGATGATTACATCTCAGGGCAAGCTTTCCTCTTGTGTCCTGGTTTGACTGTAGTCCTACCAGTTTTTATCTTGTCTTGTGAAAGAGGCAGAGTCATTATCTAGCATGGCTTACCAAATAATGGAAGCTTATGAGAATGCTGCTCTGAGTTCAGAGAGCATCAGTTACTGCCACTAGTTCATGTAAAGCTGTCTCTTATTTTTTGATAGAGGTGAACCTTCTGCAATACCATTATATTAAACATTAGGGCCCATTTACAGACTTGTCCTGAGTCCCTTGTTAAATTACAAACACATAGTATAACAATAGGAAAGCATTATGCTTGATTCATTTGCAAAAAACATAGGCACAAAATTTTAAGCCCCTTTTAAAATCTAGTCCTGTAGATGCTGTAATTTTGTGTCTACTTTGTAGACTTGTTGAAGTTGAAAGTCTGTAATAAACAACTCGCTACATTATGAACTAGATGTGATCAGATACCAAGTCCCATGTAGTACTGGTGAATAGCTGCCCATTCTGCACTGGAGAACTCGGGCTGTGAAAATGAGAAACTGATACTGGATACAGATGGTGGTGTTTGTGGTAGTGTCATGAGCTTTCAGTTCACGTGGCGAACATTCAGTCTCGGCCTCTGTGAAGAGCCCTTGTCCTTGTCCTCTTTCGGCCAGAGGAGTGTGTGAAGGAAGGTGTCTTCTGATGGCATTACAAGAGGGCTCCGAGATTGAATGTATGTTTTTATTAATACATTAGGTCTTGTGATGTGGTCTCCATGATGTTTGCACTATGAACAAAACTCTCATTTTGTGGCGAATTTGGTACTTTTTACTTAAATGCCTATAATGATGAATCTCTTCTTTTTGACTGTTCAGTGTCTGACATGACTCAAATCTATTTTGGTTAGAACTCAAAAGGATATCCTTTTCTGCATGTTGCAGAGTTAAAATGATGCAAGAAAAAGCTCGTGGTAACTGGTCAGTGACTGTGTAACATGTGGAGTTTATTTCCTTTCCTCTCTTCCTGTCCTCATTTCTCTTGTCCTTTTGAGTACCTTCCAGAGCTCTGCTGACACTGTTCATAAATGACAGATGAGAAATTAAACAAGCAAATGTGCCGTGTTTCTCGCTGGTGGGTGTGCCTGAGATTCAAGCTTTAGGTCGGTTAACTAATTGCAGAGCCACACGTACAGTTCCTGCAGTAATTTTTCAAATGTGAGCTCTAACTCTTTCCACAGATTATTGAAAAAAATGCTGGGCATAGTCGGAGTCGGGTTTTTCGCGAGATAGAAACGCTGTACCAGTGTCAGGGTAACAAGTAAGTATGGAGTTTTGTGTGTGTGTGTGTTTATTTATCTGAAGTATCCTCATTTTTTTTTTTCAAAATTTAAGCCTCTAATGTGTGACTAGGTTTGGAGCTTTGCAATAGTCTTTTTAAAACCAGTTGAAATTCAGACTTGACCTATTAAAAATATGAATTTCCCCTTCTCTTACCTAGGAAATATAGGGAAATATTTACAAATTAAGTCGCACAACTCAATTAGCAGCTAGGTCAGTGTAGCTTGAATATGCTTCAGCGACACACGGCTTTTGTCTGAATGAGGAATTAACATTTTGACACTCTTTCCTGTGATTGCACCATCAGCAAAAGCTGACCTGATACCAGCTGCTCTGGAGAGGAACAGTCTTGCTGTTCCTTTCCTTCATGTGCGGTTTGTCCTCTTTGTGTCAGCCTTCCTGCTTTTGCACTGGGCCTCTTAGGTCAGCCAAAAGCTAATTTAGTTTCCATTTGGCTGCGTGCTGACTTGACGGAGCCACAGGATGAAGCAACTTTAAAGCTGCTGCTCCTGATTGAAAAAGCGAGGAAGGCAATGCAGCCCGTGGCAGTGTGCTCTGTGATGAGTTTAAGCCAATTCTGAAACTACTTCTTTACATTCTAGGTTAACGGACACATCTGTACAACAACTGTTTTCTATACTACAGTTGCGTAGCTCATATAGAACTTTAAGACTTTTAGTACAACACTTAAAGATAGCTTAAAAACAGAGTTGTTGACTGAACTCATAGGCTTGAGCTGTATAGAGGAGCAGATTATATCATTGTTCTGTGTGTGGTTAAGAGCGTATGGTCATCTAGCACATAACTGATGGAAAAACTCAAGGTTTTGTGACCATATGCAGAATTTGGATTTTGCGTGTGCTTTAACTATAAAAACAAAAGCCTGACTTGCACGTTTGGCATTCTCAGAGCATCCTGTGGTGTTTGTGTTACGCTGCACTGTTACACTGTACACTAAACAGGAGTTAGTCGAAAAACGGTAACCAATGCACTGGGTTTAATGTCATGCTGACAGGTGTCTGTCTGCACTGAGCCCGGTGTGTTCTGCCTTGTGATTTGTAGAGAGAAAGAGTGCCAGCTGAATTTTTCTCTTCGTTCTTGCCTTCAGCACAAATGCAATGTTCTGAATTCTTAAATACAACCAGTTACCAGTTATCTTCTTGTCAATTGAACAGTAGCAGAACTGTTTCACAGCCCTGTCTGATTTTGGTGTTCGGCCTCTTTCTCCTACTTAAATTTCAGTGTGATTCGGAATTGTGGTTTTAACGCCACAGGCAACCAAAGCAACTTATTTAATTAGCGCTCTTCTTTTCTGTTACTTCTGGCACTTCCTAATTATCCATGCGGAAACTCTTCATTGTTTTGTGTATAATTAATGCCTAGTTCTTCTGCTTCCTCTATCTTTTTTTCTTTTTAAAGGAACATTTTGGAGTTAATAGAATTTTTTGAAGACGACACAAGATACTACCTTGTCTTTGAGAAGCTGCGAGGAGGTACCGTGCACCAGCTGTGCCTTTGTTCACCCAATTGTCTTGGTCATGTTTGTCTCAGTGTTTTAAAGTAGAAAGTTAAGAACTTATTTTAAATGCTTGAGAATTTTAAGGCGAAATAGTAAAGGAAGTAATGCACAAAGCTTGAAATATGGTTATTCTTGAATATTGATGGATGTTGTTATACATTTGCAATCCCTTTGTGTAGCTGAGCGATGGAAATGTCTGTTCAAGTGGAAGCTTTGGAATATAGTTAGTAGGTCACAGCATCTTCAGGCAAGGGCAGGCACACAGTATGTCAGGTTATTATGCGTGATCTTAGTACAGCATCTATACACTCTGGTAGCATTTTCCCTTGGTGTAGGATTGACTTTGTTTCCTGAAGCTCACAGAGCACTGTTGCAAAAACCCATCTTGTTTCTGGTGGCTGTTTGAGGGCAAATTGGCGAGCATCTGTGGTCACTCATCTCTGGCAGGTAACACTCCCCTGGGTTATAAGAAGGCTACATCAAACACTTTGTGGACTTTTTCATGTTTGTCTGCATTGAGCATGATTATAGTATGCGTTAATTTGCAGGGCTGTGCAAAACCACAAGTTATAAGTGTCATCCACCCTTTAAAGAAAAACTGAGTTTCTGCAGGAGTACACTGCTGCCCGTAGGGCATCATCTGTTGTCACTGGTCAAGGTGGTTTGCAATAGGAAACCATATGTGCAAGAAATACAAATTCTTTTATTATAGATGCAGAACTTTTTAAAAAGAGGAGATGTGTTTTTCTTGAGTAAAACCTTGTGTTTTCCTTCCCTTAGAATTACCTCATCATTTCATTGTGCTTTCCTCTAATGCTGTTCTTCTTAATGCACAGACTTCACTGACAAATGAGCTATAATAGGGCTCCACTGGGATGAATCTACATTTGTCTCTGTGTCATCTGCACATCCTCCCAGTGCTTAACAGTCGTCTTTGACTGTGAGCCTGTGGTTGTCTGTGTACCTGCACGGCTGCTGAGAGGATAACAGTGCTGCTTCTTCCCTCGCTCAGCTGTGGGTTTGAACGATCATCAAAGAAATAATGGGAATTAGGGGTCAGACCAGCTTTGGATGCACCGCAAATTCTGTTATAAGCAGCGTGGTTGGCAAGAATGAGAATGTTAATCTTCAATGCAAGCCTTGCTTTAGTAATTCCAGTCTCAGAGACCAACGTTGCCTACAATGTTGGGTCATAACTTGGGCTTGTTTGCAGCTTTGTCTTCCTGTAGCTGTGGTAGCTGAAGGAGCTCTGTTCCCCTTTTAGCTGTGTTCAGTTCACCACGATATGCAAAAGCTGTTTAATATCCTTGCCTGACAGCATTTTATAATTGAAAGTGTTAAAATCCAGTTGATTATACTGAACTTGCATGATTTAAGAGTCCTTTCCTCCTCTTTTTTTTTGTCTGTGAAATGCATTTTAGGAGGTGCTATATGATGCTTTCTCTCTGAATACTGAAGAGGTGGTAACAACTGTGGCAGGAGTGCTCTGCTGTTCTTTCTCTTTGTGGGATTCCTCCACGTGGGCTGAATATAAAGTCCGTGGAGTACGTTTTCATTGATATAGAAATAATTCTTATCTGAGAGAGTTAGGAATATCAGCTCTATTCAGAAGGGTAATGTGAAATAAACCTGCTGGATGGAATGAGCACTTCAGGTGGCTCAGTATTGTTTCCTGCAAAGTCTGGAGTCTTTTCCACAGGGGTGGAAACATTCAAGAACTATTATTACTTTCTAAAGGTGTAAATAACTATAGAAGGAAAACCTTTTGAACTCTGTGGCAAGCTAGGAAGTGTTATTTTTGGCAAGGGAAACCTATGTTTGAAACCTGATAACCTGGTCCACTGTGGCCTCCCTCCACCCATCTGACACACTGTATCTCTGCATATCTGAAGAATCGTTCGTCATATCTCTGCATATCTGAAGAGTCTTTTGTCTGTCCGTCTTCTTTTTGAGTGTTTTCCTGCTTCCTTTCTGAATCCTTGCTGTGGAGGAGTCACAGCAGCACTGATCATGTAAGAGTAGGAATTACCACAATAGAGAACGAGAGATTTCCTTCCACGTCTGGAACTGAAGAATAAAAATTAAATCACCTGAGATATGAAATATTTACTGCATTGGGGGCTAATAACAAGTGGCAGTTACTTCTTGAATTTTCTCTGCCTGATTGCTTTTTGTAAATAGACCTGTCTGGGCTAGAAGATGTAAGGCAGTGTAATGGGCTTGGATCTCTATGAACTAGAATTAATTGAGTTTTTTAAGAGACATTTTTAATCTTTTGAGGAGATTGATGGAATTCACTTAAAGGAGGTGAGGAATCAAATCTCCCTTTATCCTTTGTTAAAGGGATACCAGTGGAGCTGCAAGCTCCTTCAGTGTGTTCATATTTGAGAGATCTTTTGTCAGATTTCACGTCCCTGGGCAAATTTTGCTTCCAATCAGTGTATGAGCCTTACCTTGATGTCAGTGGGAAGTTTACTGTGTATTTAAAGGTAGAATGTCTTTATTTGATGGTACTGAGACAAAGTACATGCTTGACTTTCAGTGCAGGGCTTCAATTGCCACATCACACAAAACGAGGAGGGTTAGTTTGAGCATGACCACCCGTGACATGGGGGTGGGTGGGTGGGTTTTGCTGAAGTGTTGTGTGTGCCCTTAGCTGATATTTGAGTTTTACTGGTGCTGTTGCCAAGTCTCTACTGTTCACAGTGTGTGGAAAATAGACCAGTCGTGCTGGGACAGTAAAAAGTGATTGCCTTTCATGCTGTGCCCAAACGAGGGGACTGCAGAGTCTGAGAACTAGAATATGTTCCAGCATGCTTAAGTATTGAAGCTGCTCAGCTGAACCTTTTTCTTCTTAGTCATTCCCCTCTTTGGTCCGTGGAAGTTGCCCACTGTGAAAGACTGTTGTAAAACATAATAAATTAGGTTATGGATTCATGATACTTGGCACTACTTTGTCATTATTTTCCGAGGCTAATTTCATATAAAAACATGGAGTCGTGACACTTCAGTTTCTGCCATGTAAACATACTAGGACAGAGTGTTAGTTGCAAATAATTTTTTCTCAATTACTTCTGGCCCTGTTCACACTTAGATCAGTTCTCCCTTGGTGTCAGACTGGTAGTGGCTATTGTATTTTTATCCTTGTATCGACAAAGCCTTTTCTGAGCCCAGGCAGCACTCATACTGAGGTTTTCCCCTTCACTGGTTACTCTTACAGGTTCAATTCTGGCCCATATACAGAAGCGGAAGCACTTCAATGAACGAGAAGCCAGCAAAGTGGTGAGAGATATTGCCTCTGCCCTGGATTTTCTTCATACAAAAGGTGAGGGAAGGCTGTCTCCATCTTTACTAGTTGGTATTGTACACTTAGATTATGGAGCACATTTGAGCTGTAAGTAGTCAGCCTTTGCTAGCATTTCTAGTTACAGCAAAGCCAGATGATTTATGCTGTTTTCCTTTATAATATTATTTTCATAATGTGGCAGTTTAACTAATCAGCTGTGTTAGGATGGTATAGCCTTTTGGAGAAGAAAAGTTAAATTGTCATCCAGGGAGAATTAACATTAGGGTTGAATCTGTTTGTTTGTTACCTAAGCCACCATGTAACGGTTACTCAAAAGGGTCCTAATATCACAGAATCCCAGAATGTGAGGGGTTGGAAGGGCCCTGGAAAGCTCATCCAGTGCAATCCCCCCATGGAGCAGGAACACCCAGATGAGGTTACACAGGAAGGTGTCCAGGCGGGTTGGAATGTCTGCAGAGAAGGAGACTCCACAACCCCCTGGGCAGCCTGGGCCAGGCTCTGCCACCCTCACCCCCAACAAGTTTCTTCTCAAATTTAAGTAGAACTTTTTGTGTTCCAGTTTGAACTCATTACCCCTTGTCCTACCATTTGTTGTCACTGAGAAGAGCCTGGCTCCATCCTCCTGACACTCACTCTTTATATATCTGTAAACATGAACAAGTTCCCCCTCAGTGTCCTCTTGTCCAGCTTCAGAGCCCCAGCTCCCTCAGCCTTTCCTCACACAGGAGATGCTCCACTCCCTTCAGCATCTTGGTGGCTGCGCTGGACTCTCTCCAGCAGTTCCCTGTCCTGCTGGAACTGAGGGGCCACAACTGGACACAAGATTCCAGGTGTGGTCTCCCCAGGGCAGAGCAGAGGGGCAGGAGAACCTCTCTTGACCTAACTTAAGCTGAATGTGCGGAGAAATATGTATTTGATGTGTTAGGGCTGTAGTAGGTTGCTGAACAGCTGAAAGTCTTGGGGTGCTGCTCAAGGAAGTTTAACATTGACTCAGCTAATATATTTCTGTAGTTTTCTCACAGCTTTTAGTTTTAATTCCCTTTTCCCTGAGCAAGAGGGGAGTGATTCATTAAACTGCCTTTGGAGCAGCAGTCCACTTTCTTTCTTGTTAGCTGTGAACTGGTACAGTAGGGACATGGCTTGCAGAATCGACTACAACAACCTCCCCTAGCATTTTATTGTTCTCTTTATGGTTCTTCTGTGTGAAGTTAAAATAATTAGTAAGTAGCATAGAGAACACTCTAGTAAACAGGAAATTAAAGCAGTTTTATTGCACAGCTTAATGGTGAAGTGCTATAGCTAGATACCTTAAAAATTCGAATGGTGATAACTAATTCCTTTTCCAGGAGTAGTTTAAAACTCAGCTGGATGATAATACTGCCTTACACCCACTCGGGATATGTGTGCTTTATTGCTGATAATCCACTGGGGGAGTGTTTAAAGGCAGTTATTTTCTTTTCTCAGTGTTGTGTGCAACTGCAGGATAAAATGTTATATAATCAGACATTTGAATTTAAACTACAAAACAAAAAAAATGCTGTTTTGCGTTGCAAGCCAAGCCAACTGTTGGGAGTTTTGTCAGCCTTGCTGTGCACATCAGCACAGGCCATCTTCATTTGTCATGTTTCACATCTTCCAAGAGTAAGCAATGCGAACTGCATCCTTATGAAAGCTCTGAATCCTTTGGATCAATGCTCTGCTGTGCTATTAATGTTATATTTTCAGTCATGTCTTGTGGAGTGTGCTGAAGAGGAGACATTTGAAACTTCCTTGCCTAGAATTGGGTGGGATATTTTCTTTCTCATACTCTGAAGTAGTATCAAGTGTGCTTGGAGTGTTAATTTTTATAAGCAAAGCTAAAGTCCAGTTAAATTATAGCCAAGCTGATGATTTGGTTTTTCCAGTCTCATTTTCTGCCTTCCCTTTAAGTTAGATCGTATTAAATAGAGAACTTCCAGATATTGTGTGTTTAGGCATTTCAAGAACTGCTTTGACAACATCTTTGCGTGTGCATTTAACAGGTAGATAACCTTGTTTCCCTGTTGGCTTTACCTATTCTGATAGCAGTTGAATGAATGTGGAAGCCATATGGTTGTTCTCCTTTAGCTTTATCTGCTGCATCTCCAGCCAAACCCTTTAACTTTTATTTTATTTCAGGAATGAGTATGGATCTCATTGTTAAAGGGGTGATATTTTCACATGGGAACTTGGTCTTTTTTGGGGGAGAGTGTTTTGGGTATTGCCTGTGCTGGTAGGAGTTCAGCAAACCACCAGTTGATCCCCCTGGAAAAAAAGACCTTACCTTAGAAGGCATCTTAATAAGCCAACTTTAATTAACATAATTAATTTGGCCTAAGCCAAAAAGTTCCAGTGCTAGCAGGTTCTTATTTGCTTGACTGACTGTCATGTACGTTTAAAGATGATAAAGGCATAGCAGGATGCAACAGTGACTTTTAACAAACACACTTTGAAATTCAGTTATTTGCAGTGTCATTAAGAGGGGGTTGTGCAGCAAACTCAGACCTAGAATATTTCCCAGGCCACCTTGTAATACAGAGCGCTAATGAGAAATAAAACAGGAGAGTATCTTCTCTAACGAACATTTGTACTCTTTTTTAGGTATTGCTCACAGGGACCTGAAGCCTGAAAACATCTTGTGCGAATCTCCAGAAAAGGTGCCTCTCTGCTCTCTGAAGTGTATTTTTAACTTGCTTTCCAAAGACAGCCCTCACATTTTGTCTTTCTCTTCTTGACGACTTTTTGAACCCATTAGTGATCTTCAACTATATTTAATAGAACTGTAGCCCAAAAGAGACTAAATTCTTCTGCGAGCTGTAAAAGTGTTGAGCATCTTGGCTAGGAGATAAAAAGCCAACTGGCAATTACAGCTTAGCATCTCATCTGCTCTGAGGCAGCACCCACATGGACAAGCAATGTTTACAGGCCAACTGGTCATGACATGTAGTTCCCAAAGTGCCCCAGTGTGTACTGGCACTTGCCTTGTCAAATAACGAAAGTAATGTGATAGGGTCAGGTGCTGGGGATGTGGGAGCAACTGGGGTAGAGGAGGCAAATGCAAGTGGAATATACATGTAAGAGACTGGGTTTCGCTGGTCCTCCTGCTAGAACAATTTGTGTTTTCTCCTGGGGTTTTCCACATAGTGCTGTATTCATATATATTGCATTAGTCCCAGCCTTCTGGACCTCTTACTGTTTTGTCTTTGTGTGTAGGTATCACCAGTTAAAATATGTGACTTTGATCTTGGTAGCGGGGTGAAGCTGAACAGTGCATGTACTCCAATAACTACTCCTGAATTAACAACGCCGGTAAGACACCTGCTGTGGCTTCATGCTTTTTCTCTTCTACCATCCATCTATTTCTCTTATCTACAGAGGAGAGCTTTCAAAGGGCTTACTGCAACTGCACCAGGAGTCAGTAGTTCATTTAAAGTGGTTTTATGTGTAGTAAATGCTGTCTTGGATTCGCAGTCATAAGACAAATACACAAAAGCACAGGAGGTCATCGTGTTAATTCTCCTGTTGGCCAGAAGGTAACACATTGTCTTTTACCCCATCAAATGAGGAAGCTTTTCATGAAGCTTGTTTGGGCTGAGTTTGAACCTTAGTTCTGTATTCATTTCCCCATATTTGGGTTCTGTAGCTGAGACCCATGTGCTAAATACAGTGCAAGCTCTGTAATCAGTGTGTGGCTTTATAAAACACACTAGTTTGAAAAACTACAGTGTTATGCTAATCTCACTGTTTTGGAGGAATCTGTTACAGAAATCACCTCCCATAATATACCTATTTACTTTCTGAAAAGCCGGATAAATAATGGATAAGATTTAAAAACCTGAAATATGTAAATTAACACTTTGACGCTGTATAAAGGATCACAGATTCATATGGAACAGCTTATGATTCTGCTAAGGAACAGTAGGAACTCTTTTGCCTTCTATTAGGTCTCTATAGTCCTTATATCTGCAATGTGCTATTTTTTTCCTATGCAGCATGCTCACAAGATGTTTCAGAGCTCTTGGCAATTCCATTTAAACTTTGAGGGATGCTGTCTGCTATAAAGAGAGTGAAATGATGAACTTGAGTCTTGCTTTGATTTGACCCTTCCTTTGAAAACTTGTGTGAATTCAATTCCCTAGTGTGGGTCTGCAGAATACATGGCACCTGAGGTGGTCGAAGTCTTCATGGAGGAGGCCACGTTCTACGATAAGCGATGTGATCTTTGGAGCCTGGGAGTGATCCTGTACATCATGCTCAGCGGTTACCCCCCTTTTGTGGGCAACTGTGGCGCAGACTGTGGCTGGGACAGAGGAGAAGTCTGCAGAGTTTGCCAGGTGAATGCACCTGCCCTGGGCATTTGTGAGAGTGTAGTTTGCCCTGTGAATTTAAGGTGTAAGACGTGCCATAATTCCAACAGCAAAGAGCTGTGTCTGTAACCCAACCAGTTATCTGGGAGGACAGGCTGTCACTGAGAAGTGATGGTGGTAATATCGAAGCTGAGTGATGATACCTCTTTCTAAGGTAAGATTTGGCAACTGCCTCTTTGTCCTCTTGATGTGAGGTCTCAGAGCTTCTTGGTGTCCTCTCTGTCACCCTGCGATCCTCCTGTGTCCTGTAATTCTCGATGTAGTTTATGGTACTCACCACAATTCCTCAGATAAAATCTGAGCCCCAGGGGAGTCTCCACGCAGGGCCTGAATTTATTCTACCTGAAAACAGAGTACATTGGCCACACTGTTATGGGGAGGCTGGGGGGAAGCTGTTTTCAGCAGACAATGTATCGTGTCCATCTTAAGATGTGCTGAATCAATCTATGAAGCTGCCCATCACTCTGCTGACTCCATAAGGTGACAGGATGATTTCAGTTGTCACCCCCCATTTTAGGCGGATAAAACTGAGTGAGAAGTCTTCTGGTTGCACTCTAGTTGCTATTTAAATTAATTTTCCTCTACTAGAACAAGCTTTTTGAGAGCATTCAAGAAGGCAAGTACGAATTTCCTGACAAGGACTGGTCACATATATCCTCCGAGGCCAAAGATCTTATCTCAAAGTTGCTGGTTCGTGACGCCAAAGAACGACTTAGTGCTGCTCAAGTTTTGCAACATTCATGGGTTCAAGGAGTACGTATCCCCTTTATATTTAAGGGTTATTCTTATTCCAAAGCAATAAACAAGCTGTTAGTTGTCTCTAAACTTTTAATAGAGACATTGTGTGTTTTAGTGCTATTATCTTGATTAATTTAAACGATATACTGTGGCTTTATTCTTTCTGGAACTCTGTATGGTAAATATTTGGATGCAGTTGTCAAGCTTTAAGTGTTTGTGTATGTGGTTTGTGTGTTTGTTTTTGGTTTGTTTGTTTGTTTTTTTTAATTAATGCTTTATGCATTTTAAATGGCTTTCTTGTGACTACCAAGCACTGCAGTACACGAATTATGATGTTACTCTTTAATACAGTAGTGTAGGAGGCTGGTAGACAGAGTTTTAAAAGAGCAGCAGACTCCTTTTGCTTTAGTTCTCGAGGAAGGAAGGGATAAACCCTCTGGAGAGTTTTCAAAGCTTTAGTCTTGTACCTGCAAACTGTGGTATCTTGTGAGGGGAGATGGGTTATGAAATGTGCCAACAGTGATTTGTAAACCAACAGTGATCTGTAAACCCACAATGAATTAGTTTATGTGCAATATCAATTAACTGTAAAGATTTGGGCGAGTCACCCATTTTTAATCACTCTTTTGGGAAAGCTTGGTTCCCAGCTGCTAATATGTAACTAAATTTTCTTATCTGCTTCTTTTAGCAGGCTCCTGAAAGGGGATTACCTACTCCTCAAGTTCTTCAAAGGTAATTTTTTCTTTTGGTAATGTCTAAACTTGGCCAAGAATCATTACTGAAAGAATGTGGAGAGATAGGAAGTGACAAATCAGGGGGCAAGATCCCTGGCTGAGAGTGGAACTTGATAAATGTGCAGCACTAATTTCATTAAGAACATCAGAAATATTAAAGCTCTGATTTAGCTTTGTGATCTAATCTTGTTTGTTTGTGGGAAAGGCGTTGGGGAGGATTCCTGTGGTGCGCTGCTAATCTCACACAGGAAACAATGATGGGTTTGGCAGTTTGCTGCCCAGGAAGGGGGGCAGAAAAGGCACGAAGGCGTGTGTTATCCAAAGAGACTGCATTCTGATGGGTGAATAATCACCGTATCCACAGGCTCAGATCTGACTTCTATTGTAGGTGGTGGTAATCACAGTACCAATTTAAGTGTGAGCAGGGCAAACCTCATTTAAAGCAGTTTGATGGTAGATTCTGAATGCCAGAGAGCCCGAGTCACACATCTGTGTTTATTTCCATGTCTGCCACTGGTGATTCCAGGTGGTTCATCCCATCAGAAATACATTTCCTTAAGCCAGATGTGCAATTGTAGTAGGATTGCAGTACTCCAAAGCAAAAGTGTTGCCTCATATGCCCATCCTATTTTAACATATAGAAATTAAGCGTGGCATCTCAGGTGCCTTCCTGGGTTTACATGGAGAGTTCTTGGCAGAACGAGGACTAGAACTGTGGCTGTTTCCAAAAACCCAGAGTGGTTCTTATGTATTGCTGGCCCTTGCAATGAGGAGAGATGCACATATCAACTGGTCATCTTGCCTGCTGAGTTGATGTTTTGATAGGAGAAATAAAACTACCTGAAAACAGATATTCTGCTGTGAGGGCAGACAGGTGAGGCGACCGTGTGTGTTGTAACCGCTTTCTCCTTTTCCCTTGAAAGGAACAGCAGCACAAAAGACCTGACGCTTTTTGCAGCCGAGGCCATAGCCCTCAACCGCCAGTTGTCTCAGCACGAGAACGAGCTCAGCGCAGAGCAGGAGAGCTTGGCCCACGCCGTGTGTTCCATGAAGCTTTCTCCTCCGTCCAAGTCCCGCCTCGCCAAGCGCAGAGCGATGGCGCACGCCACCAAAACCAGTGACTTTCAGCCAGTTCCCCATAAAGCCTTTTAAATTTCTTTCTTGCTATGGATTGGCAAGAACAGCCTATGTTCTTATTTGGATTTTCAGTGCTGATAAAAGCTTCTCTGCTTCTGACTCTTTGATTAGAAGCTTGCTCTTGCGATGTGACTTGTAACTTTAAGGGGACGGCTTTTTATGGGAAAGGTTTTTGCCTGTCAGATTTGGTGCATTAAGATAATTTAGCTGATCTTTTTAAACTGGAGAAGATGGGTTTGCTGCTGTATCATCTGAGGCGATAAATCACCAAGCCTTCCTTATTTTCTTCTTAGAAGAGCATGCTTTAAATGCAAACTTGAAAACATCAGAAAGAATAATAGGCTGTCTTGCTTTGGCTGGCAGAGCCTCATGTCTCCCTGCCTGTGGTTCAGCAGCAGGGGCTGTTTTCAGCCAACAGTGCCCTTCTCTCTGTAGTCTCAGGACACAAAGATGATGACGGAGTGAATTTCTGTCTCCGTTACCTTCATTGGGCTTAAATATATGAGGATGATACTGTAAAGGTGTGAAGATTGCTCAGGTTTGTAGAGATGAAAAGGACTGGGGCGCTTTTTCACCCTGTTGATAGTTTGTGTGTGGATGAAAGCTGGGGGTGTGTTATTTCTTTACCTGACAGCTCTTTGTTCTTAACTAGAATGTTCTCCATATCATCTTTTTTTGTGTGTGTGTGTCCCCTTCCCTGGCATTTAGTCTTAAGTCTGATAACCACGGTATAACGTACTGTTCATATAATAGTTTATATTTAGTATCTGGGGTTTTTTTTCCTATTTTAATGCTATCTTCAGTTACACCTTTCTGTAAACTCATATTTCCCCAGGTCCTTTTGTGTGTGTTACCTGGAGTTCTTAATGTGAACGAACGGTCTTCAGTGAACTTTGGCATGTGAATAATGTGGGATCATGGACTGCAGAGGTACATCTGTACAAAATCGGTGCTGCAGCTGTTGCGTTCTGGCCCCTGCAGTGATCTCAGGCTGGGTGTCTTCCAGTTGTAGTACTGCGGTGCACAAGGGGTCACAGTCATTTGGAAGGGTACCAGCCAAAAAGCTGAGGATTATAAGTGACCAAGGTGACGTGTCCGTGGACAAGGACACAGATGTTGAGCACTTTCTGAAACATAAGCTGTGAAAAATCGGGCCGCTAAGATGCCTGACATGATGCACCTTAAACTTGCCAGCTCTTTCTAAAACCCTTTGCCAGGGCATTGTGTGGAGAGGGGAGGAGGAGGCCCCCAAGCGTCAGCACAAAACCCTCCCGAGCAGAATGAGAAGGAATAAAGTAGCAGATCCAGCAAGCGCTTGGAAATGGAAAGGTCAAAGCTGAATGTCTTTGCATTCAGCGTGGTTTTACATTATCTTTTAGCAGTGTGCATACAGCTATTTTTGTACAACATGCTTTATTTTATGACTAATACTAAAGCTGTTATTTAAGAGATTTTATACTTTGTGCCAGTGGATTATGAAATGTATTTTGCTTTGTTTCTATTAAAATGCTTGAAGTTATGAATTTATCACATTTGGCAGTTCTGTGTGGTTTCTTCCTCTTGATTTTTTGGTGACAGAGAAAAATAGAGAGTTAGTTCCTTCTCTGTGTGACTTGGATTAAGACAGTTTAAGTCTGTGAACACGAAGCATAGCTCCCTCTTCTATGGCTGCATTGCTTTATCAGTCTCTGGGGTCTCCTGTAATCTCAGCTTTCTCAAGGTTAAATTAAGATATGACTGCACAGAGAGGGCTGGAAGGGATCCTGTGGTCTTTTTGACTTTGATAAGAGATCACGTAACTAAAGGCCAGTGGATTCAGGAACTTACCTGCACTGTCACATTTCATGTTCTTCCCTTCGATTTGTGTATAAAGCAAAAATCCTGAAGTGTGGCTGGGAGTGGTGGCACGAAGCAAAATACTTCTTTTGGATGGAGCCCTGAAGCCTTTCAAACTCCAGAAGCCTGAGCAGCAGCATTAGCGTGGAAGTGTGAAAAGGGGACGTAAACGGTGCTGCTTGCCTAGAGACGATGGGATCTGGTAGGTTTGTTCCAGAGCTGGTAAGTGGTCCTGTGCAGGTTTTGCTCTGCACTTGCTGGTAGAGGCAGCCCCAGAGAGTGAGTTTGTGGAGCCAAGACCAAAGCTGCTCTTCTGTGTTCTTGGGTGAACTCTTGGTCTGGACAGTCAGTCCTTTCACTCGCCCCCCTCCCTCTTTCCAAAACCCAGCCTGGAAAGTGAATCCAATGCATGTGTCTTCTGGACAGTGTGGGGGGGTGGTTTGAAAAAGCTGCCTTGCCAGCCAGATTTGCTTTCCCTTTGCAAAAGAGAGTGAAATATCCAAAGAAAACCTTAGTTCAGGGATACCTGTGCCATTACCTTGGGCTAGTGGAATTGCTAAGTGAGCAAGCACCCCTCAGGGCTTGACGCCTCCTCCTGCACGAGGAGAATGCTCCAGGTGTGCAAAGGATTTTCACACTGGTGTATGAAACTGTGAAAGTGCCCAGCAGGACTTGCACTGAGTGGTTAAACTTTGCTCTTGTAGTTTATTTTTGGAGGTCTGTGGCTCAGAGTTTATAATGGAGTTTGGGGAGGGTTGTTTTGCTGGTGAGGTTGGATACAGCGCTGCCCAGTGCCCTGTGTGCCTGACATCGTCGGGTCAGCCCGTCTGTGACAAAGATGGTGGGTTTGAGTTCCTTTCCCAATGAAGTCTGAACAGAGCAGGGACCCCAAAACAGGTGGCTGGCCCTTTATTTGTCCTCACTTTCAAAGGAAATCTGCTGTATTTGCATAAAATGCTTTTCTTTGGGCTGTGCTTTAAACCATCTCTTTCTCCTTCCATCTTCCTCCTGGGCAAGAGAGGTAGCGGAGAGCGGTGGAGACCTTGTGGTGGTGGTACAAGAGTGATGTTCCAGTGATACAGCTCTTAGACCTTTCCTTGTCTTAAAATAAGTGAGATCCATCTGCTGGTCCAACAGTCTCGCATCACAGATGCCTATTTCCCTCTGGTCTTTATCTTTCAAAGAGAGTTCAGCTTTCTTTCGATATTTTATCCCCAGAAGGCCAAATTTGATAGGTCTTCATGATGCTTTTTTCATGTTGGTGGGGAGGAGACACTTGTTTGTAGGTGGGAAATCACTAATCCAGAGACTCTGATCCATCCTTATGAAGCAGAGCTGGATTTGCTCTTGTGGCCTGAAGATCTCTTATTTGGGCAGCCTGTATAACGTGAGTCCCCCTCATTTCTGAATCCCACCTGGGTGAGCAAACGGAGGGAGAGGCGTCAGTGTGATGGAGAGGGGGTGATTTCGAGCAGACAGCAACCAAACAGAATGAGTCTCAAAGTACCTTCCCTCTGTCTCTTAGGACCTGGGGGCACAGGATGCTCTGCAGGACTTTGCTGCCCTTTAGGTGCAATATTAAACAAAGTACATTCAGCCTTGTGCTTCCCAGTGCAGTTTCTGCATTGTTGGGTCTATGAAAGGAAGGTCCTGTTTGTCATTATGTGGTATTTTCTTCTGCTCTCTCTTCCTTCCCCATGTGTTAATTGAATCCTTAATCAAGGATGGCAAGATACAGGTTTTGGGTGTTTATTTTTGAGGGCCGTGGGTGGGTTGGCTTTCAAGGTAGGGAGCAGCTTGGTTAATTTTCAAAACTAATAATTTCCTTTGGGCCACTCCAGTGGCAGCAACAGGCTTCAAATTTGGCTTCCATGGAAACATACTGCCATGGTAACGGAAAGGCCTGACAATCCTCAAGAAATATTTGCTTGTATGCTTCCTTGCCTCCTTCATTCTGTTTCCCATGCGATGTGTGTGTTTGGTTACCCCTGCCAGACTCAACTGGTGCATTGAAAAACCTCTAAGCGCCGAAATGGGAAGAAAACAAAAAAGAGTTGTAAGAGCAATGGCATTGTTTGCAAAAAAATCTGTTGTAAGTCTGGAGGGATATGTCACTGAGCCACAAATTCCCTTCCAGTGGGAAAAGAATGCTAGAAGAAATGTTTCATCCTTTGATTAATTTGTAGGGACTGGCTGGCATGGGCTGGTTCAGGGAATCAGACCCTGCACCCAGTCCAACGTCTGTAATATTGAGGATGGTGAGAACTGACTGATCCAATGGTTACAGAATCCCAGGATGTCAGGGGTTGGAAGGGACCTGGAAAGCTCATCCAGTGCAATCCCCCCATGGAGCAGGAACACCCAGATGAGGTTACACAGGAAGGTGTCCAGGTGGGTTGGAATGTCTGCAGAGAAGGAGACTCCACAACCCCCCTGGGCAGCCTGGGCCAGGCTCTGACACCCTCACCATGAAGGAGTTTCTTCTCAAATTTAAGTGGAACCTCTTGTGTTCCAGTTTGAACCCATTACCCCTTGTCCTACCATTGGTTGTCACTGAGAAGAGCCTGGCTCCATCTTTCTGACACTCCCCCTTTCCATATTGATCCCCAGGAATGAGTCCCCCCTCAGTGTCCTCTTGTCCAGCTCCAGAGCCCCAGCTCCCTCAGCCTTTCCTCACACGGGAGATGCTCCACTCCCTTCAGCATCTTGGTGGCTGCGCTGGACTCTCTGCAGCAGTTCCCTGTCCTGCTGGAACTGAGGGGCCACAACTGGACACAAGATTCCAGGTGTGGTCTCCCCAGGGCAGAGCAGAGGGGCAGGAGAACCTCTCTGACCTACTGACCACCCCCTTCTAATCCAGCCCAGGATGGTGAGGCAGTGCTGGTGATCTGCCGTGTCCCTTCCAGCTGATTAGTTTGATGCTGGAGTTTCTGGAGCTGCCTGTCACAGCTACTTTCACACCAAGATCAGTTAGCAAAGTTTGGCAGGGTGATGAGCAGCCCCAGCTCAGCATCTTTGCTGTGATTCAGTCTGGAGCGGGAGAGAAGGAGGAACAGAGCCTCCTGAGATGTTTTGCTAAGTGAGAAGCAGGTGAGGACATGGACTCTGTGTGGCAGAGGGTGCAGAGGAGTTTGGTGCTTTTGGTTTGAGCTCATGGCCTAACCTGGCACCACATCTGATCAAACTCCTATGGCCAGTTACTAGGCATCAGTAAGTGTGTGTATAGCTGTGAATCTTCCCCACAGTTCCCTCACCCTAAATCATCACACTCTAGACTTTCAGAGACTTTTTCTGGCCAGCTGCCTTGAGACTCACAATGCCTGCACAGCCAGCACCACACAGCTCATGGGGAATTAAGAGTTGCCTCATTTATTTCCTGATTTTTCCTTTAATCTCCATTTTCACCCTATTCTTCCCCTTGCATCAGCTCTAGATCATTTGCTTAGCCCAGGGGTGCTCCTGCAGACTGACGTGACCTCAGCAGAATGGAATGGAATGGAGAAACAACTCATGGAGCTACATGTAGGAGGAGAGCAGACACAGGTTGGTGAATTGGGAATGTGGGAAGGGGTCAGGTCCTGTCCCCTTCAGTCAGAGAGCTGCGTTATAGGAATAATCCCAATACAAACTTGTCCAGCTTTAGAAGAGTTACTGGGGGTTATAAAAGGTGTATGTCTCTCTGTACTAGTGTCTTGCATGGCTTAACTGCAGCTGGTTAGACCAGTACACCGGGTTGTTTTGTGGTTGCTGTGCCTGCTGGTTTATATTAGAGACTAGAATTGCTTTTGGGGATACTACCTGATAACTTTGGGGATGCAAGAGCTGCAATGTCCTTTTGTTATGAGCAGAAACAGCTGTTTGCTGGAGAGCTGTGGGGATGGTCCCGCTTGTCACGAAGATTTGCCAGCTTTTGCTGGCGATGCCAACAATGCGGTTGCTTGTGGTGATGGTGGATGAAGCAGGTTGGCTTTTCTTCTCTAGCAGAGGGGAGCAGAATGAGAGAGAGAGGTTGCACTGGGCTGAAACAACAAGTGATGCTGGAGGGGGGTGGGCAGAAACAGCAACACTCAGCACTGTGGGGTGATCCGGGGTGACATACGCCTGTGACTGTCACTGAATTTCAGGGCCAGCAATTGCTATGTCGTTGTAAAATTAGTTATTCATCAGTGTAACAGCCTGCAACTTCAGGAAGAAATGAACAGCGTAATAAAGGAACCCTTCAGAGTGGGGAAAAATTGAAGAGAAGGGGATGAAGTCATTTGCAAGCATCCCATATCCAGAATGGAGAGACATCTCACTGAAATTCCCTCTTATTTTCTATCCTACCCCCTTGCTGCCATTTTCAATCACTGCCGTTTTCCTCTTGCTGCCTTTGGCAGATCTAATTTCTTAGTGATTTCTTCCCTCTCTGACACTGTTTGACTTTCTCTCCTCCTGCCTCTTGTGGAGCCGAGTGGCTTTTTTTGGAGGGGGGGTGGGTAAAGGAGGCAGCTTTGCTAAGTGCTTTGTTTTACAACCATTTTTGCTTCTGTCCCGCTCTGTCCCAGCAAGTCTTTCAGAACAGGAAACCTCTCTGGCATATAAATAAGGTTCTGCTGCAGTCACAGGTTGCAATTATGAATTTATAAGGGAAGCGATCAGATTAATTGAGCAGCAGTGGGAGTGTTCAATTACACTGGCTTCTGATTAATTACCCTTTGATGGACCATGTCAGCACACTTTGTAATGCCAAAAGCATTGCCTGAGGTCTGTGGAACAGAAAGGCCTTTGCTTTAAGCAATGGAAAAGCCAAATGTGTCTCAAGACTAATAGATGGTTTCTCCCCTGCCCTTTTGTTACAGCGGGAAAAAATTGACCAAGTGTCATCCAAGTATTTGAAGCCATTTTGGATTATTTGCTTTTGATTATTAAAGAAATGGTGTGATGGAGGGGATTTTTATGAAACCAGATGGCAGTTCCTCTTGATACGGATGTATCTGCTGTCCTCAGTGCAGAATTGCGAATGTACAGCAAAATGCTCATCTGGAAGCAATCATGTTATATTTTGGTTTTGTGCTTTCCCTCCACACATGTTATCCCAAAGGATGGTGAATCTGGGGTCCCTGGGGAAGATGCTAAGCTGGCACTGGAGCTGCTGCATGGAATGTTGTTCCATCTGGTCAGCCTGTGTCTCATGGCTTCCCTGGAGCCTGTTACAGGGCTGGAAATGATGAGAGCCCTCCAGCTTGATTTGTCAGCTGGAAATCAGGGCTACTTACCTTTCCCACCTTCACAGCCACATAGAGATGCCGTGAAAGGTCTGGGCTGTTGCAAAGGCTGGAGGAGAGCGTGAGGAGAACATCTGAACACATCTGTAGCCACTCTCTGCCCCTTAGTTCATGCAATGACCTCGTCTTCTGGTGTAAATATCTCTACTTTTCTAAATGTTATTCCTTGTATTCACATTCCTTCTCAGCCTTTACATGTCCTGGTAAACACACGGAGCCTGTTGGGTGGGAAAAGCCCCCAGTCTGACTCCGGCTGTGTGCACTAGGGTCTTGCACACCAGCACTGATGCTTCCCTGCTCCCCAGAAATCTCTCGCCCAATTATGTCAAGATTTCTCTTGCATCTTGGTATTTGCAGCCACTAACTTGCTTCTGCATACCCAGTGCTTTCCTCTCCTCTGAGAACGAGAGACCAGAAGTTGAGTCTTTACTCTTACAGCAAAAATTGTAATTGCTCCCTAATGGCATTGCTGTTTGCTATTGGATTTCAGCCCTGTTACATTACTGAGGTGCTCAGCATCGTGCTCGTGATATTCTGGTCAATTAAAATAAGAAGAACTCTATAGCTTATGAAGTTTCATAGAACTCATTGCCTTTTGCCTTAGCATAGGAAAGATAGAGCTGTAAGAAAAAGCAGAGATCTTATGTGCATGTGTTTTCTGTTTTCTTCCCTGTCTCTGAGTCTGACAAGTCCAATTTGTTATTTTCTGCCTTGGATTACCAGTTGTAATTGAAATCCCACAGTCCCTGTTTCTGAACCCTTCAAATAACACCCTTCTCCCCCCATTCCCACTCTGCTTCTGGAGCATGGACACTTCCCTTTGCTCTCCTCCGCAGTCCAGTCTGCTCACTGACTTCTTCGATTGAGGACTTTGTTCTGTAATCTGGTGGCATCTCCAAGATGCCAACTCTGTCTTACCTCTCAGGTGGATGAAATCTCTTACCAGAGGTTGTCTTCCCAGTCACCTCCCTCAGGACTTAATATTGAGATCCTGCTCACATGCAGGTACCCACCAATATGAGAGTCCTCAAGGTTTTGACCAGCACCTGCTGGAGCGAGTTCAGAAAATGGCATTGAAGCTGGTGAAGTGTGTGGAGAACAAGTCTCACAAGGAGCAGCTGAGGGAACTGGGGCTGTTTGGCCTGGAGAAAAGGAGACTGAGGGGAGACTTTATCACACTCTATGACCACGTCTTTGTAGCTGTAGCATGGAGGGTGTTGGTCTCTTCTCCAAAGTAGCAAGGGATAGGATGAGAGAAAATGGCCTCAAGTTGCACCAGGGAAGGTTTAGATTGGATATTAGGAAAAATTTCTTCACAGAAAGGATTGTGAAGTGTTGGAACAGGCTGCCCAGGGAAGTGGTTCAGCCCCCATCCCTGGAGGTGTTTAAAAGACGTGTAGATGTGGTGCTTAATAACATGGTTTAATGCCAGTGTTGAGTTAATGGTTGGGCTCAATGATCTTAAAGGTCTTTTCTAACCAAAATGATTCCATGATTCTATTCTATCAATAATTTTGTTCCTGAATCAAGTGCTTTTCCTTTTCAGCTTACATGAGAACAGAAGCGAGGCAATCCTGACTTTCCCATCAGAGTTTTTGGTGCAGCTTGTAGCTGTGAGAGCACAGGCTGCCACATGTCAGCTCCTCTTGCCTTTGGCACACGGAAGGCACCGCACTACTCTCTCATGGGTGGTTAAGCTCTTCTGAATCACACGGTATTTATGACACAATATCTATTACATAATAAGAACACACACAAACTATTAGTGTGGTGAATTGTTTCAGTGTTTAAAGCCTGTGGCTGGATATGGAAGATCTCCACCACCACTAGTTACTGACAAACTGCACATAAATAGATCCCTTACATTATGGTTTCGGAAAAATTTCCCGCTTGGGCTTCTTCGTTGTCGGTCCAAGACAGCAATAATACAGTCCAATATCTGAATTGTGAATGCCTGCTTCCGCACAGCCATTCAGCCTTGCCGGAGTTCCTTAGATGGCTTTCATCCCAAACTGAGTTTCGAGGAATGCTGCCAAACTTTTCCAGTAGCACCAAAGTCAATAAGCTTCCCTTCCCACTCTAGTAGCTGTTTTTCCCCTTTCTTTTCTTTCTTGTCGTGTGTTTTTTCTTCTGTTGAATAATTCAGCTAATAGCCTGGCACTTGAGAGCTGTGTTCCCTAATGAGGGAAGCAGCTTGCCAACTTTTTATCTTTCCAGTCCTTTGACTGCAAACCCAACATCATTAACAAATCACCGTGGAATAGCCGTGGAAATACAGAACAAAATGTTGTTGTCTTAACTTAAGTGGGCAAGAAAGCAAAAAATAAACAGAATGAAAGAAACCCAAGCCCTGCACGGGAAAACGAGTTATGAAAGTGAAGTGTGCGTGAAAGGAAATGGTGATAATACAAATCTCTCTGCAACCTCATTTTGTCTCGATATCTGCAAGCGGGAAAGCTGTATTGGAGAAAGGTTGTTAACTCATTGAAGAGACATAGTTGCACTAATTCAAAGGATGGGTGTAGGTGTATCTGTTGGCAGATCTACTTTTTTCCATGTTTACAGAGAGTGGGTTTTTTCTGATTGTTTTACGGTCCATGTGACACAGACGGGATTTAAACAAAATAAATACGTGATGACTTTATGGACAATGCATAATCCCCTTTAAAATAGCATTGAGATGATACTGGCTTGCATTCGTTCAGATCAAGATTCACACTGACATGTTTCAGATGAATGTTTAGTCTTTGGCGCTCCCTGTGTTTGTTCTGTCCTGGATCTCTACCTCTGCTCTACCAGAGTGGGGTTCAGCAGCTCCAGGTGCCTGCAGAGTCCTGCTTGGCCTCCAACCAAATGAGGATATTTGGAATGATGTCCCTTATCTTCCTTGCAGGACAATAACAGCCATAATTTGGGAATCGGGCAGAAATGTGAGCTGGATGAGAAGCAGGAACCTAAATAATGTGTCCCCACATGCACAAGGTAAGGATGGTCACATCATGGTCTAGGTCCACTTCGTGTTCACCTAAATGATGCTCTGGGAGCAGGGCCCTAAACTTGATATGAATCTCATTTTGATGGTAGATACTAAATATGCAGCTGAAATACTCCCAAAGAATAGTACCTGAACATCATGTCAGTAGCAAATACTCTTCGGTTTTGTGTTAAATTGGTGCTGAAAGCTTTTATCACTCTAGACACAAGCTGAAGCATTAGCATTGTGTTCTGTTGCAATAGAATGCAGGAGCTGGCAAAGCACAAACAGAAACAAGGGCTTGGGAATGGACTGATGTCTCCCACCAAAGACAAACATCTACCAAGATGCTGGTCAGAATGTCCAACAGGCTTCTGTCCCTCAAGGATTTGGTAGTGAATTCCATTGAGAACTGGCTGCATGTCTAATAATGGTTTGGTTCTCAACAATTGTCCTCAAGGAATAGCTATTTTCTTGTTAAGCATCCGTTTAGCAGCAAGGGAAGGGCAAACGATGTCAACACATTAGTTTTCGAAGCAGAGATTTGTGTTCATGAAGGGAGCAGCCAGGAAATGAGAAAATGTAATCAATAGAGCTTTTCATCCACAGATATCAATGTTATTCATGTTTCAGGGATGAGGAAACGAAGACTTGAGAAGCTGATGTGGCTCAGACAAGTCCTCCCACCAGCCAGCAGCTCACCCAAGACCAGAACTCTCATCTTGAATCCCTGCCCAGGGAAATTCTGCTGCTGAACTAAAACTACACCAAGTGCTGAGTTCAACATCACTATCTTAACTGTGTGATGTTTGCTGTGATGCAGGGAAGATATTCATCTCAAGTCTTGAGACCAAATTCTCAGCAGTTGATATGTGCTGGGATGCTTAATGGGATAGAGATAGAGACTTATCTCAAATATTGACTTAAAAAAATGTACATCTAAAAACCTCACATATGGCAAAGGTCACTGTACGTGGCTCCAAGAGATTGTCCTGATCCCAGGAAGTGTATTTTCTAATTTCTTTCCTGTTTTTTTGTCAGCATTTACACAAAATGCAGAACACTGAGCTGAATGGCAGAGCTGGGCAAAATTTGACACTTCTGAATTGAGGTAAGCTGGCTTTATTGGAAGTTAAAATCCCACTCATCTAGCCTGTAATTGCTATTAAAGGGTCCTTTAAAGACACAAGGCTGAATTAAATTAACCTTGCTATATGGACATACAGAGAGCTGCACCAAGTTAAAGATCAGATGTGTTTTTGTTTGCACTCAAAGCCTGGAGAAGGGAAATAGAGACGAACAAAAATGGTGACAATAGAAAAATAAAGGAAAGCAGACAAAATGAATGACTGAGATCTCGTGGAGCATTGCTCAAAACGGCTCCTCAGGGAATGCAAATTGTTGCTCCTGAAAGGCAGCTCACCTTTCATTTGCATGGATGTATCGCTGAGCACCCTCCTCCTTGTTTATGATCTCTCTTCTGTTTCACATCAGTCTTAGCTGTTTCTTAGTCCATTCTTCAGTTGCTGTTGGCAGGAGAGAAGACACCCTTTTGTTTTGCATAGCAGGGATAGATGCGATATGAAGCCAGATGGCTGCCAAGATGAGCAATTGAGAGTGTCTGCACATTATTAATTGCAGCTGCTGTTCTCGCAGTCAGAGGTGATGGGAGGGTTCCCAGCAGCAGCCCCGAGCAGAGGGACAAAGAGGGAAATACCTTGATAGCATGTGATTACAATCCACTGGTATGGGGTATTCTCAACCCCACTCTGGGCTTAGGCTTTCATTGAACAGTGGGATAATAGGAATGGATTTATCCTCACCTGCCCATAAAGGTGATGGCCAGGAGCTCGCTTTGATGCACTAGTGTGATTCTGTTGTATTTGGTTGAAGCTGAACTGATTTTTGTTGTTTCTTGCTCTTCATTCTTTGTTTTCCTCTTACTGCTGAATTACATTACTAAAAATACCTAAAACCATATCATTTACTGAGCAGCTTCCTCTGCTTGTTCTTGTTCCAGGCACAAACATCCATCTCTCTCTAAACACCTCTCTCATCTGCCCAAATTAAGTTCCTGCTTCAAAGCAGAGCTTCACCTTTAGGGAACCTGTTATTCTGTAATCCTGGCTTGTCTCTTCCTGTGCTAACAAGGTAGGGGTCTAGTTTAGGAATGACTGAAGGGAAGGGTTGATAATCCTGCCATCCTCAAAATAGGAGGTTGGAACATCTTGGCTTCTTGCTGATGATTAGAAGGGCTGTTTTGAGTCAAGCTAAATCCATTGTAACTCTGCATCCTGTTTCTGGTGGTGGCCAAGAGGAGATGCTGAAGGGAGACATGTAATTACTATACTTTCCCTGCTTGTAATTCCCGAACTTCTGCAATCAGCATCTTAAGGGCTTCATGAACTGGAGGCGTGCTGTGCAGTCAGCAAAAGGCAGAGGTGGTTGTTGTCTTTATGAAGCTTGAAGAAGACTTGCTATTCCATGTTTCCTTCCTATCTGATTCACCCGTGACACAACACTCCTACAGTCTCATGGCTCAGAAGACAGGGTGAATTTTAGCTGAAGTTGTTTGTCTTGATTCAGGATGCTTCAGGGTAGGTCCTGTTGGTAATGGGTTTCGCTGCGTGTTATCTCCTTCAGCTGCAAATTTGCAAACTCTCTTCTTGATTTGCATTGGTAGCAGCAGTGTCAGAGTTTACTGGTTTGACTGTGACCTCTTAATGGAAAATCCTGCTCTTCAGGTAGAAGAAAGAAGCAACAACAACAAAAACAACTTGCGAAGAGTCCCTTGGAAAGGACCCTTTGATGAAGCAAAGTTGGCTTTTCGTATTTGGAAGCCTGTGGTGATGACAGTGACCCAAGATGGTATCTGACTGGTGACCACCCACTATCTGAATCCCTGAGAATGTGCTTTTTCTTCTGTCCATGTCTGCTGTGTGGCACACGAGTCTGTGTGTGAGGGTTATTGTGCCTCAGGCACCGCACACCTACCTGCTCCACACTTCAGGCATTTTGACATCTGGAATTTGGGGGTTTTCACGCTTGGGCTATCTGATTTTGGCCTTTTTGCACCTCGCTTCCTGAGATGCATGACTTACAGATGATGATGTTACTGTGTTGAAGGCATGTTGTTGCCTGGACTGTGTTTTTTGGGATGATACCAGGGCTTTTGTATTAGGACATGTCCAAGAGATCCCTGTGTTTTTTTCTCCAGAAGAAGCCTTCATGGGAGGGAGAATGAGCTGACAGGCAGTTTGGGATGGGATAAGGTACTTCTCCAAATGCAAATATAGGAGTTGTACACTGTCCTTTCCGTAGGACAGTGATGGGCTCAGTTACGCTCAGCGTGTTGGCTGTGCATAGAGCTATCTCTGTTCTGTGTGTCTAGGAGATCAAGTCCAATTTGGTTCTATTTCCTTAAAAAGTGTATTCCCCACATAATATATATTTATTTTTAAGATATATATTTAGTTACAGCCACGTATGCAATTACGTATGTTTTCTGTGCATGTGTTCGCACATACAATTGCTCTAATTCTGAGCATGGCTATTTCCTATCTGTTGTGATCTGACTACAGCAAAAATTAAAATAAAGATTAGATTAGTTGCCGTGGTAACAGCTGCCCCTGCCTCATATGACGCACAGATTCTGTGAAGCGAAGGAGCACATATCAATTTACACTCTTAATTTTTGGGACACTCAGGGCTCAGCTCTTCCCAGGAGGTCCTCAGATGACACCAAGTGCTATCTCCCTGTTGCCACTCAGCAGGCTCATCCTCTTCGACTTTTTGTGTTTCATAAGAGCTTCGGAGCTGCTGCCACCATCTCTTGGTAGAAACAATCTTCAGTTTCTTTCTTAAATAAAAAGAGCAGGAGGGTGATGAAAATTGTCTGGTCTGGGGGACAGCGAGGCTGTGAGAGGTGTATTTGCCCCCTTGGGAAAGGGAACAGCCAGGACCTCACAGAGCATCCATGTAGCAGCTGTGCATGGTCCAGAGTTATATGGCTAATAAGTAATTGCTAATCAGAGAGGGAGAATTGTCACGTAATATCAGCAGTCATGAATTAGCAAAAGAGGGTAACTGTCAGGTTTGCTAGGCTCTACGTTCATTTGTTCTCATGACTGTACATCAAGCTTTTAAATGTTTCTACTTCATATTAGAGAAAAATAAGCAGCCTTGAGTAGATGTAGTCAGACTAATCATGTCTTGTGGTGTGAGGTCTCACTTGTTACATCTCCCAGCTATTGGATCTTTTCAGGTGTAGGATGAGATGAATTATCAGGTCTGGAGGAGAAGAGCACGTGAAGAGATAATACACTTGCCTGCAGTTAATGATTGCTGCTCTATGTATTTCACAAGGATAACAGGTCTTTTTGATTCTTACCCATTTGAGGCATATCCATGCTGTCTTTCAACCTGCATCCTTGGTTTCTCCTCAGAATTTATTCCAGGGTTATCACCAGTCCCAAAGATATATCCTGAAAGGAGGTTGTAGCATGGAGGGTGTTGGTCTCTTCTCCCAAGTAGCAAGTGATAGGATGAGAAGAAACGGCCTCAAGTTTCACCAGGGGAGGTTTAGATTGGATATCAGGAAAAAATTCTTCATGGAAAGGGGTGTCAGGCATTGGATCAGGCTGCCCAGGGACGTGGTGGAGTCACCATCCCTGGAGGGGTTTAAAAGGTGTGTAGATGAGATGCTTAGGGACATGGTTTAGTGCCAGAGTGAGGTTAATGATTGAACTCAATGATCTTGAGGATCGCTTCCAACCAAAATGATTCTATGATCTTACAACATACAGCTGTGAGCCCACTGGTAAGAAAGGGGTGAGAAGGGAAGGTCTGGGGAATGTCTCTCCCTCCACTCTTCCCACATCATTTCTTATCCATTGTTCCCTGCTGCTTTTTGTGTCTGTCTCCCAAACAAAGTCATTTAAAGCCCTCACCTCCAGAGAAACCTGTTTACCTCAGGTGCATTACGTATCTGGTTCATCCACAAACTAAACAAGCCACAAACCTTGGCAAGGCATTTTGCAAAGGGGAAGTGGAAAATGAGTCTAATACTACCTTGTCCCTCTGTGTCTAGCTTCCTTGTAAAAATCAGTTTCTCTCCTCCACAACTGACGGACGTCTCTGTGGGAAACTGCAGCGGGTCTGTGGGATCCTTGACAGAAAATATGAGAGTAGAGATCAGCCTTGAGATATTAAGATTTACCCTTGAGAAGGATGGGAGTAAAGGAGTATCCGGAGAGAGGAGAGATGTACCCCTGTGAGAGAAGGGGATAGAAGAATAACATGGATGATAGAAAAATTAACCAATGAGATGTTAGTGCTGTAACTTGTAACCAATAGTGAAAAGACACATGAACTGGTAGAATTGTATAAAAATGCACTTGTAGCAATAAATGGCATCTATTACTTTCATCTTGAAAGAACCTGGTCCATGTCGTTTGTCCGTCTCAACCGCGACACGTCTCTCCCCACTGATCTATCTAGGATCTATCTAGCAATTCATGAACCCGGCTGATGGCAAACCTCAGTGTTCCCAGTTGGAAGCCCAGCTCAGGGTTTCTTGCTGCCTTCCCCAGGGATACAGACTGTGGCACCTGCTTGTCCAGCTCAGGGAGCTTGAAAGCTGCTCATCAGCTTGGTCAGGACTGGATCTAACTAGACTGTTTCTAAAGCTGGGATGGCAAACTATAGGTTCTTCTGAAACATCAAATCATTTGTTCTCCTGAGTTTCCTATGGAAAACCCATTAGGAAGAAGTTTGTGACTGTGGTTTAACATGCTGAAAGAGGACAAAATGTCCCGGCTCATACTGGAGAGGCAGCAGTACACTTCGAGAAGCCTGTGTTGCCACAGCTGTAAGAACAGAAATTTATTATGAATGCTAATTACATTAATTAAAGTTGTGCCGCTGTTTGTGAGAATGTTTCCAGTGAGGAATACAGATTTTCCTCATTGTTTTATTTCTGGACAGAAGCTGGAGGGGTGACAGGGGCCAAGTCTGTACAGCGCAAGAACATACGTGCTATGAGTCTTGAAATGCAATAACATGTGATGTATTTTTAAAATGCAGTCACTGAAAGCAGTATTCCTCTTCTTTAGACTGATTCCCTATGGATTCTGAGGCATGCAACACATGTTGGCTTTCTCCAGCATCCCTGACTTGAGCTGTGCACACAGATGCCTATACTGGGAACTGCTCTGTGCCTCAGTTTACCTCCAGTTTGAAGAAAGGAAATGGGATAACTGTTTTTCCTCTCTCTCCTTGCTTTATGTGGGATGTCCAGTCTTCAGAACCTTAGTCTGTGTCTTCATATAGCGTAACGCTATGCGACTGTAGCTTTTTCACTCTGATTGTAACAAAGCAATGTCAGTACTAAAGATGTGCTCCTCTGTATGGTCCAGGAGGAGCCCTGGACTGTGGAGAAACCCCTGGGGCTTCAGGGGTGAACTGGGCTGTTTATTGAGCTATTTCTCCTCCTTCCAGCCCCTGGTGCTCAGCTCCAACCCCAAGTGCATTTCTTGGGAAGTATTGCCTGAAGTTTCCTGGCACTTTGTTTTCTGGTACCTTCACAAACCTCCCACTGCTGTTTTGTTCTCTATTTCCTCCTTTCCCATCTCCAGGGCCTTACCACTAATAGCTAAAATAAGGCACCAGCTCTGAAGGGCCAAGGTCCTTTATTCTGCATGGCGAGGAGAGGGCAGCGGCTGGTGGCGTAAGTGGGAGGAATGGGCTGCTTCTTAACACAAGTGCTCTATTTATGGGCTGTGAAGGACTCCTGCAATAATGCAGAGTTCTGGATGTCTCCTTATGGGGGCTGCAGAAAACCTTGTCTCTTCTGCTTATGGCTTATTACCAAAGCAAACTATTGTGGGATGGAGTTTGTAGGAAATGTGGGAGTACCTGTGCCAGCTTGTGTCTTGCACTGATGCGGTTGCCTTGCCTGTCTTAGCACTGCGCCTGTGCAGAGCAACCTCAGTGTGCCTTGGCCTAGACCTTCTCGTTTCCTATCTAGATTCATTTGACAATAGCCAACTGTTGCTCTTCCTTCAGCAAGAGTGTTTCTCCCTCTCTATCTAGCAGTCTACTTTCTTAAGAACTTATATGAACACAACGTCCCTCCCAAACTGTCTGGGAGGCTCATAAGCTATTACAGATCCACATCCTCTTCTGCTCTGAGCATCGTGATACTTAATGCAAAAGCTGGAACAAGTGGAGGGGCCAGTTCTAGTAAAACCTGAAGTAAAATCTCCCTTTAGGAAAATGTCATTTGTAAAATTAGCAAAAGCTGATGCAGGGAGGAAGATGAGTGTGCTGTGTGCAGGGCAGCAATGCTCCTGTTTGCCTGTGGTCTTCAGTGCCTGACCTTGGTGTTGCATCTGTCTCACTAAATGAAGAAAACCTGTCCAGCTGCATCCCAGCTTGTGCTTCAAGGAAGAAGAGTGAAAATAATAGATTTTGAGACCAGAGAAGGCTTTGAGAAGACTTTTCTGCTGCCCCGAGGTGAGCTTGGTACATTAATAGGATAAGTACCTGTATTTTTGTACATGCAATAACTGTTAAGTGTCTTTACAAGCTGCAGATTCAGATAGATCCACTCTCAGCTTGTATATGGTTTACTACAGAGTGAGAAAACGAGGACAAAAACTTTATCAGCATGATATGGGTGAGGCCGAATGGTTGGAAAAAGAGCAGTTTTAGTCCTCAGTTCTACTAAAGCCTTGTGGTGTGACCCAACACAAGCCACTTCATCACAACACGTAAAAGAGGGGCAGAAGGATTTCGTGCTGTGGTCATGCTGAGCCCTGTGGGCTCACAAGACCTGACGGTGGGACACAGACGCTGGCTTTGCTCAGCAGAAGCAAGGGAGCAGGTAGCAAGATATTTTTGTTATCCTACGTGTTATCCCTCACTGCCACAGCACTTTGCTTCACCTCTGTTTCACTGTTCTAGTGGTGTTTAAAAGTCTTAGTGCAGCCACACTGCCTATCTCGCTGCCTAAATTTCCCCATTTCAAATGACATTCAGCTTTCTCTTTGTTTTACTACCGTTCCGTGGCTCAAAGATTTGAGTCTTTCCATCTTTCAGCCTGATAGTTTTCAGAGCAAATGTAATCTAATGCTTACAGAGGGTTTTCTCAGGCACAATGTGTTGTGCTTCCCAGCACAAGCTGTCTCTGTTGGCTCTAAACTGCCATAACAACGATCTTTAATCATCTTTCTTGTCCAGAAGATGAACCTGAGAATTTTCCTAACCCATGTCTGGTATGATCCCAGACTGGTTTCTATTTCCTACCCTTTTGTGATAATTACTTGGTGGTGAAACATGAGTGGAAGTTGTCTGGCTTCAGCGAGCTGGTGTTTGCTTCCTCTGATGGATGAAAACAGGAGGAGAGTGGGTGCAAAACACCAGGTCACACTGCTGTCACAAGACTTAGAGAGAAACAGCAGCTCATCTTCATCCTGAAATAATCGCTTGCAGAGTCAGAGCTTTCCGGGTGGGATGTATCAGCTGCTATCTTGGGAATCTTCTGAATCAGTGACCAAGCGGTCCAGGTGATGAGTATCCATTTTCATCTTCTTCTGCTTTCTAGTACCAGATCTTCACCAAAACTGTCACAAAGTCTTCCTCACTCTCATGGCATGTTTCCCCAGGCAGCCTCGCTCCACTCTTGCAGCCCTGGAGGCTCAGGGTGGTGGTGACCACATGTGAAGCAGAGGAAGGAGACCTGTTCTGGGTTACAGGAGACTGTAGGTGGGAGAGAAGGGAGGACATCAGGCCAGGACAAAAAGATGATGAGCCTCTGGGAGTGCTGAGGTCCGGCAGGACAGCGTGGGATGCTGTTCTGGGGTGAATGTCCTTGTTCAATGCCACAACTGTCTTCCCCCATCCCCACAACTACAACCAAAGGGGTTACTCTGGTTGGAGCTGATGGGAATTGCTGACCACAAACTTGTCTTGCTTCATTGAAAATAGGGGAGAAGGTGTAGACAAACAGCATTTCTCACACATCTGTGGGGTTCCAGGCTCTGGGGGTGGCACCTGGAAGTGCCTGGGTTATGGGTTTGGGTAAAGGGCTTGCAGATGGGACCACATGTTGCCTTTACTCCCTTGTACTCTGTGGGTGAGCTGAGCAGTTTGTTTTTTGACAGAAATTGCTTCTGATGTACTGAAATCAGTATTTGTCCTCGGCTGAACATAGAAGACCTGTGTAAGTGCCTCACATTAAGCCAGCAGGGGTTTGGATCCTGCAGTGCTGGAGCTGTGGGGCTCCACTCCAAAACCACCCAAATTACCTAGAAATAGTGTTTTGAGAAGGATTTAAATTACCGCTTGCCTGGCGGTGGTGCTGCCTACCTAAGGGAATTTGACAGAAAGCAAAAGAAAACGGGGGAAAGTGGCAGCTTGGGGTCAGTTTGCAAACTGGCCTGCAGTCAGTCTGTGTCCTTCATACCCAGATGAATTGCCCTCAGGCACTAGGTGTCTAACCCATAATGTTTGCTAGGTGTCCATGGGTGCTCAGCAGAGCAAATAAGGCTTTAGCAAGTGTCAGAAGCTGATACTTTATAGTGGATTGCTTTTCCAAATGAACTGAAGGCTGTTCTGGTCTCAGTCATGCCACTTTCTTCCCGTCACAAAACATCTAAACAGCCAAATAGCTTTTATTATTTATCTTTGGGGATTGTGACCATCCTTGAATGTCTAAAGCAGACTGAAAAACCTAATTTTTTTCTGCAGGACAGAAGACTTTGGTTTGGAGTGATGTTTCCATGTGAAGTAGATGCTCCTGAGCCTGGTAGCTGCTCGAGGTTGTCGGTGGGTTCTGCACTGATTCTGGTTTCTTTGAGCAGCTGCAGGAGACTTTGGGGATCGGTGGCTCTGGCCCGTCACACTGCCATGGACCGCGGGCTCTTTGGGAGCTCTGTAGCCATCTCAAGGCTCCAAGGTCTCTGCTGCAAAGCTGTGAACTCAGCCTTGGTTAATCCATATGTCAGCAAGCTGTGGAACCTGTGCTAGTCCTTGGTCAATCTAGGCAGAAAGGAGGTATGCCGTCTTTGCAAGAAAACCAGCTTAGATTTGTGGAACCTGAGATGTTTTGGGTGAAACCTTCTATGGTTTTCTTGGTGAAACAAGGGTTTGAATGACTTCTGTCCAGCTCTGCCTGGTTCTGCTACTCACATCTCTGCTCAAGGAACTGTGGTATCTGGTCCTGCAGTGCAAAGACGGAGCAGAGACACAGCTCCCTGCCTGGAAAAACTGGGACTTTCGATGTGGGTTGGTTCTTCTGGGTTCCTAAGTGGGTCCCCTGTGTGATCTACGTCCCTGCATTGTTCCTGTGGTGTTTTGTCTTTGGTCTGTGTGATCTCCTGATTGCATCGTGATTTTTAATGCCACTGTTGCAAGGATCTCCAAGTGTCACAGGACAGGAACAAGACACATTTTATGTTTAGTATTTTCTCAGTGAAACCAGCAGCTTTCCTGGCTGTATCCCCAGTCTTGCTGTTGATATGTTTCTCTCTGCTCCAGGCTAAAACCAGCACCCGTATAGTAGTCAGCTCCGAGATGATACTTGCTGGGCAGCCTTTTTAACAGATTATAGGTTGAGCAAATTAAAATCAAATGGAAAAGGAACGATAACAAGCAGAAGAGGTGGTTGCTGGCAGTTTTTCTGAGAGATCGGGGTGTTTAATTCTTGGCTGACTCAGTAATAGGCTGCTATTTTCCCCCATCCTTTACACTGACATCCTTCCCTCCACCTTGCAGCAGGGCGATCAGGGCTGGATGCAGGCGCCTGTGTGACCACATCTCTCTGCACGCTGAAGCGGGGGCTTGGAGCATCACCTCTCCCCAACCCCAGCATGGTGTATCTGACCCTGGCTGCTCATCACTACAGACCTGTTGTTATGGTGCTGCAGAAGCGGCGCTCTGAAAAGCCGGAGTAGATGCATGTGCCTTTGGCTGGGTCCAGCTGGCTCAGATCTGAATAGGTCTTAATTACTCTTTGTGGCTAGGTTTCCTTCAGAAGTGAAGGCTTACACGGGGCTGTTCATGTGTGTGTATGTGTTTATGTATCTCCCTGCTTGGCTCTTGTTTCTCTATCTGCTTTTCTCCTTTCTGTGATGAGATGTGTCCTGCTCTTGCTCTTCCTCTCACAGAATCCCAGAGTGTCGGGGGTTGGAAGGGCCCTGGAAAGCTCATCCAGTGCAATCCCCCCATGGAGCAGGAACACCCAGATGAGGTTACACAGGAAGGTGTCCAGGCGGGTTGGAATGTCTGCACAGAAGGAGACTCCACAACCCCCTGGGCAGCCTGGGCCAGGCTCTGCCACCATGAAGAAGTTTCTTCTCCAATTTAAGTGGAAACTCTTGTGTTCCAGTTTGAACCCATTACCCCTTGTCCTACCATTGGTTGTCACTGAGAAGAGCCTGGCTCCATCCTCCTGACACTCTGTCCTGCCTCTTGCTCTCACAAGGGTTGTGGGTACAGTTAGGAGCGCTAAAATCAAATGTCCATTTGGCTTCTGCTGAGCCAAATGCAAAGGCTACATCAAAACCTGAAACAGTGGCCATGGACTCTCTGCAGGGATGTGTGGGGCAATTCCCTCTGCCTTGGAGGGACCATCAGACAGGTTGGAAGCTCTGACACCTTACTGGCTTAACGCTAAGCCCCACAGGGATTCCTACCACCCCAAAAGATGCTTCTCTCCCTCCAGTTTTCTCCTCCTGCCTGTTTTTGAGAACAGAGTGAGCTCCCAGCCCACCCCAGAGTCTGTTTTCTGGAACTCAGCCTCAGTACCGAGAGCATAAAACTTTGCAGCAAGCCCATAAATTCCTGTGTAATGTTTCCTACACATCCTCCTGGATTTTACTGCAGGTTTTATTAATGCTTTCCAACAAACATGCCACTTGTGATATAACTAGCCAGTCACATTCTAACTGTGGAAATTTTATTGCACTAAATTGTTTTATTTTTATTTCTCCTGCATTTGAGTTCTGCTACTCCCTCCCCACATGGACACTTCTGTCACTTGACCCATTAGGGTCAACTTTATGTTGTTTATAAAACTAATTCATTGTCAGCTCAGTCTGTCTGCCACTGTATTTATTTCTCTGGTCATTCAGAGGTTTGGAGCAAAGAGCAGAGCAGGAGAGCTTATGGCTGAACAGATGAGCCGGGGAGACTGAGATGCTCAAAACGTAATTAACCAAGTTTTGCAGAGGGATGAGCAAGGTGCAGAGAGACTGGGTCATGCTGAACGTGCCACATGGGCATTGGGGCAAAGGTAGGAAGAAAAGGGCACAGGTTGTGGAGTCTCCTACTCTGGAGGCATTCAAGACCCACCTGGACACCTTCCTGTGTAACCTCATCTGGGTGTTCCTGCTCCATGGGGGGATTGCACTGGATGAGCTTTCCAGGTCCCTTCCAACCCCTGACATTCTGGGATTCTGTCATCTCTTCATTTCCTAAGTCACAACAACCTTTTCTCAGTGCTTGTCTGGTGCAGGAATCCCTGTCTTGTGTTGTGGGTGGTATGGTCATGACCAGGAGCTGGACAAAACCTCCTGGTCAGGAAAAACAAAAGCCAAACCAACCAAAACTCTGTTGCATGATAAACACAGGAAGGGCTTGTGTTTGCAACCCCCCTGTTATCCTCTGGCCTGTTCCAGGGGCTTCTGATGTGTTTGTCTGTGGGGAGCTGGGGTCACCATCCTTGGCTCCTGTCCAGGGTGGGCTAAAGCTGAACAGGAGCAGCTATAGAGGAACCACAGGGGTACGTTAGATGGGAAAAGCATACCTCTGTATACTGCACTGTGCTCTCTCAGACCTGTTGGATGATCCCTGAAGGGAGCAAATGAATAAACTGGATCCAAAATGCCAGCAAACTGCACTCTGGCTGAGCCAAGTGATGAACTATTTCCTTAGCAGTGGGGATGTTGCTGTGCTACGGGGGATAAATAGTTACACCTTAAATAATATGCATAGATTTCCAGGCATTGATCCAGCACATCCTGCAGGTCTCAGACCTGGGAAATATGCTTGAATGGTTAAAAGGTATAAATTACTTTAAATTAATCATTGATTTAATCCATCTCTCCAAAAGCTGGGATCACCGTGTTATTGCATCAGAAATAAGCTGCAGTTGCACAGGGAACTGCATGAGAAACACACATTCTCAGTACTTTGGCTTCTTGCTCTTTCTGCGAAGCATATACCATTTCCCACGGAGATGAGTGGGTGTTTTACAAGCCCCAGCAGTGAGCAGAAAATCTCACAGGGAAGTACAAGTGCACTTTCAATCCAGCATCAAAATGCACCCATTCAAACACACAGAGGAGCCAACACAAGATTTCTTTTGGGTGAAACAAGGATTGGGAGAGTGTTTGTCTCCACTTCTATAAAATGGGGTTAAATGTGACAAACACCCAGCTTGAGCCTGTGATCCCTCTGTGCCTGGGGACACCGGGAGCCATGCACAGCATGGATAAGGGATCAGCTTCCTTGTGGGTGAGCTGGTGCTAAAAGCCTGGAGACGGAGGTGATGTGGTGTCCTCCGTAAGGTGGAGCTTGTAAGGAGGGTGGAGGCCCTGGAGAAGATGCTGGAGACCAGGTGATGAGCTGTTTCCCTGCCAAAACAGTGCCGGCTTCTCTTGTAGGCAGCCTGACAGTGGCAAAGGGGGAAGGCTGGGGGCACTTAGGAGCACCCCCAATAATTTCATTGCAGGAAAGATGACAGCAAGATGATGGCTGGAAAACTTGCTAAGGGAGCAGCAAGGAGCTATAAGGGATGCACTTAATTATTTAGAGACCACCAGACGTGGCAAGTCATTGACTTACTGCACTTAAAGAATTAGCGGTTGCGCACGGGCTCCTTTCAGCAGAGGCTGTGAATGCTCCTGGCCCATCTTGAGTGCAAAGGAAAACACATTAGTTGAAAGCTCTCCCCGAGGTGCTTAATGAGGTGCCCCTCGTTAGCTGAATCTGCAGAGCCTGCTCTGTGTATGCTTCCAGCCTGTGTGCTAAAATCAATGTGTGGTGCTGCTGCCAGAGTTCAGTTTGTAATTGGAAGGGGCTGGGGATGCATGTTGTCTCACCAGCCACCAGCCCAGCTGCAGAGGTTGGACCGTGGGCTCGTCACTTGTGAACACCCTTCTCTGATCCTGAGAAGAGCTGAGAAAGCCAAACCTGCAGGGAGAACGGTGATGGTCATTAAGAAGTGGATTTCTTTGGTGGAGTTAAGCTCTGTGCTGGCCGGGCAGGGATGGGTGGCCAGTGAGTGCAATTAGCAGCAGGTCAGAATTGCAAATGGACGCTCAGCAGAAGCTCTGATCCCCATTCCTTTTCTCTGTGGAAGTGAGGAAAGTCCAGTCCTTGTCTGACCAGAAAGCAGGGGAAATGCCTCCATACCATCTGGTAACTGCCTGTCATCTTTTAGAGAAATTAATGATCAATTAAAGAGCATATGGGAGAACAAGGGGGGATTTTGTGTTCAGAGGAGACCATTTCACTCTTTTTAAATAGCCACAGAAACAACTTAACCAAGGTCTTTCCAGTCGTTTGGTTTATTTATTTTTACTTTCTCTTCCTTAATCATGTTTGCAGCATTTCAGGCTTTTCAGAAGACAGCTGATGAGTTCATCCTACATCCAAACACACTGCGGTGTTTCTGGGGCAGTCTCTCACTTGCTGGGCATGAAAAAATGGTTGCAAATCAGTCTGGGCTTCGTTTGGTCCTACAGATCTTTCTTCAGCAGTTTGCTGTTGCACTAACCCCAGTTAAACCAGCACTGGCCAGGCTTTTCCAGTCTGTTTCTTATCTGAACTGCTGCTTTGTTTATTGCACAGTTTGATCTTCTGGACATTGGATACCCAGAACACTTTTTGTTGTTGTTGTTTGCTTTAAATAGTGGTGAATAATTCTAGGCAGCAATTCTGTTACCTAAGGAATAGGCAAGCAATGACTCCTCAGGCAGGTTAAGTGTCATTTACTCTGTTTTTACAGATGATTTAGTGAGAAAAGCTATGAAGCCCTTATTTTTCACAAACCTTGGAGAGACTGAGTGCTGATTGCTCCAGTCCCCTAGGCAGTGGGTGGGATGCTCACAGAATCTTTGCAGTTGTTCTTTGTCTCTGCACAGATCCTGCGAAGTCCCCGTTGCCTCCCAGGCTGGGGGAGGCAGGTCTTGACCATGCTCTTGGAATGTGCCTCACCTTGACGTAGTCTCCATGCCTCAGTTTCCCACTCTGCTGAATGTGTGTATTGCCATTCCCCTGCCCTCCTTGAGACAGAAATACTTTACATCCATGTGTCTATATGCAGCACCTGGCACTTTTGGTCCCTGATCTCTCTGGAAGGGGTGAAATGTGAGTCTTACAAAAAGCATGTTGAAAGGTGATGAGGGAAGGGGTGTCCAGCTTTGACCACATCTGTGATGTAGTACTGGAAAAACGCTCCTGTAAACAAACATCTGCTTCTAATGACACTTCAGTTTCTCAGATCTACAAGTTTTGCTAAAGAGGATGTGAGAATTAATCATGATTTCACATGATCCTGGTGGTGATGGTAGATGAGAGCCCTGTGCTTAAATCATACCTGGTCTTAGCCAGTCTGCTGGGTGGAGGAGTTAGCAGGGTCTTACTGATGGTTGAGGCAGCTTTTCCCTGTACATGCACTGTCTGCATGTAGGATGGGGAAAGTGAAATAGTCCAATTTCAGTGATTTCTAAAGTTAATTAGCACTAAAACCTGCCTGCAGAAAGGTGCTTCTGTAGCTCCTGTCCTGCCCCAGCTGTAGGAGATGAATAATACTTTCTCTTATCTGCCGGCCAAGTTACGGGTTGGTGATGCTCACCTAGATGCTGCTGCTCTGAACTCAACTCCACCAATACCTTCTGACATGCCTCTGTAATGGTCTGTGCTGCAGAAGGGAGGTACATTTCCTAATTCACTGGGTTATGGATCTTATCAGTCTCTGAAGAGCACGGTGAAGTAGGAGCCTCTGTTGTGTGCCAGTTGCCTAAAAGAAAAGATTTGGTTGTCTTCAAGGGCAGACACTGGTGACTGCTCTTGGCAGGAGGTAAAACTTGTTTGACGTGAGGTTCTTCTCCTCTCTCTTCAACTATTTTAAATAAAACCCTGTAAAAGTTATGTGACCACACTACCGCTTTCTGCTGAGGATCTTATTCCAAAGCCTGCTGAATTAATAATGCATGAGCTGCCATAGTTTTTATGGCACATAATTATAATGGGATTTTTTTTTTCTCTTCTGGATGCTGATATTGGAGGCAAAAAGGTGTCTGTCACGTGGAACTAATCTCAAACTTGTGAGAAACAGCTGCTCTATATGGACTGGTGGGTAGTCATGATATCTGACGTGGGGTATATGCAAGTCCACATCTGCTATAGGCCACTGCAGCAACTCCCGCCTCTGGTGCCTGAGAGGTACTTGGAGGCAGAGTAGAACCTGTTCTTTGTTTGGTGATGACACTGGGAGGGTGGTGCAGGAACCGAGAGGCAGAAAGATTAAGTGTATAGGCAGAGAGGCTTTGCAGCAGAGCTAATGAGCTGGAGTCAAGTGTTTTAACCAGCTTCTTCCCTGGGCTTTATGTAAAATAAAACTTGTGCAGGCACAATGATGCTACGCAATGTTTGACGTGATGACCTTATAAGCACTTCGTTTAAGGATGTGATTAATGATCTGTGCTTTGCCATGTTATCACTTGATATCCCACATGGAGGCTGCAGACATCTGCTCTCTACCAGAGGGTAAATATTCAGAAGGCAGCATCCTACAGGCCTTGTTCACAGCTCACTGAAGTCACTGTAACAACGTTCATGAAGTTATGTTGGATCTGGCTAAACCACAGCAGGATCCAAACGGTTTGATTTCCTCTTCTCTCTCCTCCTCTTCTCTCTCCTCCTCTTCTCTCTCCTCCTCTTCTCTCTCCTCCTCTTCTCTCTCCTCCTCTTCTCTCTCCTCTTTTCAATGCACCCTGCGATTGAGGAAATAGAGCGCCCATTGAAAATGTTTCCAGACCTTCACATAAGGACAAATAAGGACTCCTGATTTTTATTTTTCACTTAAGTCTTGCTTATTTTGCTGCTCTGAAGAGTTAAGTACTCACCTTGTGTTCTACTGTTGTACTGCAGATTGAGCCATGAGGAGCCCCAGAGTTTTTGCAGGCCACAAAAACTTCCAAAAGATATCATCTGTGTCCAAGGCATTAGACATTTTAAGGGGTATGAACTGCATCGCACTGACCTTGCTTTTCAGCACTAGCTGTGTTTCTGGGTTTTAATCGTCACTGTAGACTATGCATTGCCATGTAGGGCCTCAGCCCTTGGGTGAAGAATGTTGGGTGAGAAACAAGAGCATCATTGCCCTAAGCAGTGATAGTCTGATCAAAGACATGTCTTCTCTTCAGATAGAAACATCATCTGTTGGTAATGTTGAGTCTGACATCCCTCAAAGCTAGTTTTTCCAGGAATCCAAAATGGCTAGAGTAATGTGATTTGTGCTGGTGGTAATTAGTTTCTCTTGTGGTCTGGCATGCTGCAAGTTGACCAGATGGTAGATATAACAGGCAGAAAATAAGTCTCTTCTTGCTGGCTCACAAAGCAGTATGAGATCTATTCCAAAGGGGTTTTGGTCTCCATGTCCAGGGACAGGTTGAATGGAGACATAATTGAAAATGGTGAAATTATCACAATGTGGAAAGCTTATTATTCATCATTCTACCCATAGTAACTAGCTCAGCCTGCCTGCACTGGGAAATAGATTTTCATGGTCTAAGTCACCATATGGGTGCTTTTCCCCATGGGGATGAGTGAGATGAACACATTTGCACCTGAGGCACCCTAGAACATGTTTGCAGACAACCTCTGATATCTTCCATGGCTCAGCTGGGCAGTGGGACATTACTCAGAAGGAGATACCTGAGTGGCTGAATGGACAGGAAGAGACTTGGCGGGGCAAGGACCACTTGGTGGATTTGGTTCCCAAGGCTGAAACAATGTGGTAGATTACCTGGTGTCAGAAGGTGGCATAGATGTCTGTCCTCTTTCTTGTGCTTTGGCTCAGCCACCAGAATTGGGTTCAAAGGGGACATGACGCTTAGTAGTTGTTGCCTTTCAGATTCCATCACTTTTGATTCTCTTCATGACCAAAAGCCCAGTTCATGACTATTGATTTGTCATGCCACCTAAATCCCATCCTTAGAAACATGCTTAAATTCACTGAAGACATACTCCCACCAGAAGAGCATAAATGCTCTTGGAAGGGCAGTTCCTTGTTCATGTGATGTTTCATGTGTGGGGCCTGACTTTGTTCCCATGCATATCACTGGTTCTTCTGGTGTTACCTTTGCTTTATCTGGTGAAGGTATTGACCACAGAAAGTACATACTTACCTTAAGGCTTGTGAGTAGTCCCACTGAATTAAATAGGCCAATTCCTAGAAAAAGCACCTATTTAAGAGCTCTGCTGGATCAGCACCTCACTGTCATGACTCCTACCCCATCAAGGCTGTTAATTACCTTGGCAGCTCAAGTGCAGATCAGATGCATTTGTGTGTTCTTCTTGGAGAAGATGGGGAAGATAAGAAAAACTATTATAATATCTAACATGTAACATACAGTTTCTAAAGTATAATATACAATGCAAACCATGATTTGAGTTTTTGAGGAGCCAACAGTCCTTTTACTAAATTATCTACCAGCACTTCTTTTAAAGAAGAAGATGTAACACTAGGGTATCTGATGACCTGTATATGAAATAATGAGGTAGAGCTGCTGATGGGTATAGTGTGTGGTTTTGTCTCTTCCAGATCTACTGTCCTTCGGTCTGATCTGGCTGGCAGAGAGGATCACAATGTGACAGAGGAGAATGATTTGGGTGTTTGCCCCCTGGGTGAACAAAGCCACATAACTTCAGGGCTGCTCTTCCCATGAAGCTGCTTTCTAATTAGTTTGCCAGTGGGAACCTTTCAGGATTAAACACAGAAGACATAATCCTCCCTGCAAGGTAATTAAAAATATTTGTCCCTTGCTGATAACTGACCTGCTAATTTCCTTCTGTTTGAGAAAGCATCATAAAAAATTACTGTACTGTTTGTGTAACAGGGCAACCACTTGTGCAGATGCTTCTCATCTGCTTACTTCAACTCAGTATTTTCGCAGGGTATCATAGGAAGGAGAAACTTGTTTGAACATCTTAAAGTCTTTTTTTGTTTGTTTGTTTGTTTGTTTGTTTGTTGAAAAATATCTTTAGATTATTTAAAACAAAACAAACTCACAAACCAACCAAACCACAAAGGTGCTAGAGAAGAGGATCATCTGATCAGAGGGTAGAGGCAAAGCTTTAGAGATGCTGCAGGTCACACTGGTAAACCATTGACTGCGAAGCCGAGGTCCATGTTCTGTCCAGGACCCAAATCCCACGCAGTGTGACATGGAGACAACACTTCATACCTTTCCCAGTCAATCTCCCAGCAGCATCCTGTTCTGATTTCAGCTTCCTCAAGACTGTGTGCAGGAGTCTTGACATGAGTGGATCATGCAGGAGAGGTTGAGTCTGTGTCAGGTCACAGCTCTTTGAACCCAGTGGGTTCAGCTGGGCTGAGTGCTCTACAGTAACATGGTAAGAAGCTGCCAGCACCCTGAGGAGATGCAACACAATGAGGAAATAGGGATATTCTGCCTGTGGCCTTCAGCTAGATGGTTAATTGGGGGTTAATTGATCCCTGCTCTGAAGGGCTTTGGTGTATGGCATGAGCAGGCATGGGGATGGGAGCATTGGCTAACGAATCTGGGAACAGCTGCCCCAGATGCTTTAGGTCATGAAGACAGTGCTATGCAGGATGATAAAGCTTCTGGGAAGAGCAGAGTAAAAGTAGGAACTGTCCCTGCTGAGGTGCAGTGAGTATGTTGAATATTGTCTTGACGGAGACAAGGCATGTGGTGTGGCTGCCAAGTCTCTGATCAGAAAAGCTAGTTTTGATCTACAATCAGAAACAGCAAAAGATTCGTCCCTGACATGAGAACAGTCATATGGGACCAGTTAAAGAAATCTATGTTACCTATTATTCCTCCTCAACAGCAGAGGCTTAGATTATGAAGATTGTGTCAAACCGAGAGTGAGTTTTCCCCTTCATGCCATTCCCAGTGATCAGAAATGTGAGGACACTGTGAGCCAACAGCTGCAGCTCATCTGTTGAGTTTCACAGGCCCAATTGTATCTGTGTTCTGGGTCTGAGCACGTTAATACTGTTTTCCTCCATGGCAGAGTCCTGTGATTTTAATTACATGCTGCACAAGGAGACATCTCCTTCGTGGATTTAAATCTCTTGCACAGTAATTTCACAGCTGCCTCTAGGAATGACAAATACTAATTTCTTTTTTTATCTATCTCCTTCTTGTTGTACTTGATGTTATAGACAGGTAAACATTGCTGCAGAAATTGGCCTTGCCCTCTTCTGCATTGCAAGAGATAGGACAGAGCACAGCACCATGAGACAGAGCTGGACTCTGCTGCAGTGCAAACTTTCCGACAGGCGTGGTGGCATTTAAAATCTGTTTGGAACAACAGCAGATTCAGTCTGATGTTCCCTTCCCCTTTAGAGGCAATTAAAATGTAAATGCACAGAAAGGTGCTGGTTCCAGAGACCTTGCGGGAATCTGCAGGGGATGTATCTGCAGTGACCTTTGTATAATGATCTTACTGGACCACAAACTTCCAGGGTGTTCTCTGTCTCCCACATGCTTTTTGCATGGATATGGTTCAGCAGGCAGCATCACAGGCTGCTGGGTTTTGGTCTTGTTGTGCCAAGGAACTGAGATATTAGCATCCCGCTGTTCTCATAAGCGTGGATGCTGCTCATCCACTTTCACTCCAGTGTTAGCCCCAACCAAAATCCTTTGAAACCCCTATGAAAGCATGGATCGTCTTTACCCTTCCCACCTTTTTTTTCCAGCTACTCTTGTAGAGAGAAACCCCACAAAACCAGTGTGACATCTAAGGGCTTCTTATATAGTAGTAGCCATCCTGACCTGCTTCAGACCAGGAGGTGGTGATGCTGAAGCCCAGTCTTTGTGGGTGCAGGAGTGCTTCAGCTATAGATTTCTTAGTCATGTAAACCAGAGTCAGGAGCTGACAATGGGAAAGGGCAGGCAGGCAATTTTGCCTCTCTTTCAGAAATTTCTGACTTCAGCTCATTTCTGAATGCAGCAAAGACTGGAAACAAACAGCTTCTCTGAGAGGGATAAATTTCTCCTCATCTGAGGGTTAGGATCTTGCCTCTGAAGAAGGCAGGGCTTCCCATTTGCTGACAAGTCTGAAATTAGGAGCCATCAGTCAGGCAAAACCCCCCTGGTAAATCATGAATCCTTGTGACCTATCAAAGCTTTGCAAGGCAATGAATCTGCTCTGATTTATACCAGTGGGAAATCTAGCCTTTAATTTTAGTTCTTGAATTAGCAGTTGTTTTAATCATGTGAACGCAGTTTGCCAGTGCCAGGTTGTCAGGGCCACATATGCGAAACTTGGAATTATTGCTTCAGTGGAGCACTAAATATGTAATGTTTCAGTAAAGCATTTTTATTTGGTTTATGGACCATTAAGTAGAAAGTGTGCTGTAGAGTCATGCAAGAGCCAACCTGAAGCAGGCACAACCTTCTTCATCACTGCCTTGTGCAATTAAGGAACAGCTCATAGGTTATTTGGTATTAATTGACCCCCTTGGGAGCTTGAGCGCTTTATGAGTGCTATTATACAATGTGATAGCAGGGGACTTGAATCAATGCCCCTGGAAGTCTCTTCAGCTCTGACAGCCACTGTTCCTAAATAAACATAGTTTATAGGGTTGTTTCCATTGTGCTCTGAGGAACCACAGCAAGAATAAGTTCAGCCTCTCCAGCTTCTACCCAGCAACAGATGGCAAACACCAAACACCATTTCTGCCACGTGTGGAACTGTATCTCTCAGTTATGTCCTGTGGAGATTTTCTCCAGAAAATCTTTCATCATGTGCTCTCCCATCAGTTTTCTGGTAGGGATGAGAACACTGAGCCATTGTGAACCTCCTGTTACAGGGCAGAGGGATATCTAGAGAAGACACAGCACCCCTGGAAGGGGCTGAAATGAGATTTCATGGATATTTCTTTCTAGAAGCACTGCGTTTCTGTTGCCCTTGTGCCCTCTTGCTCAAGTCATGCAGTGTTCTGTTAGCATTATTCAAGCTAAGGAGAAAACAGAGTTGTCTTCCTCAGCAGGTCTGTACCCCTTTCTACAAAGCTTGTTTTTGCTTGAAGGATGACCTGTAAGGTGAAATACAATGTGATGCAGTAGAGGATGCTGCTGGATTAAGAATACCCAGGCTGGAGTAGTGCCTGGAGAACAGAGAGAAGAAGTAAGTGTTCATTCCTCTTCAGCACTTTCTTTGACCTTTGTTTTTCACCATCGCTATGTTACCTTTCCCCTTCCTCCTCTCTAGAGATCATGAAAGTGATAATTTAAAGAAGAGGGGAGCATGATTCATGTTCAGTCAGCTCCAGCCCGATTCACATAGGATTCCTCTGCAATAATCTGGAGAAGATCTGCTCAGTTGCTGCTGGCAGCATCCATGCTGGTTACAGCAACATGGGCATGGAGAGCAGAAGAGGACATGAGTGTCAGCACCGCTTAAGCTGTGGAAGGATTCAGTGCATAACTTGCAGTTTGCCTTGTTTCCTTTGCTCACCAGCTCTTCAAACAGGTGGTGTTTGGCTTCTTAATGTGGGAGCCAAGATCCTGGCTGTGCTTGCAGCAGGGTCCAGGCATATTTCTATAGCAAATACCTTTAAGTGTACCCAAGACCTGACTGCCACATGGAAACATTAATTTTGCATCTGAGGACGTCTTATTTGATTTGCCAGCTCCCACACTCTGAGCATTTTCACCTCTGGGAGGTCCTGTCTCAGCATCCCTCACTGCCGACTGCCCAGCAAGGAGTCACTCCTGCATCCTTCCAGGATGCAAAGGCACCAGTTGTGTATATATATATATATATATTATTTTATTTATTTGTACCGTGTGTTTCAAACCTCTTGTCTTTAAGAGATCCCTTCCTCTCTGCAGCAAGCGAAGTGCCTGCATCTTATTCCTTGGCATTTGGCGGTGGTTCTCCCCTCCTCTCCCCGTGCGGCGCCCGGCGCTTTGTTCTCCGCCCCGGGGCCGCCGGAGCGGGGCTGGGGCTGCCCCTCGGCGCACACCCGCTCCGGGGTTTTTCCTCTCCCCGAGGGGAAAAAGGGGCTGTTCTGCTCCGGGCACTTTTGTCAGCTGAAGGGGGCGGGAGCTACAGCCTTGAAGTAGAAAAGGAAGAAGGGAAAGAAGGAGCGAGGAGAGGGGGGGAGCCTGCCGGCCAGCGGGGGAGGCAGTGGGTCCAGCCTGGCTGGGGACCGCGGGCTGGAGGAGGAGGAGGAGGAGGAGGCGGCGGCAGAAGATGCGCTGGGGCAGCGGTGCTGCGTCTGAACCCCCTTCTGCCTAAAGCAAAGGATATCGTCCTCCAAGGGAAACGAGGAAAGTGGGCAGAAGGCGGCCAAGCTCGCACAGAGCTCTCCCGGGGTCTGCCCGGGGTTCGCCTGGAGCCCCAGCAAAGTTTCCCGAGCTTGGTGAGGACAATGAAGGAGGCAGGTGAGATCTTTCTCGTAGTGCACAGCTGGGCTTCCAGCTCCAACCCTGCTGGTACTAGCCATGGCTTGGTCATTCCAGACTGAAGAGTGAAGAGGAGACCTGGGCACCCACATTCTCCATCGTCTTCCCTGGCTCCATGCATCAGCCTAGGTAAGTGTCCTCCTCTTCCAGACATTGGGGCTTGCTCTGGCCCTGCTGGAGAGTTTCCCAGCACTTTGCCCAGGGAAGAAGTCTTGCAATTCTCCCAATAGCTAAAGGGTGCATGTATGTGTGTTTGTGAGTCTATCTGTGTGCGGGGGATGCTTATAGCTGTCTTGCTGCAATTTCTGTTGGTTGAACACTTGTTGTTACTTTGCTGTGCCATCACACCTCTGGAAAGGAGACTCATCTGGGGTCTGTCAAATATTTCGGCTGTGCTACTGCAGTGAAATAGCATGGAAGGATGACAGTTCAATCCCCCTCACTGCAACTAAGGGGGGTGCATGCTTAGCTGAGCATGTTGCTGTTGCTGCTGATGTGGCTTTAAATGATGCTCCTAAAATGCTGGCTCAATGTATTAGTATATTCTTCCAGCTCTATGAACTCTCAGAGCTATGAATGAACATCTCTGTTCCCCTGAGAGTATAGAGAGGGATGGATATTCCTCTGGAAGGAATCACTATAGCCCCTGGATTTCCATCACTCTAGCGTGGATATGCAGCTTGTTTTGTGTAGCAGTGTTTGGGAGTCATGCCTTTCAAACTGAAATGTTTGGAAAAGAAATCCAGACTCTACCCAGTAAGAAAAGAACCTGTTTCACACAGAGAGCCCAAACAGAACTTTTTCCTCTACTGGTGGAAATGAAGTTGTTCATTTGGGGCAGGATAATTTGGCTGGGGAGAAAGTTGATCATTTTTTAACGCATTAACTTGGATGAAGTGGAAGGTAAGAGCTGACAGGTATCCTCAGGCAGTTCAGCAGTGGGAGCTGCCCACATCAGTGGGTTCTTGTGACTGCAAAGGGAATGGGGAGGGACCCTTCTCCCCACAGCACCAGTCTATGCTCTAGGAGATGACAGGAGAACAAAGATGCTTCTGTTGTACGTGACAATGAGAATTAGGATGGACTTTGTGTTGTTGCAGGGTCTTATCAGGAAAAGGATGGTGTAAGGCACTCTGTGGTTTTGGTTTGTTTTTTGCTTTATTTTCCACTGCTCTGCTGGCTTTCTTATCCCCATTTCATCTGCTTGCTGTTTTATATGGACATCAAGACATAAGTACACAGTGATCTGCTTTCTAGATGTTCTCAGCCCAAACACTCTGCCTTCTATGTACCGTTGGTTGTGCTGTGGTGCATATGCAGGTCATGTCCTGGCCCTGTGATGGTGCTGTCCTCTGTGCCCAAGCCGATGGGAGAGGTCCCCACTCCAGGCAGGGTTCCCCTTGGATTCTCCAGTGTCTCCATTGTTTTTTTGCCAGGAAAGGTCTGTTATGTTGTGTAGGTGCTACAAGCAAAGAGGATGGGAAATAAGTTTTGTCTGGAGCATAGCGTAGCCAGAACCCTTATAGTGCAGCTATAGAAATGTTGTGACAAGCCCCATAACTGGTCACACAGTTTAAATGAGATCTCAACTCCCGGTCTATTTTTGAGCACTCCAGCTAGCTCTGTCCCATGGTTCTGGGGATATGTCCATCTGCATAACCTCAATGAGACTCATTTGGCTCTCCATGCTTTTCTTTGATGCCATCTCTGCAGGTTTGGTGGCTTGCTTGCTCAGTCACCCTCATGTGCTTTTATTGCCCACCTAAGGGTGTGCAACACAAACCCTTGGATTCCTGTTGTTTCAGCTTCAGCCTTTGGACAGTGTCACTGCCATTGTGTTAGACCTGGCCCTTTGAACTGACAAAACGCATGTTTTATAGCTGCAGATGTATCTGAGGAAGTCCAAGACCCTGGGTTTTGTCACACTCTCTGCTCCAGTCTCTGACATTTTTTGCAGGCTGAAATGATGCATTCCCAGACACCCAGCCCAATGGGCCTCCTAGGATGATGATTCCTGGCAAACTTCTTGTCACTGCTTTAGCCACAGCTATTTATTTGCAGACATCCTTTCTTCCCTCTTCACACGCCAGGAGGCAGATAGCTGCCATTGTCTGACTAGTCCCTTGGCACAACATGGGACCTGTGTGCTTGTCCTAGGGTGGCCAAGGAGTGGCTGGTGCCTGCTCCTGTCAAGCTGCAATGTGACGTCTCCATCCTTATGTGCCAGTTCTTATTTCTGTACTGTAGATCTGGTCCTCTCTCCTTCTGGGAAGTGACCATGAATGCCTGGGAAGCTGATGGTGACTGTAGCTGCCCTGAGCCCAACTGGATCATTCTCTAATGTCATCTATCCTTCCAGAACGGATCTGTGATTCTCTTTTACCTGCTGGGGTGAGCTGTCCTTGGAGAGTCTGCCCTGATTTATCATTGACTATGGTGCCTGAACAAGCCCTCTTTTCCCTCTCATCCTCTGTTACAGCCTGTGGAGGTCTGGTGAGGATTTTGCCCAAGCTTAACCCCCTATGCTTACAGACCTGTAATGATGAACAAAAATTGCCAGACAAGGAAAATCAGCTACCGGGGACTGTGCTGGGTGTTACCGCTGCAGCATTCAAAGCAGCCAGAAACCAGCAGGGTTTCTTCTGAATCACTACAGGTGACTGCTGACAGATGTGATGAGCGGCATATTGAAGCTCCTCTGGAAAATCTCAGTGGGAGGATGAGCTCTGGTCTCTTCTTTGCCTAGGAGAAGAGGCAGTGGCTTGTCTGTGTATCCCAGTAGAGCCCAGCAGCTCTGACAAGAGGGGGAATTATTGCAGGGTGAGGGCAAACAAGGGCTGAAGAGTTGGGAGGGAGAAACCTGGTGGAGTGAATCTGTGATATGATTTAACCACGAGAAGTCATGCTGTTCCTTGCTGAGCATGTTGCAGTGGGAAGCTGAAGGGCAAACTGAGGGGAAGAGCCACGCTGGGTCATCTGTGCTAAAGATTCAGACTGGCATCCATAAAAGCTGGGCTGAGAACAGCATGTGTGTGTCTTTAATCAGATGTTTTGCTGCTGGTCCAGGGCTGGTGAATGAGGCAGAATCAGAGCTCCAGCTCACAGCAGTGTGCCAGGGTTCCCAGGCAGAACAAAAGGATGCTGCTGGAGAAACGTGCATGGATGTTAGCCTGGCTAATGGAGAAAATGCCCTTTCTCTCTTGCACACTTTCAGTTCTGAAAAATCTTTGCCTGCAGAGACACTCCTCCCCAGTCAGGCATTCCCAGATGAGGAAGGATTTAATTATTTCATGTGTCTGTCCCTGTCAGCTCCAGCTGATGTCTCGCTGAATGGAAACTTCACTGAAAGTTCACTGCTGTGCTTCATTCAGGTCTAAACAAAAGCCCAAGCCAAGGAAATGAGATATGACACTGCATAGAAGAGCAGAAAGCTTTGCCTCAGCTGGAGGTGCAGGAAAATTTCATAACCTGGGAAACATGTTGAAAACACCCGGCTGATCCCACTGGCATGGTTCACGCTGGTGGGCGTTGGTTTGCTTTTTTTCAATTTAGTGGCTGCAGAGTGTTAATACAGCAACAGTGATTCTTGGCTCTTGCAATAGAAACCTGTGCGGTATCAATTTTCCCCCGGCAAGTCTCTTGAAAATGATTTGACAGAATGGAGGGAAGAAGCTAGGGAGCCAGGCAGGGGGTTAGGAGAGAGCAGACCACTATTGTTTGCAATCAGAATGGGAAGAGAAATACTCTCCTGCCTGTAAAATGAAAGGCATCACCAGCAAACTGCTGGCAATTTGTCTGCTGGCAATTTGGCTTCCCAGCAAAGTACAGTGAACACAAAGACAACTCTTATCACATCCAATAATCTCCTCCATGGAGGAGCTGCTGTTGTCAGTCAGGGCTATGTGCTCCTGCTGTGGGTCCTAGGCAGACGTCCATGCAGGCTCTTTTCCAGCTTCATCATCTCAGTTTCCATGAACACCCATCCAGGAGCTGGTGTTGCTTGGACATGAACCTTGCACAAGTTTGGTTTCACAGCTGCTGAGGCAAACAAGCTGTGGGTGATGACAAACACTGTAAGATTGGCTACCGTCCCAATGGGCAGCAGAACATATTTCCAGTCCCGAAGAACCTGTATTTTAAGGAAAGGGTGGACGGAGTAGGGGAAGGGTCAATAGTTGTATGCAGCAGTTCTTAAATGCGTGTGAAAAACACCTGAGCTCTTGCTGTGCGTCTGTCTGCCCAGCCACAGTGGTCCAATGCTGTGTTGTGGTTCAGAATCTAGGTAGAGCCAAGTGTAGGCTCTGGGCCATCATGTGCTCAGATCCACCTGGACATCATCCATGTGGATGGCAAAGGGCATTGAACACATGGAGGTCAGTGCTTGAGCCTGAGACTGACTGCACATGACCACCAAGGACAGAGAGAGCCTAGACTTGAGAGCAGGCTTAGATTTGTACTTAGTTGTTGGTGCCAGCAAACCTGAAGATGCTGGTCACCTTGAATGGTGGTAGAAACGCATCTTTCCTTTGTTGCTCTAACACTTGCATGCTTTTCTGTTCCTCTGCAGGGATTTCAAGGCAGCAGGAGACCAGAGCTAACCTTCTCAACAAAGTGTACAACCCATGAGGACTGAAAAGACCTCTGAGACCCATCTCAATATGTTCAGTGAAAAGAGCAGTGCCTCTTTGTCCCAGAAACCCATCCAGAAAAAGACACGACCTCAGGGCCTCCCCTCCCCTGCTCTCTGCTGTGCTTGTGGACTTTGCATCATGCTGGCAGGGATCAACATCACTTTAGTGGGAGCATTTGCCTTTGGGACCTTTCTCCCCGTAAACAACCCTCCCATCATCATCGGACCCATCTTGCTGGTGGTGGCCTTCACATTCTTTGGTGCCTGCTGCATCTGCAGCCGGAGACCCCCAGCTCATGGGGCCAGGAAATCCAAGCCAGGTTCCAACATTGGGCTCATCAAACCTGGCAACACAGCATTTGAAATTGAAACTAGTGAGCACACGGTGCAGGATACCACCGCTGTTCAGCTGAGCCCTACAAATTCCCCCATCTCTTCGAAAAAGTCCACGCCAGTCCATGAGAACACAAAGACTTGCAAGCTCTTTACCATGGAAGGCAATGGGCCAGTGGCCAAGTACACCATAGGAGGAGAGGCGATCCAGCTCAACTTGCCCAGGGACCTGTCTGCATCCTAAACCCAGGCAGAGCTTTTGTTAGTAGCCAGCCAGATGCTGCAATGGGTGGGCTGGATAATCCATGATGTGCCATCGTTCAGAGGCATGGGGAAGGTGCTTGTGAAAAGCCAGCAGACAGACGGGTCTCTTTGAATCACTGTAAGGGATTGGATGCAACAGCAGAAAAATTCTGGATTTTTTTGCTGAAAGGAACACGCCCATTATACGGCTTTTAAAAGAAAATTGATCATGATGTTGCTGCGAAAAGGTGGCTCTCGCTTCCTGGGAATAGACTGATGTTTTTGAGGAGCAGATAGGAAGAGGGGAATAAATTAGTTTGTCTAGTGTAATATGGAAAGGTGGTGGCTGGAAGGAGGAGCTACATGAAGCTGAAAAATGACAGCTCTTTCTTCTCAGATGTGAAGAAATTCTTGAATGTAAAAGAATCAGGAACTCAGTATATTACAGCTTGCTGCCACTCAGTCACAAAAATATTTCTGCATTTTTAGTTCCAGGCTTTTTGGCGGTAGGGATGAAGTTATGTGTTTGCTATTGAAAAAGCAGTGTGAAACAACCTCCTCTGTATTGAAAATCCTTGCTCAATCTTGCCTTCATTTGGGTGACTTTACCACCCATTCTAAGAGACAACGGATCACAAGGATTGCAACTAGCATTGTTTTCTTCTTCTTGTTTTAATTGGGTTGGGCTGCAGCTGTGCTGCTCAGTACGATGTGTATCATGGAAGATTAGTCAGGCTGAATCTTTGGGGACAAGTTCTTGGGGTGACCAGAGATGGGCAAGAGCCTGCAAATGAAATCTGTGGGCCATGATAATGAACTGAGTGCTAGGCAGCTTCCTTTCCATCTTTTAATGGAAGGCTGGCCTGGGACATACATCAGCTTGGGGCACAGGGCAAATAACTGTATGGGCTTCAGGATAGCTGTGCTGCAAGGTGGTGACTGTATCTCCCTCCCTGATGTGTCTGCGAGATCCACCACAGAGAGCGGGCAATCAAGAGTGGATCTCCTTGCTAAAGGAAACTGGCTGCTCAATGTGTTTATGGGCCTGCAAAGCAATGGGATGATTTTGCAGAAGAGAATTTATCAAGAGCTTCAATGCAAAGATACCATGTCTGCCTCAGAAAGACCCTGATCGGATGAATTAATGCTGCAAAGGCTTAATGCTCCTCCCTGGGTGACCCAGGCTGGGTAGATGGTACTGTGCTAACGGGCCTTTGTTCTGGCTCCTGTAGGGGCTGTTCACATGTTTCGTGAGATGGGGCCAGTGTGGGCAAGGACAGCTGTGTTAGGCAGGACTAGTATGCGGGGAGGCAGCAGCAGGAGAATAGATTTTATGTAGGAACAGCTGCATAGATTCTCTGTTTATGGAAATCCTACATTTGAAATGGGACTCTTGGGACTTTGAGTGACTAGGAAATCATATGGACACACGAATGACCATACCAGATCATTTAAAAGGCCCAGCTAACCCAGCATCCCATTTCAGACAAGGTCTGGAGAAGAGCATACAGACTGGGCAAAACCAGGGTGTTGCTTGCCTAAAATGCTTTCCCAGCCCCCAATGCGCTATTGCTTAGGAGCTTCCTGAGCTGGAAGTAGTACCTGTACTTAGTAGCCTTGAATGAATTTCTTCTTCATGAAATAATCCATTTGCACCTAAATGTGTGTCAACATTCAACATTTGTGATCCTGCAGCAGGGAGTTGCACAGTTTAATGAGAAGCAGTAAAGTTCTCTGTCCTTGGCTTATTTTCATCCTGCACCCTACTAATTCCCTTTGATGGCCCGAGTTTCCTGGATCAGAAGGGCCAGCAAACAGTCTATGGCCTCCACACCGCTCAGGTTTCCTGGGGCCTTTCTCATGTTTCCTTCAGTCATCTCCTGTGGTACTTCACATCTCTCATAGACAGAGGGAGGTGATGCTTTCCATTCAGCTCAGCATCAGCAGTTTGCTAGGCTGAGAGCAACACAGCCTTGAGGCTTTAGTCAGCAGAGATGGGTGTGTGGAGAGGCAAGAGGGCTGAAGGGGAAATACTGGAAAAGAGGGAGAGGTTGTGGCATGGCCAAGGCTCCCCTGGGCCACTAGCAGACCTCTCCATGGCCAGGCTGTGAGGACTGTATGGCTGGTGTGCTGGGTTAAGTGATGGCATGTGGGTCATGGGGGAGCTGGAGAGAAAAGCCACGGTGCTGCACAGTCGGTGCATGAGGTGTCCTGGTTGCCTTGGGGAGCCACTCTGCAGCTGATGATCCCTTCATGAGCTTGGGTAGGATGAGGTTGAATTTCACGCCTTGATGAGAGGGAATCAAACAATCTGTCTTCATGTGGGTCCTCCTTTAGTGCTCCATCAGTTTGCTGCCTTGAACAGCTCCCTTCACATCAAGGAATTACATTGGTATGAATTTTATCAGGGCTGGTCTACTGGTTAGGAGGGGCAGAAGCAGGCTCGAGAGAAGGACGGTCATGTTGGCATGGAAAGATATGGGGTCAAGTCTTTGGTAAAACCTCCAAATCATTAATTGTGCTACTGCACAACTCCCTGCCTGTGTGAGAGGGGAAATACCTGCTCCCACCTCCACCTAAAGCTGCTTTAAAGATGAGCACAATGTTGTGTCTGGAGTGCTTGAAGGTGGATGGGTCTGTGTGGTCTGATCTCTGCATTATCTCCTTTAGAGCTCATTTTTTGTGGGTGAGCTCTGCCTGCAGCACCGGCTGCCCTTCGGCACCCAGAAGCTGCTGCGGTGAACAAAAGGTTCCCATGATTTTTGCCTGCTGGTGATTGCTGTAGCAATTAAACAGAAGAGCTCGCTGATGTAGGTTTGATTCCCAGCCTTCTGGCTCACAAGAGTTTTGGAATAGCACACGACAGGCTGGAGGTCCCTCAGAGGTATTACTCATGTGAATATGGTTACTGCAGCTCTTTTCTTTGAGTACTTGGAGCAAAAAATTTAGTAAAATCAAGTGGCAACTGTACAACTCCTTTCTCTACTCACTGAAAGCTTGAAAACCAAGTCTGGTGTGTGTGTACTGGCATCACTCTTCATTGCAGCTGCAATGTGAAATGCCACCAGTGATGGACAATGCAATGGCACATCCCATATCAGTTGGGATGGAATGGGTACAGAAGCTGGACTTGGAGGGTGGGCTGGTAGTTTAGTGTGGTTCACACTTGCGTTGTGGCATCGCAGCCAGTACAATACAGAGAACCCTGACACAGCCCTAGGACCTCGACATCCTGTGCTGCACACGCAGGTCACCGCAAAGCTGGTGTTGCTCTGGGAGCTGACGCCCTTGAGGCCTAAGAGATGACAACCAGCAGAGATGACACCTGGGCAAGCAGAGGTGTAGGACCAGTGAGATGCTGATCCCCTGGTGAGATGGGTCTGTACGCCAAGCCGTGACTCCAACCATCCACCTGCACAACAAGGTGGACGCGGGATCATCTGCTGCCTTCCAAAGCATGAATGCTTTCGCCTTTTTCTGTCTTTCAGGATTTCCGTGTCTGTCTCTCTGTCCGCCTCCGTGATCAGCCACGATTAATGTTGTTGTGAATCTTGTGCCTCCTTGTGTAGCAGGAGACAGGGAGAGTTTCTTGTGTTCTAAGTCAGAGTTTCTGGTGCGAGTCTTTTTTTTACAAATTACTGTTTATGTGTGTGCAATGTGGAATTTGGAAAAGACAGACCCATTAAAATAATTGCACTTGCTAAGCATGTGGATCACCTTCTCTTTCACTTTACCAACTTCTCCCCTACCCTGGGACTGTGTGTGCTCGAAGGCTGTCTGTATTCCTTTTGCCTTATGCTCCTCACTCTCCTGCTTGATTTCTAGACAGTGTAACCAGTTGCAAGGAAAAAACATCCCTAAGAGTTCATGTTGCCTCTTGAATGGCATTGTCCCTTGAAGCCCTGATTGCCTAAACACTAGTCCCACTGTGGACTCCCACTATCATCGCTTTGGCTAACATGGGAATAGTCCATTTTAGCCTTTTTCCTTACCTGTGTACATTAACCCCCAGCTGTGCACCTGAACAAGACAGATATGAATCTGTGGGCTGGGGTGCGTGAGGACTATGGGATGTTCTGAATTCAGCCTCTTCAGTGATGGAGGACTAGACTGGATTATTTTAACTGATCTTCCCCGGTCCTGGGTATAGATGACATTTATTTTATGGTGTGAGGAAGGGGCGGAAGCTGTATCTGGTTGTGTTTATGTCTGTCTAGGATTGGTGCCATCGCCTTTCTGTGCTCTTTTTGGGCTCAGCCCAGCATGTTCTCTTGGAGATGAGTCAAGGAGGGATAGCACAGTGAGAATAAAGAGGATCTGAGAGCCTTGCAAATTCACTTCGTCAAAGGGCTTCTCTCCCATGTACAGCCAAGTGATTTGAGATGAGAGGAAATCTCTCCATTCCAGGCAGGCTGGCTGGTTAAGGACCTGGGAAATGAGCTGGCTAAGAAGGTTCCACTGACAATGTGTGTAAAATGAAAACCTGCTCCCTTCAGAAAGGATTTTTTTCTTTTGGTCATTAGGAAGAAGTCCCTGGAAGGGCTTTTCTTTTTTAAAAGTGGGACCAGAGAGAAAAGCACAGAGGAGGGTTCGCTGAGCATCCACTGCTGCCCTCCTGGACCTGCGGAATTCCTGCCCGGCAGCTGCACAGCAATGAGCTGGACCATGAGCTTCTCTCTCCATCTGGAAAAATAGAACAGAAACATAATATGACATGTAATTAGCTTTTTCTATTTCCCAGCCCAAATTTATTTGTGGCTAGTTTAGCTGAGGTACCTTTCTGCCTCATGGAATTTTGTATCCCTGAAACATTCTAGATTTGTTGCGGATTTCCTAGAGCTTCCCTTTCATCGGGCTGAGCTGGCTGACCCCTTCCATCCTTCCCTCCTGTGAAATGCTCATCCTTCCCCAGGACCCCCCTGGCCCATTGCTCTGATTTTGGCTCAGAAGCTTCATGAATGCTCATGAGCTGCCATTTTTTTGCAGGACTCACAAGTCCACAGGAAAGGCACAAACTTTCCAGGTATCTTTTGTTGCAATAAATGAGGCATTTTTCCCTGAATAAGTCCTGGAAGAGGAAAAAAAAAGTGCATGAAAGAGCAAAAATATCCATGAAAATGTGAAGTTTCCATTTGCAAAGTCCCTCTGTAAAATGTGCCTTTTTGTTTTGTTTTGTTTTATGTCACTAGTCTCCAGTGAATCCTTAGCAAATGTGCTCAACTTATGGGTCGAAAGGCCAGTTTTCTCCAGCTTTCAGATGTTGTCAGGTCAGTGGAGCTTTCAGCATCCATTGGAGAGACCCTCAGACACTGCCAGCTGCCCCACTACAACATGCTCTAGGAGAGGTTGTACATTTGTTTTCTAAAACTCCTGGCTATCAGAGTGATAACCCCAAAGAATTCCTTGTTTGGGATGCCCTCAGAGTAACACCCTTCCCATGTCCCCAGGGTGATGTGAAGCCACAGCAGATGCTCATCATCTGCAGCAGCACCTGCCTCTGGATGGACCAAGGGTATGGAGCATCTCTCCTGACGTTGTCTTACACTGTTTGTTCTCTCACACTTCCTAGGGAAGACGCGAGCTTAACTTTTTCCATTTTAACATTTAAAATTTAATGAAATATAACAAGGGAAAGTGTAGAGTCTTGCATCCGGGTAGGAACAACCCCAGGTTCCAGTATAAGTTGGGGGATGACCTATTAGAGAGCAGTGTAGGGGAATGGGACCTGGGGGTCCTGGGGACAGCAGGATGACCATGAGCCAGCACTGGCCCCTTGTGGCCAGGAAGCCAATGGTACCTGGGGTGGGTTAGAAGGGGGTGGTCAGTAGGTCAGAGAGGTTCTCCTGCCCCTCTGCTCTGCCCTGGGGAGACCACACCTGGAATCTTGTGTCCAGTTGTGGCCCCTCAGTTCCAGCAGGACAGGGAACTGCTGCAGAGAGTCCAGTGCAGCCACCAAGATGCTGAAGGGAGTGGAGCATCTCCCGTGTGAGGAAAGGCTGAGGGAGCTGGGGCTCTGGAGCTGGACAAGAGGACACTGAGGGGTGATCTCTTTAATGTTTACAAATATGTGAAGGGTGAGTGTCAGGAGGATGGAGCCAGGCTCTTCTCGGTGACAACCAATGATAGGACAAGGGGTAATGAGTGCAAACTGGAACACAAGAGGTTCCACTTAAATTTGAGAAGAAGCTTCTTCATGGTGAGGGTGGCAGAGCCTGGCCCAGGCTGCCCAGAGGGGTTGTGGAGTCTCCTCCTCTGCAGACATTCAAACCCACCTGGACACCTTCCTGTGTAACCTCATCTGGGTGTTCCTGCTCCATGGGGGGATTGCACTGAGTGAGCTTTCCAGGTCCCTTCCAATCCCTGACATTCTGCGATTCTGTGATTCTGTAACACCAATTTAAAATTCTTGGAGATTGGCTTCACACAGTGGTGGCCAGTTTGGGGACTTCTGCCGTGCCAGCTGCCCCCGCTGCTGACCCAGGGAGTTCCAACAAGGAGGGGACCATTGCTCACCCAGGTTCAGTGTGCCACCAGGCTGCAGAAGACAGCTGGACCATCAGGGCTGGCCAGCAAGGATTGCTCCATACAGGCTCGTTTCCATGGCTTCATTCATTCTAATTTACAAATTCTGCAGAGAGGCGATCTCACTGTTTCCATCAGCAGATCTCCTGCTACTTGTTATCACTCGCAGTCTCTCTCTGTGGGACCTGCACACACCGACATGGCTTTAAATTCTTGGAGCACAGAGGGTGTCAGACCTGAGAGGACAGATTATGTTTTTCAAGGCGTCTTTGCATACAAAGAGTCCACAGCAGTTTTTCCAGGGAGCACATATTCATTGGGAAATTCTGATTTCTTGAAATAGGTCTGTCCTGAGAAGACACTGGTTCTCATAATGCTTTTGCCAGGAAAAAAATTTCCCAGGTTCCAGATGAAATTTCTGATCTGAACGCTTGAGAATTGCTCCATTATCCAATCCTCCAGGCACCCCTAATAGGAGACCTTGCTGGGCTCTTTCTCCAAAGAGAATCAAACTTCAGCGGCAGCTTCGGGGCTACAGCCCCTTACCAGACCCTGCTTTCGATAAAGTCCAGAAAACCAGATCTCTCTGCTGCAGATCTGTGTACCCTCCCAAATCTATGGCAGGAGGTTTCTCCTGCTGGAGTTTCTGGCATCAATCTGCTGTGACAGTGCACACAGCTTCATATGTAGCTTTCTGACCTGCTGCCAGATGGATATTTGATGAAGTTTGCTGTAAAATCAGGCAGAAAAATGATTTGTTTTGCTGGCACATAGGTTGAAATAATGCTGCTTTGGGAGCCAAATCCTCCTCTGTTGTTATCTTGGTGTGAGAAATCAGTATGATCCATGGTTCATCTTTTATCTCCGGCTGAGCCAGGCAAACACGATGCTGTCATTAGGAGCTGATCCTCCCTTTCCTTGTGTGAGTGGCTGGTGTTTTGTCCCATTTGTCTCTGTGACTTCACACTCTCTATTCAGAGGCAGATTTTTCATGCGAGAAGGACGTGATGCTGGTAAACCCAATGTGTCTGGCTTCTGCAGCCTCCATAGGGGTGGGCACATTGCTGCTGCATGTGCCCCATGGCTGATGTGCAAATAAGCAGCCAGCTTTGGTTTCTGGGCTGGGAACCATTCACAGGACCACTGAGTTCACAGGAGAACAATAACCTTTGCCTGGCAATTGCAGCTGCACCTGTGAGGAGCAGAGGTGTTTGCTATGGGGAGGAAAATCCAGGTAGCAAAGCATGAGGAGCTCCTGAGGCTGCCCTCCCAGCTCCATGCTGCATGGTGGTCTCCAAATGGCTTTTCTTTCTTATCCTTCATCTGAAAACACTGACCAGCCCTGAAGCCACGGCAAATTTTTTCTGTATCCATGCTGGATAAACCTTTTTTCATGGCTATAAATCCCTGGAGATCCCTCTGAATGTGGTGCTACCCCACAGTGATGACCAGTGGTCTCATCCATGCCTCTGGTGCTTTGCTGTGTAGGTGTGAGATGGTCTCTGGAGACAGCAGGTAAGAAAGGAAACTGAGGCACAGACCCGAAAAGGCGGTAGCTCAGATCAAAGCATTAATCTTGCTTTTCCCAGGGAAAACCAAAACCAAACATCTCTTGGCATCTGTAGCATCCCGGGGCAAGGATTTTCATGACTTAAGGCTGTGTTGTGTGGAGACCCACCTGCTCACGTGTGCTGGCTTCATTTAAAACAGAGGGAGGAAAAAACCACCTCTTTTCTTGATTAAACCTCAAAACACACCTTTTGGGTGTGCCAGATTTGGAGACTCAATAAAGAACTGTAGATTCCCTTGTTCAGGCCAGTGATCTCCGAGGGCCAGAAATGCAGAGCCTGGTTTTCTCTGCAGAGAACTGAGCGATGAACTTACTGAATGAATCTGTCGGCTGTTGTTTCCCTCACATGATGCATTTCTTTGGCATAACACTGAATTTCCCAGCAGCTCTGGGCTACATATATTTTCACAGAGCCTCATTAAAAACATAGCTTCAGTTCAGAAAATCACATTTGTTCTAAATAAGAGCTGTCTGCTGGGAGAATTAATTCCTCTGGCTTAAGTCACCTCCATGGAAGTGTTGCTGTTGTCTTCGATTTTATGGCTCAAATGATTATGCTTTTCCAACACCCAAGAATAACAAGATTAGGGAATTTGTGGCAATGAAAGCAAAGAGGAGGAACTAGCTAAGAAACAGAAAAAAAAGAAGAGAAATTGAATTTTCCTATTAAAAGAAAAGGAAATGGTTATTTCACTGAAACAATTTTGCTTTTGGGAAATAACAGCAGGGAAAACTCCCTGCTTGAACCAAAGAGAAATTGAATTTTCCTATTAAAAGAAAAGGAAATGGCTATTTCACAGAAATGGGTTTTCTTTCAGGAAATAACAGCAGGGAAAAATCCCTGCTTGAATCAAAGTCTCTTAATGAACTTACCAACTTCATTGTCACATTCAAAAAGCTTTGTGATCCTTAGATATACTATTTAAAGCTAATTTGGGAAGCATTAAATCCAGTCCTGTGAATTATAAATTAATGGAAAAATAAGAGTAAATTGGCAGGAACTGAGGTCAAACGCGCAGCTGGTGTAACTGCAAAGTACCACAGTGGAGGTACAAATGTCTCCTGCTCCTCATTTCTGGCCAGACCTTTCCATAGGGTTCCACATCCTTGTTTGGAATAGATGAGGGGTCCCAGGTGGTTTTCTGCCATCTAGAAGATGAGCGGAACCACTGGCAAAAATTGTTTCAGAGGGTTTGGTCCGTGTTTGAAGATGATCTTGTGATCAGAAGCATCCAGAGATGACAATTACCATCCACCCATCAGCGAGGCACTGGGCATCCCTCTGACCCTGTGCTGCTGGGGGGAGAAATCCAGGGAAGAGGCTCAAACTGGTGCATTTTCCCTGACGATTTAGGCAAGGTAAGTGTGAACCTGTGGGCTCCTCACAGGGCATGGCTGGTGGAGCAGCACTGCAGGGGGCAGGGGAGGTGGGGAGCTGCAGGACCACGCTGAAATTGAGAATGCTGAGAGTCTGTCAATTGGGAATGCAAATATTCTGAGATGGGGATGATGGCTGCACATATGTCTGCACCCCACACTCCTACTGTCAGCCAGCTGACTTTCCTCTGCAAGGCCAGGGAGGCGAAACCACTAAAGGGAAAGGCTCTTCTTTCGTGACATCGGGAGCACTTTAGCAGGGCTGACACTTGCAACATCATTAGGCTTTAATGTTTCTGTTATTTGTGCTGTCAATTCTCTTAATGGCGCTTCAGCAGCATGGAGTGGAGTGAGTCATAAAAGTAATTATTAACTAGGCTATAGCACTGAAAAGGCATTCAAAGTTCAATTCAGCGCCAGCCCTGGTCGATGTGGATGGTGTACATTTGTTAATGAGCAGGTGCAAAGTGCGTTTGCTGTGGAGAGAAAAGAAGAAAGGCCATTCAGTGTGGAATATTTTGCCTGATTATCTTCACAGGGAAATGCATGTCAGCAGGTGGAGAGAGTGAATGGTTTATGTCTTGCTCCCCAAGTTTTTAAGAGTACTTAAAACTCAGGCACTCTGGAGTTTATTACCTCATGCCCAGATGGACTCAGAGGTGTTAGGAGCTGCGTGTATGAGGAATGGCAGGAATCTGTGGCTGCCACTGAGACCTGAGAGTCTGAGTAGAAACAAACAGGCAAAAGGGTGGGAGAAATGAGTGAACATTCCCATTGCGGAGCGAGGGAAATGGATGTACTGGGAGGTCAAGTGATGTGACTAAGGTCACATTAAGGGTTGGGTGGCAGAGGAGAAAATGGTGCTTAGATTCACTGCGTCTTGTTGGTGTGACTTACTCACCAGACCTTCCTTTTACCTGGATGTGCTTTCTGCTGGAGGCACACATCACCTTTCCAGACAGATTTTTAGCTGCGGTGACAAGGATACATTAACCCCCTCCCAGGTGTCTGTCCTTCCTCTGCCGGAGGTTCCACCCAGGGCCAGAGATGGTGGAGGAACACTGAGCTAGCAGCTCCTGATTCCCATCAAAGGCAAGAAAGCAAGTCCCAGGGAGGAGCAGGTACCGGCTGTATCAAAGCTATTGCTGCTGGCAGTGTTCTCAGGCAGGGCAGGTCGCTCTCTGCTACAAGGTTGTATTTACTCCATAAGATTATTGCTTAGCTCCCACTGGGTAGCTCTGCTGAGCTGATAATTGTCCATCAAGCAAATGGCAGAGCAAAAGCTCACACCAACAGCGATGGAGTCCAGACTACCCAGATGTGTTTGTGCAGGGCTTTCATATTTTGTTGTTTTCCTTGTTATGTGGAAAGGGGTTTGTTTTAATCAGACACCAGGAAACGCGTTTCTGAAGGTAGGAAGATGATATTTGCTGAGCTGGGCAGCAGCCACCTGGAATAGCAATTACAGACCCTGCAAGTACGGCAAGAGTCTGGGCAAGCGAGAGGATCCAAGGTAGCTGGTTTGCATTTTATGAGCATGGATCTGTGTTAATAACAGGGAAGAGCTGGTCTGAGGAGGTGATGGACTGCCTAGAGTGAAAAAAAAGCAGTGATTTATCTTATATTATAATCTGTGAAGCAAAACTGAAGGAAGGTGACGGTGATGGGATAGAAGCTCATTTGCATCAAGCCATGAGCAGTTGCCTGATGGACAGACTCCATCCCCATGGCCAGAGGCGTGTGATGACGAGCTCATGTGTCCCATGGGAGCAGAGCTGTGGCAGACAGCACATGGCTAGGGTGGGACAGCCTTCCCCAGGGCCTCGGTGAGGCTGTGATCCCACCCTGGGGTTCTTGCGCATCCCATGGCATATAGGGAGGATCTGAGGGCCCCTTTAGTGTCAAGGAGTCAACATATTATAATTGGACCTGCTTTAGTGACAAGTTCTAGACAAGCTCTGAGCAAGGCTTCACATTTCAGCTTCATGGTTTATGGAGACTGCAGTGATAACCATGCTTCTAAGTGGAAATAGCTGTGCAGGTTTCTCAGATTATTTCCATTCAGACTGACACCCCCAGCTGCCCCCAAAAGCCAAGTTCCACAGTAGCAAAAAACCCCCCCCCAAAACCCAAAACATAATAGTCTCGGCTTTAATTAACTTCCTACATCAAGAGCCACTTTGGCTATAACAGGTGGGTGGTTTTCAGATACACTATTTATCAGCTCCCTAAATGGAATCAGAGTGAGTTTGATGCAATTAGGCGGTAAGCAGCACAAGATAGTACCACACAGCCTACGTGCAGCTCTTCTCTGTTCAGATTTGCCTTGGAGGAGCTGACTCCATCCTACACCATGCAAACCTGTCCCCACTGCAGACAGGCCATCCTTCCCCACAGCCACCTGTTTAATGCTGAATTCATTTGCATTTCTTTTATGGGCTTGTGTTTTCTTCAGCAGACAGGGTATGAATTATTGCCTGCTCTGCTTCTCTGTTTAGGAGGTTACAAGGGCCCAGTTAAACAGAAAAAATATATGCAAAATGAAAGATGACTTTCCATTTCATCAATACACCAGACAGAAAGAGAGGAGCTTTTCCATCAGTGCCTACAAAGCTTTTTGCCCTGAGTTCAGTGTTTATATGAAATTATCATCAAGCCATAAATTTAACTGAAAACTGACAGTCTGAATGACAGACTTCCCAACAGTCATCATATGAAATAGATGCCATTCAGGTGAGTACTGGCTGTGCATTAGGATGTGGGTTTTATCCGGAACAGCAGGCTGATTGATGAGGATGTGTCAACAGCAGGAGTGTTGTCTGCTTGAGTGATGAGGCGCCTGAAAGCAGTGGCTGGTGTTTGATGGATGCCAGAGATCAGATCCTGAGCAAGAAGAGTGGGTCAGGTGGGACCCAAGCAAGGGGACACTCAGTGCTGCTGGAGATGCACTGGAAGAAGAGCCAAAAGACAGCAGGCACAGCCAAGGGGCTGGAATTGGGTTTGGGGCTGGGGATTACACCAGCAGGTGTCCCAGGAGCTACTTTGCTGATTAGGTGGAGTGTTTTCTGCTGCCTTTGGTATGCCAGGTGGGGAGTGTACTCCAAGAGGACCACTTGGGGTGGGTGCTGCCAAGGTTTGCTTTGAGTAGTTTGAGCAGAGGTTAAAAGCAGATGCAGAGCAGGTTAGAGGACTGGGATTGTTTTGGCACTGGATACAGTGGTGCTTGCAGCAGCAACTGTGACCACCAGTGCCTGGGAGATGCTGTGATGCCACTGAGGCAGTGAAGGCAAACCTGCACTGTGCTGGTGTTTGGCAGGGAAAGCCAACCTTGAACAGGGGTCTCATTTCCCACTGAATTGCTGCTTTGCACCAGATAAAACCAGATTACCACCCCTACAGCTGCTGTGCTGCCAGCCTGGCCATTCTGCCCCTTCCTGGGTGCCCGTGCAGAGTCCCCATGTGTCACCCTTTTGTCCTCTGTACCTGCTTTGTTCTCCTCAACCCACAGCTCTGGGGACCTGCCATGGACTTTTAAGTCAGCGCACTGCTCTCTGCCTCTTCCCCCGCTCCCCCCTTGTATTTTTTCCTCTCTTGGCTGTATCAGCCAGTCTAATAAAAGATATTGCCTCTCCCTATAAACCTTGCCTCTAGAGACTTAACCGCACCGAGGTTGCTATAACAACAACCGAGCTTTTCACCAGCAAGAAGCAGAGGAAAAAGGTACTGGGAAGACCGAGCAAGAGCTCAGCAGAGACCCTTCCATCACGTTATCCTTGTGAGGGCAGCACCTGGGAAAAGGCAGAGAAACACGAAGAAGGAGCATCTCTTAGGGAAGGAGGTATTGGAATCCTGACTCTGCTTGGGATGTGCTGTAGGAGCCTCCACGCCGTGCACGCAGGGCAGATCTCCTGGGTGAATGTTTGCCTTGTTTGGGTTAAAACCCACCTGTTGCTGCTGCACAGAAAGGCACCGGGTTTAGCATCACCTGCGCTTCACCCCCCAGTTACTGAGCTGCTCCCATGACCCATTTGTGGGGCAAAATTCCCATCCTGTCCAGGAAGGAGATTCTGATTAGGTCTTGGGGTGAACTAGGCACTTCCAGAGGGTAAATGGTTGACCTGCCCACTTCTGGTTGCAACTCTCCAGGAAAAGTCTTCCCCTGCCCTTGGGCACAGCTCGTGTCAGCATCAACAGAGGGGCTGCTGTGGTTTTTTGGGCTGGAAAGTGCCAGAGAGGGCTCAGGTGAGGGGAAGGAGGTGGAAACTGCTGGCAGGAGCATGCAGATGCTTGTAGAGGATGCTTCTGCTAGGAAATGATCACTTATAAGGACAAAAAAAGTGGTAGGAAAGCTTATCTGGAGTAGCTATAGATACCTACAGGGACACTCTTCTCCATCCTTTTCTGTTCTTTTCAGCTGTTTGCAAATGCCACAGTGAAGCTCTTCTAACTCCTTCAGCTGGGGGTTTATTTGAACCAAATCTTCATTTTTCCCTCCCAAGTTAAGGATTAGGGGCTCTGAATTGTTAAACAGCTGAGGATTGCCAAGAATAGAGAGTTTGCTAAGCACTCTGAGAGCTGGGCATTAGAGAAAGTTAAATTATTATTCTCAGATCCACTGCAGAGCTGAATATTTATGGCTCAATCTAGTTTTCCAGAGTCTCATAATTTCTTATGCCAACTGTACTTTATAGAAATGTCCACAGGGAAGGAATTGACTTTTGTCCCAGGCCCAAACGAAACAAGCTCAAGCAGTGATTATTTGCGTTTTGAAGCAGTCAGATAATTTAATCTCAACATCTATCGATTCTCTTCTGCACCGGAATCCTATGGCTAAACATCTGCAAGGCAATTAATAGCCTAGAGTACAAATTCATTACAGATTTATCAATAGGTATAGAGTTTTAGACTGAGAAAAAATAGTTTTTAATCTGCTTACTTTGGGGTAACAAAAAAGAAATGCAACTTCATGCAGCTGAAGGTACATCTAAGGACATGAGAAAACCACTTGTTGCTGGAGTGGTTTGAATGGCTGATCCATTTAGAATCATAGAACAGTTTGGGTTGGAAGGGACCTTCACAGGTCGTCTAATCCAACCCCACCGCAATGAGCATTTCAACCCATGCAGTTCCCAGTTTGGGACAGACAAGAGTACATCTTTGGGCAAAATAACAAGCATTACCGTCATTTAACTAAAAATTGAACAAACAGCAGCAATGTCGAGTATTGCTGATCCTAATCCCTTCCCTGGCTGGCAGTGGGGGCCGACATTTGTGGGTCCTTCCCTGGCAGCCGCCGTTGGTGCTTAGCAAAGTGATTCCCTTACCAGATAATTAATTGGTGCAATCTGTTAATGATGTTTACAATGTACTTTGTGGGCCATCTGGACAAAAGATGATTTGCGAGGATGACTGCCATGTGTCCCTGCCTTTTATCCTCGGTAATGATTAAATATGGACTAATTGGGGGGCGGGGGTGGAAACAGGTTACAAAGAGCCAGGGCTCACAGTGATGGATCTGTTGTCAATGAATAGGAACTGCAGCTAATAGGAAAATCTATACCTTTCTGGGGAGGATGGGCAAAGTTGATCAGAACCAGGTGATGTGGCAGCTGGGGTGTGCTGGGCGAGGGCAAAGATTCCCAGATTCCCCTTGCAAAAATTTGTCCTGTACTTCACCATTGTGGCTGGAAATCTAAAAGGCAAAGGGTTGTCAGGTATTCTGAGCATTGCAATTCACCACATCCTAACACAATAATCACTTCTGGCTTCTTTTAGTGTAGAAAAGAGAAAGTCCAGTATCGGAGGGTGCTGGGGGGAGCAAGGAGAGTACCATGTCGTCTCTTTGGCCTTGTCCTTGTCTCAGCCTCCAAATAATGTGATATTCATCTCAGCCCTCTTTGTCAGAGCTCATTTGCCTTGCAAGGAAATAAAGAGTGCTCAGCTCTAATTTATGCAGCAGGGGCTGTGTGAGTCTGGAAGGGAAGCAGCTCAGCCAGTCACGTGCAATGTAAACTCCCTGTGAAAACACCCCAGATCCACTTTGCAAAATGACTCTAATAAATGACAAAACAATATACATGCACTCTTAAGGAAGTAAGAGATTAAACAAGACCTAGAGCTTATAATCATTGCTGCTCTGGCGTAAGAATAATTTACAGTAATAGATGCCTGATGCGTCTTTTAGCAGTTTTTGCAGGCTTTTTCCAATTCCTTTTCCTACCCAATACTTCAAATTTGTTTGTACTCAGAATAATTAGAAAAAACACACTCTTCTACTTAGTGTGTAAATCTGCATCCACAGGCCATTAGAGAACAAATGGCTGCAGAATGATGGCCCTCCAAATTAGCCACTATTTATTGCTTCTACAGCCAACAAGGCTTTTTCCAAAAAACTCTGAGGTGAGCAGCTTTGCATCCATCAGTATTGCTCCTGTTTAGTATTATATTTAAAAGTCATACTTTTTTCTTTTTTAAATGTAAAAATACCCATCTACAGAGAAGACGACTCAGTGGCCTATTGTCAGACTAGGAACTGGTATTTGTCAGCAAACTGGTATTTGTTGGCAAAAGGAACATTGACTGACCTGACTCATGGTCCTGAGGTCTGCGAATCAGTGAGATGACTGATTCTGAGTGCTCAGCACCACCAGGAACACCAGCCATGTGTTAAACCACTACCTACAAGGACTAAATACAAGTGTTTCTGCACCCCTCAAGCTCTGCCTTTGCCTCCCTTCATTCACCAGGTTCTCCCACTCCAACAGCACGTCTCCACCACAGAGTTTTATCTAGCACGTGAATGATGAGCTGCAAATGCAAGTTGCCTTACACTGCAGCTCTAGTGCCTATTTTTATCCCCCTAATTCTCACCAAGATTCCTATTAAAGCAATTGGGATGTTTAATATGGGGCTTAATAATTCTTTGAGGGGTAGAGCTATTTGAAATGAGCACCTCTCCCTGTGGAAGCAGCACTTTGAGCTCATCACTGCCTCTTCCCACTGTGCTGAGAATGAATAGTGTTTTATTTATAGGCAAGGCTCAAAGCTGAAGGCCCAGGATAAGAGCTGCCAGCTCCAGAGACAGAAATAATATCTGTGATTGACCTAAATGTCCAAGGCAACCGCCGACAGCCCAAACACAGCACAGGAGTGGAGCCTTTGACGAATAAATGGAAGGAAATTTATATCCAAGGCTGCAAGAGAAGACCTTGGGAAATAAAACCTCTCAGCCTTTCAGCAGCGATCGCTAAAGGTAAATGACCAGATTGCATCCCACTGTAACACCAGCCTCCCTGAGCACAGCAAAGACCAAAGCCCGTGACCTGACAGTTTGCTATCACAGGACAAGATCCCAAAGTGGCATTTTCATTCTTAAATTTTGCATGGGCCGGTGTGTGCTCAGAAATACCCTGGGTAGCATGTTGGAGGGTGGCTCTGATAGCCACAGCACAGCGGGGAGCTGCCATCAGCCAGGTGAGTCCTACACTCAGCAAACAGCCTCTGGGTGATGCCCAGGAATCGGGTGTAATGCCTCAAAAATCCTCATACATAAGGGGGAGAGCCAAAAGCTGCTGGCGGAAACTTTCTGGAGGAAATGTAGCCAACAACAATGTAGATCTGGGGATATCTGGGACTTTATAGACTCACAGACCAACCCTGGAGCTTATCTATTCCCCATAACCCACCCTCAGCTCTACAATCTGTTGTCCCCCCCTGACAAGAAGCAGTAACCTCCACTGAACCCCCAAGCCAGCATGCTAAAAAAGCAGAGTAGCTGGAGAGCTTTGGTGTGGCTGTGGGATGGAATGGCAACAGTCAGAGAGAAGACACTGGGTCTGAACAGGGACCCTCAAAAATAAATATACCCTTGGCTAAGAGCTGACGGGGCAACTTGGACACACCTGTAGGAAACGTAAATCCTCCATGGAGAGGAAGGAAACATGGCAGTATTCATTTTCTGCACTACCAGATGAAGCTGGTAGGTGTCACTAACAAGAAATATATTGAAAATAAGAAGGGCAGGCATATTCACATTTCTGTATCAAGCCTTCACTGCTGGGTTCAGGTGTGCATGTTTGGCATAGCACAATATGGGGGGGGAAATCTAGATGTTGCACAAGCCAGGTTAAGTGCAGGATTTAGAGATGGCCAGAGCTCTGTCTTATCTTCTGTTCCCTAGTGAAGTTATTGTCCACAAATAAGCATCATCTTCCTCAGCACCCTGCTACAAAATGATGGGTTAGCACAGTGCATGGCTGTGCAGAACAATGTTAGAGATGGGGCAGTGGGTGCATGGGGGGGCTTTGCTGCTGAACCTCTTTGCTAAGGATGTCCAGCAAGGAAAACCCCACCATGGGCACCACCTCATCTGCCTGGTCTTCTGTTTTTCATTTTTCCCCAAGCTACCTCACAATCTTGTGCTTCTGGAGCCTGTGATCTGAGCCATGGTTATTGCACATAATTTCCCCCTCAACTGTTCTAACAAGTAATAGAATTATCCTCCTTCCCCAGCTCATCGGCCAGGAGCTCTCTGGCTTTAATTCAGTGATAAATCTTTGCTCCATGGAGGCAGAAGAGCAAGAAAGGGGGAGAAGGAGCGGTATAGCCATGAACAGGGAGCTGATAAATGCTAATGAATTTATAGGGATTACACCAATCCTTTAGCTGACGCCAGCGAGCCACATAGCTACACAGACCCATGCAATCTGCCTGCATCTGACTGCAATAAATAATTCAAAAGACAGGCAATTTGCCCTTTCGCTGTAATTAATTACAGTTGGCAACCACAAGAAGCCAGGGTAAACATTTCCCGTGGCTGCAGGTGGAGGGACACGCTGTGACCCCGCGCCAGCTCAAAACCTGGGCAGCACTTTGCCTGGGCCAAGCTGGGCCCCCCTGGCTCCCTGGGGCTGGCGCTTGGGGGGCAGCGGGGGCTGGGACAGGGGGTGTTGGTGGTGGTTGACTCCCAGTTATTATGGCCTGGACCAGTAACAGGCTTGAATCAAGACACAGAACCCGGTCTGCAGGAAGTCTATGAGATGCAGCTGGTCCTGCCATGGTTGCGTTTCCCCCCCAGACCCAACCAATATGAATTTTTTATTATTATTTTTGAAGACGATGCCTGCAGCTGGCAGAGGTTTGGGCAGCAGAGGGAGCTCGCTCATCTGATATGAACAATTTCTCAGCTGGAGCTGTGGTTTGCCTGTCCTGAGTTTGTGGGTGCTCCGCACCAGGATGTGGTGTGGGAATGGAGGCTGCCAGCCCATCCATGGGTGAAACAGATGTGCAACATCTGCTGCATCTTCTCTCTGTGGGTGGATGCCAACCACCTCCATGTTTAACAGCTGTTCCTTGTGATGTGGTTGTACTGCCTACAAATGTAACACAGCAGAGAGTCCCTGTTCCAGAGAGCATGCTCCAGGGCTAGACCTCAAGGAGGCTTGGCTACCAAAATACCAGCTTGAGCTCTGCAGGTTAAAAGCTGAGCTCCAAAGGGCCTCACTGCAGTGTCCCACAGCTGGTCCCTATGTCAGGCATTGTTGATGTTATGGTGACAGTTTCACCACTGCTCCTGCTGATGCTGGTGTTCTGGACAGGAGAGGCATGGATGTGGCCATGAGTGACACATGTGGCGTGCTGGAGAGAGTCCAGCGCGGGGCAACAAAGTGGAGCATCTCCCTTATGAGAAAAGACTGAGGGAGCTGGGGCTCTTGAGCTTGGAGGAGACTGAGGGGTGACCTCATTAATGTTTACAGATATATAAAGGGGGAGTGTCAGGAGGATGGAGCCAGGCTCTTCTCGGTGACAACCAATGGTAGGACAAGGGGTAATGGGTTCAAACTGGAACACAAGAGGTCCCACTTAAATTTGAGAAGAAACTTCTTCATGGTGAGGGTGTCAGAGCCTGGCCCAGGCTGCCCAGGGGGTTGTGGAGTCTCCTTCTGTGCAGACATTCCAACCCGTCTGGACACCTTCCTGTGTAACCTCATCTGGGTGTTCCTGCTCCATGGGGGGATTGCACTGGATGAGCTTTCCAGGGCCCTTCCAACCCCTGACATCCTGGGATTCTGTGTGATTCTGTGATTCTGTGCTGGAGGAGCCCTGGCCTCCCCCCTTGGCCATGGTCTCACTCCTACCACCTGGGCACTATGATTTTGAAGAGGGCTGCTCTCCACTGAGAGATTTGCAAAGGACAGTCATAATCTAAAATTGTGTTTGTTTGCCTTTTTTTTTTTTCTTTGTGTCAGATCATCATAATATGGCTTGAGATTGAAGGGCAAGATAATCTCTTATTTTGTCTTTCAGTACTTTGAAAGGCTTTTCCTATGATAACTTTTATTTGCATGCTTTGACATTAACTTCAAGATGCAAGAAGCATGAGAAAGTTTTCCTTTCTTTTTTCTTTTTAGCTTCATTGGTTTAGGCTGAGATGGAGTTGATTTTCTCCATAGCAGCTCGTATGGTGCTATGTTTTGGATTTGCAACCAGCACAGTGGTGATGATATAGGGATGTTGTAGCTATTGCTAAGCAATGCTTACACAGTGTCAAGACATTTCTTCTTCTCACCCTGCCCCACCAGTGAGTGGGCTGGGGACAAGAAGCTGGGAGGAGACACAGCTGGGACAGCTGACCCCATCTGAGCAGCGGTGTGTCCTGAACCATTTTCTGGAATGTTCAGCAATAAAAGCTGAAGGAAAAAGGAGGACGAGGCAGCGGATGTTCTGAGTTACGGTGTTTGTCTTCCCAAGTCACTGTTACATGTGATGGAGCCTGGTTTCCCTGGGGATGGCGGAACAGCTGCCTGCCCATGGGAAACAGCGAATTAATTCCTTATTTTGCTTTGCTCGTGTGCACAACTTTTACTATTATCTTCACCTTTATCTCAACCCACACATTTTCTCACTTTTACACTTTCAATTCTCTCCCCTATCCCAGTGGAGGGGAATGAGTGAACAGCTGTGTGGGGCTGAGCTGCCTGCTGGGTTAACCCGCAATATTACCCGACCTACTTTGGCAAAACCAACCTACATTAACAGTATTTTCAGTGTTACTGAGTTTCCCCCATCCCTATCCACACACCAACACTCGCATCCCGAATTTCATGTGAAGAGCTCCTGACAGCTGCACTCCTCCAACCTCACATTATTACAGCGCAGTCCCTGGAAGACGCGGTAGATGGCACTCCAGATATGGTATTCTAGGCCTAAAAACTCCACTCCCGAAGTTAAACTAAAATTAAAAACCTGGAAAAGTTCAGGAAAGCTTTAAGCCTCTTAATTTAAATACAGATGCTGAACGTCTGGAAGAAATTCCTGACACTGGAAGCTGCTTTTCTCACCTTCTTCAATAAGAAAGGTCCCACACCTGAGTTATCAGCACAGGTTGTGTGTGGCATCGCTGGAGTAGCAGGTAATCAAACAGAGAGATTTGGGGGAAGGCAGGTGGAGAAAAGGATATGGCCGGTTTTATTGTCATTAATAATAATGAATCCTTCTCTCAAAAATTTCTCACCACAGAAAGGACCTTGTATAAAGCTCGGTGGACCAATGGCATTGGCTGCAGGTGCTTTTCTGGTGGTTTTTCAGCTATGGCTTGGCTACAGGGAGGTGGCCCATTTTCCTTATAGCTGCGTGCAGGAGCCTTCTGATCATCTCAGCATGATACGGGCACTGAGGCTGCTGCTCTGTCCCAGTGGAACCATAATGGAAATGCAAGAGGAGGTACTGCTAGTGATAGAGGTTTGACAAAAAATAAGCAAATTATGTCTAATTGATTCTTAAATTCTCCTGAGCTGCTGGATGGATCATATCGGTGTAGAGTCATCTCAGATAGAGAAACAGTAAGACCCAGATTCCCTGGACTCAGAGTGTAGCTGTTGACTCCAGAAGATCCTATTCCCGTTCCAAACACATCTCCAGAAATCCTACCTTAGCTTCCATTTTTTTCCCATGAGGTGCAGTGATATTCAAGTGTTCCCTACTGTGCAGGTCAAAAAAGTCTCTCTGTCCTACTTCTCAGGAACATGAGTTAAAACTACTTATAGATATTCTTTAAATTGTGACTGTTGAGGAATTGGGGGTTTCTTAAGCAAATTGTCTGGTTTTAACTAAAACAAAAAGCAATATGTAACTTCTGGGTTTTTTATTCTGTTAATTAACTCTTCAGAGGACAAAAATGAAAGACTCCTATCCTGATAGGATATTGGTGTATTTCTCCATATTTATTTAGCTTTTCTCTTTCCCGGTGTAACCCTAAAATGATAAATAAGATAGGACAATGGTGTAAAATCATATTCTAATGGGGAGGAGTGAGTGAGCAGCTGCGTGGTGCTTTGTTGCTGACTGGCGTTAAACCACAACAGGCACCCAAATCCTGCTGAAAGACCATAGAAGAAAATCCATGGGAATGGTTTCTTTGTGGATAAACAATATCCTGCTTTAGGTACCTCTCTTTGGGCTCCAGCAGCAGAGGAAAGAGGCTGGAAACCACAGGACTCTATGGCACATGGGGATTGGCTGTAGGTAGAACTGGTCATGATTTTTCCTTGGCTGTAATATACAGACATTGGCAAAATGTTTAAACTTTTATAGACAAATGGCCTTCGACACACCTTGAACTCTGGGTTTGTCACCACTGTTGACCAAGGAATGACACTGCACAAGGAATTAAGGTTTTCATGGAGGAATTGTTCAGGGAAACATCCATTTCTGTCTTTTTTTGTGGGATACAGCAAAAAAAAAAATGCACGTTTGTGCATATCCGTCTGAAACCGGAGCTACTAAGTTGTAAGGAGAACATAACAGCAACCTTGCTGCAAAGGTTATGTACAACCTTCAGGTCTGTGCATGCCTTAGCATGTCTGAGGGAGGCTGGATTATAAATGTCTGTTCTGCAAAACACCTCTCTGTGCATGTCAGTGGCAAAGGCAATAACAGGACATTTTGTATTCTGCAGGTTACGTCCTACTTCAGTGACCCAGGTGCAAGAAACCTGATATTAAGTAAGCTGGGGAACTTGTGTTTCTCTCTTAATGGGATTCTGGCTGTCATTAATCCTTTATCGCGATGTGTGTTACCAGAAGAAGGCGTGTGTAATCAGCAAGACTGATGTGCTGTTTTTTGGATGAACTATGTTCAGTTGCCATGGTGTGGAAGGTCCTGCTGGGCTGGTTCGTGCTCCTAAGCCAGAGCCAGGAGCCATTCCCAGTGCAGAGGGGTTACACGGGAGGGCAGACGTGGCTGTGTCCTTTGGCTGGGGGATGCAGACATGGACAGGGAAGGTGGCTGGCCAGGGATGCTGTGCTATGATGGGGCTCAGAGCTCTCCAGTAGCACTGCATGGAGATGTCCCACTGTGTGATTCATTTCTGATACGTAGTTTTTAGAAAATTAAGATCCCCAGAAGTAAGAAGTTGACATTATTGGGTTTTTTTTCCCCCCCACCCAGCAAAAATCACAGTGAAATTCTTCCTGTGTTGCCATCCAGGAGCAGTGAGGACGAGAAGAGCTGTGCAATATGTAGGGGGGCAATGGGACTTTGGACCCATGCTGTAGCCCATTGCCCAAGGGGGTCTTAAGCCTAGCAAAGTGGGGTGCAGCATTTGGCACCCGCACATGACCTGGCTCACCATTCCTGAGCAGGAGGAGTGGGATAAGTGGGGCTGGGGGCTGCGAGGGGCACTGGGCACTTTGGCAGCTGGCAATGAGAGGTGAAGATGGACCCATCATGGGAGCCTTGAGCACAGGACATGTGGGTGCTGCTCAGTGGGTCTATTCCTCCCCTTTAAAATTCGCAGAGTCTTGGGGAAAGCAGGAATCTTGCAAAGCTCAGGAAGATCAGTAGGAACAGAAACCTGTTTCACATTCCTTTTACGTACATCAGCCTCTCACAGGGGTTGTTTAAGACCTTCCAAAAGCTTCTGTACAGCAGAGTAGCTGCTGAAAATGCACTAATATCCAGGAGGGTGACATTTGTACTGAGATGTGCTTACCTCTTCATTGCATACAGGAACAGAGAATAACTAAATAAAAACCACAGCAAAATTCCCAGTCCCATGTACAAGGTGATCGAGGGAAATTTAGGGGCTTGCTTACCTCAAATAAGACAATAAACCTACATATCTCTTATAAAGGTCCTGAATACAAACACAATAATTTGCTGTAATTCTTCTCCAGTACTCTTGTGGTTTTGCCAGCACTTTACCAAATGTTTAACAAGTCTGAAAATAAAAGACAGGAAAAATTAATAGGATTTAAGTATTTAAAGAGCAGCTTACAATCAATTAAAGACCTCATAAACATGCCAACATAAACAACATCAAATAATTCCTGCATATTATAAAATGATTTGCCATAGAGTGGCTTGCATGAAGAGATTAGATATGGCTTGCAGCATAAAGCATTATTCTGTAAAGGCATTATATTTCAGCGAACACACCACGCTAATTGTATTAGAGGAAGTTCAGGTGAAGTATAATTCCTGGATTAGAAAATCGAAGACCCAGGTTAAACAATAAGTGTTGGTCAGACTGCTTGAAATTTGCTGGCAGATCTTACATGGAATTTTTTATTTTCTATATTGATTGAATTAGTGATATTTTTTTTGCTAGACTCTAAGATCTGTTTTTTTCAAAGTACTAAAATTTTAAGCAATATAATGAAATATATTACACATAAGAATGTAGGAAACATATTTTATAGTTATTTCAGCTATTTCAACAAACCAACTGATTATAGCATTGGAAACCGTTTCTCTCATTGCTACTATTCTAAAACTATTCCCCCACTGGCAAACTGCTTTAATCCACTAAATTATTTCTCAGGTCTGAAAATAATTAACACATACTACAGGGTACATATCCCGAATACAAACACTATAATAATTCAGAGTGTATTTTTGGCCAGATGTGGGTACAATCCACAGCTAAATGACGGCGCTGGGCGATACACTGGCTGTGTCTGTGGGTTTTTCAAGCGGTCGCTGTGCCGTTTCACACCCGTGTGCAGAGCAGGTGTTTGCACGTGCTGACACCGACCTGCGGTGCTTTCAGATGAGCCCCCATTAGCAACCTATAACTTTTCAAAACAAAGCCCCCACTGCATTACCCTCCTGCAGCCAAACTTCATCTCCAGCCCTCTCAGATGGAGGCGGAATACATATTTACAAACACTATGAAATAATCTGGTTTTATTAAGTTAGCAAGAGTGATTGTATGAGCCATGGGATGCAAAGAAGAAATTCATTCTAGTTCGCCCGCCCCTATTTTGTTTGACAGGGAGCGCATACACAAAGACAACACTGAGCCTCCCTGCGAAAAAACCAACAGACTTTGTCTTGTCACAACAATCCTGATCTCGTTTTGTATGACAGGAACCTACAATAAACGAAAAGAAAAAGATCAAACAGAAGGAAGAGAAGAAAAATGGCAGCCAGCCCGGGAGGAAGCTTCCTAGCGTATGATAAATTGGAAAATGGACATACAGAACATGCCAACATACATTTTTAATGGCCCAATTGCTCAATTAATTCTTTCCCTTTCCCCTTTTTAATGTGAAAATCATCATAATTCCTCCCAGATTAGTATAGATACAGGCCGACAGTCTCTCCTGCTCAAGGTATTTGCAGGACATAATTCATTCATAAAGCCGTAATGCACTCATCTATCATCTGAATTTTTTTGCTTCTTTTTTTTCCCTTTTCCTTTCCCTCTCTGCCGTTTGTGCTTGGGGCTCTCGCTGAGTCTCTGGGCACTGATGTATTAGCTGGCATATGCAAGCTATGAATTATCAACTGAAAGGAGTCAATTATCCACTCTAAAAATGAGTGTCTGGGCACCAATAGCCTGAGGGGCCCTTTTTGTATTTACGAAATGATTTCATGGCAAGTAGAGGTGTGTGTGGAAAGGGGATTGTGGAGGGGGGGGAAAGGGAAAGGTTTTCTTTCTTTTTCCCCTTTTTCCTTGTGGCCACCCCTTAACCAGAGCAAGGCAAGAAAAAATAAATAAAATAAAAAGAACATTTTGAACTTTTAATGCAATAATCCGTTTTTGTATACACCGAATTTAAGGAGTGATTTTAGCTGGCTGGAAAGAAGACTCGTCTTATGGCCATGTTTCCTGGACTTCTCCTTCTCTATCTGGTCTCAGCTCAGCCTTCAATCAAACCCGGAGCCCTGGCTGACTTCAGCTGCTAATAGACTGGATAGGAAATGGGATATTGGATAGTTTCTTGGTCCCCAGTCACTGACCATGTGCCTTGTCATCTCCGCAGACATTGATTTCTCCCTCTCCTCCCCCACACCCCCTGCTCTGCTATGGGGCTGTGGCCCACCACGAGGTAACCCCGCATCAGCAAACCTTGCGTTGAGTTACGCTTAGGGAAATGAGGTCATTAGATGGAATTACAGCAGGTTTTGATAGCTCAGTAATAGGTTTTAATGATGGAATTTAACATAGGACCCCCACTAGGGACAAGGCTGATATACATCCAGACAGGTCACTTAATAAACCTCCACTCAGCACTTGAGTTGAGGAATTTAGGAGGCTCTGAAAACACAGCCCTTCTTAACCAAGCCAATACATCACTGGCAAGTAGTCTCTTTGGAAGGCTTTTTATTGTTATTTTTGAGACGTTTGATTGACTTAAAACATGTATTTTCTTTAAATATACACGTTTATTTTACCAGATGCATTTTTGAGGAGGATTTCTTTAGGCAGCAGATGTTTTTCTTAGACGTGAACAGGCTGTTGTGCTCGTGGATGCTAAAGAGCTCATCTGATGGTGCGGTAAATTGTTTGGAAGTTTGAAGAGCTTAGCTGGCCTTTAATGTATTAGTTGCTGACAGGTAAATTGCAGGTTAAGTGCAAAAGCAGCATTAGCTGAGGAGTCCTGGCTTCCACAAATCTACCTTGGCCCCTAATCTGAATACAAAAGGAAGGAAGGAATTAAATTTGACCCCTCAAATATGCTGTTCACTCAATCCCAGACTTATTTAGTAAGCTCCTTTAAGGTGCTTTCGGTTTGTTCTGGCCTCATCTCAAGCAGGTACAAGAATGCCCACAAAAGAACACTCTTTACAGGTAGCAGAGTGGATCAAAGCCGAAGCCATCGCGTTGTGTGTCCCAACAATACCGAAGGGGCAGGTTTGAGGCTGTCTTGAAGGACAGCTCATTCAATTTGTCCTCCAAAAGCTATAATACCATGATAGCTGTTGGAGATCTGCACATTTCCCAAGCACAAGAGTCCCATGAAAGCCACTAAGCCTCACACCAAGTGGCAAGTCATTTATGTGCTACATCAGTCCTGGAGTCAAGTGCAATGGAGATGTGTACGGCCATGATGCCCTGTTCAAGGGGATGAAATTTGGAGTTTGCCATAGAGAGACTTCACAGCAGGGTGTTGCTGAGCAAAGGACACTGTGGTTGAGCTGTGGAGATGATATGTGGCTTGCAGTGGTACAATTTGGTCTTTCCTTGTTAGTTTTTGAACCTTAGCTGCAAACGCCTGTGTTAACTACTGCAATGTCCTCTATATATTGCAAAGGAGGGTCTCTAAATAGAAGAGGTGAGAAGAAAGTGTCTAGCAGCTGCTGGGAGGTTTTATTGATTGCTCCACCAGCATGTTTGCGTATTATGGACTGCTCAGCTGAAGGGAATCTTCAAAAAGCAACCAGGTGATCTCCCTGTACTTCCTCTGTATTTCATAGAAAAGGAGAGAGCTTCTTCTAGAAGGTACTTCAGAACCAGCGTAGACATGTATCCTTCAATGTCAATAGAAATGCCTCCTTCATGGTTTGATGTCCAGCTTAAACTAATTGATAGACTTCCTTGAACACCAAGGAGGCTGATTCGACGAATGACTGTGGTGACCTGATCCAAGCTCACCTTGAAGTGCATATTTCACTAAGAGGAACACTGGTCTATGGTTAGCTGTCAATAGATCCCACCACCCAGAACCATCTACCACTTGATTATGTGCCTAGTAGTGCTACCATTTCCCAAAGGCATTTCAAAACTCAGCAGTAATATTTAATGTTCATATTTCAAGGCGGGTCAGAGACACAAAGACTTTCCTGGGGGCACTATCCTGGAGACTCCAGGCCAGGAAGCTGTGGTGCTTCCTGGGATGTTGGAGGTTCGTGCAGAGGAGGTGCAGATCCCTACGCAATTTCCTTGGAAAAGAGGCTGCAAAGATCTCCCACGTGAGCAGTCAGTAGGTCCAGGAGCAGGGGACCAGGGTTGCCTCCCCTGCTGCCATTGGTCTGTTCACTGCCCTTCTTCAGCCTTCAGTAACAAGGATGACAAGTGTTTTCATGGATGTTTTGAATTAACCAAATTTGGCTTTGTCTCTCTTGTTGTTATCACCTGCTAGCAATGCCCCTCCACCCCCCGAGACCCTGATCTTCCCTGCAGTTTAACCTTTTTCTTTATTTTTCCCCCACTTTTCTTGAACAAAGGTGTCATAAGTGGTTTGCCAGCTCGGATGATGTTTGCTCCAAGTGTCGACTATGTGGGTTGTGGGAAGCTGAAAGTTTAATTTTGAAATCCCTGATGAAGCTAAGAAACAAGACCTGGAACAAAGAAGAAACCGCCACTTTTTGGGAAGAGTGTGCTGATTTACAAAGGGCACCCTTCAATTATTTAAGGAGCAGTCAGCAGTGCCATAACTTTAAGTATGAATCAAGTGGCATGACTGAAAAATTTGTCACAGTGTGTTAGATCAATGGTAATTACCTTACTGACATGAGTACTGTTATTATTTTACAGGGCTGCAAACAGGATCATGGACGTGAGGAAACACAAACTGCGCTGTGATCAATACTCTCTGAAATATGACTCTCTGTGGCCCAAAATGGAGTTTTCGAGCCAGGCAAACCATTATAGACTGATTCTCTCTCTCTCTGCCTTCAGATGGATACCCTGAAGTAAAACACAGCAGCAATTGGTCAACTTGTTTCTGGCTTTGAACAGGCAAATAGTCACTTATTATTTTTAAGGACAACTGTGTGCGAATAAAAAGTCTGTGCAGCCAGCTCGGGGTGAAGAGAGAGCCCTGGGGGGGTGTGGGGGACGAGGGCTCTGGCTCACACTGTGCGTATTGTTTAAAACCTAAGACTATTCCCTCTGCTGCAGCACACATTTAGCATCAAAGGTTTGCAGGTGCTCCCCAGCTCTGATTTCAAAGGATTGTGGGATTCCTGATCACTTGGCATCACAGTCGGGACCTGAAAGCTTTCCTGTATTTTCTTTCTGGACAGGAATATGACATCAGGCAACTTAGTGGGTGCCATGTCCAATGGTGGTTAAAGGAAATCACGCTCTTCACTGCACTGTTTGATGAGATGTTCGTGGCCAAGTTGGGCACCAAATGTAAGGTGGACAAACAGGTTGACTGAACAGATGGTGGAGGTAGGATCTGAAGTTGTCTCTCTTCAACCCTATGAATGAGAGTTTGCTCAGCTTACATGGAAGAGATGAAGACAGAAGACAAAATGGACATGCATGGGGTAGACCTGGGATAGTTATCAAGGCTGGCGGGTGACTGAGTGTAGACCAGCATGAAGGATGCCAGGATGAAGAGGGGTTAAATGAGAAGTATATATGGTATTGGTGCAGGAAAGGAAGGAGGAATAGATTTGCTTGAGTTATAAAGAATGAATCATTGTCCATAAAGATGGAGGAAGGAGCTTGCAGAAAGGTTGGCTCTGGAGACAGCAAGATGGGGATTACTACCTTGCCCATACTGGGCACGTGGTAGATGGACAACATCCCAAAAACAACTGATAACCACCAGTGGCAGATCAGAGTTGAGAAGGTGACCTGAAAGTCCATCACTTACATGTGGCCACTGTGTGTATATAAAGCACTATGTCACCATGCGAAGAGGTGGAGGGAGAGAAGGCCAAAAGTGAAGGTCACCAGCACGACAAGAGAATATTGCATCTAACCCAAGGTTTTCAGCTACACTCCTCACCCTAAAACATAAACACATGGGAATCCAATAACAAATGAAAATTTGGTTATCCCAGCTTCAATATCTTGAATAAATCAAAGAGCAAAGTGATGAGGGACACAGAGAAACAATTGTTCCCATGCTGCCCAACACCTAAAAGATCATTTATAAGACAATGAAAAGTAAGATAACAGAGAGGACCACTTGGGAATATTCACATTTCTGCCATTCCTATTCTTTGGCTGCTGTTAGGAAGTCTTGGTCTTTCCAGTAGGAAGGCTAAAGCATGTATTTCGGGTTTATTTAGTGCTGTTTTGTCACCTTACTCTGTCTTGTTTGAATTCCAGAGTGCTATAAAGAATGAACTGGGTACAGGTAAGTTTAATCTCATTAATAGTTGAACGGCACATGATGCTAGGACATTATCTGATGAGAAACAAATGTTGAATGCAGTAGGAAGCAGCAAAAATGAGCAGTGCCTCTTGTGAGGTGAATAGTTCAGAAGTGGCTATGTATTATTTTGGAAAGGGTCACAAATTAAGGTGTGAATTCATGTACACCTTAAGTAGTGACCTCATAAAAATGATCAATGGTTAATGGTACAGATAACAGGATTCATAAGGGAAATTTATTGGCCACTTTTGTGAAATAAATATATTTATACCAGACCAGTGGGAAATAAAAACACATCAATAAATCATATAATATCTACAACTATACTAATAGCATGAGTAGCTGTAGGTATAACCAACATTTTTAGACCTGCAGACACCCCCTCTGGCATAGTACAAATATAATACATGTTAGCAGCAAAATGTACTTCAGTAAGAGACAGCCGTGTATATCCCACTTGTGAGTTATCTAGGCAGGCACCCCACATGAATTATGGTCCCCCCTCAAAACATGAACCATGGAAGAGAAAAATAGATACTCCACAACCATATAATGCAGGTCAAACACAAAACCACAGTGGTAGAACAGGCTTGTAACCATAGAATAGCGCAAGTTAGATGGGGTCCATAAGGATCGAGTCCAGCTCCCATTGAGTCCAACCGATGTGCTGATGTGTTCAAAGTGAGGTGACCCCTGCATGGGGTAGATTTGGGCAGCAGTACTCATTTCACTGCTGAGCTTGCATCAGTTTTTATTTTCAGCTGGCTACCAGCTAAGATAGAATTCAAGGGAGGATCTTGCATGGTGTCTGTCGAGGGTTAGATTGCGGGGTGACAATAAAACCCTGGCAGATGTATTGTTAACCCCTTTTCTCCCCCCACTTCCCTCTTTTGCCCCTCGCTCTCCCCCCTTTCCACTAAGGAGAGGCAATCGGGAGGGAAAGAAGGACAGAGAGAAGAGAGTTGGAAAAATTAACAATGTTTTACTAATGCTACCAATAAGAATAGAGAAAATAATACAAAATAAATATACAAAACCATCTTGAAAGTCTCAGCAACTGCAGAGCCGGCACCCGAAGTCCTGGACTGGACTCTGCAGCCACCCGGAGCTGGATTCAGTCTCCCACTAGGCCTCAGTTCGCAGGGATGACTAGCAAGGTCCTCTCCTAATGTCGACAACAGGGAAAAAGGGAAGCAAAAGGGACGAGATCCTTGTGATGTCCCACTTTTATATGAAGTATTCACATGAATGGAATGTTATACACAGTTGGTCAGTTTCTTGGTCACTTGTTTCTCGTCGCCCCTCTCCCGAGATGTTCATCCATGCTTATCAATAAGTTTGCATTCCATTGCTAGGTTTACCAAAACATGAGTCTGGTTCTCCAGGAAAATGCAGTTAATATGAAGGCTTTAGCTGGCAGGCAAATTCACTAAAAGAGAAACTTGTTTTTAACAAAACCAGGACAGTGTCCTACAAAAACACGTCCTGCTTGTGCGGGACTCTCTGCACTCTGCTGGGGTGCGAAAGGATGGAAGTTTATTTTCCCTGCAAGCCCTCAGACAGTTTCCCCATCTCCCAAGGAGCTGTAGGGTTTGCCTGGCCCTGCCATTGGCTTTGACAGGGGCTCCCAACAGTGATACTCCCATTAGAGAAGCAAATCTCAGCTTACCAAGTTGTCTGCACCCACAAACGCAGAACTCCCCATTTGCATTAAAGACCAACAAGGGTAGGTTTGCAGTCAAGCCTCCTAACAGAAAACCTGTTCTGTTTTCAGGCTGGGAGTGCAATGTCCTCATGGCTGATCTACAGAGTCTTCGCAAGGTTCCCACCTCAACTTTAAGCTCCTGAACTTCAATTTGCCCTTGTTTCAGCACAGCTTGCTGGTTTGCACCAGGCTCTGAGCTGGTTGGGGGTCAGGTGTATGGGTGCACATGTCATTCTGCTGCTGGGCTGGGGTGGACAATTGTGTACGGCAATATTCAAGCATCCCCGCAATGCTCAGTCAAGAGGTGAGTATGTGCAATGCCATGTGGCTCCTGCAAGGCATCTCCTAAGCCAAACTCCATTGAAATCCATGAAATACAAAATGTATCTGCTTCTGCAGACTCCAGAACAGACCCATTTGGAGAGCTCAGGTAACTGGTGCCACATCGTTATATCTCTCCCCGGCACCAAATTCACTTGGAATCAGATCAAATCAAACACTTCTTGTAGCTATCTGCATTTTTCAGTGAATTCCAGCATTTGCTGTGGTGGTGATAAATCCACGCTGTAGTGGTATGCTGCATTGGCAGGGTGGAGAGATGTAGAACGAAATAAAGGAAATATAGCCTAAATTGTTGGGTTTGTGTGAATTTGGGAGGCCATTATTCAAACACCAGCATGCTTAATTTCATGAAGGAAAAAAAAGACTCCTTTCAACTAGCAGAAAATAACAAATTGTCCTTGTGTTTTCTACGTATTTTCAGCTAAGCTGCCTCCTTTAAGAAAAAGTAGCTATGAATTTGCTTTCCAAATGTCTTTTTCATTGAGTATTTTATCATCTTTAGTCCAATAAAATTTTCTTTAGAAATAACACATTATTGTGTCAGAAAGGGAGGAGGGTAAGAATACACCAGGGAGCCTTTTAAAAATGTTTAAGTATTAATTTATTTCATGATGAATTTTCCACTGTCATTTTCTTAATAGCATGCACATGAAATAATCATGTCTTAAAATGCTCTGTAATTGAAGGACATTTTCATTTCCTGATTACTGAGGGAATCCTGCTTTGAACCTTTATGACTCAAGGATGTAAGCACCAGGCTTTTCTTTTTTTCTTCTTCTTTTTCCTCTCTTAATTTATGTACTTCTTCCCTCTTCTAGTCTGTTGGAACAATTTCATTCAGTGATAATTTTCGCATGCATGGACCTTTCTTTTCAGATGAGAACAAATCCTGATATGTCCCTCACTGATTCAGATTGAGAACAGTGTAGCGGCTGCAGCTCTTACTGATCATATTTTGGTTTACAGGGGATTTTTTGGTCTCTTACAGGTAGGTTGGTAACAGGGACAGCAGGTGAAATGGGTTAGAGCTCTGCCTTGTCCTGATGGGATCTCTGTGGTCGCCTGCCTGCTGAACCTCGTAGGAACCCACATCATGGGGTTGTGAACATCAGGGTCCAGCTCAGGAGGCAGAAACAGGTCAGATCCCTTTTTCCAGAATATTTCAAGTCTCTGTTGCACAAGCTCCCATGCCAATGGGGTGAGACAATGGCAGGGAATCTGTTGCAAGGTATGTCAGTGGGGATATACACCGGTCCACATGGCTCTCAGCTAGCCCTGGCACATCCACGGAGCCAAAGATGAGCCACTGTGAAGCTCTGAGCTGAAAATGCTGAATACAACCCGCTGCATCTTGTTGCACCTCCAGGGGCTAAGGGCCAAATCCAGCTCCTGGGAGGCCCTTTGCACTCACAGCTCACCCAGGCTTTGGGGGCTGTGGGGAAAAGGATGGCCATTGTGACTCCAGAGAGGGGAAACTGAGGCACAAGAATAGGACTGATTTGTCCTCACTCTCTCACTCACCAGCCAGCAGCAGAACTTGAGGTAGCAAGGCCGGGGGAGATTTTGTGAGCCCATAGTTTAGGGGTTTTCCCCAGCCAGATCTCTGCACATCTCAGGGCTTGGTTTTATCCCCATCAAGCTCCCTGCACCCCGAATTCACCTCTGCTCCCTCTTCCCTCGCACCAGTGGGTGAGGAGGAAAGACAGAGGTGGGGGGGAGGCAGGGGAAGCACCGCTTGCCGGGAAGAAAAGGAAGATTTATTAGTGTTTATCCAGAAATACCAGCTAGCCTGCTGCTGATCCAACTGAGCCCAGCAGGCTGCAGATTGGGGATTTGCACCGAGCCGGTCCTGCGCCAGCCCATCCATCATACCCAGGCGGAGCGGGGGACGGGGTGCACGGAGCGGGGGTGCCCCCGTTCCCCACGGCTCACACCCCGCGAGCATCCTCGGCTGCCGCCTCCCGCCTCCCCTTCCCTCGCTCCCCATCTCCAGCTGGCTCCGGACCGCGCCGCGCAATCATTTTTCTCTCTCGGACTCGCTGAAGCAAGCGAGACATGTCAGCGCCTGATGAAACCCCATTTTCACTGATTAGCTCCCTTAAAAATATTTCATTTATCAGTGCCAAGATTTAAGTACTTCCCACTTGCAGGCAGCCAAGTGTGTCTTGTTGACTATGTAGCACGTCCATTTACATCGGCACTGACAACGTTACAGCAAGTGCTAATGTCCCCTCAGCCCCCGCTCCCCCCGGCGCCTCCCCCCGCAGCATCTCCGGGCTGGCAAAGCTTAGACCTGTTTTATTGCAGACCTGTCCTCCTCATCTGCGGGAAGAAAACAAGGAGGGAGGGAAGGGGGGGATAAAAAGACACCTCTGATGTGTCTCTCTCTTTTCTACAGGAGTCATCTGCAAAGTCATAAATTTCAATTTCCTCCTCCCCCGCCGTTCTATTATTACCTGGGCCTCAAACAAGTTTTACACTCATTTATTCCCAAATAGAAATGCAATTTCCTCGGCAAATGATACCTAGATACAACTCCATTTGTGTTCCACCAAGAAGACTTACTTTCTTCTTTATATTTTTTCCCTTTTTTTTCTTTAACACCTTCATTTGCATCTCACCCTTTGCAATGGTCCCTCTCTGCTCCCATCCCATCCCATCCCATCCCATCCCATCCCATCCCATCCCATCCCATCCCATCCCTTGAGGGCACATAAAGGAGACAAGTCATTTCACTTTCTTTCCCCGCATCTCACACAAGTTTTCAGGTGCTGTCAGGCTAAAGGAGGCAATTGGAAGAGTAAGTTTTTGTCTGTGAATGATGAAAAAAAGGTGGAATTTGGGAAAAATAAATAGAACCAAGGCCAGCAGCATTTCTCAGTGTTGCTGGTAGTGTTAAAGATGTTTTTGGAGCCTCATCTCTGGTGGGAGGCAACATTTAGATCAAGACCTCATTTAAGCATTTGTATCTAGCCCCAAACCCAGACACAACAATTAAATGGGGGAAAACCAAACAAACACCAAAAAACCACAATCACACTGTAGAAATGAGGAAGTCTGGTATGCTGGGAAAATATAACGAGAGGGGGGCAGGTGGGTTGGTGTAAAAAAGACATATGCTTTATGTGAACCCGTCCACCCACAGAAATGGGATGTTTTTCACACTGGTTTTTGATCCAGCCAAGGTTGTTTTAATACAGGTCAACAGAAAGGCAAAAAGAATTTTTTCTTAAAGTATTTAAAAAAAAGGCCCAAAACACTAAAAAAACCCCAGTACCACAATTGCAAAAGAAGAAAAGGTCTGGTGTTGATCTTTGACAGACAAGGCTCCTTCTTATGTTTATTTTGGGCCATGTTCTCATAGTGATAATCACAGAATCACAGTATCATAGAATCACAGAATGTTTGGGGTTGGAATGGATCTCTGGCGATCACCTAGTCCAACCCGTCTTCTAAAGCAGGTTCACCTAGGGCAGATCATAATCATGGGACAGAGCAGAAGTCATACAAGCACTGGAAGTTGGTGGTTGAGATGATTGGGGGAGCTGGCTGGCCCTAGTAGTAGAAACAGGAGATAAGGGTCCCATGGGGTAGTAGATAGCAGTCACTGCCCACCTTTGGTGCCTGCACGTCCTCAGGCTGAACAGGGCTGTTAAAGTCAGCTCTTGTGGGAAGAATTGCCTGTTGTAACTCAAGGAAAACAAACCCAAACCCATGAAATAGAGTGGAGTTACAGGAAATACTACCTATAGGACTAATGAGTTGGACATGAATGGTAGGAGCCAGAGAGCTGGAGAATTTGCTGTGAACACGGTTAAGCTCCTGGGAAGGACCTCATGCTGGAGGGTCTCCACCTGTCTTCCTGGAAGAAGGAAGGTTGTTGTCTCCAAAACGTCATCTCCACACCCTCTTTGGGGTTCACACCTGGAGGGATTATTCAATATCTTGTTAGAGTCCAGATTCCAGACTCGAGTAGTTCTCTCTTTTAATAGATCAGGGAGTCCAGTCATCTCCCTTGGACAGCCCATATCACCTGCGTGGGTTGTCTTAGGGGTTGCAGTGTCCAGCTCAGGTAAGGCTCTGGATCTCCATGCAAAAAGTCTTGAGGTGACAGCTGCCTAACTCCACCCTGAGGCAGTTCGCTCCCAGGCTTGACTGAGATGCTTGTTATGTAACTTTGAAGTTGGAGTCACTCCACTGATGTTGGGACATTACCCTGGAATTATTCCATTACAAACAGGGGCCAGATCTGGCTTATTCAGGACATTCTTTGTAGACGAGTGACTTGCTGAGGAAGTCGGATTTTCCTGCTAGTGCCAAGGTAGTGGCTTGGCTATGAATTAGCCTTTGGATCTGCCTGTGTTTTCTGCTACCCATCAGCTAAGCAAACTTACATCAGAGCAAAACTTGTTTACCAAACACCTTCCAGAGCAAGTCTTCTCCAGTTTTTGTATTTCTTCTATTCATCCCTCATTTCGCACACTGCTCAAAGTAAGCGCAAGCAACACCCGAGCTGAGATCCCATCACAATGACACTTTAACTGACTGTGCAAGATCTAAATCCCAGTGCTACTGTTATCAGAATCACCAGATATATACTCTTTAAGAAATGAATACAGAAAATCAGCCACCCTTTAACTTCCCTTCTCTATTACTAGATTTCCCATCCCAAGATTAAGAGCCTAGGAAATATTAAAGGCTAAACACCAAGGAGATTCCTTTCATTGGCTCATTGGCATCCTGACATTTCTGCTGAAAACAGAGTGCTCTCATAGAAGAGAACAGAAAATGTCCAAGCCAACACAGCAGGAGGCTGAAAACCAATATAGTCTTATGGCTTTTGGCATGTCGCAAGTGACATCATCAGGCACTTCCTTAATACAGGATAATATTGCTCTATCTGCAAGAACGTATGGAGGAAACATTGCACTTAGCACTGAATTGGCTTCATGCTGGTTCTGCATGGAGAGATAAATCTGTACGGGGGAATCTCAGCCTCAGGTGCCATAAAGGGGCTCAGGGGAGGTGAGGATTTCACTGGGGAGAAGACCTTTGGCTTTTCAGAGATGAAACTGCCCTTGCTGCATTCATGGGTCTGAGGACAACTGTTATGTGGAGTGTTGGTAGAGCCAGTAGGAGAAGGTGGTAAGAGAAGGTGAGGCTTGCAGGTAAAGGTGACACCTTTCATTATACAAATGGTAAACATTTCTGCCTGTGAAGGTGTTACTTTCTCCAGCAATCTCAGCTGAGCTCAAAACCAGGCTGCCCTCGTTCTGCAAGCCAATCTCATTTGATGGTTCTGTGATTTGTTCACATTTTCTGCATGGGGGTTGCATGTGAAGGATTAAAGAGCCTCAAGCCAAGGCTGGAAGGGGGAATAAACAGACAGGACGAAGATGCTCTGTATTTGCTTCTCTGTACCTGCCTGCAGGACACTGACCCAAACCAAAGTCCTTGTCAGAAGTTCTGGAGCTAATCTTCAGGAGTAAGGCATGTAAGTCATGACCCCGGGACTTGTCCCATTCCCAGCAGCCCAAAAAGGGGGCAGGAGAATGGGGCCAGACCTCAGCTTGGCCCCAAGCACTGGGGATGAGGCACAGTCAAGGTGCCTCTTGCTTCAGGCAGCGTGAAGGATATTTGGTTTGTGCAGCAGCCTGTGCTTGTCTTCTGGTGAAACCGGCTCAATCTTCTCTTTGGAAATAGACAAATAGGAGATGCTAATTAACAAAACCCACTTCAGAAAAGCATTGAGAATACTGAGCCCCTGCTTTGCCTCTTGTTCATCAGTGACTCTATTGCATGCAGCACAACGAGTCTGGCAGCTATTGTGTAAATAAATACAACAATTGCAGGGAGTCGATTTGCCTGTGTTGGCCACATGCCGCATGGGCAGCTTGGGTATCCACGCGATGACATTGATTCACTCATCTGAGAAAAAATATCAAAACCCACAGCAAAACTCAAACCCACCAGCCCCATATTCACCACTGGCCCTACACTGAATTTGAAATATTTTAGAAGACAGGAAGCAGTGATTTTCTTTCCACTTGACTCCTAACCATGTGCCAGCCTCCACCAGATGAGCACCATATTGGTCCGTCCATCACTTACCCACTTCTGATGGCCCTGGCCATTTGGATGGCACAACCATCACATGGCTGTGCAGAGATCACTGGTAGAGGAAAAGGCAGCAGCGCTGCTGAACATCAGAGGGAATTCAGCTTTCAGCTGCTCTGCTCAGCATCCATCTCTGCAGCCAGGATGCCACATCCTGCAGGCAAAGCTACACACATCTCCTGAACAACCCATCAGCAACATGCAGCCATGTACTGGGCCAGCACACAGAGGTTTTAGGGCTGCCATCAGAGACACGGGGACTGTAAGGGTGGGGGCATCCCAAAATTTGGATGGGAAGAGGCAGAGGAGGAAGCTCAGTCCCTTCTGTCACTCACAGAACCACCAGCTTTGCAATCTGTAAGGGAGGAGGTTGGTAGCTTTAATGCAGTTTTGCACCTATTAGCTTGCCTGCTTATTTTTGAACTCCCTTAGAAGCCATGATGTTTAACGTGACACATTTATTTACTAAGCTTGTAACCACAGAAATGAGCTGTGTGGCAGCTCCATTGAGCGCAATGCTAATAATTGACAGGGCAGTCCAGATTGTGAAATTGAGGTGAACAGAATGGATTTTGTCAGATATTAAACTTGACCACAGATGGAGATGGCTGTTTTATTAGTAAGCTCTGAAGGGGAAATGCCATGCACCCACATTTACACTGCTATAACACTTCTGGCTTTAGCTTCTATGAATCTGATTTTTCGTTCGTAGATCTGAAAGGGCTTTACAAAGAAATCGCACCGAGGAGCAGAAAACAGGTTGAATAACTTCTAGATCAATGTGCAATCTGTTGAACCACATTTCTCAAAGACTTCAGCATTTTTGTCTTTCTAGCCTGCACAAGACAGTCCAAATCACAGGTATAATGCCAAGATTTTGTAGAGAGAGATGCAGTCACTCCTGGTCTCAGAGGCTTTGGTGAAACATTTAGGTAGGCAGATGGAGGGAAGGTTTGGAAAAACTGTATGTTTGGCAGCATTTGTCATATTCAGGAGCACCTTCACCTCAGTGACAATTCATTTAGGCTGAAGAGAGGAGTTTGGGTCCCAGCTCAGCTCTCCTCATCTCCAGATGTCATTATTACAGTATGATAGGTGATAATGCTAAGAGATCTCAAGCTACCCCATGTGAAAATTGCAGAGCAGGTGCCCATCCAAGGAAGTTAAAATATAGAGCCCTTGAAAATGATAACAACTGAGATTTAGGTAATCTACACTAAATCCCTGTGGGATCCAGGCAGCTGTTCATTTTTGTTTTGTTTTTTAATTATCTCTTTAAGCTTAAAAACAAAAAAAATAAATGCTGCTGCTTCTTTTGCTCCCCCTCTTCCCAAAATCCATAATGCTATAATTAAAATGTCATAGTGAGACCACTCAATATTTATCAACAGTCGGATGCTAGCAGGTACAGCTTAGGATCCAGATCTAGGTCTAGCGTAAACTGGTCTAGCTAATGGGGGTTACCTAATTTACACTGGGAAAAAATTTGGCCTGAGCTTTCACATTTTCCTATCCACCCGTGATTATACAAAGGCTGGTTCAAAACTGTGTTTTCAAGAAGATTCCTGTGAATATTAATTTAAATGAGAGCAATCAAAAATCCCTGATATTTCATGAAGGCTGCATAGCTGTGGTTACCCTCTGTAGGAGGGAAGTGCAGTTTCATTTGCAGCATCTGTCCTTTTAAATTGAGGAATAATACTTGTCTTCATCTGGTTTATTTATCTTATTACTGTTGCCAACCAACACTTGCAGATTATGGCTCAGTATTTATTGCTCACCCAACCATCCCACTTAGGCAAAATGCCTCTTAATATGCTCCATAAAGAAACTTTACCCATTTGGCTCATGGTGATGTTAATTTGCATATCATTATCATCTCATTAGATTTATGGCTCTGATCGAATACTTCCACCGCCCTGATACTCTATGCTGGAAATCTACAGGCTTTTTGTTAATGCCCTGTACCTCCAAAAGGCCTCTTCCTGCTCTGGTTTACTCTATTTTTTGGTTGTTGTTGTTAGAAGGATTTGTGCAGAAAAAGTATATTCAAGGCCGTGGAAGTCAGCACCGTTACAGTGACGGTAAAGGGAGATAAAAGACTCAGGAAGAAGAGACAGACAGAAATATGTGTCCAATGACAGTGCGTAGCCCCTTGAGTTACAATTTAGGAAAGCACCAGCCACATGTAATCTTCATCTCCAGGCCCTCATTTTCCTTTGGGGCCCAATCCTTCTTCCAGTGATGGACCACTCCAGGGGTACTATCTTGGCTCAGCTATCCTTTCAAAAGAATAGTAACACCACAGGTCCGTAGCTGCAGTCTCAAAGCAAACGTGCTCATGCCAGTTGAACTTGGCAGCAAATATTCCCACTAGTGAACAGGTGCTCTTATTTAAAATATTTGTAGTCATTTAATTCTTCGTGTCTCTGGTGATCACACACAAGTGATTCACACTGCACAATCTGTCCCTGAAGAGCCTGTGATGATCATAATTCAAACAGATCTATTACCTTTTAGCTTTCTAAATGTAATTATAATCCAATTAATTAGGTACTCTCAGTTGATTCTGGGTTTCCTCCTCCAATCTCAGTCTATTGCCATATGAAACTAATGGCTCTGAGTCCTTAAAATCATTTGCTATTAATGCTCATTCTTCAGCAGAAGCTAATAAAGTCAGGCATGTGTTTGGTAGTCAGGGTGAGGAAGACATCCTAGCATTTTCTTTTTCATATGATGTTCAAACAAATTTTGCATCCTATTTTGACTCTCTGTGATTTGATTTCATTCTCTCTTCCATGTGAAACACTTTTCTCGGGAGTCATAATAGGGAAGGGAAGGGAAGGGAAGGGAAGGGAAGGGAAGGGAAGGGAAGGGAAGGGAAGGGAAGGGAAGGGAAGGGAAGGGAAGGGAAGGGAAGGGAAATGTCCTTGCAGCTCACAGAACCAGCCTTCAACCAGAGACGAGGACAAGCAGTCACTTTAGCCCTAAAGCTGTGTCTGCTTTCTCTGTTATCAGGTTTTCACATTGGATGTCAAAAATCACCAGCACTGTGGGGCTCTGATTTCTATGTGAAGTTCCTGAAGGCTGCAGAATAGAAGTTATGAGCATTCAAATGTTCTGTTTTTCATTGAGACCTGTCAGTAAGATCACTTGTTAATCATAACACATCACGCACTGACCTCCATCCAGCCACAACCTTCTGGCCACATCAGGTTTTTAACTGAGAAGTGCTGGTCATGGATTAAAATCATGGGCATATTCTGTGTTGTAACCATCTCTGTGAAAATTGGACCTGAAGATTGGAACCTTGATCATAATCAAAACAGGAGGAGCAGGGGAACTAGTTTCCAAGTAAACACTATCGAGTTTTCTTCTTTTCTCTTTTTTTTTTTTTTTTTTTCCTTTTCTTTTCTTAAAATGCTATGGAAAAGACCTTTAAAAAGTGGGTGGAGGAGGAGGGCAGCAAGAGATAGCTCTGAGGTACATTTCAATCTGCATGGTTCAGGAAGGAAGGAATTTTCAATCTCCTCTCTATCATTTTCGATATCATTAATCCTGAACACTCCATTTTCCATGCTCGCCCGCCCAGGCCCGGAGAGTGAGCGACACATAAAGTGACACATATTCATCACTTGGCATTTGGCGCCGTGAAGGCTGTAATATAATATTAGTGTTGTGTTATCACTGTCTCTCTCGCCAGCCTCGGCTGCAGCGACGGTAGATGACATGAATCGATCACCTGTGACATTTTTGATTTGGTGTCACTTTCCCCATTTCTGCTATTTGTTTTGGCAGTTAAGAGGTAATTGTGTGACATTAGCATGGAAAGACTCACTTTCCCGACCCCTCTTTCCAAGCAGGAAGAGGGGGATGAATCTCTTTTGTCTTGTTGCATGGGTTCAGAGAGGCTTGTGAGAGACACAGTATTTACTGCAGCCTCATTCCCAGGTGGCTCCATACCCTTTTCTATAGCCAGAGGGGGATGTGATGTCTGAGCCAGGGACGTCTCTCCTGTGGGATGCTGCCAAGCCACTCTCCTGAAGTGGGGAGCACAGTGGGGCAAGGTGGCATTATAAGATACAAACAAGCTGTGGGTCCTTGCTCTGCCAGAGGTTTCCCTGGGTGACTATGAGTATGTCACCGAGTCCTCTCTGGGGCTGAGACACCAACTCTCCGTGCGGCTGCTGCTCGGTGAAGCAGTGCTAAGAGTATCTCCATTCAGGAGTGAGGGCTTTGGGCACCGCTTTGCTCTGCTGGAGTCACAGGACCTCATTCTTCCAGCTGCAGACCTGTCCTGTACAAGTGACTAATAACATCAGCAATTGGGGGAGGTAAACTCAGTTAATTTGCAATGCAGCCCTGGAATAATATCAACAACTCAAACCTCATCCTACATGGAAGCCTTGTTCTCTTTTCACTTTTTTTCCTGAGCAATGCTTATCTCGGGTCCGATTTGCTCCCATAATATTTCAGTGCATAGCGTGGACATAAACAGGGACAAAGAAGACAAGAACTTGCTTCAGCATCTACCACAGGGGTCATAAAGCCCCCAGCAACCAGATATCCCAGATGGGCTGGGACAATCCTGTAGTGCAGAGAAGCTGCCAGCATCTGCACAGAAATGTGCAAACTTCAGTCAGATTTTTGGAAGAATGAAGTATTTTTGTCCTTTTACCTCAAAGCGCAGCCTTTGCCTAACATGCAACCAATTATAAAGAAAACCTTCAGCGCAGGGCCTGCAGAGCAACAAGTCTCCAATACCAACACACATCAGTTATCCCAGCATTGACCACCTTGTCATACACACACAGCTACAGAAAGTCAATCACTAGTTTCTGATGGACAGTGAAAGTGTCACACGAAGTTGAAAAATAAAAGTAAAACCCAGAGTCCTAGGAATGGACCCCTGAAGACTGAAAGAAGCTGGAGCCACTGCTATGTGATGGACCATGCCATGGGGTGGCCGTGGGAGACTGTATCTGGAGCTTCTGCTCAGTTCTTTTCACTCCATTGTAGGGAAGAACCATATCTTGGTGCTGAATCAACTGGGATGGACTCCCAGCAGCACCCTTACATTGAGTATTTTCAGAAGTAAATGTTTTGCAGCAAACCTCTAAATCCTGTGTCAGCCAAAACCACATGGGTTGATGCCAAAAGGGCAGCCAGTAAAACAGCAGGGGTCTCTGCATTTTAATGCATCTTGTCACAGCAGATAAGGTGGATGTTAAAACCTACAACCTCACTTCACGCCAGGGACCTTTCATTAATTTAGGAAATGCTCTCCCTGTAGGGAGATTTTTTTGGTAATTGTCCATTGGGAGCTTTCTTACAGCTTCTGCCAAAACAGCTTGTACTGGCCACCGACAGAGACAAAAAACCTGCTTGGAAGCAGCTGATTTGTCCCCAGAGGATGACTTCAGTTGGTGTGCTCCCTGTGCCATTGGTCCCTGACTGCTCCCAGGGGAAGCCAGGACCCAGTTGGGGCAATGTCACAGGTGGCTGCTCTTCGGCTACTGGGGCAGAAGCTGCACTGGGACTGAAGCTGTGGGGGGATGTGCTGCCCAAACAGTCCAAGGTGCGTGTTTCGTGCTGAGGGTGAAGGCTGGAGGACATCAACTCTTGGGAGACCCCCCTCAACAATTCCCGCCCAGGTGGTTGTGATAACCCCCACTCTCCGTGGGTCCCTCCTGCCAGCAGGACCCGTTACCGCAGTGAGGAGACAAATTGTTCCCCGTGTCAATTTTCCATTTAAAATGCAAACTAGATTTGACAGAGTAAACTGAATAAAGATTTGGATCGGATAATCCAGTAAAAGCTAATTACTAAAACAAAATGAGACACCGAGACGCAATCTCCCTCCTCCCTTTTCTAACGAGGTTCATTTGATGAGTTCTCTGCCTCGAGTATTAGCACTCTCTATCAAGAAACACAAGCTATTAACTCCTTTTAACAATTTATGATGTTCAATAAACTGATTAGGAGCCCATGGTACATAATTTAAAACCATTTGGATGTCCTATGGCCATTAAAAAGAAAGCAATGAGTCTGAACAACCCTGCTAATTATAGGTCTTGATGACTCCTGATTAGAAATCCTAATTAGATGTCCTAACTAAATCTTTTCTTGTTTTTAAATTTATTGTCTTCATCTCCTCTCCTTGTTTATGAGATGACTTCAGGAAAGTTAAAAACAGACCTTCCCTAAACTAAAAATTCATTAGCCAAATAGAGTAAGCTTTATGGCATCACCAATTAAAAAAAACTTAACACAAGCTACTAAATACTTTGAGTCTGATTTTATTCTGAAGTCTAAAACAAGTTACAGAGTTTGGTGGGCTGACTTTCTTTCATCTCTCTTTTGTTCTCCAATTTATTGCATATTACTGAAAAGTCACAAAAAGTGAAATTTCAAAAGCTGCCCTTCACCCCCACCTCTTTTTTTCATCCAAATTTGAAGCTTCTCTAGAAAGTTTAAATAAAAAATAAATTAAGTAAAAAATTCTAATCTCCAACGTTGGTTCAAATTACCAACTTCTTCTGATTTCTTCTTTTGTCATTCTTGGAGTTTTATATTTGTCATGCTATTTTTACATATCTGTCCTTTTTCTTAGTAATACTTTTAAGAAGTTCCACTATAATTAAATTATTTGAAAACCTAAAATCACATATGTGTTACTGATGCAAAATTGAGGAATAACAGCAATCTGAATCTGGCAGGACAATTTTCATGTCCAGCCTCTTTGAGCACAATTTTTTCAATGGAGTGATCTGTAGGGAAGGAGGCATGACTGGAAAGAAGAGCTTACACAAAGATACGCTGTGGCAGGATGCCCTAAGAGGAGCTGAACAATGGTTTTGTTCTTCCACAAAGTCCTGTTCCAACCTGTTTTTCCAGGATCCACGTGGTATGGGTCTGGGCAAACAAAAAGGCTGTGCCACTGAGAAGGGAAAGGCAGAGAACCCACCCTCTCTTGGAAACGTTCATTAATGGTTAATCCTCCTCACTCCTAAAAGTCTGTTCCTCATTTCTGCGCTAAATTGATCTGCTTTGTCTTCTAGCCATGGGGCTTTGTTCAGCTTTTGTCTGCTAGACTAAAAAGCTCTCTGCTACCAGAACTCTGCTTCCTGAGAAGGTATTTATAGATGAAAATCAAATCATCATTTAACCTTCACTTTGTTAAATTAAACAGATGAACTTAACCTAGCCCTCAGCCAGGAGCGCTTTTATGCAATAGCAGGATGATGGGTATGGGTGATGTTGTCCTCCATGACATTCAAGAGCTGATCTGTTTGGAGGCTTTCCTTAAAATACCAAACTATGGAGCTCCAAAGTTAAAGCAACGGGAACACCAAAGGTTTTCCAACAATCAGAAAACACCAAAGGTACATCAACACTGACAACAAACCTGAAAGTTGGATTCCAATCCCATTTTCATTCATGCTGCTCATCTGGGCTCTGCAAACACAGCACAAGACCAGGGATGGGTTTAACCCATCTTGCTGGTGTGGAGAAGACCAGATGTAGCACAGCTGAGGTGCTCTTGCTCAGGTGATCTGGATCAACTAAGCCAAGACAGGGCTTGGCACCTAACAACCCAGTGCCCAAGGGAATGTCCTGTGCTCAGCTCCTAAAACAATACTGAGACTTTATATGGTTTGATAAATATTGGACAACAGGACAACAAACATGAGATGACAGCTTAGCTAGACTGTCATTTTCTTTAATTTCTGGTATGCAGTCTGTTGATTGTAGGCACAGACAGATATAAAAGTTCATGGAATGACCTTACAGAACACCGTCAGTATAAATATGACAGCCTTATGGAAAAGCATAGATCCATTCTCTGTGAAAAGTGGAGACTGATCAATAATTTTTGCAGTTACTGAAGATTTTGGGCTTACATTTACATTTTTTATGCAATTGACAGCTGACAAAGAAGCAAAGGTTTTTACTAAATAATAAAAATCCAAATAAGGGGGTATCTGGGGTTTGAAAAGAAGGAAGGGAGGAGGCATCCAAAAGAGCCAGTTTTGTGGGGAAATAGTTGTGACAAAAAGTTATTCGACACTTAAAGATATTTCCAATCAAATGTACAAAATGCAGGCTAGAAAGGAGATAATACCTGACATTCTTCTATTGGATTGAACTGGACTCTCTTGCATGGGTGTGGTTCAGGGATGATGTTACAGGTGTCAATGCAGCTGGTGAGTGCTGGGGTCCCTGTGCTTCTCTTGCCTGCACTTTGGAGGAATAGTCCAGTTTATCTTGTCTTTTGCACCTGCTTCATCAGTAGCTCATGTGACAACTCAAGGAATGGTTTCTTGCACTGGCAGACAGACCAAAAGCCACTCTTGTCACCAAACATTATGCTTCTCTAGAGGAGCAGCACATACTGGTTGAAAAATACTGTATTTGGAGGTCAAGTTTGGCTTAACTTCAGTAGAAATATCACAGAAACACAACAAAAAAGTGAAAGTTATAAAAATGCCTGTCCAAACAATCTTGCTCCCACTGAACCAGATGCTGGCTTGGAGCTGCCCCAAAAAAGGTCTCCTAGGACATCACATCTGACACTGCCTGCAGATCAGGTACACTGTGAACCACCCCATCCCCTTTCCCGATTACTGTGGTCCTCCTCATGGATCCACATCTCACGGCAATGGGCACTGGCTTGGACCTGGGGTTGACCAGCAGAATGGCCACCAGAAATGCAGCTCAGGAGAAAGCTGGTCAGAGCCAAAGGCTTGTCATTTGTGTTGGGTTGGCGTGCTAGCCAATGACATCTCCATCCCTGAGTTGTAAATATCATCACAATATGATTGGGAAGGCAAAATCTTCTTTTAGGATATGGTGTTCCATCCTGTATAAAGCCGTCATATGAGTTTTAATCTGAAGCTTTGCCCTTTAGTTGCCATGAATTTAATTTCCAGTAATACTTACTTAGCGCAGGAAAGCATAGGTGTTATCAATATGATCTCTTCTTTGGGTGATCCACAGGGGAATATTTGACCTTTGCCTCTTTTAAATACTCAATGGAAAGAGGCTGCCTTTCTTCCAGCAAGCTGAGCTGTTCATTTGTTATCTCAATCTGGGATTTAGCAGGATTCAAAGCTGATTAGGTTAGAAAGCATATGGGGGATGAAAGACATTTTATGTAATGGGTTTACATGTCCCATTTGGTAAACAAGCAACCGTGCTATTCACTCTGAAGAGTTAATATTTTTCGTGCTTATTATTTTTAAAGAGGAATTTTGCCATTGTGGAGTATTTTTCCACCCCAAGGTGTTCCTGCTGCGGGATTCTGGCCTATGGGTCTCTCCAGGCAAATCAATGACATTTCCCCTTCTCTGGTAGAGAGCAACAAAAGAGCTTCATAGGGAACTACGGCCAGTTGTGAATGGCTAAAGTTAAATGTTCCTTTCTTCTGCTTTTTTCAATTTATTAAGGAGTTTGGCAAAATTGATATGATTTGCTACTGCTCAGGTCCTTCCAAACCCATATGTTCTTAGAGAAAATAAAAAAATAAACAAATAAAGTCTCTCTTGGTTTAGATTCTAGACTTGGTGATTACAATAGAAATAACACAGTATTGAAGGCAGATTGACAAATTTAGTCCTCTAAATCATCTCCACAATGAAATTCCTTACAACCCATGAGGCTGGGGACATAATACTGAAACAATCCTCTTCCTTAGTGTCTATTCTTGTCCTTTAACAGGTGTGGGTACAATTTTTGTTCTCTGTGAAACATCAGGGTCAAGGTGACGAGCGCAGAATCACTGAGACGTGTGTGGAGCAATTGCTCTTTCAGACACATGATTTATGAAGTATCTGACTAATGTGTTTATGGGAGCCTGAGAGGAAGGTGGGGAAGCTGGTTAAGAAGCACTTAGCTGCCCTCTCCAAGCCCACATTTGCATCTCATACCCACAGTAGCATTCATCTCGCTTGATGGTAGCTGTTCAAAATTTAGGTGTTTCATTTAAGCTGATAATCAAAGTTCTTTCTCAATTCAGTGAGGAGATAAACACCTGCAGATTATGATGCATCCCTCCTCTATCAGATATTATCTCCACCAGACACCCTATCCTTTGGTCACAGGAGATGCTTAGACATGTCATTTCTAAATAATTAGATGAGACAAATCCCCAAGCATCCAATAAACATGTATAGATCTGTTGGCCCAAACACACTCAATTTTTTAACACATCTCCAAGGCCAGTCACCATCTCATCCCATCTGTTCAGGCCTGGCCAAATGACAGCCTGTCCCAGCCTTCCTACCGGTCACTGGGATGGTTCCAGAATGGAGGAACTGGCTGCTCCTGCCAGGCACCAAAATCACAAGCTAACACTCTTTACCTCTAATTTAAGGGGAAATTGCCCTTGCTACAACTCCTACAAAATAGGAATAATGGCCTTTAATTAGCAATGAGAGTTGACCTCTCTCTGCTTGGAAAATGGCCATTGGTTTTAATTAGACACCTAGGGCACTACCCTGACAACTTGGGCCCAAACTCTGCCACTACCACCAGTACAATACAAAGCAAGGTCTAAGCAGATCCCATTCTCTGCATGCAGCTCGACAGCTCTCCCTGTAATGTTCTTCATCTCCAACAAGTTCTGATTTTTCTGACGTACCTAAGATGAATATTCAAGGTTTTAGCCCAATTTACATATCTGTAATCCGGCAGTGAGAATAAAAGGTTGTCAGGCAAAATAAATGTGTGTCTCAAGGTCAGACCTGGTTGAAACCGATAATGGTGCTTAACAGCCTATGCTCTGCCTCCACAATGATCAGCATTGCTCTAATTGACAAATTAGCTGTCCATATGGGCTCAGAGGCAATCATACATCCATAAATCCCAATAAATACAAACATAATCTGATCTAAGTTGGATCAGCCAAATAAGTTAAAGCTAGATTTAACACCTTAAAGGATTGCATTTAAGGAAAGTCACTGTTAGACAAGTTTCAGGAGCATTGGAACCATATGTTCAGAATGGAGGACACCAGGGCTCATCCCTACCGTGGTTCTCCTTGTCTCCTGGCCGAGCCCATGGCACTGCAGCCCTGGGCCAAGCTGTGCATGCCATGGGGCAGATGTGGTGTGGGTGCCAACCCCAGAGGTTAGCATGGGAGTTCGCTACTGGGCAGGAGAAGAACTGGGTCTGAATTGGCTGCTGCTCCACAAGTAGGTGGTGGGCAGGAGTGGATGGGACCTCTTCTTCATGTGGGCAGCACTGTTGGTATGGTACTAACCAAGGTAAGAGGCAAAGCTAGAGGAACCTGAAGGTTATCCACCTTTGTGTCAGGAAAAATGAGCCATCGTTCCCTCCTGCGCTCAAATGAGTGAGTCTGTGCAGCCCATTGCAACGGGCTTTGAGGAATGCCCATGAAAACCCTTGTGTTGCTGTAATCATGCCTTCCCATGATTTCCTGAAAAAGAGATCAATGCAATCAGACAATGTCTCTGTGTGTGCTCATCTGTCTTCACCTCAGCTCCTTTCCTCCTTTCCCTCCCCAAAATGTCTTCTGAATCCATTAGCAAGGTCAACCACATTGAACAGAAGTCTCCAGGTGATGCTTTTCCCAGACAGCTTGGAAGTTTCTGGAAAACAAGTAGCCCAGTAGAACAGAAGGACCTTGGCAGTTCTTGTAAGGGAGAGAGTTTGGGACCTGATTATCTTACCAGACCCCTGCACAGGTGAGTGGCACTGCAGTAATCTCACCTTCACATGGTGTAACAGGGTTCCCCAGGACTATTAGGTCCAGGAAGATTCCTAAATCTCCATCCAGGTCTCTACCCTGGAAGATGGATGGCTGCTGGTTACCCTTCGGTAGGACTCAAATGTGTAGTCCCCCATAAAGATAAAGATCTTGCTGAAGGCATTCAAAAGAATAGCAGACCCTTCATGGTAATGACACCTCTCTGCCTACTTACCCTGGCTGTTCCTTGAGAACCAGTTTTGCTTTACCCAAGGATGTCACTAAAGGCCCTCAGGTCTTTGTCTCTATGGCTCTCCCATCCAGAATGGCTTCCTAGTGCTGTCTAAGACCTTGAAGTGATGAGGTCTAGTTCATAGCCGAGAAGCCTGGAGGGTCTGGTCTCAGGGACAAGATGGAAGAAGGGACCTTGAATTATCCCAGCAACTGGGAAGGATGCAGTAGGCTGAGACTGGGTGGGCTTTATCTTAGACACTTCTAAGTGACGAGAAGGATGGATATTGAAGACAACAGTTAAAATGAGTTCCTCCACTTGGGTAGGAAATGTAGAAGTCCATGGTACAATACACAGGTTGAAATCTTGAATTTTCTCCAGGTCAGATTCAGCTGAAATCAGCTTCAGCAAAGGAGAACAGCCCCTACTGTCTGTTTCACCTGTTACTGTGGGCATTTTCTGCCAGTCTGTGCCCTCTACTATGGGGCAAGAAAAACTTTGACATTGGTTGTTTTGGAGTCTTTGTAGCCATGGTAGAGATCAGAACTCCAGAAAGTGGATGGGAGGTGGGAACATGGAAACATGTTCCAAATAAAAAATAGTGAACAGCAGGAGACAGAAGGTTTGTGTCTGTAAGTCCCTCCTTCAATAAGTCCTGCTTAAACAGCCCTTGGGGCTGAACTTCTTGGTGTCAACCTCCTGACTTCAATTGACTTTGGATTGAGTTCTGAATTAAGTAGTATATCACAATGCTCATCCTAGACACTGGATGGGAGATACAAGAGTTAGACAGTGATTTATGAGAGGTTTGACCCAAAACCAGTATGCTCACCTTGAAATATAACCTTCATCCTTCTGGATTGTCAGCATGTGAAAAGAAACTGAAGTCTCCAGCTTTGCTGCTAGAACTTTTCTTCAGAGGACTTTAGCAGCAAAAAGGGGTTATCAGAAACATTTGTAGGTGGGTGCAGCAAGTGTTGGAGGTGCTTTTTGGTTCTGATGTGGCTGCTCTACAAAGACTGATGATTGCTCAATGGATTGAGTGGCAATTTACTGCTGCAGTCTGTTACCCCATCTTTCACATGCACACAAACACCACTTCATGTTACCAACACACCAAATGCATCAAGGCTTACATTATTTCAGATGTTAATTCAAGTGATTGCACTGTTTTTTACATCATTTGTTATTTAGATGTCTGGACTGCAAGCTCACTATTTAAGCATTTCAAAGAGATGGAAGGAAGACCATGTAAAAATCAGGGGGATTCTTGGTATACCTTGTGCTCATACACTTCTGGGAAGGCATCTGAAATTACATTTGTATCTCTATAAAGTGGCAAGAAGCTCAGACACAGCAAATAAGGGATGTTTGTTTACTGTGTCTTCCAGTACAAGAAGCAGACATAACCTAATGACACTAACAAATGGTGATCCAAAACAAACACAAACAGAGCTTGTAAATACATTATGAAATTCTTTGGTAAGTGATACTTTGGATGTTAAGAGTTTATGTTACTTCAGAAGGCAACTGAACAAAATAATGGAAGAAAAACCACCAACCACCATATTCTGTTCCAAGATACCACCGCTGGCTCTCTAGGACTGAAGAGCAAAGTGTCAGAGGCTGGAGAGTATTCTGGGAAAGTGCCCCCTATTCTTCCCTACACCCCGCCTTTTGGGCACTTTCAGAAATAGGAGCTATATGGTTTCCATCAGACATTTATCTGTCCCTGTATGGCCATTTTTGTGGGTTTAAGTCCTTCCGTTCCCAGGGAAATACTGCAATGTGGTTGTTTGGTTGAGGTCCACTTGGTCCATTGGTTGACAAAAAGCCTCCCCATACTCTTCCAAGGTGTCTGTGCATGTGATCTACTCCTGGATACAGCTGTAACTCAAGAGCTGCTATTGGGTAACCCCATCAGTCTCTTCTGTTGCTTACTGCTTGCATCCAATAGGGTCAGTCTGGTGCAGCAGCTTTATATATTTTGCGATTAGATTAAGGGATTATTGATGATGATTCCCTAAGCAAACACAGAACACAGCTCTCTTAGCAACAGGCTGTTAAACCTCGGTTCCATGTTTTAATTCCTCAAATTCCATTAAAAGAGATTCTTACAGTTTAAGGCATAATATGTTTGTTTTTTCCAGCCCTGATGTGGATTATTAAACCATGGGCATGCAGTAACTATGCTTGGCATTAGCATCCTTTATAATATACTTTTCTGAGCTCACTATCACAAGTTTCCTGTCCTTTAGATCTTTCAGGCTAAAAGAGAAACGCAAAGATAAGGGAAGAAAGAATAAATCTGTGTATGTATGTGCAGGCACATATAAAGCTCTTTTCCCCAACCTAATCTTTTTTTTTTCTGTTTCCATGTGTGGAAGATTCATTGTCAGATGGGGTTCGAAGGCCTAATCTATGATTCCCATTGACAAAAATGGGCTTTAGCTAAGACAAGAATACAAAGAAAGGGAGCTCTGCAATTGATGGGGTGGAAGATGAGAACAGAAAAAAGTAGCCAAGAGACATATGGCAAGAGCACAAAGAGACACACAGAGACAAGACAAAGCTACAGGGTTTAAGCAAGTCTTCAAGCTTGCCTATCATACACATCTCTCATGAAATGACCCATTTAAATTACCCATTAGCTAATCCTCCCAGCCACTTTCAGGCTTTCAGTGAGCATTAGGGCAGAAGCATTGTATGGAAAGATGTGAAGTCTGGGCCTCAGCCCAGGTACAAATCTCCCTAAAGTCGGATCAGTCTCAGGTTTAACTGAGAGCCTTTGGAGCACTGTGGCTATTTTTTGCTGTTGCAAGAAGACCTTAGCAAACAACACTGCGAATATCCTCATAGCAGAAGGGATCCAAGTCCTTCAATACCATGAAGAAACCCACTATGTTCAGGGGGAAAACACAAGTTAAAAACCAGAGGCAGGAATACCAGCTCTCCATTGGTCTTGTTTCTTTGAAGATCTACCAACTACAGCAACAGAAGGTGGAAGATACCATGGTGGCAGAGCTATGGATGGAAAATTGTCCTCCCACGACCACTGCAGGCACTTCTCCACAAAGGATGGGTTTGCTGTGAGAGCAGATTTCATTTGGTAGCCGTCAAACTCATTCGTACAGTGTTTCAGTTCAGTCAGTCCCATCCCTGGCTCACATGAGCTACAAATCCAGGTCCCTGTGTGCAGCCAAAAGTGGACAAAAGCCAGGTCTACATTTGTGAGTGCAGCAAATACTGAAGCATCTCCTGGCACAAGGTAGGAGAATGGAACTCTTCCACACCTTCTGTAGGAGGACCTTTGTCAGGGTCAGTCCTCAGCACACCTGCAGGAGCATAGCAACCAGCCTGGGGGTTCTCACTGCAAACGTGTCCAGTGGGACAAAGATTTAATTGTAGGACATCTATATTTCCATGTTATGGCTTCTGTATTTCTATCTGACCACTGAGTGCATAGGGAGGGGGCAAGAGAGGAGGACTAAGAGAGGAAAAAATAAAGCCCATAAGGACTGTAAGTAACAAAATACTGCAGCAGATTTGTCACACTATTTCATTTCTTATTAAATTGAACGGTCTCAGGAGAGAGGGACATAAAAGAAACCACAGATTCAAATACCTGTGAACTCTGGAAATACTCAGATATAACTCTAATTCTTCATTTATCATTATTATATCTACTAAGGGAAGAGACATATTTTAATTCTCATTCCAAATTTTTTAAAAAATACTTTTTGTTAGACAAACAGAACTGCTCCAAAACAGTTTTGATTTTCTACAGCTATAATTCATATTGTCCCTATTAATGCTATTTGAAAAATAAGCCCCACTATAATACCTAATTGCAACTTTTTTGTCCGATGAACATTACAACTCATTGGTGCTGGATCTCCCCATGCAGGACAGCTGTATTGATTTGCAAAGTTATGTGCATTTTTTGTAATAGAAGGCAAGAGTTTAACAAAAATGAGTAAGAATTAGAACTGGAGGAAATTCAGAAGCTTTTTCATATTAAACTCAAAGCCTTTTCCAGAGCTGAGTGTTTCAGGTCAGCTGGAATTTGCCTGAACTCATTTCTGGATTTGAAAGTCATCTTAGAAACCAAAGCCTAAGTGGGGAATGATTTACCAAAGAAATACTCACTTGTGTGCAGTATTCTTAGTAATAAAAGAACTATTTTCTTTTATTTTAAAAAAGCCATTAGAAGACAGATTTCTTATTACCTGTAGCCATCCCCACGCCAAGATCAACCGCATAAACCCAGCTGTGTTTGCAGCCCACATGATGTTGCTGTGTGAGAACTGAGAGTGCAGCTCATTGCAAAATAAGGGTGACATTACCAAGACTGATAGTCCTGTGCAAGATAGCTGAGCTTGGGCGAGTGAATTGCAAATAAATGAAGCCATATAACACCCCCACAAAACCTGAAAAGCAAAAGAGGTAAAGCAAGCCCTCAAAGAAATGATGAAAGACTCTTTGGAATTCTCAAAACCACTGTCTTTTAATGATCATCACATTGGTATTAGCAGTTAGTTGCAAAAACCTTTTCCACTGGACTCTTGTGCATTCAGAGAGAAGTTGTAACTTCATGAGGTGTTGGGCAAATAAATAGGCCTGATCATGGGTCCAGGTGAGTCTTTCAGACCAGGAGCATGTGAAACAGCAGGCAGATGCTTGGTGGATATGACCCATCGTCCTTCTCTTACGAAGCAAATAAACAAAGTTTCCTTTATTTGCTCAAGGTTTTTAAAGAAAAGCTTGATTTTCACGGCACCCCTTTTGAAAAGAAAAGCCTCTGAAATATTTTATTTTTCTACAGGAAAGCACAAGGAATGTGCTTATTTAGCTGAGATAAAATGATAATTCCTAAGAAATCATTGTGGATTAGGGAGCGAAGCGATTAGAGGGAGATGGTATATTTATGAATGTGTGCATAGCCCCGCTGGTTAAAGGGGTATTAATCCCTCTTAGTCTGCAAAAGGACCTTCAGACTGCTCAAGCAAGCAGGGCTTAGGCACTGCAAGCTTCCTAGAAAGTCCTAAATCTTCACATTAGCTCCCTGCGTTTCCTCATCTTAAAGTCTAAGCCGTTTTCTAAAGGATACTTCCATAAACAAGCCCCCTCAGAATCTGCGAGGATTTGGAAATCCGGATTGGTGAAATTTTTTAAATCCAAGGTCCAAGTGGATAGAAGAAGATTAGGTTGCACTTTAAAAGGACACCTTTAAAGAGACAGTGTTGTCCTAGATCATTATTTGGGCTGAACTGAAAAAGAAAGAGAGGGGAAAGAAAAGAAGACAAAAGAGGAGAGAAAACAAAAAAGGGTTGAATGTCACATCCAGCTGACTCAGTGTCCTACATGGTCCCAGAGCCTTTCAGGGGGAGAAAATGTGTGTGTATCAGCCAAAACCAACACCACGTTTCTCACACAATATTCAGGTTACCCGTGCCTGCTCCAGAAGCCCTTTCCCATGGCGTTCAGCAGGACGTCCTGTCCTCATTCTGGTGTGGTGTTGCTGGTTGCTACCAAATCTCATCTGGGTTTCTCTGCTGGTGGTGTACGGTGTGCATGGCAGGAATAGCAGTTCACATTTGCAAATTGTAAGATTCCTTAAGGAAATTTGGGGCATCTTAAAGGCAAATCTTGGATAATTTTCATGAGGCTTCATCTTGCCCATGAGAGGCTCATGAGGTCCCCCTCTTATCACTGTAGAAGTGTCTTGAGCCACAGGCTCTGCTGCAAAGGAGGGACAGTGAATTTACATGGGACTCAAATTCAACAGAAGACAATGGACCCTGCCTCACTCTTCTCACTCTCCAGGACAGATTTCCACCAGATCTCCACCAGATTCAACCTATAGTCCTGGTTATTCCACTAGAACATCCAAAGATGAAATAGCCTCCTTCTTCCACAACCTTCCTAAAGTGCCATTTCCACTATCTCTTCCTATAGGTTTCTGTCCTGGCTTTACATTCAATCTGCTCCCCTCATCTTAAAGTACATTGATAACACTAATAAATTATATCCCTCCAATGCTCCTAAGGCATACCACACTTTTGAGATGTACTCAGCTTGTTGTGAGCTTTATGTGGAGTCCATATGTGACATATCAAAAAGCTAAAACACAACTTCAAAGTCTGTCAAGACAATGCAACCATTCCTCCATCAAATCAGAGCAACAAAACATATGAAATGAGACCGTGTAGCATATTTGTGACTTTTTTTAATTAGGAAAACGAACAGATTTGTTGTAATGACTAGAGAAAGGGTCTCAAAAGGCTTCAGTTCATTTCCTAGCTCTGCTATAGGGTCTCTGTATGATCCTAGATTTATCTGTGCCCTGTTCGGGTATCGCAGATTCAGAATGAGGATGGCAGGTTTTTTTCCTCACACTTTCAGGAATCACTGTAAAGTCGGAACTTTCTGGGGCAACAGTTTCCCTCTATGTGCAGTACCAAGCACAGACAAACAATAATCACCAACCAGCCCTCTTGATCTCCAAGTATGATTTACAATCCTGCCTCCTCCTTTTCCCCAGTGAGCAGATCCAGAGATGTCCCCTCCTGCTCGCAGATCCCTGGCCTTAAAAGGGCTCTTTGTAGGGCTCAGACTTTGTGAGTTGAAGCCCTAACACCTCCCTCCACCAGAAAAATCTGCAGAACCATGAAATCTTTAAAGTATTCCAACAAGTCTAGTATCACTTTACAGACTAATGTTAATGAGATCATAAGCAATTGACCAGAAACAAATAAATAATTCAAAATCTACTGCAAGTGTGAAAAGTATTTAAATGCTATTGATAAACTAATCTACAGACTCCATTAGCAATGCAGTCACACAGCACCTGTATTGATCAGCAAATTTAAGCACACGCACAAAAACAAACCCCCAAAATACAGCAAGCAACAGCCAGCTTGACTAGCAGTGCTTTAGCAAGCAAATTCATTAACATTTGGGAGTTTACTGTGTCATTTGCTCTGGGAGTTTTCTTGCCTTGGTGTTTTATAGGCTAGCAATAGCCTGAATGCTGTATCTATAGAGTAGTTTTAACAAAGCTTATGTATTTATCTGTAATATGGATTAAAAATCATTTGGTCATTTCTCCTTTTAAAGCACCTACACATTGCTGAATTAGCTAATGCCACATATCTACCCTCCAAAGTTTGCTTTTGGGCTACAGATGATGTTGCTTCCTGAGGTCCTGGTTTGTTTGTCCTTTCCCCTCACTGCTGCAAGTGTAACACATTAAACTTCCTGCTAAAATACCTTTTTTTGGGTTAAATATATAGCCGATACACAGCTGATGCTCATTCTGTGAACCCTACAGCAGACTGGACACATCCATAAGGAGCTACTCAGGGAACCAAACTTCTTCCACCTGCCCCAGACAGCATGAGATGTCCTGCTTGGCACTTCATGCTCACATGTCCCTCCGCACCATAGCAGGCAGCCCTGCTCCTCCAGCACCCAATCCTGCCTGGCCCCAGGTCCCTCATTTTCAGTCCTTCCCAGCCATGAGACAGGGTGACACTGTCACTTTGCCACCCCAGAGGAGGTGAGGGCTGGTGGCCCATCAGTACAGCAGCAGAGCAGAGGTGGAGGCTGAACAAAGAGCAGCCCTTTCCATAGAGGGTGTCTCTTTTCTTTTTCCCTCTCCTGCTAATTGCTTAACACACCAGTCTTTAACCCAAGGAGCGTTTTGCAGCCTCAGCTGCATTCCTGAAGACATTGTTGAAGGCTGGAAAAAAGCATGGGGCTCAGCAGTGGTTCTGACAGATGATATTTGCAGCTTGGCCTCCGTCTCCTCAATCCACCCTTAGGCTCAGCCAGACCTGCCAGAGCTCCCTTCTTTGCTCTTTCCCGCTGTCACCCAGCAGCCTGCATCAGGGCAATTACCAAAACAAATCAATCTTCTCTTGACAGTTCATTTACACTGAATTAATTTGGAATTAGAAACCATTATTGCAATTGGCAGCTCCTGATATTCCCAATATAACGCAGCATCTGCAGGGAAAACAACTCTAGACTCCAGCGTTTGAATTAAAAAGGACAGTTCTTCTTGATTGAGATATAAAACCAGAAAGGATTTTTTTTTCTGCAAGTTCTTGCTGGTTTTAGGCTGGCAGCAAATCCAGATATGCGGTATAGCTTTCCGTATGGTGATACAATGCTTTCTCACTCAGAGCACTATTTCTAATCCTGCTGCATAGGGATAAGATACATGAGCCTTAATTTGCACCTTTTATATCATGTTGGAGCCCACAGTGCAGATGCACTTTAGACGAGGCAGTCTAAGCAACCTTGTGCCCATTTCACAGATATGGAAATAGAGACATAGAGTAGCTGAGAGGTAAATTTGCATGATATTGTTTTCCCCTCTGAAACCTGCAGCCCGAGCTGCCCCCATTGTCAAAATTTCATGAAAAAAAATGAAGTTTCCCAGTAAACTTTTCAGAATCCTAAGGTTGATCACACATCACACGCCTTGTTATACCCCCTCAATGTGTTTATTTACACCCCTGAGTGGATTTGACCTGATATCTGCAACCTCTGAGCACCTATGTATTCAGCTCTAGGACAACTTTGACTCTAGGGTTTGCTTTAACTTTTAGTTAACCCTGAAGTGGTTGGGCAGCTGGACTAGATGATTGTTGTGGGTCTCTTCCAACTGAAATTATTCTATTCTATTCTATTCTATTCTATTCTATTCTATTCTATTCTATTCTATTCTATTCTATTCTATTCTATTCTATCCTATCCTATCCTATTCCATTCCATTCCATATAGGACTTCGTACAATTTTTTACTAATTCAGTGGACCAAAGGAAGGACATATACACACTAAGGCAAGATGGTAGTTGTAAGGTCTTCTATCACCCTCTTTGATCCCTACCACCACAATCACCTGTTTTGTTCAGGGTGCTGGGAACCCTTATTAGATGGACATCATGGGTAAAGCAGGCAGAGAAACATCACTGGGACCTGATGAGGGGCACTGAGCTGCTCAGACAAGTCAAGCCTGGGGTGCTCCCAGGAGGTCCTGCAACATCACCTGGGAATTTTAGCATTGCAAACCAACACACCAAAAAGATTTAAGGAGCATCCAAGGTCAAGCAGGAGCTGGGTGGTGGTTCGGGGGCTTTACAGCCGGACTGAAGGGCTTAACATGGTAATTGTGAACTTATGGCCCCTCATGGTTCTAATCCCTGATATGCTTCCTGCAACACCTTTGCTAGGGCTGGGCATGCACCAGATTTCTTGGTTTCAGTGGGCTATTCTGTAATTACAGTATGTGCCTCTGCTCTGAAACAGCGCTGAGAAGTGTCCTCATGAAGGGAAAGCAGAAGGAAAAACAATTGTGTGGGGCTTAATATACCAGTTCCTCCTGTCTTCTGTTGCCCCATTCTGCAGCACCTGAGGTGCACGAGCTATTTCTGCACCAGATACCCAGAACCTACAGCTGGTTCTTGCACAAAAGTCTGTGCTGCACCCCAATAGTTCCTTAATTCTCTCAACCATGGACTTGTAGAGCAGGCGCCATAGATAATCAGGATCCTCTCTCTGCATATTAAACATATCTAAGTGCATCCCTGTTTAGTTTATGCCTGGCAGAATTTCACTTTATCCTCCTTGCTAACTGCTACAGAAGTCTCCATGGTGAATTGCCTGAATTCCTTCTGATCTTTCTAGAACATAAATTTAAAATGAAATAAAATGAAATAAAATGAAATAAATAAATTTTAAAAAAGACATTTCAAATGCCACTTTCTGGTGCTGAGACCTACTTGTTCTTACAGCAGTGAAGTATAAGAGCAGGCAAACAGGAGGTTGTTAGAAATTCAGACACCTGAATTTCTTTCCCTCTTCTCATTTCCTTGCACACCCAAAAACTGGGAAAACAAAAACCAATCCCCCAAAATAACACCAAACATAACCCCACGAATTCTTCAGTAATCCTGCCCTCGGTGGGACTTTTTCACTGAAACTCAGTTCAAGGAATCAACCTCAGGTATGTTCATGTTGCTGTTATTACATTCTAAGCAGGCGCCGCGGTTGCGCAGCCTCGGCACGCCTGGGTTCCTCCAACACGTTCAGCCCAACTCACCTTGTTGTAAATCCACTGAGCTGTGGTGGTGCTGGGGTGATTTTTACCCCTGGAAGCAACAACACGACACCCCAGCCCACCCTGCACACACAGCCCTGGGCTAACAGGGTGCACCTGGTTCCCCACACACCAGAGGTTCATGCGTTTACATCACCCTCCAAGCAGGGGAAAGGAGCGCAGGATCAGGCACCAAAAGACTGCATATACCTCTGTGCTATGGGATCTCACGCTCAGCCTGGTCTTCGGTGCCAGCATCCAAAAGGTGAGCAAAACACGGGGTAAATTTGGATGAGGGGCTCATGTCCCAGCTCCAGGATACATTTACTTAACGCTCTCCCTGTGCCAGGGCAGCTTCCTCGCGATGCTGAACCCCTAGTGTCCCTGTTGGGATCTGAGCACACATTTACATCTCAGCAGATGCCTAAACACTGTCTTTAATAGAGATGCCTTGCTGAATAGGGCAGTTGGAAAAGCTTCTGCTTTACACCAGCAGAGAATCTGGCCCACAGGCTATCAGACATATAGCTAATCACAACAATGCCGAATTAAGCTATTTAAATTGCCTACAGAATGCCAGAGGGTCCACGTGCTTTTTTTCCCCTTTTTTCTTGGTAAAAGTCCTCTTTGTTATTATTCTGATGACCAACTTGGGCTGCTTTGCTTTGTCATTTTTAGTCAGTCCACAAATTCCCTGAGCTATACAATTTATGGTTTTATCACCAGTTCCTAAGCTTTGCTACCCCGTCTCTCCTGCATCTCAAATACTTCTCCCCTTTAAATAAACCTGCTTCATTTTTTTTTCATAACTTTCCAAAGCAGATAAAAAATTCTTGAATTTCTGAAACATGCAAACTGATCACTGTGGCATTAAGAAATCTTAAGAAGACTTATTTTAAGGGGTTTTATTAGGGAAATTCCTGCTCTTTAAGATATCTGTACGGTTGTCAAAAGCAGTCACTTTTGCAGATGTTGGGGCTTTTCTTACACTAATCTCCGAGGAAAGCCTGAGCCTCAGAGATCACTTAGCAATTTTTAGATTTAAGGAGATGAGAAGAAAAAGGCAGGGAGCTGGTCCCTCTTAGGGTCAAGTCTTATTTGAATTCAGAGATCTCTTCGTCTAACATGCAACAGTGTCGTTAAGATGACGGCTAATTAATGCAAGATGGCTTCAAGAGATTGCATTGAAAAAGAAAAGAAGAAAAGTAACCTAAAGAAAAGTAACCTAAAGAAAATCCAGGCCTGGCCCCTCCCCTAGGAGAAGCAACACTGCAAAACTCCATTTCCACTGGGTCACCAGCAGCAAACCATCACCAGAGCGAAGGGCCTGCAAATACTGCTCCTTAGATCGAGGGTGAATGTTTTCTGATGTGCACCAGCTCTTAGATATTTCTCACTGGCCTGGCTGCTATCTGTCCATCAATCACAGCAATGCAACCCTTCATTTTTGCCTCTAGATGTAAAGGAATTAGACAATCGTTCTTGTTTTGGGGTCCCTATTTGTGCTGTATTTGTAATTTGGCAAGGCTTTAGCACCTTTTTAAGCTTGAAGAGCACTAAGCCAGATCTGTTCTACTCTAATCACATCAGCTTATTTCTCATTTCCAGAAATTACAAGGAACACAGCCCGGGGAAAGGCCAGGGGCTGGTGGAAACACGAAACATGGGGCTGTCCCTGTGTCACCACCAAACCTTCTCTCCCTGTTCAGTGGGGACGTACCTGCCGTCCCAGGAGGCAAAGGCAGCACCTTGCCCCGCTGATCAAAAGCCGTATCCAATGCACTTGATACTCAAGGCACTTGGGAATATCTGCTCCTCACCCAATCCCTGCAAACAGATGAGCTGCTCAGACTGTCAGATAGCTCACTAACCCCAGCCTCCTCCTCCTCCTCCTTTTTTTTCCTCTTAAAGCAACACAGATTAAAGGAAGCCTGTTCCCATTTGGTACCCATTTGCAAATTAGCCACAGTTCCCTGACATTAGTGTTATTAGGTATTTTTCTCCTGCTGCTTCCTTATTTCTTCTTACCCTATCCAATCCAGCTGCTCAAAACAGAACAATAACATATACATATATTGTAACTATATATATGTATACGTGCCATTTAAAACCAACCCCAGAGTATGCCCAGATGTATATTTCTCCCTGTCTCATAAGTCCTTTAATATCTGATTAATGTCTATTTTACTCCTTCCCCCAGAGTATTTAATGTGTGCTTCACTGTATAAATCTGCATATATTTTGCAGATCTGGTGGAAGAACTGAAAAAAGCTCGATTGGTTTGACTGAGAAAAGTTGCTCAGCAGAGTCAGTTCAGATGATGGGAGGAGTTTTGCAGCAGAAAGCAGCAATGTGCCCATGGCTGGCGTGTGATGTAAGAATTAATTAATTACAATTAACGAGCGTATTAGTTTTCTGGAGTAACACTGACATCTGTATTTTTCTGGTTTTGGAGCAGGGTGGGATTAGTACTTGCCGGTGTGGATGTAGCTTCGGCATGATTTGGTAGCAGTGATTTCTGAGGTGAATCCTGATACGGCATGATGGAATTTGTGTGGACAGTGATACCCTTCTACATGATCCAGTGATTTCATGGGGAGGGAAAAGACACTCAGATGGGTGTGCTGATATGTGAAGTAGCACACACTTGTGTGTCTATAGTGCACTATGGACTGTAGGGAATTAGATTTTCTCTGGAAGTTGCTGCTTGCAGCATAGATCTCAAAAAAGAAGCTTTGATTTTTGTGCTATTGATTTTCTCAGTGGCAGCCTTTCATTAAATGGTTTGTTCCCTTCAGTATTCTTGGCCCGATTCCCTTCTGTCTCAGTTTGAAAGGGCCTAATCCAGTGCTCCTGGATCAGAAGACAGAGAACGACTGTTCCCAGCCACCCTGGAGATTTGCATCTCCAGATGTTTTGCTCAGCCACTTAGCCAGTCTGTGCTACAGAGAAATGAATGGCCACGTTGACAATTTCTATATCAATTTGGCCATCACCTATCTTGTGAGATAACTCTATATGGCCCATGGGTTGCTTATGGCCAGAAATGTACATGACATGAAAAAGCAGACCAGGTATGAAATAGTATCCACACTTGCGACAGGAGTATAACAACAAGTTGAGTTACTGTTAACATGACTGATAACAAGTCAGTATTTAGTGATGAATGATAACTCCTTCTTACACTGTAAAAATTCTCGGTTCATTTGAGTTTTTTACTCTTATATCATTGTGATAAATACAGATTGAAAAGCTTGCCATACAGCAGCTTCTTCAAAATGGGGGATTTTGGAATTACTAGCTCTGGGAATGTGGGTGCTCCCATTGACAAACAGGTGTCATACCATAATGTCTTTATTGTTGCTGCTGGATCATTGAAACTATAAAGTAGTTTTGCATTTCCTTTGTTTTATGGCTGCAGACATTGCTGAAGGTCCCGCCTTTCCTGTAGAAACCTGGTGATTCACTGTGTTTGGGTTTGGTTTTGTTTTTTTCCAATCAGAGGTCAACAGATTATAAAAACTGAATGTGTATGAATAAAGGATAAATCCTAGGAGATATGGATGATGGTAATTTTTTCATCTTTTGGAATAAAACTGTCATTATTCTTCCTTCCCTCTGGTGTCATCAGTGGGAAAGTCTTCTTAACACTTCCAGGTTCTTCAACCTCTTTCTTCTTTGCCACTGAAGATGAGAGATGTATTGAAATGAGATGAAATGGTGTAACATGGGGCTCCTTATATGAGAAATAGCAGTTTGGAACATAAGAGAAGGCTTAGAAGATGAAAATGAGCTCAGCTCTGGATGGAGTAGAAGTGATGAAGAAAAAGCTTCAATCACAGAAATATGGTGTATTTGCATGGAAAACCATGGTCTACATAAACTGGTGCTCCCTCTGTTCCAAGCAATTTCACACGTTGCTAAATCTAACCCTATAGTAATAAAATTAGAAACAATATCTCCAAAATCTTATTCACAAGCAAACTCCTGTCTGTGTTCTCAACTGAGGGATCTCCACTGCATCAGTAAAAGCCTGAGGTGAAACCAGTTACTTTGGGTGTTATCCTCTCGTGGGTCATTCCCCACTCCCTTGTCATCCTCATGCTTGTATGAGGGTGGATTGCAGATGCTGCAGAGGTCACTGGGGAAATGAAGCCAGCTGCAAATGTTCCTGTTTTCTAAGTCAGTTGCAAGATTTCCTTCAATTGCAAGATTACTTTAGCCATTACACAATTTTAAGCTGGTTTAGATACCTTCTTGCTTGTTTCTTGGCTGTACTTGGCACACAAGACCTATAAACTCATTTTTATACAAATGCAAACCAAGGTTTCCCTGTATTCACCTGACTCCTGGGCAGGAGGTTTTAAGATAAATACAGATGTTCATAAAATTTACAACAAAATCAGAAGTCTTGGCAGTAATTAATTCCATACAAAGAAAATCCACTGTTGCCCTTTTCCACTTGCTTGTGCTACACCCCAGAGTGGGAAACTCTGATTGTCTCCATGACAAATTATGTTTGGCTGTTGTTATTCTGCAGCCATTTCTTCCAAGGGTAACAAAAACCCCAACTGGCTTTTCAATGGTTTTTATAGTCAGATTCCAGAACAATCTGACCATCAGTAGAAGAAAACCTCACCAGTTCATGGGTTTTCTTCAAAGACTGAACTCTTGGCAAACATATGTCCCCACAATCCTCCTGCCAAAAGTCTGCAAACAACTTTTTAATACAGGGCAATGAATAGTCTAGGAATTATCCTCAAACACCCAAAGCCCTTGACTAATTAACTGCTTCTAGCATTACTTACAATCTTTAGCCTTTTAATGAATAAGTTAATAAAGACAAAGAAAATAAGCCACCAGAGGTGAAAAGATGTGATGGACACTGGTTTTACCTGTCACTGCACCAGGCTGGGTGTTGCTGAAGTTAAAACTGTACAGAACACCTAATAGATGTACAGAGATAAAATGGGAGAGAACACAGCACTGTCAGTTCATCTCTGAGCCAGAATAAATAGTAACACTATCAGACTACTGTGAAAAATCCCAGAGAGGGATTACAGTGAAAGATTCCTTAGAAGAAGCAGAAAGAAAAGAGAAAGGAGAGAGATAAACGGATGCCTTTCTGAATGCTCAGAAGGCAGTGAGTAACACTTTCTCTCAACACATTGTCAAGCTCTATCACAGAGCAAATATTGCTTTCATTTCACAGCCTCTTCTCCCTACTCAAGGGCCATGGGTAGATCCTGGAAAGAAAGAGGATTTGGGAAAGTTCTCAAGTGTCAGGAGGTGTTTTCAATTGGTGTTTGAAAAAGGACTCAGTGAAACCTGATCTTGTGTTATCACAAGCACCACTTTCCTTTCCAGTCACTGCAATCCCACACTCTCTCATCCACCTTCCCTGGAGATCTCCAGTCAAAGGGAGGTGCAGGAGAAGTATGTAGGGTGACAGGCTCAGGATTTGGCACGTCCTTCATAATGGAGTGAACAAGATGTTCACATGCTGAGGACCGCAGGTGATGCACACCAGCAGCTCTCCAGAGCTTTAGCAGCTATATGGGCAGGTCTTTGCCCTGCGTGCCCAAGTACACACTCCAGACAGGAGCATCTCAGCTGGAGACCCACACTCCAGCCTAACCAGCTCCTGAGCTCCAGCCTAACCAGCTCCCGAGCTCCAGCCCTGACTTCAGAGATGTGTTTTCATCATTTCTGCAGTGAAAGCGGCTTCCACACTCCTCCCTTGCTACAGTTCACCTTCAGCTCAGCTATTGCAATGATTCCTGAGTCTGGGCTGGGAATCAGGTAATCAGATGGGTCCAAGTTAAAAATTAACCCTTCCCCATAACCAGGTTATTGTTAACACGGATCACGTCAAGATGTGGATGGAAAAAATAGGTGGGGAGGACAGTTCTTATATTGCCCACACACTGCAGCATAACTCCACAGTTACACAACGACAAATCCAGAATTATTCATCAAATATTCTGGAGCCAGCTACCAACAAAGCACAGATGGCATCTGTATGAGAAACAACTGCAGTGACTATGTTTCCTCATCTCTGGAAAAGAAATTATTGAGGAGGGAAGTGATAAAGATAAAATGGGCTGAGGAAGGTAAACAGAGAATAGTTGTTCATCTTCTTTCCCAGTACAAGAACTGGGAAGCAGCTGCTGCAACTTGCAGGTGGCAACACAGACCAGCTGGAAAAGGAAAGATAATTTTTCACCCAAAGGGTGTTTAGTCTGCAGAGCTCCTCACCACTGGACATTGTGAGTCATCAAAGGCAACTGGAGAAATTAATGGAGAGAATAAATTAATTTTGGTTACATTGGGAAGTCCCTTGGCCACACATCTGGGACTTGGGAGCGTCTTCTGGTGAAGGATCACTGTGAGTTTATGGTGCGACATTCCTTCATCAGCATTGACTGCTGGCCATGGCTGGAGATGGGATACTGAGATGGATCAGCCTTTGGGTACATATTGGCTACGTTTATTGGCCTTTGAAGTGACTGGTGGGAATGGCACTGCCATTTAACACAGCACAAACAGATAACATGTTCGTGTCCACGGTCCTGCCAAAGTCCAGATTTCTTAGCAGTCATTCAGACTGGTATTGAAACTGCCAGGTCCAAATTTTCAGCTCAGTATTGAAGCTGGGGACTGACGGCCAGAGCCTGACTCCCGCGTCCTCCAAATCCACGGCCGGCAATGCACTCCCAACTGATAAAGCAAGATCTGAGTTTCCAACAGCCACTGTTCTCATACTGATTGTTAATCTGAGCAAAGACCCAGGGCTGATTTTTGTAACTGCTGAGTACAGACAGTTCCTACTTAAGCCAAAAGTAGCTGTGAGCCTTTGGCATCCAAGAGAATGAGGCTGAACCATCAAAATCCCCTTTGCTCAGAAACTCAGTGGTGCTACAGAGTCAGCTACCACTGATTCATGGTCTGGTCCCTGCTGGGGAGCTGGGCTATGCACAAAGCTCAGGTCAGAAATGGGGATGCTCTGGGGGCTGTCAGGACCATGCCATGGACCTCCAAGAGCAGTGGCAACACAAAGCTGGTTAATTCTGTTCCAGCGAGCATCTTGGGGAAAGGGGACTAAGGCTTGGTGGATGTGGGGACCTTCTTTGAGACCTGCAGCCTCACATCTGGGGAGGGTTGTTGTCAGGGTGTAGCATGACAAAAGCCTGTTCCTCATCAGGAAGGAGAATATTCCCCCTTTGATTTGTTTAGCGCTGGATTGGACAAAGCATTAAACCCGCAACGCAGAATTACCTCCAACCTCCCTCACACTCCTCCCAGAGAGGAGGGCTGATGGATGCTTTATAAAAATCCCCTCCTTCTGTATTTACTTCCTAACCCAAATGCCAGGAGACAGTCGACAGCTGGCTTAAATCTCTGCAGCTCAGGAGATCAGCCCTCTCGCCCCCCGCCTTTTCTAATAAAAATTAATTTATTATGATCCAGAGAGTTGAAATTAATCTGCCTCCGGAGAGGCTGTGTCTGGCAAGGCCCGGTGAGGAGGGAGGCAGAGGGCTCCGGAGGGCACATTAACAGTATTGTTGTGCTTAATGTTGTGTAGCCGCAACATCTGCTAATTTAATGCACGAGCAACCAGCTGCCTCCGACAGCTCCTAACAAGAAGTGGGCAGTGGGGAGAGGGGGAGCAAGGGGAGGTTTGCAAGAGGGTGAAGCTGCGAGGGGCTGGGGCTGCTCTCCAAGCCTCTCTTTCCAGATTCCATATATTGGCAGCATTTGCTGACGTGCTCGTGATTAAACTCTTGGGTGACAGCCCCAGCATGGACCTACTTGTTGCTCCCATGGCTGGGATCTGGGTGACATCCAGGCTCTGTGGGGGTGATGGTGAAGTGTGCACTGATGGGCTGAAATCCCCATTTCACCCTCAATCTGATGGGACAATGCAGCAAGGCACAAAGCTCAGTCCAGCTTATTCCAGCTGCACCCAGAGCAAGTGGAGCCAGAGATGGCCATCAAGCCAAAACCACACGGAGATGGTGTGAGGAAAATCACACCCGCACGGAGCCAAGTTTGGTGTTATTGTCAAATGGTTCACCCGAGCTGTGGGTTCTTGTAAGATATTTTAGCAAAAATGATTCTTCTTCTGCCAAATGAAAGAAAGAAGTTTAAAGAGGGAAAAAACAACCAACCAACCCTCAGTCAACAAGGAAGGTTGCCCATGTATGGGATGATAATTAATATGAAGTTGTTCACTAGCATCATGAAAGCAATGTCGTCATTTGGGACTCATGTGGTGAGCAGGTCTCTGAGCTGGGTAAAGTGAACCTGCATCAATAAATACGGAAATTCACTTGCTGCTCCAGGCTTTTGTCCCTGGACCCCTGGGTGCACTTGAACCCTCACGCAGCACAGGCACCTGCAGGGACCTTAGATGCTGCCCTGCACAGGGCTCAGACCGATGTAGGCTGGGGGGCTTGGGGGTTTGCATGGGACCTCCTAATGAAGCAAGGTGAGCCTCCAGCTGCAAGCTTTGACATGTTGGCGCTGCAATTATCAGGGAGGACTTTTTCACCCGTTATAGCAGTGGGAGAAGGCTGCAAAATTCAGTTGCAGATCTTGCTGTGGGTGGAAGGAAAGGCAGGGGGAGGTTTTGAGATTAGTTGCTCCAAGAGTGAGTCCAACCTTCTTTCCTAATCATGTCCAGCAATGCCTGTGTCCATGCCAGGTCTCCATCATCTAGGGAGGGTCCAAGGGTTGACTCCATGCCTCCTGTTGCTGGAGGATCCAGCACACACTGGGAAATATCAGTCGTTGGAGAAGAAGCTAAGGTTGGGCAGCAATTCTGATTTCTACTGGGAAATGAAAAATACTCTAGGGTTTTGAAAACCAGGAGCAAAGAAACCATGGCATGTTCTGTGACCTACAGCGATGTCCTGCAGGAGTTCAGGGACAGGTTACCATGCCTCAGCTGCTCTGCAGCAGCTGCCTGTGGACAGGCTCTGACCCTCAGAAAAGAGGTGATAACCCAAAGATCTGTTGTGGAGGAGGAATCAGGATTCCTATCTAGCTCCTGCCATGGGAAACAGCCAACAGCAGCTCCACAGGGAAAGTGGGTGGGAGAAGCCAGGGCTGTGAGCCCCCAGTCAGACTGCTCATACCCATACAGTGAACCCCTATAGGAATATCTTGGTCCTTAAAACTACTGGGACACCCCCATATCCCATGGGCAGAACAATTTCAGGGCCCCAACAGATCCAGGTGAACCAAGAGCAACACAAACAGAGTGGGAAGAGATACTGCATCAGGCTAAGAGAATATGGTAAACCTCTTAGGGAAGGGAATGAAATGATTTTTCTCAAATAACCAACACAAGGATTTTAAAATGAACATCTCTTAGTATTAATTTAATTAAAGCAGCATGCTGCCGTTACTTATAAAGCTAGAAGAATCAGTCTGTTTAATGGGTTCTCAGCTAATCAAAAATTAATTAAGCGTTTAGTGGGGATTCCAAATCCCTGAATTGGATTTAAAGAAGCCTGTTTCCACGTCTTTTTCTAGTGTTGCTTGTTTTACTATAACAGGAGACGTGTTTGATTGTGCAGACCTCCCATTATCCCTGGCTTGCAGGTGATCAGCTTTGAAATTCATTCTTGTTAGTTGATAGCTGCTCCGTTCCCCGAAATGACTGTGACAGAGCATCACTAAGTCTCTGCCAGCCCTAAAAGAGGGCTCAGGGCTTTCCTTTGAGCACTGTGCCATGCATCTCCTCACCAGTTCACAGGCGATAAAGAATGAGCAGCAGAGCGGGGCTGAGAATGGGGAAATCTCCCCCTTATTTCTGAGGCTTTTTGGTTATGCAGTGGGGAGCGGCAGTGCATTAAATGGGCTCGCTCCTTCCATGTCTCTGCTTGCAGTTGTCCTTTGCTCTAAGTATTATGTCTTGCGCCCTTATTCCCTCCCTCAACCCTTCCTCACCACTCTACAAGACTGAGTGATGGAATCTGCTCACTCACAGGCAGCAGCTACCATAGCTTGGTCCTGAGCTGGGTGAAGCCTTTCAACATCACTGTGTCTCAGAAATGCCCTTTATCCAGGCGCTTCTCTCCCTGGACCTCGCTCCCACCTCTCCTCCTGCCCACCACCCATGTAATCCCATCTCACTCAATCCAGAAAACAACCCCAGGGAGCAGATCTGGCTGAAAAGCAGCCCATCCGTCGAAAGTCAATAAAATAAAATAAAAATAAAATAAAAATAAAATAAAATAAAATAAAATAAAATAAAATAAAATAAAATTTTAGCTCTTTTTTGTTCTCAAGCCAATTTTAACTATGAAAACAGCAGACGGCACCCAGGAGGGAAGGCTGGTGCCCAGGGAGATGTGGTGCTGCCTGCAATCACTGCTCGTCACACCGCACCCTGTGATGGAAACCACGGCCCTGCGTCTGTAGCTGGAGACAGCTCGATTTGCCTTTCATCTCTACAGGTCTCTTTTTTCAGCTATTCAGTGTGCTGACAATGTAAATAATACCAATAATTAAAAAAAATAAATAATGCATCAAGTGTCAGGCAGGATGCAAAATTTTCCTGCCTCTTTTTTTGGATGGGGGGGTAAGGAGTGGGAACTTAATAATGCTCTACCTGAACCCCTTAAACCACAACATCTTTGAAGTAGCAAACTGGCAAATACACTCAATCAATTATAAATGAAATAATCTTCTTAAAATATTAGAGATTTGGGTGCTAAGCAATACTGGAAGATTATGGAGAGAAAATCAGTTTTAGAGCTTCCTAAAGTGACAGAAAGAGAATAATCGGAAGAAATGGTGAGAAGTTTAAAACGATTATGTAGATTTGTGTCAGTGAAAATGTCCCAGCAATCCTTAGCCGATCTCTCGTACACTGGAAATAGATTATGTTCAATCCTTTCTTAAAGGGGCAGGTTTCTTTCAAGTGTGGGGGTGGTTTAATATATATATATATTTTTTTTTCTAAGCACCTTTGTGTTATTTTTAACCTCCAAATGAGGCCAGAGCCAAGGGCATGTCTATGTTTGTTTGCCTTGCTGTACCAGAGCTTTACACACTGAAGCGGGGTTTGGGGTACACTGATGGGTATGGTGAGCTCCATCTCCACCTCACAGCCTGACAGAGCAGCCACCAGCTGGGCAGAGATGCCATCCAGCCTGAGATACCCCTAGATCCAGAGACACCTCAAAAAACCCCAATTGGTTTTCCCTACTGGAAAACACCTTTGAAATCAAGATTACATCCATCCTCGCAAGGAATAAATGCTTCTTGAGTGACCCTGGAAAAAGTGAGGTACCCAAGTTTGAGTGGAACCTGTTCCCTGTCTTTCTAAGGCACAAGGAGTACCAAAAGGGGAGAGCAGAAACCCAGGAAGGGAAGAGAAGGACACAAGGTGTGATTTGACCCTGGTTTTGACACAAGTAAGTTACGGAGAGTCTGCACTGTGTTTCCTCTTGTTGCTGTTGCAGTTAAGGTCCCACCTGATGCTTTCCTGGCTCTGCATTTAATGCTTACAGCATCAATACAGATCGTTGAATAATTTGGAACTTACCCTTCCCACACACATATGCTTTTTAACACAACCTCCAAATATATCCCCAGAACAAAGGACTATGTCACAGAATCCCAGAATATCAGGGGTTGGAAGGGCCCTGGAAAGCTCATCCAGTGCAATCTCCCCATGGAGCAGGAACACCCAGATGAGGTTACACAGGAAGGTGTCCAGGCGGGTTGGAATGTCTGCAGAGAAGGAGACTCCACAACCTCCTGGGCAGCCTGGGCCAGGCTCTGCCACCCTCACCATGGAGAAGTTTCTTCTCACATTTAAGTGGAACCTCCTGTGTTCCAGTTTGAACACATTACTCCTTGTCCTACCATTGGTTGTCACCAGAAGAGCCTGGCTCCATCCTCCTGACACTCACCCTTTCCATATTGATCCCCATGAATGAGTCCCCCCTCAGTCTCCTCTTGTCCAGCTCCAGAGCCCCAGCTCCCTCAGCCTTTCCTCACACGGGAGATGCTCCACTCCCTTCAGCATCTTGGTGGCTGCGCTGGACTCTCTGCAGCAGTTCCCTGTCCTGCTGGAACTGAGGGGCCGCAACTGGACACAAGATTCCAGGTGTGGTCTCCCCAGGGCAGAGCAGAGGGGCAGGAAAAAATATGACCTGGAAAACAGCTGTTCCTTCAGTCTCATGGCACCACTTGGGTTTGAGATACGAGCTCAGGAGACCTCATGCTCCCAAGGTGTGATGCTCACTTGGATGTGGGGAGAAAACTCCTGCACGAAGAGGAGAGATCAACCCCACAGGACCTCAGTGCTGGGTTTGCAATCGGAAGCAACAGAATCATTCAGAGGAAGAAACTGAAATAGGAAAAAAAAAAAACAAACAAAAAAAATCACATCAACGTCAGGGCTGTTTTTAAAGACGGTGCAATTAAAGCAAGGGGTCGGCGAGAGCTGTTGTTAATTGATAGCAGAGGAGAGGAGGCTGTCTCCAGGGAGAAGTAGGTAATGCAGGTAATCTTCAGAGAGGATTTGCCTAAAGAGATGGAGGTTTCTGAGCGGAAATTCCTGCAGTCAAGCAGGGGTGGAAGAGGAAGACAAAATCTGGTTTGTCAACAGCCTTCAAGGAGCTGTGGAACCACCAAAAATCAGCCAGGTGCTCTGAGAAGATATTGTTGCCTTCACTGAGGACCCACTCATCAGTTCATCTCTGGAGTCGGATATTTTCAGTAGGGGGAAAAAACTTCTTATTTTTTTTTTCCCCTCTAAATCAGATACTTTCAGTCACCAAAAAAAACCCAAAACCCTTTTTTTTTTTTTTTTATAAAGTGCATTTTTTCCACTTAAAGCACAAAAATCTTAATTCTTGTGTTTGAGCTTTCCCCCCCCCCATCTGCTTATTGCTTTTCCTACCATTTTTTTGGTCTTACTTCTTCCTCTATTGAGGGACAAAGTGGAGAAGAAAAACAGAAAATAAAGTATTCCCAAATTAAAACCTTTCCTAGAGGTGTTTGCAAAAGGTAAAAGTTGAAAAGCTTTCCTACAAACTCTTGGCAAAAATAAAAATGAGCATTAAACACAAGATTTTTAAAGGGTCCTATTTTTCAGTGTTTCTGAGCACTGCAGCTGTTTCTGGTTGGATTTGGGGGTCATTTCTTGTTATGGACACTCTCAGGGCTGCTCACCCCCGTGGCTGCTGTGGTCTCCATATCTACAGCAGCTTCCCCAGAGAAATTTTGTCTAATCCTAGCTCTCCCCAAGGATTCAGACAACTGGAAATAACAGCCCTTACCTGTCGCTGATGGAGAGGGTAGGCAGAATTAGCTCATGTTTGTAAAGCTCTTAGCAGCTGACAGCGCTGTTGTGTGGTACGACTCCCATATTATAGCTGGATGCTGCTTGATAGTCAGGCATGGAATCAATTTTTGAATAATGGATATTAGAAACGTCAACTATGACATCCAGCCATAATGCCTGCCGCACGCTGAGTGCCTATATATTGTTTCACACACTTAATATACAGTGGAGGCACTGTAATTACTCCTTGCTAATCCCCGCACTTCATAATCTGCCCATACGTAGGAAACCTGGCCGCCTCTTCCCACCTCTCCGCAGAGATTTCAGAGCTCAATCTTCACCTAGCTGTCACTGAACTAAAACACCGCTGTTTGGGGTTTTTTTTCCCCAAAATATTGTGAATTGCCAAGCAAAGATTTACTAATTGCATTTATCCTGATCCCTAGACCTGCTTTGAGCCAGCATCTATTGCCAGCAGTCACTGAGCGTCTGTTGTCTGCCCAAAGAGTGAAAGGCAGAGCTTTCTGTGCAGAAGCCCTCAAATGATGCACAGAGGAAATGTGTTTATTTGCAGCATTAACTGTGGGAAACGTGGGCACAGAGGGCTCAATTGCACTTAGATTTAACCATCTGAAAACTGAATATGGAGTCTAAGCAAATCTAGGCAAGTTGTCTCAGTTTTGTTTGTAATTACTTGAGCTTTGAGCCAACTTCAGCTCTCAGTCTTTTCTGTCAGTTTAGAGAGATTCACTGTTTCTGCTAGACTTGTCCACCAATATACATGAGGGGTAGCTGAGGTTGGGACAGAGACACTGAGAGTATCTGGGGAGCAACCATGAACATCCCCAAGCTGGGAATGAAGAACCTTCTCGTCAACAGAAATAGTTTGAAATAGTCCTTCCAGTCATGTCCAGCCTCTAGCACAGCCTTCTGCTCCAAAGAGGGACAGCTTGGAGGTTAGATCCAGCTTCAGTGTTATGTTAGGTTGCCCAAAGCCTTGTCCAGCTGAGCTTTGAGTATGAATGGAGATCCCACAACCTCTCTGAACCCTTTCACAGTGTTGACTACAGACTGCAAAATGTGGTGCTTGCAAACAAGGAAAGATGCCCAAGAAGCCAGGAGGTCCCAGCTTGTACCTCTCCAGGGCTCCTTCTCCTTCAGAAGCCCAAACTGCTGGATGTGGGAGGAGGTAGCCAGAGAAGGGGCACAACTATCCAGAAAACCCTTTGCTGCCAGCTGGTGCACCTTTCACTGTTGTATGTGGACTCCCTAGAGAATCTTTTGCTGGATTTTTGCATAGGCTTTTATACCAGTACATGGATGACAGTGAAGGGGGAAGGAAAGTAGAAAAAGCCCAAAACATCAGGCTCCATCTGCTTCTGTCCAGCTCACCTGATACCCCCACTCTGCCGCAGGAAAGGAACTGTGCACCTGCCATCCCTTTGGAAAAGTCCTCATCTCTCCTCCCAGTCCTCCTGCATCCCACTGCCTCCAGGCAGCAGCACAGGCTGCAGAGGGACTGCTATTAGGGAATAGAGCTTCATTAATTAGATTCAGGCCCGGTTTCCTCACAGGAGAAGGAAATTACCTGTGCTTGAGCTGAGCAGGAAAAGCCTCTTTTCTGCTCTTATTGCACTTTTCATCTCCCTCTCCATCCACAGCTTTTGTGCTGTGCCATGATTGCTGTGTGGACAAATCCTGTCTCGCAGCTGGACCTGAGGCACCATGACAGTCCTGCCCACCACACAGGACACACACAGGAGAAGGAGCTCCTGGAGCCACCTCCAAGAGCTGCAGGAACAAAAGGGGCTTCCTGCCAAAAAGGCAGAAGTGGGAGAACTTTCATAGAATCATAGAATCAATGTCCTGAGTTGGAAGGGACTCACAGGGACCATCGAGTCCAGCTCGTGTTCCTGTATACAACAACCCCAAAATTCACACTGTGTGTCTGAGGGTGTTGTCCAAATGCTCCTTGAATACTGTCAGGCTTGGCTGGATTTTACCCCTCAAGCTCCATTTCAGACAACTCTCCACTCCTTGAAAGTATTAGGACTCAAATGAGGTCAGATATGCCACCATACATCAGACAGAACCACAAGGCTGATGACCTGAGGGCTCGGATATTAAAGAAAGGGGCCTCGAGGTCACCTTTGCTCATGATCAACCAAGATATAAAACCTCAGCTGGCTTTAGAAAACAATCTGTGGGTGTCATAGATGGAGACAGCATAGAGGTACCACCTCCATCTCAAAGGTGCTTACTTACACATCATAGAGGTAAACAGAGGCACACAGCAGAGGAGAAAGAACCATGAGTTGGACCCGAAGCCTGAGGGTTTCATGTGCAACCTGCCCCCTTTTCTTTTCAGTGGAACTGCTTGGATTTTTGTGTTATATCAGTTAGAGGTAATCCAGGTATGAACAGGAGTCCCAGGATGCTCCATGCTGACACACAGCAGAAAGCCAGTCCCTGCCCAAGTCTCTCATTCTCCAGCATACTGATGGAGCCGGGGGCAGAGGACAGAGAAACCTTCTTTTGCAAGAAAGCCACAGTTTAAATAGAAAAAACACATTTACCAGCCTGTGCAAAATGTGCCGCTTCTGCACGTACTCTGCTCTCCCTGTTCAGCCTCTGCCTCCTTAAAGTCATTTATGGTGTTAGCCCAGAGTCTCAGCTGACAACATCTGAGGATCAAACTTGCTTTATTTTAAACCTAGGGAGGGCTGGGGAGGCAGGGTGACACCCACCCTCTCCAGATTAACGATATCAGCACCATGGGTCCCTGTGCACACATGACAAGGCTGCTGCCCGCTGCACCGAGACCCAGCCAGGACCTGCACCGACCCACCGTGCACAGACCCACATCACAGCCCCCGAGCTCTGCGACCCCAATGAGACAGGCAGCACGGCGGCCTGAAACAGCTCTGAGCCCAAAACTCGATTATTGCTTAACTTTCCTGCCAAGCCTCCAGGTCCCTCTGTGCTAAATCATTCCCCATCGATCCGTTCCCATTATAAAGCTCCTGTCTCCCCCATGAGCACGCGGCTCCATACGACTCGACTTCCAGCACAATTGAGCTCAGACCCTAAAAATCAATACTCCAGCAACCCAAAGATCAGAGGCCAATGAGGTCTTTAACAAACGTGTCTGGTGCTCTTGACTTGAGTAGGCTTCAGCCTACTTTGAGGTCCTTTCTGATCCATCATGGGTTTGTTCAAGTTGTCATAAAGCAAATTTGCAGTCATTGATCCAGGCAGAATGAAGTTGTGAATATCAGATGGGGGAAGGAGCGGGGAGAATAACCCTGGAGAAAGAGTTTTAATAGCTTATAGGCAACACATGTCTGAGCCAGAGGAAAGCAAATTAGGAAAATGCAAACGAAATAAGGTTTTTCTATTTTTTTCAGCTTTTCTTCCCTCTGGAGAGGGAAACTGCCTTGGCTCTCAAGAAAAAACAGAAGGAAACAATATTATTAACTATAATCCAGAGCTGTGTTTTTTCTAATGGATGAGGGCTATGGCTACATATACTTGAGATATTAACCATAGACCATGTTATATAAGGATAATTTATAAATATATAGAAATATAACAGGCCAGATCCTTCCTTGCCATGAGACCATCTGGCTCTGCTGAAGCCAATTCAGCTCCTGCCAGCAGACAGGACCCAGGGAAACTCATTTCAGATCAAAATAACTGAAGAGGGAGGAAAGTTGCTTTCCATAAAGTGCGATCCCGATGACAAATGACCCAACCACCTGCAAAATGTATTAACGAGGTTTCGCTACGCAACAAATTGCACAAAAGCCAATTGAATTTAATATAAGGGTCATTCATCTCCCTGGCTTTTTGTAACTTTTAATTCAGCCCCAAATCTTTTCAAAACTCATTAAGTGAAACGTAATCAAAATTCACATTTCTGTAGCTTTTCCTTGAAGTCCAAATCAGGGCCCCAGATCCAAACACTCCCACCTTGGCTCGGCTCTGCTTTCAGAGCATCACCCACCCTCTGTAAGGATAAAGCTTTTCCAAGGTTTGAAGATCACTTAGAAATGGGAATCCAGACTGGGATTTCTTGTGTAGATGTCCACTTCATTTTCATATTACGTATAAATATATAGAAAATAACAAGCCAGATACTTCCCTGCCATGAAACCACGTTGAAGCCAATACAGCTCCTACCAGCAGACAGGACCCAGGGAAACTCATTTCAGAGCAAAATAACTTGTGCAACTGCATGCACCAGCCCTGCTGCAAGGAGAGTGCAGTCCCTGTGCCAGCCCTGCTGTGCTCATCACACCCCTCCGAGTCCCTGCTCATTTCCAGGTGAGATTCAAAACCCTTTGATACCATAAGGTATCATGAGTCTGCTCCATCCTCTCGCCTGATCCCCGACAAGCAGCCTCTGCCTGTCCGCGGCTTTCCCTGTCACTCAAGATTTGTCCCTTAAGAAGTCCCAGTGAAACTACCCTTGGGTTCGGTCGTCACTGGTTAGGCCTGGAAATCCCAGTCCAAGAAAGCATTTCAACTTTTCTCCCGTCACTCACTGTGGCCGAGTGGTGACAGGATTGTCCCTTTTACAGGAAAACCCATGGTTTTGTTTTTCCTGCCTGTCCAAGCTGTAATGGAAACAAAAAGCACTGAAGTTTCTCATGCTGCTCTTCCCTGCCAAGTAAAAGTGAGCTGAGGTGTATGAAATTAAGTTTCCTTTCCAATTTTGTTCCCATCTTTCACAGAATAGTTTTGGTTTGATGTTTATTTCAAGCAAAATCATGAAAGCAGTCTGTTCAGTCATTTGTGTGTTAATGAGACTAAACACTCTTTCCCATTCTGACCAGTTCTTCTTCTCTAAAACCTTTTGCTCTTCTCATATCAACATTATCCGGTGAAAACAGGCTCAGGGAGAAATTTCCAGCTGAGTGCATTTGAATCTTCACACACTTGGCCATTTCCAGGGAAGTCAACAGGGCAACGCAGCAATTTAGGCACTTTTGTGGGGCAAAGCTGTGGTACCTACACTGTCCTCGGCTCGGTTTTATATTACAACGATGGACGAGCAAACGAGACCTTCATTTCAATGAACAGAGAGAATCAAGGTTTACTTTCACTGCCCTTGATCCATTTGTCTGAATACATCTCTCCCTTTAATGCATTCCCTTTTAGAGCCATCTTTCCTCAATTCAAATTGCTCCTTAATTCCTCCTTTTCGAGCGTACCTGACTACAAGCTTTTCCTCATATCCATCAGTTCTTGCGCTCGCTGTAATAGTCTGTGTGAATGCTTGCTTATATTACCGCTGCTTCCAAGCCATGCTGCCTCCACCTCACGCTCTCTGCTCTATCTCTATCTATTGCTTTACCCCGCTGCCCGTCTGAGAGCGGCTGCACACACTCCTGCAAAGCGTTATCTCATTATTTCAATTCTATCTGCTAAAGCGTTTGGAGAGACAGTGTATTAAAGACACTATATAAAAAATAAATTGAATGGAGAGGAAATCTATATACCTAAAGTTGTAAAAAGAAATAGTCTCTGGTGATGACTCCATTTCCAGCAATGGCACTGTAACAAGCCGGAGCCCATCTCCCAGTTGAATTTTAAATAGATCTGCTCAAATTGAGCAGAGCTGGCCATGCTGGCAGGGCTGGGGCTGTGTCCTGGGGAGCAGGGGCTCGGGGAGCCCTAGGAGAGGGACACAAGGAGCAGGGGATGGGTGCCACAGCCCTGTCTGTCCCCTGCGGACCACTGACCCACCAGCACAGCTTGCCCTGCTCAGCTGGGGGCTGCAAAGAGGGACACGCTGCCTCTCGCTCAGCTGGTCCCTCGGGCATCGTCCCCCCACTTGACATTCCCTCCGTTACTAAGGTAGCTCCACGGTGCAAACCCTTTACTCGTCCTCAGGTCACAGAAATACAGCCCAGCCTTCCTCTCTTTCCAGTTTGCCTTGGAAAAGGAGACAGGCACAGTCCTTACCTGTGGAAAAGCAAGAGATTGGCAGATTCAGATCCCTCTACAACCGCAACATACTGAAGTGGGTTTTCTGCTTGACTAGATGGCTATAAGGCAAGACCTTGGGTTGAACAAGTGGTCCAACAGGGGCACAAGTGCAGGTTTCTGGGCCACGCTGTCAACCCAGAACCAAGAGAGGCTGATGGATCTATAAGCAGGGAGGCGAGGAGGGATCTTATCTCTGCATTGCAAAAGAGAGCTCTGTTGTGCTGTGGAGCAAACAGGACCAGAAGTCCCAGTAAGGGGACTTAGTAGAAAACAGCTCTACACCTCAAATCTATGACAGGGCTGACAAACTCACCCCAGAAATTTTGGGGGCACATATAGGTAAAATAACCTCTCTGCACAAAGCATCGTGGTCTTAGCCAAGATATGGCATATGACAAACCTTTCTAATTCCCGATTACTGTAACTCTGAACACTCCTCTGCATCCCTGGGAATCTGTAAGATCAGAAATAGGAACACTTTGGCCCACTGGTTTGTCCTTGTCCTGACAACACCCAGATCTTCACTGGTAAGTGATGAGGAAGGAAAAACTGTACTATGAGCTTGTGCACTGCAAAAATGGGCCAAGTCATGGTTCAGATACTCATCAAGACAGGAGGCGATCCATGGGAAGGCATTCTGTCAGCCAGTCCCACTCCCTTCTCCCTAATTAATTCATCATTTTTCTATTTGGGGGAATGGCTCAGCTGAAATGACGTCTTTTTCAAGTTAAAAAGAAGAAGAGAAAGAAAGGAAATCTAGCTTACATCATGGGTTCCACCCCTCCTGATTCAAAATGTTCTCAATCTTCTATTTCTTGCTTTACAACTTATAATGTTAGTATTTGAGCAAATTGAGGGAAACACCTCCCAGTAGTTAAAACAGTAAGAAACAAGACATAATTTTTTTTATTACACCTGAACCAAGGTTACTGTGTAATCTTCTCTGTTCAGGAAGATTTTGGGTTTCATTTTTCTCTTGGTTCTTGTTCAGAATCGTGTCTCAAAATCAATACTCCCAGCTAGAAGAAGTATTCCCACAGCTGTGAATTGTGACCACCAGCACCCCATATAGTGTTGTTGCAAAGGAGGATGAATCTATAGCCAAGCACAGGACACTTCTAGCACCTCATGCTACCTGAGACCCTGAAGAGCAATAACTTGACAAGGTCTCCCCAGCATCATTTACAGTTTCCATCTTTCCAGGACCTGAAGCTTGGTCCCAAAAATATGTTCACCATTCTTTGACTTGTTCAGAGAACAATTAGTTCTTACTTTCATCCCAGGTATTGAATGGCCCAGTTCAGTGACTTTGTTCAGGTGGCGAAATTCAGAGCCTTGAATTGCTCAGGACTACTGTGCTTTAATAGAAATATTAAATCCCCCAAAGTGCAGTGAGGGAACCAGTGGAATAGGCTATGGAGTGACAAAGCACCCCTCCCAGAAAAGCAACCTTGGAAGTCTGGATCACAGCTGTTGCAGAAATAGGAAAAAAAAGTGATAATAAACCAAATGTCTAGAGGAATTTCTCCTCCCTATCTTCCTCTCTTTCCAGCTCATTATTTCTTTATAAGGCTCATTAGTAGCAGGTCTGAGTCTCGGGCACTGACCCACAAAGGCCTGGAGGGAGCAAAGCTTTCAAATGCTGTCAGACCCATCTGGACTGATTGAAGAGAGATGCGGAGAGGCGAGTGAGGTGACAACTGAAGGGACAGGTTTCCTGGGGCCCTGCTTTGGAAGTGGCAGGATCAGGCCCCACCAGCTCATGCACAGCTCTGCACAGCCTCAACATTTCGGCTTCATGGGAAAAATCATTTTGCAGTATGCCAGACCTTGGATCCAAAGGGGATTTACTGACATCCCGGTGTAAAAAATTTAAACCAACAAAGTCCAACAAAAACCAACATTCTTTTCTATAACCACTCACCAGTTCAGGAGCAGGTTGTGCCCCAGCTGAAACCTATTTTTATATCAGGACTTCTGTGCTCTCTTCTCACCCCATTCTACACATCTGTGCATTCCTATTCCCTTCCTTGTTGTCCTGACGTGTGACAAGTTGTGTCAGTTCAAGGAATGGGTCTGACAGAGAACTGAACTAACAGGTTGAAAAAAGCAGCAGAGAAAGAGAGAGAGAAAACCAATAGCTTTTCAAAAGCAAAATGCACTTCCACTTGGAAATATCACTGTGTGTAACTGCCTTGCTTGTTGTTTGGGTTACTCCTGAGCAGCCAAACCCAGGGATGATGCTCAAGCCCTTACTTTGGTAAGGCACCATGAGCCCAACACTGAAGCCAAACGACTCTTTGGGTGCCCCTGCAGGACCATGTCTCTACCCTGACCTGGAACACTGGCTGTTTGAGATCTTTCTGGAGGGTCTGAAACCTCCCAAAAGACCACAGTGATGGTAGCTTGTTTGCATCCACAGTCATGACCATGAGCCAGCATTGTGCCCTTGTGGCCAGGAAGGCCAATGGCAACCTGGGGTATATTTGAAGGGCGGTGGTTAGTAGGTCGAGAGAGGTTCTCCTGCCCCTCTACTCTGCCCTGGTGAGACCACACCTGGAATATTGTGTCCAGTTGTGACCCCTCAGTTCCAGCAGGACAGGGAACTGCTGGAGAGAGTCCAGCGCAGCCACCAAGATGCTGCAGGGAGTGGAGCATCTCCCGTGTGAGGAAAGGCTGAGAGAGCTGGGGCTCTGGAGCTGGAGAATAAGAGACTGTAATGTTTACAGATATATAAAGGTGAGTGTCAGGAGGATGGAGCCAGGCTCTTCTCGGTGACAACCAGTGGTAGGACAAGGGGTAATGGGTTCAAACTGGAACACAAAAGGTTCCACTTGAATTGGAGAAGAAACTTCTTCATGGTGAGGGTGGCAGAGCCTGGCCCAGGCTGCCCAGGGGGGTTGTGGAGTCTCCTTCTGTGCAGGCATTCCAACCCGCCTGGACATGTTCCTGTGTAACCTCATCTGGGTGTTCCTGCTCCATGGGGGGATTGCACTGGATGAGCTTTCCAGGGCCCTTCCAACCCCTGACATTCTGGGATTCTGTGATTCATGTGAGAGCTAGAAAAGTTCTCACCCTTATTTTGACGATATAGCTCAAACTTTTCTGCTGGAGCCTCCACTACTTTCCCCAGATCCTCTAGATCCATTACCCTATTTCTTTGGCTGAATTTCCTCCTTGCAATATGCCCCTACCAGCTTGTTTCAGTCTTTGCTGTTGGTTCTCTCTGCAGTGGAGGCTGTATCTGCTTCTTTGTATTCGACAGCACACCACAGCCCTTCTCACATCTGAATTTTGGTTTTGCTAGCAAGTGAGGGGCAACACTTAAGTGAGTTTGCAGCTGACTAATTCTCTCTCCTGTGAACTCTTGGGAGAGAATATTATCTCCTAGTGGTATGCGAAATGCCTCAGAGAAGGGATCACATCAGGTTGGTGGAAAAACACTGTAATAAATGACATGCCTGATGGTCATAACAGGCAAGTGAGGACATATGACATAATCAAGGGATAATAAAGAATCTCACCAGGCTTTCAGGAGCATGAGGCTCAGAGAGACACAGAGCAACAAGCCAATGCCACTGCCAGGCTCGTTCCTCGCTGCCAGGAGTGAAAAAACTTCATTCCAGCCACTGAGAGGTGGTTTGTGAAAGCCTCAGATGTATTCACCAGGGAGAAAATTACCTGTCAGAAGAATGATAAAGCCACAGTGTGCTTTGCTACTGGGATTCATTTGTTCTGACTGGTGATAGGGAAGAGCTCAGGCTGTGTCACGTTCCTCTAAGTCTTTTGCTTTTGAAAGAATGGATGCAGGGGCAGGTATTAAAGAATAGCATCCACGTTTATGGATGAGACATGTTATTAAATAGCTCTCTTTTTAAGAAGTATGCAATCCTCTGTTTCACCATACTTAAGGTTAAATCCATGCACAGACCTGCAAACCCAAACCCACAAGTAGCATGTGCTTTTTGGAACTGACAAGTGTTTTGGTGTGGCTGTGACAGGGGAAATGTGTCACATACACAGACCAAACCACCAGCAGGCATCACTTGTGCTGGAAAAAGTCAGAGCAAATCACACCCATTTACACCATGCCCAGAAGCATCTCTGCCCCACAGATGTTTCTGTAGGCAGCTGACATAGTTCCACAGTTTGTGTCACATACGCACAGAAGTTAGGGTGGAAAGCACTTTAGGAGTTCACTTGTTCCCATGCTTCTTCCCTGCTTTAGCTAGGAATGCAGCTAGTAGGTGGATTTTGCCCATCTTTTGGTCTAGATACTGTTGAACTAGAACAACTACAGCAAGACAGTCAAGGGAAGTTATGATTTCTTTTGCTAAGAGTTGGTGAGATCACAGCTGGAAACATCCAGCCTAGGATGTGCAGGTCAAGAGGGAAAAGAGGTCTGGGGTATGTCCTAGAAGGAGAGATGAGAGGAGCTGAGCTTGTTCAGTCTGTCAAAGAGGACTAAGGGGAGATCTAATACTGCTTACAGCTAACTGGAGGTGGTTAGAAAGGCAAAAGAGCCAAACCATTTCTCAGTAGTGCCAAACGGAGCAATATCCACAAATTGTGCCTTGGGAGGTTCAGGTTGGACAGCAGGAAACAATTAAATACCATGCAGGTGGTGCAGCACTGAGACGGGACACCAGAAGTGGGGGATCTCCATCCTTAGAGGAGTTCAAGGCCTGATTAGATGTGGACGTGTCCAGATTGATTTGCTCGGGATGGGAGGTTGGGCTGGAGACCGTAGAGGTGCCCCAGAACTACCCCAGGGTGGCACTAATTATCCCCTTCTCACTGCCAGGGCTGGTGTGGCCACCTGCAGTGTGGTACCACTGCAAACAGCTGGGGATCCTCTGGGCAGTCCTGTGGGACCTGGGCACAGGGGCGGATGGGAAGGGGATTGTGTCACACCTTTAAATCCTCTTCATAATGCCTCACTGGTTCAGTACACCTATGAAAACCTTACCTAACCCATTTCCATGGACACCAATAAGGTGCTTGATCCCATCTTCAGATGGGATCTGCAGATCCCATGGTGTCTATTGCATGCATGCACTCCTGCATCAGCCTACAGTTGCAAGCCCTGACATTCTCCCAGCTAACGAGCTGTTTGAGAGTGAGTGGTAAAATGAAACCTTTGTATCCCACATGTGGTGATTGCAAAACAGCAATGGGAAAATAAAAGCCGAGGCAAGAGCAGCCGTAGGTGAGAAATGAAAATGCTATTATCATTCTTCCACATAAGAAGAGTGACAAAGAAAGACCTTTCTCCACACCCTTTTGGGTGCTGCCTAGATTTTCCAGCAAGGTCACAGTAACAAGCAATCAGCTGATTGAAATGCCACATTTCAGCCAACCAGGAGAGTAAGCAGACTTTCTATCAGGATTCTCCACAAGAGAGCACTCATAGTGATAAATGAACTGGAGAACAAGACAAATGAATATAACCTACTACTGTGCATGGATTCATCAACTCAGAGAAAGCTTCTAACAGAGAGAGAGGGAAGGAAAAGGCACCACACTGGGAACTTTGGTAGGAAGAGGCACATGGGAAGCTTGCAGTGGTCTCCTACGAAGCACATGGATTGAAGAGGAGACCTCTGCTAAATGTCTGTGCAGAGATGACCACAAGATTATGTGGCCAAAGTATGAATCCATGGAGCTGTGGCCATTAGTAAGTTGTGATAGGCAGATGGGAACAGCACTACTACTACTACAGCTCCTTGATGTCTAATCTTTCTTCCCTGACGTGTGCAAATTGATCAAACCAGCCAAGACAGTGGTTCCTGAGCAGGGATAAACATACAAAACACTCAAGCAACTTTCCTGCATGATCCTGATGTTCTCCAAAGGGAGCTCTGGGAGGACAGGACCTTCACCTATGGATATACCCTTCCTGCTTCCAACGTACCATAGACAGGATCACAGTCTGTGGTTCCTTCAATGGGTATAAAGCACTTTTAAATCCAGATGACAAAGATATAGCAACATCCCGGGCCTGGCAGCTGAAATCAGCAGGGTTCAAACCAGCAAGACATGCAAATCACCAGCAGTTGGGTTAATTAGCCATTGAAATGGGTTACTAAGAGCTGGAAGGAGTTCTCCATCACTCACCTTCCTCATCACTAACAGTCAGGAAATCAGGAATGGAGGCTTTCTAAAGGACACAGTCAAGCTTGGCCAACAAATTGTGGGAGAGATTCAGGAAGGAAAGGGAAACCCTTTTAAATGGGGTGACCCCAGAATATTGCAGCAGGCGTTACTGGCTCTTTAGGCGTGATGCTGGTGACTCCCATGACGCTGTTCTGCAGTGTCCAGCCAACAAATGGAGCCAGATTCAACAGGAGAATGTGAGAAGCCATTGAGCTTGCCTCTACTAGGACTAAACTTTTATCTGATGTCTGTGTTTTATGAAGAAATTTAAATTCACAACACTGTAGTTCTTAGGGTGATTTTTTTCCCCCCCTCTTTGTGATATAAAAATAGCCTGAAATGAGACTTTGTTTAAAGCCATGGAGTTAATTTTCTATTATAATTGTTAACAGTTGGAGGTTTTCTCTCTTCAAGCTCAAGGGAGAAGCATGGACAGATTTATTAATGGTGTCCCCCAGTATGATTGATAGGCTGTCAAAGAGGGAAACTTCACACCTGAAAAAATGTGAAACAAGAACACTTGTACCAAAAATAATGTTTATGCCTGGTACCTCTGCAAGTCTCTCTGTAGTGACTTGTGGCTGAACCCTCCCAGGGGCTTCTCTACTCCAGTAGTTCCCCTGTTGGTTCAGTGCTGTGCTCTGTTTTTCTGTTGCTACAGAACTGGATACGCTCATGGGCGTCTCAAATATAGTGATGGATGATGTGAGGGAAGAGAGACCATGTGTCTGAAAGAGTGAACAGGCAGAGATGAGATTCGGTCTTGGGATAATTGTTGTAGGAGAGTTTCCTCTAACACAAGGGTTCATCAAAGCAAATGGGACTCACTTGATTTCCACACATACAAATAGTGATGCATGGACAAATCTTAACTGTTAGGTACATCCCTTTCACCATCATTGGTAACAGGTAGCACCTGATATCAGTTACACTGAGATTTTCCAGTGTCTAGAGCAGATTACACACCTTGGCTCCAGAAAGCACCAATGGCTTTGAGATCAGGTTGGGCAAGTAAGAGTATGGTAGCTGTTGTCTTTGTTTCCTGGAGGCTCTCTACCCTGAAAGCATCGGCTGTTTCATTCATTTCCCAAGTCATGTGGGTATTAGGTTTGAGCACCAAGAAGCCCAGGCACTGGTGGCTACAAGGTGACTGCAGCAAGTTCAGCTAGACCAAAACTTTCTTATAAAGGGGATCCGCAGGTGTTCTGGCAGGATAACTGTGTGGTTCTTAATTCATGTATAACGGACATTTGCTTCATTGATATATTCCTTCCCTGAAATACCAGGCAAGCTCTTTTTTGATACAATTGGGATAAATTTTTCACAACACTACTGCCTTGGTCAACAAGATCTTATGGGACACCAGCATACCCCCAAGCATCAGGAGAGCCAAGAGTGTCTCTAGGGGCACCCAGGGTAGTTACTGTAAGGCACAAGACCTTGTGAGCTCTCCTAAGTGAAATGAAGAAGCACTGGGAACCATCTCAGCATGTGGGGAAAATCTCAGGCCCTATCCACTGATCACAACTTCTGCTCCAACAGCAAAAATTATCTGTTTTAATAATCTTAATAATCTTCCTCTGATATCCTTTGTCCATATGGCTGGTAATCTGGCTGCTTAGGAATGAATTATGAAAAAATCCTCAAATAGGGATCTGCTGGCTTAGCTCAGAGATTCAAAGTAATTAGAGTCAGAGAAGCCCTATCTGGCCACTGAGTCTTCCTTACCCTCCAGGCCTCCTCCCATCTGGGTCCTGCTGGTCAGGAGTGACAGTGTCAGAGCAGACCCCTGAGTGGAACCTGCATCCTCTTCCCAGCTCTTCCCCAGCCTCCCATTACTGAGGTCACTTATCTTGCTGCCTCATTTCTCCTCTCACTTATTAAGACTACATTTTCTTCTGTCCCTTACAATGACTACACACTGCCCAGCAAACAAGGACCATGATCTGGGGCAGATATTTCCCATGCCATGACAACAGTGGCAACAAAGCACAACATCATAGCATCACTTTGGTTGGAAGACACCCTTAAGATCATCAACTCCAACCATAACCTAAATCTAGCACTAAACCATGTCCCTAAGAGCATCATCTACATGCATTTTAAACACCTCCATGGATGGTGGCTCCATCACTTCTCTGGGCAGCCTGTTCCAGTGCTTTACAACCATCCTCTTGCAGGGCTTATCAAGGTCTCAAAGGGGAGCCCACAAATGTTTCTTCTCATCTTTGTGAGCAAACAGTTGAGCTGATCCAGCTGCCCTATGGTGCTAATCAGCACAGCCCACTGACTTTGCTGTGGCAACCCTGGTCTGATGAGAAGATCTGGCTGAAACGGTTGGTGTTGCTGGAAGGAAGAAGCTTGTATCTCATCTATTTTTGTTTGTGAAGATTCATCCTGATCAAAGTAGAGTCACCCTGGTGATATTGGCGATACCAAAGTGCAAACACAACCTTGTGCAGAAAGTGGGGGCTGTGGGACCCTGGCCTGCTGGTGGTCTGCAATGGGCTTTTAATTTATTTAACCATTGGTAAACAGATGTAATCAACGCAACCTTCCCCATCTCCTTTGGCACCACATCAGAGCCACAGGCAAGCTCTGCTGGGGACTGGCCGTCACATTGGGATGAGACTGTGAAGCCTTGAGGTTATGAGACCACTGCTGTGAGTTTTGCCCAAATCTTTACATGCCCAGTTGGTCTCAGCAAGACACCATTAACTTACAGAGGAAGAAGAAAGGAGCCCCATCTGGAGCTTAGAAAGCACAAATCTGCCATTCTCTCTTCGCAGGCTGGGGCCATCTGAACAGAAGGTAAAGGTTGCAGGGAGATGCTTTCATAGAGAACAATGCATGGGAAACAGAGACAATAAGCTTTTCTCTTTCCACCCCCCCTCCCAAACTATTTCTCTGCAAGAGCAGTTACTTAAAATTGAGAGCAAATAAAACTGCAAGTTAGAAACATCGATTCTGCTTTCAACAATTCTTCCTACACCCTTCTCTGAGCTAATAAATATTTTGCAGTATTGCACCAGTGCAGCGTTACCACATCCTCTGATCGGGGGAAATAAAATCTACCCACGCTCTGATTTTATATTGCTGCAGCCAAAACCATAAAACACACATCAGCAACAGTCACTGCAGGTAGTGAATTACATAGGCCTGTTCTTAGGGGAGCTCCGAGTGCAGGATTTTAAAGGATTTTAAAGAACTAGACTGACAAAAATGCTGAAATCTGACTGTTTTCTTTGCCTTACAGAAGGTCTCCAAATTGACAAAATAGAGCCGTTTGTCTGCTCTGAATAAATCAGCAAATGAAGTTATTTTCCTCTTTTTTTTTTTCTTTGGCCTATTTGCGAATCTCTGCATTCTGTACTTATTTTTGAAGCATGAAAATTTGCCAGTCACTTTGGAAAACAAATCAGGTGCTATAAGTCCTTTTTCTCCCGCTTGACATGTCCGAGAGATGGGTGCCCGAGATGTATAACAGCTGCTCTGCTTCCAAAGAGGAGACAAACATTTTCTCGCCAAAAGAAGATGCCCCGATTTCCTTGGTTGCTCTAAATCTGGGAGGTCCGGCCACTCCTTGGGCTGTCTGAAGAAGTACAGAATGCAATGGGACAAGCAGAGGCAGGAGTGCAGGCAGGGAGGTAGATCAGTTCCCAAGCCAACATTGTGCTGGAGAAGAGGTTTCATTAAACAACAATGTATAACTGACAATACTCGGCTTTCTGCACATCTCCTCCATTATATGTGGTTGAGTATTGCCTTCAAATATTCCTGTTTTGATTCCAGTTTTAGGTAGCCGGGAGTTATTATATTCTGACTTGCATATCTTACCCCAGACAGGAACCAGGACCGGTGACTTCAGCAGAAGGTGTAATAGCGCTGATGGAAGCAAATGGTCCGTGACTACACGGCAATATCCAAACACCTGGGGATCAGTTTAAACCCTAGAGCATGAGGTTTCATATCCCTGGCAAATCGCTTGAAAGCACTAACTGTGGACATTCAAGCTCACCACTTAAATGTCCAAGTATCAACACCACAGACATGTGAAACTTTTAATAACACATTGCATGGGCGGGGGGAAACACTTCAAGTTACTCTTCATTGTTTCCAACTTTTGACATATCCTTACTTGTAATTATAATTAATGTTACCCAGTTAAAACCTCAACCAATGCTTCACAAACAAGGATTGCTATCCATGACTTTACAGCACAGGAAAGCTGAAGCGAAAGACAGCCAATAACTTGCACAGCCAGCAAGAAAATCAACAGAATAACTTACTGAATAGTGGGCTGTGTTGCTTCCCTCTCCCATAAATAAACCCCAGGAAGTCCAACATAACAGTAAATAAAAGCTGGACTGCTGCATGCTTAGTTTCACTAGAACAGAGGAATTCAGTGATGATGCAGAAAAAAATATGCTAAGTCCAGTCGAACATCCAGGACGAGAGAGGGACCAAAGGGGAAGGGATAATCAGATGGAAGAAAAATCTGAAAGCAAATGCTTTTTAATTATCATCATTTCAAGGGAGCACAGAACTGCTCCACATGGTCCCTCATGGTTGTAGAGAAAGACTCAGGTCAGGGCAGAGGGCAAGTCCAGGGTCAGATTCTTATTGAAAGTGAAAATTGTTCTTATTGTGCTTAACACCAGCTTTAGGAATATTAAAGAACAATTTGGGTTTTGTCAGTTAATACACTGTGGCCTGTGGTTAATGTGGCACTAAGATAGATTTTTTTTTTTTAAGGCTATTAATCTAGCAAGATTTCAAAGAGCTCAGCAAATATAATGTGACTCTCACGTACTCCATCTAGAAATTACCACCAGCCTCATTCACTGGTGCAGACATAATGGTTCTGATCGACGGGTCGTGTTCACAAACCACAGAGGGGTTACAAAGACTGGAGAAATATCAGCTCCTGGTCCCCTATTTATTTAAAGGCACTCTGGTTTTCCTCACTTTTACATCACTAGAAGATGTTCAAGGGATCTTTGAAAGCCTTCAGCCCTCAACCTCGCCAGGGTCTGTGCTCATCACCCTCACCATTTTTCTGACAGTAGCAGGTGGCCTTTATCAAAGGTGTTGTCTCTCCTTAGAAATCCTGACCCCTTGTCCACGACAGTGGTTTTCCCACTAAGTATAGTCCTGTCACATGTTGCTAAAGAGCATCCTTAGATGGGTGGGTGAGCAAACTCATGACCTCACAATTGCATTTTGGTGGAAGTTCTAGTACAAGATTCCTGGACATAAAAGCACGTGGGGTTAGTCTCCAGGAGCAGACCACACGGCTTTGCTTCACTATGAAAAACAAAACCAAACCAGCAAACCCAGCATAACAGTGAAGGAAAACCCTCTGAAATAAGGCTGGATCATCAAAAGGGTGCATTATCAGAGATTTTGACTTGAAATTTTGCCAAACTGACAGATTTTGGTAAAGAGATACTCTCAGAGGCTGAATCTCAACAAGGGAATCCTCCCTGTGCACAACCCAGCCCAGCATTTACTCAGTTTGTAAAAACATGAAAACCCAACCACAGGGAAGCACAAAGGGCTGCAGTGAATCTCACCAGTGCTCACTCTGCTGGAGAACCCTGTCTTTCCATGGAAAAGCTGCCCACCCCTCCACCTTTCCAGCACAAGGTCCCACCTCCTGCCCTCGGCACTTGTGAAGGAAGAGGAGCTGGTAGAGGAAACAGGATTTGTCCACAGAGATTTAATTCCCATATCTCCTCCAGTGGCACATTCCTGGTTTCTCCCTGACCCTGTGGAGACACCTCACACTCTCAAGATGGGAAGTTCCCCAGGGTGCTCGAGAGCCCCTGGAGAAGACTTTCAAAACAACACACATTTTATGCAATGAAATGAGAAAGAGAGAAGAGCCTGGAAGGATCAGATCCAGCCCTTCTCCCCACTTACCCGGCAGTTGTGCTCCATTTTTTTTGTCTCCTTTCCTTTCTCCTCTTACTCCAGTAGCACCCAAACCCTACATATAAACTTCCCTGGCCCCATCCTCAGCTGGGGGAACACACTGAAATTAGATGATTGGTGTTACTGGGAACATCGATCCCATTTTCCTTCCCATCTGGCTTTAATGACAGATTTTTATTGCTGCTGCTTTTTGCTGGGGACACGTCTGCTTATGGTACATCCAAATGGCCTTAGAAATAAAGGAATGAGACCTTTCAGCCAGCAAAAACCTGTAAATAAACAGTTTGGGCTGGCAATCAATGGGCAATCTCTCTAAGCCCTGGGATTGTTCAGTTAGATTAAGCCTTTCTAATGAATTCCTCATTGAACCACTAAACAGAAATGAAGCCTTGTTAGCTCATTATCTTTCTAATTAACCCATTCTAAACCTGCTCCTTCCTCACCAGGAGGTAACTGTGCTGTTTGGGTTTCACACTGAGGTTTATCAATGACCCCCTGAGAGCCTTTTGTATCAGTAACTGAGATTTATTTGAAATGACTGAGGAAGGCAGCTTCCAGTTTATTCTCTGTGCCAGATGAAGGTCCGAATACTATGTTATCCTCGGGCTACAATTTCCCAAGGACAAGCCATGTGTTGTGAGCATCTCCAAGCCCTTTTCTGCGGTGATGAATGTTTCCCCCCCACCTGCCCTTGTTTGCATGCAGATCGCTGGGCTCATTAAGCTGACAAAGGGGCCTGCCCTCCTTAATAGGGACATGGAGCCTGCACTGTGTCTGCCTGCAGATAGCAAGAGTATTTCACCACTGGAATTGGCTGCTTTCAGCTGGTTTTGTGTTTTTAACCAAGGTCCATTTCCAGGCAAACACAGCAACATGTCTAATAGATGGAGAGCCCTATTTCCAAAGGATAACTGCAGCAACCCCATTATTTGGGCCATTTTGAAGGAGACAGGCCATATAGTAACATCCAGTGGAGATCAGTCTCATGTCAAGAAAAGGATGGAGTGATCAGCCTGGTCAATTCAAGCTTGGAGCACAGAGAGATGACACGCTCAGAGCCCCAGCATCAAGCCCATTCTTGCACTTGAACACAGACTTGCATCTGGCTGTTCTCAATGCTGTCCCAAGTGTTTATCACCTTCTGTCACCTATCTCCATAAGTAGCTGGTGGGGCTTTCTCCTCTTTTTCCTCTTGCTTTTGGGCTCTCCCTTGGCTTTGCTCCCACTGGGTTCAGGACCTGGCTGACAACCTTCCCTGGCAGGTACCTAAGCTGAGAGCACCTTTTCCATCCCAGACCAAGTGACAGAGCACCCAGGGCAGCCAGCACCTCCCATAATCATCCCTCAAAGGAGTGAGAGAAGCAGAAGGACGCCTCCTCTTTCTCAATCACTTTCTGCATCTCCAAAACACACAGGACTTGCTTGGGCACCCGTGCCCAAGCACATCCCACTGCGTTCAGACTTCAGCCCAGCTTTGAAGGGACAGGTCAAGCCATGACCTTTCCTGAGCATCACCAGCCTGCAGCTCAGGGACCAGCATTGTCTCCTCTTCTTCCCACCCCCTCCATCACTTTTTCCACCCTTGCCTGGATTCTCTGACTGACCAGCCGCAAGCACTATCTGCACTTCAGTCCCTGACACATTTTGAAGTGCGCACAGGAGGTTTTGTCAGTAGAACAATACCAGTCTACAAACTGCCTTTAGGGTGGCTTTGGAAACTTTTTTGAAGCAAATACAAAATTAAAGTATTTGGATTTCCATTTCTTCTGTTATTTTCAATTCTGGTTTCTCCCCATACCTTCTTCCTCCAAGCTGTACCCAGCCCAGGGGGAACCATGACTCCAATCCACCCTCTGAGATTCATTCAGATCCTGCCTCCAAGAGCAACGTTTTAATAACCCAACCAGCCAGGGATCTCTAAATCTCTCCGAGGAAAGGAGGCAGTGAGGATATAAACAAAAATATGCTTTGCCTAATTGTTTCTTACGTCGTCACGAGCAATTGAAAACGGCTCCTAGGGCGATATCCATTACATTTTGTAACAAAGGACTCTAAATGAAGGAAGCCCAGGCGGAACAGCAGTCAGAGCTAGAGACAAGCCTGGCATGTAAATCTGTGCCAATCTGTCCCCACTGCCACCACAAATGCTCCCACAAGACCTGGAAGCTGGCATGGCAAGAAAGAAATTCCAGCACGTGCCATGCCAGAATCTCTGCTCCTCGGGATATCCAGCGGTTGGAGAATCCCCCTTCCCTCAAGAAAGATGGCACAGCAGCCTTGCCCACCCATTCAGGCCACCATGCTGTGACATTCACATCCTACAGCTTCCTTGTGGGCTTTTGCCATGGTCCCCATACATCCATAGTGCTGGGGCTGGTTCTCCAGGCAGGAGACGGTGTAGAGGACCACAAGACAGCAGGGGGATGATCGAGGAGGTGAATGCTAAGCTGAAATAAGCACCTCTCTTTGGCTCTTAAAAACACCAGCAATTTAGACTGCATGCTATGCCAGATCACTGCCTGGGCCTCTGAAATTATTCTGTTCTGCATTTAGTGTAATATTCACTTAGTATATATTAGTCCATCTTTCCATGAGCATCTCTCCCTCTAGGGCTAAAGTGAGACTCTGTTTATAGTCCTAGTGTACTCTACTCCAAATATTTGGTGTACCATCAACTGGACTTTAAGAAATCCACTAAGATAGGTGCTTTTTTTAATATTGAAGTAGAGTAAAAACTACAGCTATGAGCTCTCCTGATGAATAATTTTCTGGAGTAACAGGGAGAAGACAACACAGTGTTGTTAGGTGGGCAGACAGAATATCGAGCACATTTTCTGACCAAAATAATTCATTTTTTTCAAGAAATTTCTGAGTAGTAGACTGATTTTTCCTTTTTAAATTGTTTTTCTCTTATTCCGAGTAGCCCAACTTTGTGGTTTGAAGACAATGTCCCTGCCCTGTTGGCCAGTGGATTTGTTCCTGCATGCAGCCGTCTTCACATCTCAGAGGCTGCTTCTGGAGACAGCTGCCCAATTCCAGCCACGGGCAGGCTGTTGCAAAGCAAAGTGATTTTCATGCTTTTTGTGTGTTCTCTCCATCAGGGGAACTCAGCATTTTCTTTTTCTTAGAAGGACTCTGCTGTGACTAAAAATCACTGCTGTGAACTGTCGTGATTGGAATCCCTGGCTCCAGTCTTTTCAAACCTCAGCTCCTGCGAGACAATCAATTCAACTTGCTTGGGGTCTGCCCCTTCCCTGTCCCTTCTCCTTCCCCTTCCCTTTCCTCTTTGTTTTACCTTGCAAAAAGGACACACACAGAGCACAGAGCCTCAGAAGTCAGATGACAAGGCAAAAGAGGCCTTACTACGTATTGTTATTATATATGTTATGTATGTTATAATGTATGTTATAATAATATGTATGTTATTATATGTATGTTATAATAATACATATTATAATCTCAAGGTTCATTTTATGATGACTTCATGTCATCAGCAGCAGCTCTTTCATGAGATGTTAGTATTAGAAGTGGATACAGATGTTAAAGTATAAAACTGCTATTTCTGCATGGAAAAACCCATCAAAACCTCCTGAATCTGCCTTAATATTTTCACTCCCAAACACTTAAAGTCCCATCAGTGTCATGAGAGTGATTTCATGAGATTTTTTCATTCTTTAAATGTGAGCTTAGGAGAGTGAGGAGATGATCCTGAACCTCCAAAATCAGGAGGAGCTTAGCTCTCCATGGGCTCCTCCAGCTGATTTTCTACCATCATCTGTGGGTACCATAGAGCAGGTAGAAACAGCGTTAAGGCAGATATTTTGATGTCCATCTATTTTTTGGAGTCATGCTCATTCATCCTCTTGCAAGGGGAAGCACCCAGGCCAGCTAGTCTGCATATGTAATGGAGATGATGTATATCATTATTTCTGTGCAAGGAATGAGGCACAGTTAACATAATGCAGCACAATACCCCAATGCTGAGGCAGCCCAGGGAAATCAGCACCGTGCTCGCTCTACCAGCATTTACCTCCCTCATCCTCTCCCCCCTCTCCCTCATCTGCCTGTCAGGCCCCTCCAGACGCGTCCAGGGGGATCTTTAAAACTCTATAAAAAACATAAGAAGCTGTTTTCGACTATTAAGAGAGACTGTTGATAACACAGTTCCAATAAAAAAAAAAGTCTATATATGTGCTTTCTACAGCTTCCCTTGGAAAATAATTCATTTCTCCCTGCATTATATTTCATGATAACCTAGAGACTCAATATGTTCTGGATTACTGCATCCATTTCTGTTTCTGCTCTAACGGCCCACCAGAGTATGAACCTTCCAACCAGAGTCCCCTAAATCTGGTGACTGGGGAGCTAGTTGTACTTTCTTGTTTTCCACTTGATAACTAGCCCCTTCCAGCATTGCTTTTATGGCAGTAATCTTCCTAGGCTGGTTGCAGATTGCTTGTCCTCGTGGTTTTTATTTTCTTGCATGCCTGTTTTTTTCTTATCCTCCAGCCACTGGAGCCAATGGTCACTGTGGACTATCCATCACATTGTTTTTCATGTCAAGCTGAAGTTCCCCAGGTCTGTTTACTCCTTTTTTCCCCTTCTCCATCCAAATGGCACTGCAGTCTGGCAATTGCTTGTGTCAGTAAACTGCCCCTTCCATTTCGGGGAAGGGATCTGAGATTGCCAATGCCTATCAATAGGCTAGAGATACCCTGGGTTTAATTGTATGGCTTTGCATTACAAACAATGAGGCAAACAGAGGAGGTTAAGCAAACACCTCTCTCTCCTTACTGCTTTGGAAAGTAAAAGGCATTAGAAATAGAATTAAAGGTATGGAGGAAATAAATCAAGCCAAGTCCCAGCTGCACATTGATCCAGCCCCACGTATAAGTCCTGACTGTGTCGTGGAGTCTGGGTGTTGTTCATGGGGCATCCTCCATCCCGCCACGTCTGCATTTGCACATAGGTCATTCGACATCCTCATGCAATCATTTAGTTCATTTTCTTTTTCTTCATGCTCTGAAAAAGAGACCAGATGGAAAACTTCAGTGCTTGGGGAGTGGGGGGGGAATAGCAAATTAGTGTTCAGGAAAACAGCTTGAGTGAAAAATAAGGGTTAAACCTTCATTTATGCCCTCAAGCTCAAATTCAAATAAATACTTTGTAGTTAAAACACTTTATCCCCAAATATGGAATAAAAGCATATCTAAACTTTTCAGAAAATTAACCCAAAAGGATGTAGCTTAAGATTTTTTCTCAAAGCCATTTCTAGGAACATGAGAACTATTCCTTCTGCAGCCCTTTTTAACCCACAGATCTCACAGCCTTTTGTCCATCACCACAGACACACACACTGCATTTGCTTCACTTTTCCTTTCCGGTAATAATTCAGATCTGCAACAGTTTTACTCAGTCTTAAGATTGCTTCTAGGGCTTTACTTCTCCAGTGTCTTAGTGCTGGTGCTTTTCCTCTTCAGGACACTTGCACTAGAAGTGTTTTCTCTGCCTTGCTGCCATTTAACGATGCCTCTGAGAGAGTGGCAGAGAATCAGCGGAACTCGTCATAGCCTCGCTCATCTGTCTGCAGATTTGCCTTGGGGTCCTGCTGAGTTAAAGGTGTGACAAAGGCCATTGTGCAGCTCTGCCCAAGGCCAATTCCTAGGGTTAGGCTGATCTTAGCATCCGTACCATGTTTACAACTTCCATTTTCTAGAACAGGTTGAGTTTATTGGCATTAAAAACTCTCTATAGTGCATCAGTCTTAATCCAATTTTAAAAGGCAAGGCCAGCAACTGTGTTAAAGGGATTAACTCTTATTAAATATAGTGTATTTGAGTAAGCCCTAAGGGAAGGACTCCAGTTGCTCCTGTTTGCATGGATGGAAGCAGTCATACCAAGTTACATCTTAGGGGCCTGGCAGCAAGCTCAAGCTATAAATTACATCATATTACAGGAAAATAGTTCTTAAATTGTGGAGGTAATTGGAAAGCAGTGTCCTCACCAGACTGTATAAATATTAAGAGGCAAACCCTTCATCTCCTGTGAACCCATGTGGGAGGCAAAATGCAGACGAGAAGTTAACCTGTCGTGGCAGAGAAGCTGCTATCCCGGTCTCACAGCAGAATGTGAACAGAAGACGTAACGTTAGACTGTTGAAGGCAATGGAAAAAGATGGGGCTGTGTCTTCTAAACTTTGGATGTAGCCAGGTAACAATAAAAAAAGAAAGTGTTATCCAAAGTAAATGGATTCCGACTCTGGAAGGAAAAGATTTTTCTCCTACCTCCCCATAAGGGATTGTGTTTAGGTCCAAGGAAACTTAAAGAAGCAAACCAGGAAAGCAGAGCTGAAAACAGCCATCCCCAGGTATCAGTGACTCCTTCCAGTCCATTTGCCATTTACCACAGGGACACAAACCTCCTGACCAGGAGGTTCCTCATAGCTGCCCAACCTTATCCCCACCAGCTGCTCCATCCTCCTGCAGGTGCCTTTAAGGACAGGGACACCAGTCTGCATAGAGGTTGTTTTCAGTTCACAACCTGGCACTGAGGAAGCATTAGTAGCCTGCAAAGTTTTGTTTCATTGCTTCTACAGACCAGACTGGCACTCTCCTGGCATGCCCAAGCCTAGGGATGGGAAACAAATTATGTCAATTTAAAAGCAACATAATATTGACTAAGAAAGACTGACTTGGTAAGTTTGAAAGTGCGAAAGCCCCTCTTACCCACCCCGTGTGGTGTCAGCGGTACATGGAAATAATACTTAGTACCTCTAAAACAATGGTGAATTGGAGCCCAACTAACAAATCACTGCTTGTTCATTCCCAATAGGAGCAACAGAAGATACATAGATTTGTAAATATTTTAACCTACCTAACAACTGCTGCCAGAGTTTCCAAAATCAAGGCTTTGGAGAATCGCAGATTAAAGAGGAACTTGTCATCAGCTATTCCCTGTAATTAGTTTCATATGATCAGCTCTCCATGATAACAAAAGACAGCATCAGAGCTGTCCAGAGAGAAACTTCCAGTGGATAATAAATACTGACAGATTTCAACCAGATGGCTTTACCAGACTGTAACTTCGCAAGTGATTTTGAAGCTCAAACATTAGTGCTTATTACTTAGGATCAGCCAATAGCTGAGAGAGATCTGCAAATGCTTCCAGCTGGGGTTTAAAAGGCAACTAAAACATATGGAAAAAGACTTTGATTAAGATAATTTTTGAAAACTACTTTCACTGAGTACCCAAAGCTTTGGGAGTACAACATGTTCCTCTTCTGACTGGTGCTCCACCTCTACAGATAGGCTATTAACTGAGCATCTCTGTTGGCTGACAAACCCAGCACCGGTGAGAAGGTCCCCAGCAGCCACAGAGCTGGCATCAGGAAGCACCAGAGTGTCATTTCTAAGCATCTTTCCCAGACTGTTCGGGGTTGCTTTCAACCCTGAGGAGGACACAAGGGAGACATGGGCAGAGTAGGGGAAGTCTCTGAGATCCTCTTAGGGCAGAAGTGCAGGGAGGATCACAGTCTCCACAGCAATGTCCCTTTGCCTTTGTCCCCACAATGCTGCATATCCATGAGGACAATCCTGTATTGTCCTAGGGTTGCTCCAAGGCCAGGGTCAGCACCAGAAACAGCCTGCAGGCTTGGCATTAACAGGAGGAAAAAGGAATAGAAGTCCCTTAACTACAAAATCAGGGGTATGAGAGCAGTCACATTTGCCAGACACAACCACCGAGGGCTCAGTGTGGTTGATTCAAAGTCCAGGGCAGGAGAAAAGTCCACCTGGACCACTGAGGAGCTGGAGGCCCTGGAAGACCCACACTTAAGAGGAAAGCAGATCCCTCTTCCCTAGCTCAACCTCAATTTAATACAAACCTCCAACATTTAAGCCTGTAAGGCAGGGGTGTCAAACTCATTTTCACTGGAGGCCACGTCAGCCCTGTATACAGTCCTAATATCACATTCATCCCTTTGAAGGCAGTTGCGAGGCTGATGTGGCCCCCGGTGAAAATGAGTTTGACAACTCTGCGTAAGGTGTCACAACCTGCTGGGACAGGCACCAGGGGAACTCCAGCCACTTCCCTTCCATGGGAGCCTTCAGAAATACATGTTGCTGGTGCCCAGCATGAGATTTGCAGCCATGAGACACCTGCACAACCCATACAATTAAAAAAGCCAAAGGCATCCCCCACACACACCTCCAGGCCAGATGAAGGAGATAGCCTGGCAAGAAGAGCACCAGATCACACCAAGCCTGCGTCATCCTGTCCTCACCTCGTGGGGGACATCCCCGAGCCACCGGGCACACGTGCCACAAGCACCCGCTGTGCCAGTGCGGTGAGATGGATGTGGGGAGGAGGAGGAGGGACACCACAACAAACTGTTTTTCCCTGCCTGAGTTCAAAGTATACATTTCAGCTGTCTACTTACCGCTCCAGTCGGGTGAAAGCTCCCGGTGTCTGAAGGGGCTTTCTTGCTTCTCTTGGCATTATGGCCAAAATATCATTAAGACTCCTGTAGCTGGAACTGAGCTGTCAGTAAGAGAGAGAACTTGACTGAAGGCATTTTTGCAACCAAGGGATTTTAATTTTTTCCCCTCTTCTTCTGCCTTATCCAAGAGAAAGAAATATAACAAAAAACCAAGACAGGGATTTTTCAGCTAAATTTATTTCTCCCAGCATTTACTGTAATGGGGACATGTTTGGGTTTGCTGCTTGCTTGCTGTTTGCAGGGGTTTTTTATGAGCTATTCGCATCAAGTGTTAAGAAAAGCAATGGAGAGTAGGAAAAGCTGAAGAAGGGAGATGGATCCTCTGGGCTCCAGCCTCAAAACCTGGGGCCAAAACTCTGCTCCCATTCACTTCGTTAAGGTAAAAAAACAAGAAAAGAAGTGATATCACAGTAGTAGTGATCCAGTGCATGCCACAGATTTCAGCCAGGTTCATACAGAAATGAAGAGGTGGCTTTTACAATCTCACAAAATAACTCAGCATGCTGAATAATAATCATGCTAAGCCTCAAAATATTCCCACCAGGTTGTTCGGCGCCTCTGTCCATAGCTCGGACTTTAAAGTCAAGAGATAATGAAGAAATATAAAACAAAATGTCACACATTTGCTTTCTGGTTTTCAGGCTTTTAGAATCATACATAAGTCCCTTTGTGTAGCTTGCTTGAAAGTCAAAGTGGAGACTCCAGCACCATGACATGACTCCTGAACCTGGAGATTTAAGGGTGGAGGACAAATTGGGTTGCTGGCCAGGCTGTAGGCTTTTACAATTTATTTTCCAATTAACAGATTGATTACCAGCAATGAGCTCAATCCGGGTATTCCCACTCGCCACCATTTCTCCCTGAAAGGGGAAAAAATATAGATTCAAATCTAAATCTAGGGACAAAAATCCCCCCACTCCCAGTCACTACACAACTTCTGAAAACAAAGGAAATGCCGTCAGTACACCAGATGGTTTTTCAGATAAGATTTACCCAAAGAAACATCTTTTTTTTTAAACACAGATTAACCCCTAAGACAGAGCCCAAGTGCAAATTCCCCGATGCTTGTTTGACTTCATTAGCACAAAAGCAAATGAAGGCACTTTCCCCATTGTCCTGCTCCAGTGGAAGAGCTCTGAAAAGGCAAAGTACCAGTGACCTATGGAAACTCTCCCAGGCTGCTCTGTCAGAGGGACAGAAAACATCCCATTACCTCCACAGCTCTCAGCCGAGCTCTAGAGCCCCTTTTACCTGCTGTTTGGGGAAAGGCAGAGCCCACAGCCTCAGGGCATCACAATCACAGCTTTCCCAAAGGGAAAAAATCCGGTTATTGCCTTTCAAAAGCTTCGTCCCACCTGAAACCTGATCTCCTGGACCTGATCGTGGGCTGCTGGACCCCGACCCACTGGTTCATCCCCATCCCGCAGTGTGGGGCTGGGAACAGGGGGTATGGATGTCTGCTCTGGGGATGCTCTGAGGTTCTGTACTGGTTTTGTTAAAAAACAAGTTTCTCTTTTAGTGAATTTGCCTGTCAGCTAAAGCTTCATATCAGCTGCATTTTCCTGGAGAACGAGATACATGTTTTGGTAAACATAGCAATGGAATGTGAAGTTATTGATAAGCATGGATGGACATCTCGCCAGAGGGGCAACGAGAAACAAGTGACCAAGAAACTGATCAACTGTGTATAACATCCCATTCACGTGAATACTTCATATAAAAGTGGGAGATCACGAGGATCTCAGCCCTTTCCCTTTTTGCCCTCTCCCTTCTGCTCATGGCCAGCATTAGGAGAGGACCTTGCTAGTCGTCCCTGTGAACTGAGGCCTAGTGAGAGACTGAATCCAGCTCCGGGTGGCTGCAGAGTCCAGTCCAGGACTTTGGGTGCTGGCTCTGCAGTTGCTGAGACTTTCAAGATTGGTTTTGTATATTTTGTATTATTTTCTCTATTCTTATTAGTAGCATTAGTAAAACATCTTTAATTTTTCCAGCTCTCTTCTCTCTGTCCTTCTTTCCCTCCCAATCGCCTGTCCTGAGTGGGAAGTGGGGAGAGGGAGGGGCAATAGGGGAAAGTTGGGGGGAGAGGAGGTTAACAATACATCTGCCAGGGTTTTATTGTCACCCTGCAATCAAAACCCTCCTCAGGTTCAAAATATGAAGCTTCCTATCAATCATCCTCCTCCTCGCTATGCCATGTCTGGTGCTGAATACGAAACAAAATCAGCAGGTGACAGGAGATGCTGTACAATCAACCTGTTGCTGAGCGGTTCGATGCCAAACCAAAGGCTGCTTCTGAAAGATCCCAGCCCTGTGTCATGACACCTCTGCAGGGCTATCACTAATGGGTGGAAAACCACTGCTACTTGGGTCTGTGGGGGAAAAACAAGGCCACCAAAGGCTCCCAAAGGCTCCTTGCATGAGCCCTTGGCTCTACTCAGCACCTGCCGTCTCTACTGTCTCCCTTCCCCTTCGCAGTGGCACAGCCACTCTGAAGAGCACCATGAAAAGACCCCACCTCACTTTAGGAGGAAGAAAAGAAAACAGCTTAGCTGTCCATGGAAAGACAACTACTATTTGCTATTCAAATCAGGAGTCACTTCTGGGTACAGGTCAATGAAAATGGGAAACTTTCAGGCTGGAAGGATATGGACTTTGGAGATTTTAATCCAGAAATTATATTTACTGGTTGCATGGACAAACACATCCCACAACGCCAGGCAAACTTCAAAAGGGCCCTTTCAGTGTGGCTGAGCAGAGGGAAGCTGGGGGTCTTGAGGAAGCTTAGCCGAAGATTATACACATCCCTCTGATCGAGGACAAAGGGGGCTGCAGGGAAACACGCTCCTTCTCACCGATGCACAGTGGGTCAGACGTGCTCGGTGGGGTGAAACACCGGGACAGGGTACCAGGCCACCAGGCAGAGCATCTTGGAGTTCATCACTGGGTTTCCTCAGAGGTGAAACAGGGTCCAAGGCTGTGGCATCAAGGTGGGGTTTGGGGCATCCCTCATGAGCTGGGTCCATAGAGGATGCCTCAGGAAGAACTGCTCCCCATATGTCTGCAATCAGCCAACACGTGGCAAAAACATGTCATGCTTAACAACCTTTCATAATGGGAAAGCATCCAAAGAATCCGTCCAGGCTCTCTCAGCATGCTGAGCATCAAAACTGCTTCATTTCAGCAAGTTTCCACGTGGAGGGGGAGTGTCCTCACTTCACTCAACTTCTACTTTTATGTTATATCGAGTTTTATTTAATACCATGTTTGTGACGTATTTGGTATTTACTCACATCCTTTGACGTCATGACACCCAAATCATTCGCAGATAATTTTGACTTCTTGGTGAGATTTGCACCAAACCACATTTCAAAGTGCTGGAATTTCTCTGAGGATAGAAATAATTTTTTTTGTGTGGTTTTTGATTTTTGGGGTTTTTTTTGCTGCTCCCCAACCATCTTGTAGGAAGAACCTGTGATGAGAAAAGGTCCCATCCCTGCTTTGGGGCAGGGTCGGAGCATGGGAGTGGATGGGTGACCATCATCCAGGTGCACCAAGAGGGCAAAGCCATGGCAATGTTCCCCTCCTCACATCAGCAAGGTGTTCAGGCTGTATCAGATGTGATGGAAAATGTGGGTGCAGATCCAGCTCCTCCAGAGTAAAGCATGAGTAAGGATGAAACCGCGATGCTGTAACAACACCACTCTTCATCCTCCTCATCCTCCAGGCAGATTGCTGGATGCTAGACTGGATACTGACGCAAGCCCCAAAATCCCCACCCTGCCAAGTGCAGAGATATAAATCAGAGGAAGACACCAATGGGTTTAACTGGTTTCCTGCAACGCCCAGGGAATGAGATGGGAATTAGATGGGTACCTGCTCACTGCTGAGAACCAAACCAGCGGAGTCCCCAGGGGACCACAGCACTTCCCCAGGTCTCCCCTCCCCTGAGCCCAACATCTTCCCACATCTGAAGCCAAGCAGCGCTACACCTCACACACACACACTGAAGCCCCCAAGCCAAACTGTAACACTTCTCTTACCCCCCACAAGAAAGAAGAAAAAACAATTAGAAAGAAAGAAAATGTCAAGTTTTTGTTCAGGTTTGGAGTGGAAGTTTGGCCTGACTGTTTAAGAGCTTGATTACTCCTTACTACCATACTTACACACATTGATCCTTAAATTAATAAAGAACTACCTTTAACGCAGTCAAAGTGGCTTCATATGTGAGACACTTTAACAACCCATTATCAGCATCGTGTTTGTTTTCCATATTGACTGTGTGTGTAATATAATCCTTGTTTATGATAATTGATTTTCCTTGGACTGCCTTCCTGGGAATAATATGCACACTTTTTAACTCTCTTTTTAAAGATCAAATGGCATTTAGGCCTGGTGATTTGAATCTGAGTTGGTCAGAGCATTTAATACAATAAGAGTGAGCTTAAAGGAAAGCAGTTAAACCCTGGATATTTTTCTTATTGCATAGCCTGAAAACCCTTGAATTGAGAGGGAAGTTTGCATCTATTTTCTTGTCGCCTATTTTAAAAGCTGTCAGAGTTGGTTAGTCTCTCTTAAAATTAGTCCTTTGGATCATCTTCTTACTAAAAACAAAATCTGAGGGTTTTTTTTTTGAAGCGATAGCGGATTAGGGCAAGAAGCTTTGTTTAGCTAAAGCGAGGGATTAGAGGAGATTTGCCCCCATAAAGTTGTGGTTTGATGGTGCTTTTATCCCTGGATGTTGCTAAAGCTGTGTTGCTTCAGGATTAGGAGCATACAAAGAGTCTCCTTGTGCTGTTTCACAGCCAAGAGAAAGACTGGGGGGAGAGGGAGAGCCAGGGGAACACATGCAACAGAAATGGGAATTCCTTGGTCACACAAATCTAAAGTTTAAACCCCCTGACACAAACTTTGCCGGACACGTTGTGAATGCGAGATGGCCAGACCTCTAGTGGGAACAGTGGATGGTGGAGCGGAGGGGGTGGGACCGACTGAACCGCCATCTCCCAGCCTCCCGCCGCTGACTTTGCTCTAGAATGAGGGAAATTTGGCTGGGGTTGGCAAGAGAAAGGAAAGGGGAAGAAAAGACCTTGGCGGAGCTCGGGCAGCATGTCTCCTGGGTGAAAGCTGGACCATCATCAGCAAACCCTGATGAAAAGAAGCCACAATACCACTCCAGACATGTTGGCATCCAGCATTGGGAGGTGAGGACATGTAATTTATTTAAACACCAGCCAGACGTGTAAGGGACTGGTGGTCCATGGCCTTCCCACTTTTGGAAGATGCTTACATCTTGGCATGTGTTGATGAGATGTCCCCACCAGCCAGAGCCAGGTCCTGGGCCAGCTCTTTCATGACTTCGAAAGGAAACAGAAAAAGCTGAAAAGTTCCATGTAGTTATAACCTTGCAAAATAGCTTTAAATAGCTTCAAAAGATATCAAGACCATGCACCGGGTGTTGATGACACATCATTTCCCCTGCCTGCAGACCTTCCAAGCATTGGGAGACAGCTTGGTTCATTTGGCAGGAGGCAAAGAACCTCCAGAAACCTAAGGTTTCATACATATAAGAAATTTACCCCTACCAAATCAAAACAAAAAGGGGCTTCGCACTTTGTAACCCCTCCTGCATGACAAGATCATTTCAAAAGCAGGTAAGACTGGCAGGAAAAACCACAAATCTCAATTCAAATCCAGCAAAACTCCTGACAGGGAACTTATTTCCGTCCTGCAGCAATTTATGGACTTGCCCCTGTTTTTTATTTATTTGGGGGGATACAGGGTCATGTCTCAATACCCACAGCCCTTGTAGTAAAGCCGTGAGTACACGTGCAGCACCACTTTGGGCTGTGGGGTCTGGGGGCTTCTCACCCTGCAAACTCTGCTCCATGCAACCCTGCGTAGCTTCGACAGAGAGAAAGAAGCATCATCCTTGCTCCTACGGAGTGAGGAAATCAGGCTCTTTTCCTCAAAACAGGAAATTAGATTTCATTAAAAAATGTAATACTCTTCAAAAAGAGACCCTAAAATTCCCCATTAACACTAGCAGAGTATTATATCAGATTTTTCTGAAAAATCAAGTGATTCTGAAGGTCTGTGATTCTATCAAAACACATTCCAGATGATAAATAATATAATCTGGAGAGTATAGGTTATACACATGCACTTGTGTATGTATTTGAACGTGAGTATATATGTGTGCATATGTCTGTCTTTAAGCAAACACCTTGGCTTGTTTGATTTGATACCCAGTGGCTGATTGAGAAGTTGAAACCAACCCGTTGCTGAATCCGAGCAGGAAAAGTACCCGTGATAGCACATTAGCTAAATTATCTTTGTTGAAACCATTACGACTAATGAATACAAGCAACATATGGCGGGGGGAGAGTGGTATTATGTGAATAAAGCAAGATTTGCCCAAACCAGGGGAGAGGCACCATGGGCTCTCACTACCCAGGCTCCATCCAACCAGACGCCGATGCTGAGCCAAGGTCTCATCCAGCACCGCTCAGCCCTGTCGTAAGCCTGTCCCCTTACACAGCCATGGTTTTGTCTTCCTAACTCCCCGGATACCCCCTCACCATTTCGTCTCTCAAGCTTGACATTGGAAATAATAACAGCAGTTTGAGCCAAGTGAGATTCAGAACACCATCCAAGGGTTTCAACATTTTTCAGTCCGAAACAGGATAAAGAAACAGGAGAATTCATGTTTCCTGCAGAACAGTAATTGTGAAAGGCGGAAGAAATGCACTTGGAAAAGTCAATGCACTTAATTTTTTAGAGGAAAAGAATAACATTTCAGTGCTCTGAAAATCTCTCTGCTTTGGCTTTCTTTTGCTTCATCATAAGAAAATTAAACATGAAGTTCCATGTATGTCTGGTGCATCTAGGGCTTTACAGCCTATTTTACCTCTTCTCCCGTAGCTCCTGCTTTCCATCCAGGCTGCATTTCCAGTGCTGGACCATGGGTCAGGCAGGTTCCCCTGAGGTACCAGAGAAGCCAACTAGACTTAAGCACAGCACCTTCTGGGAGGTGTAGTCATCCAGAAATACCAAACTGTCGTGGGCCCACAAGGCAGAAATACAGTTCTCTAACAACACTCTGTCGAGTAACACAATGTAATTTGACTTTTCTTGACTTATAAATACGTGTTTTGCAACTGTTTAAAAAAATCCCAAATATTCAAATTCTGAGTGGATCAACCCAAAAACTGGACCCACCTCTCCTTCCATTTTTTTTCAGTGGTTGATATATTGGAGGGGCACAGACACAAAAATCAACCGTCAGTTCTTATAGCAAGCCCACTTGCTTTCTCTTGTGTCCTTCAGATGTGCAAGTGGGCAAGATGCCCAAGGCTTTTCCTTCCTTGTTTTAGGGTGAAACCTATAGCAAGCCCACTTGCTTTCTCTTGTGTCCTTCAGATGTGCAAGTGGGCAAGATGCCCAAGGCTTTTCCTTCCTTGTTTTAGGGTGAAACCAAGTACCAAGTCCCAGCAGCTCACAAACTGGGAGGAGCAGATAATACCCCATGGACTTGAAAGCTCCTTGAAGCTGTTGGCCCGCTCCTGCTGCTGGAAAAGAGCATGAGATGGGAACAGGAACCTGGGTGGGCTAGCTGACCCCAAAATCATCATGTTATGGTGTGTTGCTGGACCAGCAGTTTACAGAGTTTAGCGGTGGTGGGATGGGTGGGATGTGCATCCCAGGGTGGGTAAAAGATGCTTGAAGAGCTGATCTTCTGGTGGAAAGTTTTTCCCTCATGCTCCTCTCCACCATCCATGGGGGGAATGCCCATCCATGGGGGAATGCCCCATCCATGGAGGAATGCCCCATCCATGGGGGGGAATGCCCCATCCATGGGGGAAATGCCCATCCATGGGGGGAATGCTCCATACATGGGGGGAATGCCCCATCCATGGAGGAATGCCCCATCCATGGGGGGGAATGCCCCATCCATGGGGGAAATGCCCATCCATGGGGGGAATGCTCCATCCATGGGGGGAATGCCCCATCCATGGGAGGAATGCCCCATCCATGGGGGGAATGCTCCATACATGAGGGGAATGCCCCATCCATGGGAGGAATGCCCCATCCATAGGGGGAATGCTCCATACATGGGGGGAATGCCCCATCCATGGGGGGATGCCCCATCCAAGGGGGGATGCCCTTCCCCTCAGCTCACAGGAGGGCGGACAGAACCCCAGGGATGCAGATGTCGTCCGTTTCTGCCCACTTGTGCATCTGAAGGCTGAGTTTTCTTTCCCTTGTGGGGCATTTGCTGGCAGCAGAGCACTGTGACAGAGGGACAAACCTCCCTAAACAACAAGAATATTCTCTCCAACATCTTTGCATCATATGACCTTCAAAACAAATCAGAAGGTAAAATAAACATATAAAAGCAGCCAGGCTATTTGGCCTTACTGAACTCCATCAGGGCTGCGGAGCTGGAGGAATGCATTATCAGTTCCGAGCAATTTTTGATTTTTCCCCAGTGTGGGACTGTAGAAGTGGCCTTATTGAAAGGCCAGAATCTGCTTCTATTTCAACCAGTGACAGGTACATTTATACTAAGTTGATTCCCCCTTGAAATTATCCAAGTTTAAAGAATTATCTGTCTGCAAGGGAAAAAAGGAAAGGAAACCATGCACCAGCTGTTGGTGGTCAGGATGATGTTCTGGGTTTGGAAATTACCTATTTAAGTCAATAAATGGGTTGGGGGAAAGAAGGAAAGGAAGGTAGAGTTTGTGGTTCTTAATCATAGCTTCGCGGGGTTTAGTTGCTCTCCCACTGTTGAAAAATGTTTCAAAAAGCAAAACAAATGATCTTCTAGTTACTGAAGTATTGATTTTGCCTACATCCAGTAATAAAGAGCAAGTCACCTGTAGGTAAAACTCTTGTAAAATATATTTGATACTATAATAGTCTGGAGATAGAGTTACATGCAGCTGAGAGAGGCAAAGGGATGACAAATCATTTCTTATAAGGTATTTACCTAACATATTTCATGTCATGTGTTAACCTAAAACTAAGCGGGGCTCATTTTCCTTTCTCCTCTTTTGTCCCACCTTGGAGAACCCACCACAGTGGTAGGTTGGCACAGGAGGTGGCATGGTGGTGGGTCAGCTTGGCTGGTGCCTGCAGCCGATGTATACCCACCACGGGGACCGATGCAGGGAAATGGTGTTGAAACACTTCTTCAGGATGCTCAAAATCCAACACAAGAACTGGAACCACTATTGACCAAGCACTGGTGGAGGTGACCACTGCGCCATGCTCCTGATCTCAGAGGGAGAGTTGGTTTCCCCCAGTCCTCTCATGTCCTTGAAGTTTCTCCTGCGGAAAACACAGCTAGCCCAGCTTCGTGCCTGGGAGATGGATTTTATCCCCCAGGAAACATATCTATCATTTTGCTCAGAGGTTGGTACAAAATAAATGCAGTCATGCATCTGAGCATCCGTTACCGCAGGACCGAACTTACTGCTAAATGATGTAAATCTAGATAAATATCATCGCTTTTGAATAAATTACTTAGGATTTGCACCAGCGAAAGAGAGCTGAACTGCATCTAGCCTTGCTGTCAGGACAGGCAGAGCTTGCACTGGTGTCCAAGAGACCAATATTTGGACTTCTTCCTGAGAAGATGGTTGGGGAGATCCAGTTCTGGGTCTGATGTGTTAGGTAAGGTCCAAACCATTAGCCCCAGTGGCAAAGCTCCTCAGTGATGTGATGCTGGGACAAGCCGCCTCTCAATATACGCTGGGTCTTGGTCCACACTTTGATACAACCAAGCTGCAAGACCAATTTCTCTTGCAGGGATAAGAATAATCAGTGCTCTGAAGGATAAACCACAGCAGACAATGATGTTGGCTTCAGAGCATCCATAGTGCAGCTTTAGACCTTGCTAAGGAAACAGGGGGCTATGACAGCAGCTTAAGGGTTGAGGAAAATCAGGGTCAGAAACTCCTTCATTGTTTCAAACTCCTTACATTACCTGTAGCCACACAAGTAGGTTCATTGTGTCATTCCCAGAGGAAGTAAGTCCTCTTATGGATCTACCTTGTGCTCTGAAAATCAAACCAAAAGTCCCCAAAGGTAAAGGCAGCTGCCAGAACATGGGGCACTGCAAAGGTGAGCAAAGCAGAGACTGAGTTTCCTCTGCTATTCATGTGGGATGGGGCTCTAGCTAGAAAAGCAGACTGTCTCCATGCCAAGCCCATAGGCAGGACCTGAATTTGAGCAACTTTCTGGAGTTTTTGTTCTGCTTAGATGACATTTCCAGCACCCCAGGAGCTGGGGAATAGGCTCCAGAAGCTGTAACATCCCTATCACTGCCTCCCTCCACACCCACATTTCTTTCCATGAGTCCCATCAGGGTGTAAATAACAAACCCAAGCGCAGCAGCCACATGGAGATCTCCCAGCTTCCCAAAGAAGCAAGGAAAGGCATTTTCTGGTGAGGAAATGCCTGCCAGAGGAGAACAGCATCCCAAAGTGCATCCAACAAGTGTGGAGAATATTAAAATTGCAGGCAGACTTGGGCCATAAAGGATGTCGGTGAAGATGGGTGGGTGAATTTGTTCACTTCAGGTTTCGGTCTGGCTGTTGTAAAGTCCCATAAGATTGTTTCCCACTAAATGAATACATGGGAAGGTGAAGGCTCTGGGATGATATTACTGTCATTACTCAGTCTTCCTGGGTGAGGAAGAACATTTTACTTGGAAGGTTTCAAAACCAAGGAACTACCAGAGGTCTTTTTGGCCATGTGGTGGTTGATGGTCCAACCTCCCGCTCATGCTGTCACCTCCACACAACCTGGGAGGTGTTGTCTGCCCCCGGTGCTCCATCCTCAGAGGAGAAAGGAGATATCTTGTACCCAAACTACAACTGTGGCCACAGACTCAAATCAGAACCACCCACATTTCCTCACTGGTTGGCGCTTTTATTTTTCCCTAGGCTATTTAGTTATTTTGTGGGTGGCTCCAAACTCCTCATCAAAATCCAAATGTTCTGTGAGGGGGACATGTTTTAAACCTACTCCACTCACTTTGATAAATATTTTTTTAAGCAAAAAACAACGTTTCTCTTGGCTTTAGATGGATGGATGAAAGCTGAATGAGGACAAGCCGCTGGATGGTCCCAGACCAGAGGAAACCACAGACAAAGGTCTCTGAATGCAACCTAGGTGTTAACACGCAGGGAATTTTTGGTGCATCAAATTGAAAAGAAAAAATAAAATTAAAGGAACATTTCTGATCTATTATTGCAAAATTTCTGGTTTTGCTGATTCTTTCTATGCAGCCTGTGAAAAGAAAGGACAAAAACCACCTGTGCCTTTGCAACAGAGCGGTCCAGGAGTGGGATGTCCCCATGGGAAGCCAGACCATGAAGGCCATTGCTCCCAGGGGGCAGGGGCACGGCCAAGCGAGGCCTCTGTCCCTGTTCTGCCCCTGGTGCTGGAGGCAGCGCTGGGCACATCATTCTTCCCTTTATTTGCCTTTTCTCATCACCTTTCCTGCTTATCTCTTTTTGCCCTGGATGCCCTCCTGTTTCTCACTTCATCTGCAGCTCCTGGGCTAGAAAAGGCCCCCGTTCGGCAGGAGTCTCTGAACACAGCTGGGATTCACTGAATAAATAAATAAGTAGATCTGCCCGTCATAACTATATTTTAAATTCCCTGCACGAGAGAGACTTTCCCTTTACATTCTCTCAGCTAACACTTTTACCAGGAACCAGAGGCTGAAAAAATTGATCTCTTTGGTTGTTTTCACCTAATACTCTTGGTAGATTTGATTCCTTACAGGAATACGAATACGAGAGAATACGAATCATTTTTGCTCAAACACATGAAACTAGTTATTATCACAATTAAGGGAGAGGAGAGGAGAGGAGAGGAGAGGAGAGGAGAGGAGAGAGGAGAGGAGAGGAGAGGAGAGGAGAGGAGAGGAGAGGAGAGGAGAGGAGAGGAGAGGAGAGGAAAGGAGAGGAGAGGAGAGGAGAGGAGAGGAGAGGAGAGGAGAGGAGAGGAGAGGAGAGGAGAGGAGAGGAGAAGAGAAGAGAAGAGAAGAGAAGAGAAGAGAAGAGAAGAGAAGAGAAGAGAAGAGAAGAGAAGAGAAGAGAAGAGAAGAGAAGAGAAGAGAAGAGAAGAGAAGAGAAGGGAAGGGAAGGGAAGGGAAGAGAAGGGAAGAGAAGGGAAGAGAAGGGAAGAGATGGGAAGAGAAGGGAAGAGAAGGGAAGAGAAGAGAAGAGAAGAGAAGAGAAGAGAAGAGAAGAGAAGAGAAGAGAAGAGAAGAGAAGAGAAGAGAAGAGAAGAGAAGAGAAGAGAAGAGAAGAGAAGAGAAGAGAAGAGAAGAGAAGAGAAGAGAAGGAAAAAAAAAAGGGAGAAGGAACTGAGCTTTCTCTGTGTTTTGTGATATTCAGCTCACCTTCTCCTCAAGAGGCAAAATTATAAACCCACATGTCTCTGCATTCACGGTATAAACTTTAGGTCTAAGATGGAAGAAATCTCTGACTCTTGTCAGAGGAATGAAAGTCTGGGTGAAGAATTGGAGGAGGTGGAAGAAAGCAAAAGGGAGAGAGGAGGTGTTGGGTTCCCTTTAAAGCAGGTACCTAAATCTGAGGATTTTTTTTAAACCCTCCTTAAGATGAAGGCTCCGCTAATAACATGTCCAGAAGATGGCTCCTGGCAAATTGCTTTGTTATTCTTGTCAAAAAAAAAAGTCCCTTGGAAGCAGTCAATTTTAAACCATATATCAAAATGATTAATTGCCCTTAAATGAGCAGATGTTGAAGTACCCTTGAATGGGGCTAACGCCTTTTTGGATTGCAAACATAATGTATTCATGGACTTGGAAAAATATCATTAGGGCTATTAATTAGCTTAAGCACCAAAAGCTTTGGTGACTCCAAGGTGCTCACTTTTTTTTCCCCCTTCTTTTTAAGACTTAAGGGAGAACAACTGGTTTTGCTGGAATAAGGTTAGCAGGGATTTCTTTTAATGCTGTGCAGAAAACCTTACCAAATAGGAAAAACTGTAAGAAATACTCGCTGACCTCTAAATTTGGGTAGGAACCGACCACAACAGCCAAGACATAAGGACAAGTAGAGTGGGGCAAAGAAAGATAATGGAGGGAATAAAGGGAAGAAACCTGACATTGCAGGAGGCTGCTTAGGATATAATTCTGTTCGCAGCCAAGGGAAAATGGGCTAAACCGCAAATGTTGGATAAACGTTTGGGGGGGGCGGGGAAAGGCGGGACAAGTGCCTTATGTCCTCCTAATTTGGGGAGAAAGGAACTTTTATTGCATAGTTGATCCTGGGGGGGGAATATATATATATATATATATATATATATACACATATAAATTCCTCTTCCCACTAATCTCTCTTTCCTCCAAACCTCCAAGAGCAAAAGGAGAAATGTAGCAAGCTGTGGCTTGAGACTTTTTAGTAACAGCAAATCCTTAAAAGTGAGCCTGTTTGGGTCTCTTTTCAAATACTGCATCAAATGTATTTTCAATGAATTCATGGGAAAAAAAATAAAAAGGAGGCAGGGGGGAGAAAAAAAACTTTTTAAATCTGTTTAAGTTTATAAACAAGATTAAAGAAACAATGTCAAGGGTCTTATGGAAATGGTGATAGTGCCCCTTTAAATAAGAGCAAGTGGAGATTTTCTATATCACTGTGCAGTTTAAATCTTTCTTGATGGACCGGACACTAGTCCTCCTTAAATCCTTCAGAAAGCTGCTTTAAGGAAAAAGGCTGCGAGGAATTTCTTCTCGCTTTAATTGCTTAAGAAACGGTTCCCACAATGAGCTGTGGCCTAGATTTGCCTCTCATTTAAGTTCTGATTTTTAAAAGTTCACAAGTTAATCCCCTTTCGGTCTCACACGAATGCGGTTGGCGTCGGGGACAAAGTACTGGACAATGTCTGGAACATTTCAAACCCCCAAAAGATGCCCCATAGCAAAAAGAACAAAAAAGAAAAAAATAATAATAATAAAAAATACATAAACCACACACACAAAACAAAACCAAGCAAAGTAGCCTTGATTTGGTTAAGCAGATATTTCAAGACCTTATAGCCATTATAATTTGAGGCGACTAGAAAGCGTCTTGCACTGTATCTGCCGTATATCCGGGGATAGGGGGGTTTGTCAGTGTTTGCAGTTTTCTTCCTTGTCCTTCTTCAAAGAATTGAGCTTTATTTCTCTTTATTCAACCTAAAATCGAATGTCCACGTCTCTAGCGCAGTTTACTGTCCTGGCAAGAGGTGTGATAAAATTCACACAAAACAAAGGACAGAAGGCGGGAGTTAATGCATTAGCTGTTTAAAACATAACCAGCTTGGCTTGGATTTTAGTCGTTCTAAAGGCAACAGCCACGATTTGTGTGCAAATGCAAACACACAATTCTGTCTATACGTGGGGGGTGGCGGGGAGAACATAAAATACCCAGAATAGGGAAATTACAGATGTTTCTAAATAAAACGAGGAAAGCACAATTTTCTTCCGACATTATGCCCTGATCGTCCCATTGAGTTTTTTCTCTCTCTCCAAAAGCAGTTTTCAAATTAAAAGTAGCAGCTGTTCTTCCCGTCATGCAGGTGAGAGTGCACACAAATATGAAATTCCCGCTTCACGTAGGAAAGACACAACAAATGATCTTTGAAGTGAATTTTTTGGTACATGTATAAAGCCAGTTGGATAACCAAAATATTATCGGTAATGTTATGGAAACTTAAAATGTCCTTTCTGCTTGGTGAACTAACAAATTCCCCCCACCCCGTCTTGTAGTGCAGCATCAAGTCAGGGTGGCAGATTTATGTACTTTCATATTTGATTTTGTTCTGCGATGTAAAACTTACATCCATACACAGGAGGAAAAAATAATTAAAAGAAATAAAAATTGCCCGATTTCTGCCGCCTCGTCTGCCGTCTTTTTATTTATTTATGTATTTATTTATTTTATATTATTCTTGTTATTATTATTTTGTTGGTAGGGGTGCAAATAGCCATTTCTCTCCCATCTGAGACGAGATTTGGGGTCGGATCCAGTGCCGGCCGCAAGTTTGCGGAGCCCCGGGGAGGACGGGGCGGCTCTGGAGGGAGCCTGGCGGGGATGAGGGGTCGTGAGAAAGACCCCCCCTGCTTTACTAAACCGCCCCTTGCCGGGGCTGCGTTCCCTCCTGCTCAGCGCATCTCCCTCCCTCAGCTCCCCGCGTTTTGGAGAAGAAACCCCTGTTGTCTCGACACAACTCGTACCGATTTCCTGATGCTTTGCCCACATCGATACCTTGGGGGGAAGTTGAGGGGGGAATAAATGTGATAAATCGGTCCTGTAGACAGAGTGGGGTTACTTGTCCGAGTTGCGCTAAATGCACTATTTACTCGTTTCTGCAAAGACGCGCTGAATTAAGCGCCGTTCTTTATTTATTGAGGCTGGTTAAACAGCAGAAATCCCGTCAATGGAGAGCTCGGAAAGATTTTCTGAAGAAAGAGGGAAATTCTTATTAATTCTTCGGGGGGGGGGAGGGAATTAAAACTAAGGATTTTTCATAGAAGCAATCACAAAATCTCCTGTGCTTAATAGCTCAGCGAGCAGAAAGGCGAGACAATGGTGAAATTGCGGTCGGAGGGGTTGGGATTTTGTGCCGGGGCTGCAAGCGACAATTCAGAAACAACCGAGGAGACGCGCTGCCCCCACCCCGATAGACACAGTGCCCCCCCCTCCCTGACACACGGGGAGACCCTTCCTCATATTAAACGAAGGAGCGCTTCGCAGTTTGCCGGTTAACTTGAGCAGATTTTTGCATCCCAGGATCGCGGTTTGTGCCGCAGCTCCTGAGAGCTACAGGTCTGCGGGGCTGCTCCCAAACAGGCTTTGAGTGCCAAGGGGGGGCTTCCAGGAGGCTCGCGGAATTTTGGGAAGCATCGTCTACCTGCTTCCCGCCTCCCCCCGTTTCAACTCGTTGTGATTAGCGGAGTAGGGAAGGTGCCGGTTGCAAACTCCGCGGAGAGGGGGTTCCTTTGAGAAGTCCCCTAAAATAGCAAGGAGGGTGATTGCCCATGGGCTTTGCGGACTGGTGCCCAGGACAACCTGGACACTGCACCCCGAAAAACGTCTCCGAAAAGCGATAACGGCAATCAAAGCGTCGAGTTTTTCCCAATCGGTTTCCCGGCCAAAAGTGGGTGGTTATTAATTAGAGGGTGCGGGGAAAGGCAGTGCGAGGGGTTCCCCTCCTTCTCGGGGAGCAAGAGGGACTTTGGAGGAGCGAGGGCTGGAATAGATCAGAATAGATTTAAATAGACTCTCCCTCCCCTCTCTTTCCCGGGACAATCACTTGATACCCCATAACCTCTGGGGAAAAAATAAATGAATGTGATATATATATATATGTACAACAAAAATAAATACAAGAAAGTGGAACTTGGAGACTTCTGGTGTCCTCAGCCAGACTGAGCCTCTTTTATTTTGGTCAGAATTTGTACAAAATATCAAGCTCAAATTAAAAGGTCCTCTCCCCCCCCATCTTATTATTTCTTGTTCCCTTAATTCCTGTCTAAACGGTTTTGCTCTGGGAGAAGAAATCTTTTCTATAGGAGGGAGAGAGGAGGAAAAAAAAACCTTCAAGAAGAGAAGGGTATTATTGTTTTAATCCTCTTACCCGCAGTCATTTTAAAACAGGGTGTTTTGGAGCCTGAAATGGCGTCTCGTCTCCCAATCCCATCCTAAATCCTCCTGGGCTGGGAGAGAATCTAAAGGCAAGGAGCTGGCATCTATTAGCAATCTCTCTAAAGGCTTTAAACTGCTCTTTCTGCTGCGAAGGCATGGCAAAGCTGAAAAGCAAACACAACCAGCGCTCCAGTTAGTGAGCTCTGCCAGATAACCAGCCCGGCCGCTGGCCGGGAAGGTACCTGCGAAAATGCCGCAGAGAAAAAGAAAGAAAAGGAAAGGAAAAGATGGTTTTCCCCTTTTTACATCCCGAAAAAAATAAATAAATAAAAGTATTTCATGGGACGGTATTAGAAAAAAAATGAAAAGCGGGGGGATGCGTTGGATGGTAGTTCCCTCTGCGCCGAAGCCCCATGGCCTCCTCTCCTTGCCCACTTTCCCTCCCGCTCCTTCCCTGTCCCCCCACCGCACCGGCGGAGCCGCCCGTGTGCTCCCGGCTGCCGGAGCGGGGCTTTCCCGACGGGGCGGGCTGCGGACCCGCCGCCCTCAGCTCCTCTGGGCTCCTTCCATTACTGTTAATTTTATGTCTCCGTGTCGTGTCCGTCTCCCACTCCCCCCGTTGTAAAGAGTATCCGAGGTGTGCAGCGGGCTAAGCTAGCACAGCGAGGGGGCAGGAGGAGGGTGGGGGGCCGCGGCAGCTCTGTAATTAACTCTGGGAGATGATCCCCCACCAGCACCTCCACACAGGGGCCATCGGCAGAGAGGGACACTCGAGGGTCTGCTCCAGCGCGGTGCTAAGCAGGGGGCGGGGGGAGGCCTCCCTCCCCCGTGCCTTACGGACCCCATCACGCCCCCGGCCCTGGGTCTAGCCCTCCTCCTTCCACCGGCATCCCACCCGCTCCCAAGGATTTAATTAGGCGTTTACACCTCGGCTTGGAGTAAATGACTGGTAAGAACGGGGCGGGGGGGCGGTGGGGGGGAAATGTATCAGCAGCCTCGTTTTGATTGACAGGGTGGAGGACCATTGAAAATCTTGCTGGGTAGCTCCCGGGTCGCTATGAAGCTCCTTTTAAAAATCCTTCTTCAATGCAGCCTCCCGGTAGATGGCAGCTCCGCTGGGCGCGGAGGCAGCGCGCAGGCAGCGCGGGCGGATGGAGTAGGGCGGGCCGGGGCGCAGTGCCGCGCCCGCTCCCCGCGCGGGTCGCGCTCCCACTCGTGTCACCGCTCCCACGGCGGGCGGAGAGGCTGCGCCGCCGTTGCGCCAGGTAAGAAGCCCCCCCACACCCCCTGGGCAAGTGCCGCTCCGCGTGGGTTGGGAGTGCGGGGGGAAATAGGACGAGTTTGGGGTTTGTTTGCGAGGGGGAGGAATCTCTCCGTGGGGGAGTCCAAGCCCGGCGGAGGAGCTGATGGCAACGATGCGCGCACCGCGAAGGAGAGGAAGCCCAGCCCGGGCTCCAGCGCAAGTCCTTTACTGTCCTTTTAAAATTATTATTATTTCTTTGGAGTATAGTACGCTTTCTCAGCAAAAAAAGAAGGCAAAAACCCAAGCACCACCCTGGGGCCCCGCTCACACGAAACGCGGCGTGGACTGGCGCTGTGGGCCCGCTCCGGTGCGCGTTTAGGCGGCTGGCGGGGAAGAACGGGGTGCAACCCGGCTGAGGGGGGGGTGAGGGACGCGCATCCCTCCGTCTGCCGGGCCCCGAGGGGGAAAGCACAACTTTCCCCTCCATTTACATAACGATGTTTTAATAAGCCGCGCAGCCCGGTGAGAGCTCGCCGAGGGCAGAAACCACCCCGAACAGGACCCGGAGAGGCGGGGGAGGTGGGCAGACGGCTCCGCCTGTGTGCGTGTGGGGGGGTCTGGGGTTGGATTGTTTGGTTGGTTTGGGGTTTGTGGGTTTTTTTTTTTTTTGTTTCTGTTTTTTCTTTCCTAATACCACTGGAAGTTGAGTGTGGAAGGGACGGCAAGGGAGGGCAAGACTCCAGCAGCGCTAGGAACCCTTTCTAGGGAAAATCACCCCCTACACCACCCCTTTGCAACGTTAGACAGCAAAACGGACAGGAATCTGTCTTTAAAGAACTGGGGGGCCGCTCTGTGCCGCTTCCCGCACTCTCGCGGTTTAAGAGGTATATAAATCCCGGACCTGCGCTGTCAGGCTCACTTGATAAATTAAGAGCTTCGCAGTCGAAACCTAGTTACACCTCCATTATAGGGCTAACCAAAGGGGGATCAGCATGCATATTTTTACCGCGAGAGATCTCATACATCTCCGCCAGAGTCGTCCCTCGGGCCATGGGATAACAGATAGGGAAGGCGAGGGAGGCTTCGCCGCAGCCAGCACTTGAGCGGAAAGAAGTCTGTGTCCCCACTTGGTGTTGGGCTGCCCGGGTCACCAGAGAGCCGTTCTCCTTGCGGAGGACAAGGTGGGGTTCTCCTTGCGGAGGACAAGGTGAGGGTGGGGGTAACCTCCCCGGCAAGGGGTCCCACCTTGGTGGAGGGGTGGCGGACAGAGGCTCCTCTAGCCTAAAGCAGGGCCCTCGAGGAAGTTTCTCCTCCTAACGAGATGCGGTTTGACTGCGAGACTCACCGTGGTTGTCCCTTTTTTCGGGTGAAGAAGGAGCAAGAAACCCCCCGCCCGGAGCCCTGTGGGTCCGCGCTGCCGGCGGTTATTTTCTTTCATTTCCAGGAGGCTGGGGGGGTGGGCAGGGCTCAGTGCATCTTGGGCCGAGTCCTTGGTGTCCCCGAGCGTCACCTCGGCGAGGCGGCAGCAGGAAGGAGGGAGGGGGCAACATTCCCCGTTTCCCGGCGGGATGCGCGCACCTAGCGCTGCCCGATCCCTTTCGAAACGAAACGCGGGCAGAGCGAAGCGACGCCGAAGTCTGGGACCTTGAGAGGGCTCGACCCAAAACCTCCGTCTCAGGGAGGGGGGAACCTCGGCGGGAATCCCCCCTGTATCCACCGCTCCAGCCGGGCGGGCTCTGGCTGTGCCCGCCTTCTGGCTCCGCTGCCAGCGTCGGGATGAAAAAGAAAACCAACTTTCCCCTCTGCCCCATCTCGTCCCCTCCGGCGGCCCCCTCCAGTTCCACTTGGTTAGCTCAAGTTTTCCATGTAAATGACAGTAATAAATATCTAATCATGTCCCGCAGCTATCGGCGGTTCGCCGAGCAGCCGGCATTAATGAGACATCCAGGGGAAGTGGGGGAAAGGAGAGAAGAAAAAGAATTAAAAGGAAGAAAGAAAGTATTTTGCGCTCTTCTCAAAGCGATGTCTAAAGCGAGGCCCGATAGCAGGGGGATGCTGGGGATTCGGGAGTGGCGCGGAGCCCCTCACTTCATCCGGAGCGATCGCACCTGTGGGTCGAGCTCGGGTTCAAAACCCATCCCCTCTAATTAACCCCCTCCCCAAAAATCATAGCAATCCACTATTGGAGAACCGGCGGGCCCAGTCGCATCCCCGGCCCGGGGGCTGCCCGCCCGAAAGCCCCGCGGAGCTGCGTGTGCCCATCCCCGCCGTGATTCCCAATTAATGGGGCTGCAAAGAGCTTTTAATGGTGATGGGGGGTCGGCAGGGGGGAAGCTAAGGCTGAAATTAAACCATGAGAGTTGGATTTGTTCGCCTGACGCTAAACAAATGGAGTGATTACCTTCTTTCCAAACGCATCAGTCATACTACATTAAGTAGCAGAGAGCTAATTATCCCAATTAGGAGGCTGATTTATAATTAATGGCTTGGACCAAGTGATAATTGGATGTTAATGGATAACAGTTTTGTCTGAAGTAGCCTCTCGCTTCCCCAAAGGCAGGGTTGGAGAGTTCTTTTTTCTCTCTCCCTCTCCTCTTACTTCGGGACGGAACACGAAGCAAATGAGGAGAGAAACTTCTCGGCTGGCTCGCTGGGGACCGTCCTCCCATCGGGCCAGCAGGTCCCGGGAATGGATGCGGCCGCCGGGTGCTTCCCACCCGGGCTGGGATTCAGCGAGGTGGGCTGCGGGGTAAACCTCCAGCACCTCCATTCCCAACATTTTCAAGCAATCCCTGCTGTTTTTTCCCTCGCCGAGTGTCTAAGCCGCGGACAGCTGACCCGAAGCAGCCGGGCTGTCCCATAACCCCGGTGGGTGCTGTGTTCCTCACTCCCCTACAGTCGTGTCCTCGATGCGGGGCACAGGCTGAGCCCTAAGGGGTGCCCCAGTGTAGACGAGGCTGTCCCCCTGCCCTGCCTGTCCTAGGGAGAGCAGGATGGGGCTCACCCCGAGGAGCAAAGGTTCTATACATTCCCTGGTCCGTGCTCCCGTGCAGGAGGAAGCAAGAAGTGAATGTGCAGTTTTCTCCCTGCTCCGTATTTCTCTTAAAGGCGGCTCAGAAGTGACACTTTGTTTAGCTTTTCCCTTCCATGTTCGCTTTTCACCAACGAGTAAATCGGTACAAGTAAATCCCAGTTTCTCATTCGACCCAACCAGAGAGACTTGGACCTACCGCTCTTTGGCTTTCAGATCGTATTTCTAAGTTCGGTTTTTCTGTTCTAACTAAGAAACACAAGGGCAGAAAATTCCTCAAAGGGTAAGGGTGACTTCAACTCTGAATCACCCCATGACTGATGAGAGGTTGTATTGAATTACACCAATGTACTCAATGCAAAAATACATCCAAAATCGTAGTCAGTACACGGAAAGCCGGTTTAGATTTGCTTTCCAGCTTTCCCTGCTAATTTAAAGAGACCTTGATGTCTAAATGAGATATTCTCCTCGTGCTAACACATATCAGCAGCTCCTGCAGTGATCTTATTGCTGTCTCAGAAGACGGAGCTCAGTTTTATGCAGCTGGTGCAGATGTTGCTTTACGTTAGTGCGAGGGTCGCTATCTGCGTCAAAGAAATGGAGCCAGAGGAGCTTCCCGCAGGTCAGAGAGAAGGGCTGGCTGGCCAGGCAACTTTTGCACAATATAGTCATAGAGGGAGTGATCGCGGTGGGTTTTGTTCCCATTGTATTTATCCTTTAAAAGAACTTTCTGCTGAGAAAGAGGGGAATTGGATGAAAAGAAGCCGGAGTGAACAGTTTCTGTCCTCTGTCATTATCACAACCATCCCCGTCAAAACAAAGGTGCTACAGAGTAGATCCAGGACCAGGCTCTTCTGATGTGGCTACCTGCTGGTTTTGCTGGTCAAACTAAAGGTAAACCCTACAGCTAGAAGCAGCCCATGTTTTCTAAGACACCGGTTATTCTTTCAGTGATTTTTCAGGGGCATCCCAAAGTTCAGCTCGTCAAGTTGGAAATGCTTCTGCTCAGGTATTAATGGATGTCAGTCAGGTCTGAACCCTTTCAAAAGGTTCAGTGCTGATTTCCACTCCTCATGTCTGAACAGAAATGTCTATAGCTGCCCCAATTTCATTTGGCAAAACCACTGAAGTAGGGAAAACGCTGAAGAAAATTATTTCAATAACGTGCAAATTTTCCAATCCTATGAATCTGCTCATAAACTACCTACTTTGGGGCAAGGTCCATCAAAATATGGTTGTTGCAAAGAGGGTGGAGAATTCTGAAATGCAGCTAAATATCCAGGAATTAATTAATGGTGCGCTGGGGTTAGCCAAACCCTGTCTCTTTCTGCCAGTTTGTTCCACTCCAAAACCTACTGAAAATGATTCTTTTTTTGCCCAGGTTTTGGATCAGACCCTTTATAATTTCTAAGGAATGTCTGGTGCAGATATAGCTCCTGGGAAGGAGGGAGGCTCTGAGGGAGGACTGGGAGTAGGGCTGGGACCAGGAGGGACCAGAAGGTCTCCAAACAATGGGAAAAGCGTGTTTATAGTCACAAGTCATGGGTGGGTCACAATACAAATGTGATTTCTTCCTGGTAGCTGCTAGCATAACTCATTCAGGACTTTTCTGGCCTCTGTGCAGCCAGAGTAAATGTTGACTCAAGAAATGCTGCTCTAAAGCTGTCCAGATGCTAAAACTTAAGGCATAGGTTTGGGGAAGGGTGATGCTTAGGAACTCCACTAGGATCCTCCAAAAAAAGAGAAAGAGTTGGGCTGGGGAAGGGGAGTTGGTGGGTCTCAGCGTGTAGAAAGTGCTCCTGAAAAGGAAGTTGCAGAATTGTGATGTCTTCAGCCGTTTGACACCAACCATTTGGAGCAATGGGGGGAGCAGGCAGGGCAGCAGCTCTTGGTGTGTGTCAGCCCAAGCTGGGTAAAGGTGCTTCTGCTGAAGGACCGTGCATCTGCCCGCAAAACCCAGCAGACATTTAGCTGCTCTGCTTGTTTTACAGCACACAGCTCTTTAAAGCTCAGGTCACCTGCTGGTGGCAAAAATATATTGCTTACCTTGGCAACTGCACTTCATTTGGTGTATGGATCCAAACGCTTACGGGAAAGGAAGCATTACGTGCACCCGCTGTATGCCCCAGTGTTCGGTGCCTCTGCTGCAAACTCCAGTTCGTGGCCTGTTTTAAGGTGGTACAAGTCTTATCCTCTCCCTTGTAAAAGCCATTGACCTCCAACAGCTTTTTTAATGGTACAAATAAAATTAGTGTTATCACTTGTAAAGAAGGAAAACTCAAAATCCTTTTAAGGTTCTTATTCTTTTAAGGTATTAAAAGTACCTCACAATTGCATGGCTTGCTGGAGCTGCCTTTCAGGACTTTTTTTTTTTGTTTGCTTAAGGCAGGACTTGTCTGTCATTTTGCCTTATCGCTGGTCTTAGTCTGAGCAGAAGCAATTGCCACCGTGTGTTTTGTGACCGTAGTTTTGAATGCTATGAGCAACATCTGCAGAGGCAGACACAGGGTCCAGCTGCACCTGCAGAAATGTCCTTGGTTCAGGCTCTCAGCTTCTGTCTCCTTTAAAATTTGCTTGTTCTTTAGATCTCTCCAAAATCATCTTCAAGAAGAATTGCACTTGGCATTGCAGCCTTGCAGCTTTTCAGCTAACCAGCCGAAAGAGCACCTAGGAAAGTCATTTTGTGCCAAATGGGTCAAACTCCAATGATGCGGCACAAACCACTGCATTTCACACAGATGTGTTGCCCTCTCCTCCTTGTGTGTGTATCTAGATGCTCTCAGCTTAACAGCCAGACCTTATGGTTCCATCTTAATTGTTACTTAATGAACGGTGGTGGGAGGTGGAGAGGTTGCCCTCTGTGCCTCATCCCAGTCACTGCCCTTGGAGCCCATCTCGACTGAAGCATCACACTAGAAGCACCTGAAGCAAGTGCAGGTTCCCTGCTGGCAGCCCCGCTCCCAGGCTGGCAGCACTTGGGACCAGCAGGAGAGGAACTGGGAATGTCTTCAGCTGCCTCAGCAAATCTTTACAAAGCTTATCAGTCAGTGCTTCTTGCAGCGACAGATCTCAATTCCCAGGGCTCAGGGCTAGACTGTAAGATCAGTGTCCTGGTTGTGATGCTCAGGACAGACAGAGGTTCTGATGACTAATGTCACAGGCTTAAAAACACAGTTTGACATAGAACCTTGTTTTGTTAATGAGACTGTGTCACGGGTAAAATCCTACAGGATATTGCTCCATCTTCCAGGGACAGTGGAAGTTCCTGAACTGCCACAAGCAGCCCTAAGGACCTGTTTTCAGGCCCATCAGTTTGCTCATGCAAGCAGGTGAAACTGTGTTGGGGGCAGTGAGCAAGCAGTGAGCGCCTCTTCATGCTGCCAACTGCCCCGAAGGGCCGAGTTTGGGAAGACTGGACCTCTCCCATCGTCCAGTTTGGAATATTCCATTTGCTGGCATAAAACCAAACAAAATTATGCTTCTCAACCAAAGCCATTTTCACAGAGATGAAGAGCTGAGCCAGACAAACCAAGAGCAAAAACAACCAAGCCAGAAACATGCTTGTTTTGGAAAGGATGAGGGAGAAAATGTACTTCTTTTTTCTTCGTATAAACACCCAAGTTAAACACTTTAAGCTGCCTGTGAATCCAGGAGTTTGCACACCCGCTTTTAGGTGACTCCGAGTGCTGAAGTCAGAGATGCTGTCGGGTCTCAGGATGTGAGAAGCGCGAGTAGGTGGGAGCCCGGTTGCAGTGGGTGCTGCGGCATCTCACACCCACGCAGAGCCGGGCTGTCCAGCAGCCAAAGTCCTCGGAGTCGGTCTGGGCTGCAGGGTTCAGTTTCTATTGCACTATTAATCATAAGAAATCTGAAATGCATGGGTTTGTTTGTGGGTTGGTTGTTTGGATTGGTTTTTTTTTGCTGTTGATGGAACTGAAAGCGGAATGAGATCCTGAAGCTAGAGCCAAAGTGACATTCCTATTTAGAGCTTTTCTTATTTACCCAGGAAAATGTTTCTGCTTCAATATCAATGACAAGGGCTTTTACCGAGGGTTGAGCACCACTTCGAAGGGGAGCGGGGAGGTGTGTTTATACTGATTCAATCTGTAAGCACCGATCATCCTGTGTAAATTATGGCAAGCAAGAGATTTAGCACCACAGTGATGTTTAGCGATCCCAAACCTGGCTCTACACTGCAAATTGCTGGGCTCCAAGCCTTCAAGCTTATACCTGGCTCAAAACCAGAGACTTTGAGGTCGTCTTTATTATATTTTATTGTATTTTGGAGCTCGTAAGCCTGCTGTTTGAAGCACGTCTCTACAAACAGAGGCGCTGGAAAGTCTTTTGCTTGGAACTGTCTAATCAGTCACTTGGTTCTTTTATCTGGGGCTTGGGTGGGGGGAAATGATGATTTCACAAAAGCTTTACATAAAAATCACAGCAACTGATGCGAGTTACCTCTGTCAGCCAGGGCACGTTATTTCAGCCACTCGCAACCTGGTGTCTGAGTTTGTAGAACCCAACAAAAAACCCTCCTGGTCTCGGTAGAATGCTCTGAGGTTTGTTTTATAAAACACATACACCCTCTCACATCCTATTACGCTTGTGCTATGGAGAGGTGAGCATCACAAATACAAGGTGCTGCGCTCTTCAGCAACACGGCCCCGATGGAGGCAAGTATTTGACAAGGTCTACCCAAAAAATACCACCTTGTCACTAACTGAAAGTATTTCCAGATTTCAGCTGCTAGCAAACCTCCTGGTTTTAAGAAAAATATCTTTTTCATTTATACTAATGTCAGTAGCAGTAGCTAAAAGTGATCGGTGAAAATTGGTGTAATCAGTCAGGTTTTGCTTTCGGTGGGTTGCGATTTGTTCAACTAGATCAGGTGTAACTGAGATCTCACCCTGTCCTAAGAAATTAACTGCATTTGAATCCATGCATTTATACAGGTGTAAACAAATTGCAGGAAGATTAGAAATTGGGAATCTCATTTTTTTGGAGAGCTGTTCCCAATTCCTTTACTTCAGTTATAAGAAAAGCCCTTCGGAAGCCTGTTTTTATGGTGCATGTTGCTCTCAGACTTTGACATTTGAATGAGAAAATATGATATGTTGCAGTATTTCAAATTATTTATACTTCATCCACTACAAAGGGGAGATTGTTTCCTTAGACATTCAGCAATCTCATGTGAGGAACAAAACTGATTTATGACATGCTGGTTATTATCTTCTGTGATTTTGGACCTTTATATGTCTTTATAAGATTTAGGGATGTAAAAAAAAATAAGGTTGAAGAAAACCTCTTGCAAGGATCATTTATTCAGAACCCCCCAGGTATGTAATTCATTTAGTACCAAATACATACAAACCTGATGTCTATGTATAGAGTGAGCCTGTTTTCCTAGACTGTCAGATAAGTAAAGACAGAGATTCATTATTTACCTTGCCGATTTAAAGTGGTTCTGAATAAGGACTCAAAGCATATAACCATAAAGCAGAACAGCTTCAGGAGTTGGGGGCGGGGGGATATTTTGTTGTGATTTTATTTTTGATGATATTTATTACCAACAGTAAGAAGGGGGATGTTGTTAGCACAAACTATTTGCTGTTATTCCCCATTAGGAAGGAACAACAGGTTCCTGTGCTTTGCATAAACACAACAACCGATTCATAACACCCAAGCAGGCACTTGGGCTAGAGGACCACAGCTTTTCTTTTGACCTGACAGGCGTGCTCCTGTTTGTTTCCTGTTACCTGCAGGACCTCAAACACCAGAAAAGAGCACCAGACTTTCCTCTTGTGATTTTTTTAACTGATGCTTTTCCCATGCTTAAGCTGTGTCTTGCATCAGGATGCAGATCAGGATGGAGACCCAAGGCGGTGCCGAGCTCTTCCAAACTTCGAATGCATCCTTGGTGAATCTCTTTTCATCAGAAATTAACTATGGTATTGAAATTAACTTCTACCAATGACTTGTCAAAATCTAGGTGTAACTTTAAAGTACAGCTCTAGAATATACATATTGCCTTATACACAACCCTACGATCACCAACCCTCCCTAATTTCTGGAAAGATTTAATGAAATGGTAATGTAGCACCCCACAGTGCCCACCAGTCAAAAGCAGGCTCTGGTATCCTCTTCTTGACTCCTCTATGAAAAATGTAGTCTTTTAAACTCTGACCTCATAGGTTTTATTGCCCTGTTCTTCATGATGGCGCTTGAGCATCTTCTGTACATCAGTGAATTAAGTCTTGGTACTTTTTGGAATTTGGGGTGACTCAGTATTGGGAAGGACCAACTGAAGAGAAAACAAAACATGATCCAAAGCCCCTGCAAAGCTTCGAGTCCTACATCCAGCCTCAAACTCATCTCACCCAACAGTGTTTGCCTGAGAAGGACAAGTGTCTTGTGCTGTGTTTTCACTTCTACCTGGCTAAACTGGCCAGAATACACCATTAAAGAAAATTCCTCCATCCTGACGCAGTTTACATTTGGGCTGGGATGGAGGGGAGGGTATTTACTCCAGAATAATGCACTTGAGCAATAACACTGCCTTGGTTTAAAATTCCTCTCCTCCAGAGCAGCATGGCACAGGGGGCTGCTGGATGTCTTCATTCAGGACAGCTCAGCACAGGAACAAGCTCTCCAGCACTGACACGAGCTCTGTGGCCAGCACAAGTTACACTTGAGTTTGCAGGCTGCGGGGATCAATATCTTCGTCTCTTGATGAGTTTTGTCAGTTCTGTATTTTTGTGGAATGCCCTGTGTACAGCTGGTGTGTGAAGCCAGGTACAGAGTGATGATGTTTTAATTGGGGGGGTGAAGGAACCACAGAATCCCAGAATCCCAGAATGTCAGGGGTTGGAAGGGACCTGGAAAGCTCCTCCAGTGCAATCCCCCCATGGAGCAGGAACACCCAGATGAGGTTACACAGGAAGGTGTCCAGGCGGGTTGGAATGTCTGCACAGAAGGAGACTCCACAACCCCCTGGGCAGCCTGGGCCAGGCTCTGCCACCCTCACCATGAACAAGTTTCTTCTCAAATTTAAGTGGAACCGCCTGTGTTCCAGTTTGAACCCATTACCCCTTGTCCTGCCATTGGTTGTCACCAAGAAGAGCCTGGCTCCATCCTCCTGACACTCACTCTTTATATATCTGTAAACATTAATGAGGTCACCCCTCAGTCTCCTCCAAACTAAAGAGCCCCAGCACCCTCAGCCTTTCCTCACATGGGAGATGCTCCACTCCCTTAATCATCTTTGTTGCCCTGGGTGAAACCCAGGCTGGCCTCACCCTATAGACAGATTTTCCTCTCACCTATTTTTCTCCTGCACCTTTTCTCAGGTTCCATCTCGTTTTTCCACCACTCCCAACTCTTCAACAATCTCTGATGTACAAAATCAGGGTGAAGCATCCCCTTTCTTTCAGAATGGATCCCATGTTATTCTCCCAGCTCTATCAATAACCACTCAAACCTGTACCTTTCCAAAAAGCAGGAGCTCAAACTTCGCTCTCATCCTCCTCCCGGTTGCAGCTATTCCTGAGGCCCTCCAGCCACCCAGACACATAAAAGATGCATTTGCAGATTTTGAAAATTAAAACCATCTATACAGCCGGTGGGGAGGGATCAGCTTATTTGGTTGCTTAATGAAATATAAAGATTATTTTAACCAGTGTAAGCACTATTCGACAGCTTGTGAAACACAGTGGTGGCTTGATGAATGACTTTCTCCATTAAAAAAAAAAAAGTGCTGCATGATGTCTTTTAAATATTTAATTTATTGGGGTTGGAGTATGCTTGGAGCTGACAGTTAAATAGGAGCTGTTTGCAGTCTCAGTTAACTTTGTTTATTAGGTTGAACAGTCTCGCTCAGTAAATGCAAGATATCTCCTTTTTCCCCATTTTTTTATACTGAATCTGGAATGATATATTTGCTGCACAAGCGGGTGGGAAGTTCTGCCTGTCTGCACCACGGCACGTCATGAAGCAATCACTGAAGCTGGGATGGATATCGACTCCTATCATGAGTCCATTATTATTAAGTTCCCTGCTTTTAATTTTTTTTAGTTTTTAATTGATGCAGTTTTTTCTATGTCGCCCAGAAGAGTTTATTCAGATACACACGTATGCAAAAAGGCATCTTGTAACAATCAACTAAACTGTAATCTTCCTGGAGCAAGTGTTTCAGTGGAAACACTGTGCCCCATACACAACACTATTGGCAGTGTCCTTGGAAGACTGTAGAGCATGGGAAAATTGCCCTCCTTTGCCTCTTCATTTTTCCCTTAACGTGCCAGCTTAGTACACAACATGCAAGGGGGATTAGAGAAGAAGCAGGTATTTCTGTGAGTTGGGGGTCAAAGACACTTGGCCTCCCACATATCTCCTGGCAAGGCTGGGCCCCAGCGTTGATTATTCAGTGTCTATTAAGGACAGAGCAGCCTGGGGCAGTTAATAACTTCTATGTCTTCAGATGGTTTGCATGAAACATGCAAGAACTTGATAAGCTTTGAGACATCCACCTCGCTGACCAAAGCTGGTGGAACCTGTAGGTCTTCACCAGGTGATGGGAGGTGTCCCCTGTGTTCAAGTTGATGGCACATGTCATTGGGACACAGTCTTGTCCCTAAGTATGTGCTACCAGCAGGAAAGCTGTGCAGTCCAGCAAAGCAACACCCTGGTAATTTTGCTGTGTACCCGTCGTGGTGAAAATAGAAATGCCGAAAATCCGTTGGCACGTGAAGTCCCTCATCTTGATCAGACAATGAACAAACAATATTCGTAAAATCATAGAACCATTTTACTTGGAAGAGATCCACAAGATCATCGAGTCCAACCATTAAATTTTGGCATTGCTTAGGTTCCCTAAGCTAGATTAGAGCAGAGCTACGGCATTCTTGTGTTTAGGGCAGCATCTGAACCAAAAATATCCATTGTCACACTGGTTCAGCCTTGAACAGCGTTGGCTTTCCTGTTAGAGTAAATAAAACCTTGATAGAGCGTAGAGGAAGGTTAGAACTCTGTTTTGAGGGTGTCTTTGCTTTTCTAAAAACTAGGGTAAATTTTTTAATGAAACATTTTGAAAATGAATTCAAAATTAACTGCCTGGATACCATAAAACAAAGCAGATCTGATTTTTCCTTGCTTTCCACAACCAGCCACAAAATATGTCTTAGGCACCCTGAAGTGCATTCTTTGATCAATCGGCTATTAAATAAAAATTGTATGCCTGTACTTTGAAGTAGGAGGGAGGGTGTTTTTTTTTTTCTTATATGAGATGTGGTAGGAAAGGACATGATGAGTAACATTCTCTGTGGGCCATAAGGATGTGGCTGGTATTGTGTAAAGTGAGGTGGGATGCATGTTCCTTCCAACTTGAGATATTCTACAATTCTATGGAGTTGCTGGATAGCCACCGAGCTTCTTTTGGGGGGGTCTAAAACTAAAGAATAGGGGAGTGAATCCGGAGTGCGCTGACAGGGAGACATAAAGCAGGTGAAGGTGTCATCAGGCTGTGTATCAGATATTTGTGGTGTAACCACACCTGGATGTCGCCCTCCACCTGTGCTCTTGGCACTGAAATGGTGTGTTGGCAGACCAGAAGGGACTCCATGGTATAGATCCTTTACACGCCAAAATGAAGGTCTTTCCTCAGCACAGAAAAAAACAACAGATGATTTTTCATCCAAATTTTTGCTGTTCAATGCATCTGGTTTCTCCTAAAATTGTGCAAGTTGAACCACCTCCCTCCAGTGATCAAAACTGTTTCCTAAGAGATTCCTGTCTGCTTTCCTTAAGTTAGTCCGGCGAGACCTCTTTCTCCAAGTGGTGTGACATCTCTGACTTTCCAGATAATGATGTGCTTATGTAAATTGTGTCTTGAAATTATTCTTTTGTGGCAAACATTTCACAAGTTCCTATTCGATATCTAACAAACTACAGAAACAGCATCCTGGAGGCCCTCAGTCATTTATAACAGGGATGAATGAAGCATTGCTCAGCTTTTGAGATCAATATTAGCTCAGCTTTACAGATGGTCTTGTAAGGAAAACCAGCTTGAAGTTCCATGCAGAGCCCACAGTAGAAAAAAAGCCATTAGTTTTTTGAAATAATTTCCTTGCTATTGAGCTATGAAATGTCAGTATTTATTGCAAACCTTAATTGCCTCTTTAGCCGTAACATTTTTGGTCCTATTACATTACAAATGTATTTTCTTTAACACCACATGTTTGTTTGCTTTTGGTGTTTTGTTTGTTTATTTTCGGTATCATTTGTGGGTTTTTTAAGAAGAAGCTTAAGAAAAATGAATGGAAATAAATTATGCCTGAGTGAGTTCAGATAATAAAGATTATTTGATATTATATTAAGGAGATTACGGAACAGCCCACTGTAGGCAATGACAAGGACAAAATCCCAGCTAGTCCTGGGATAGAGCTAGGTTGGTTCATTAGAAGTAGCAATAATGTGATATATATTTTATTATGGTATGTAAAATACAATCCTTTCCTGACTTTTGCTCATCATATCATGAATGCCTTATAGTGGGGTGCTCACTTCTAAGCTTGGAAGCCAGACTGGTGTCACTGGTGCTTTAGGTCTAGATGAGATATTAGACATTGTTAAGCACCCCTCTCCTCTGCCCACTGCCTTTTCAGGTTTATGTCGCCATGCAGCACTATGGAGTGAACGGCTACTCTCTCCATGCCATGAATTCCCTCAGCGCCATGTACAACCTCCACCAGCAGGCAGCCCAGCAAGCCCAACATGTCCCCGACTACAGGCCATCGGTGCATGCCCTCACCCTGGCAGAGAGACTGGCTGGTAAGAACAACTCATGGCTTTTGCCACTTCCTGGGAAAGAAAGCAAACAACCAAACAAAAAACTAAACCCAAAACCCAACAAAACCAAACAAAAAAACCCCAACCTTTGTTGCTTTTTACTCGGGAGCTGGAGCGTGATGTAACCAACTGGAATGGTGTAGTCCCCTACACTGGCCATGTGGCCAAGCCCTGACACGTGCCCTCCAGTGTTTGCTGCCAGTGCATCGCTGCGTCTTGCTGCAGACTGGGGAGCCATCAAGGGACTATATGGGGTTGAAAACAGAGAATTAAAAAGACACCGAAATATGTTTTAACAAGTGAAAGAAAAAGAAAGGCAGAAATTTTTACTTTCTTGTTAATATACAACAGTACAATTAATATAACTACACAGTGAGTTGTATTGCCCCATCAAGGAGCCCATGGCTTGTATCCTGCCAGCTCCTGTGATCCCAGGCCATAGCTAGTTCTTCCATGTTGCCTGTTCTTGCAACTATTTTCCATTTTATGTCCTACCAAACACTTTGCCTCTCTGGAAAATGATCTTCATTTGGATCTTCTTTTGACCTCACCTTGACCTATTTCTTCCTGGGAATCCTTGACCTCGGTATGGATGATGATTTCTTGCAGGTCTTGCTGGCTCCCTCTCTGTTGCTTTTACCTTCCATAAAAGAGCCTTTTTAGGTTCAAAGAAAGTCACAAGTGCCTTTACCCAGGGAATGTGGGATCAAGGAGGCCTGGACTCCAATCCTGGCTCTATTGCTTGGCTGCAGAGTGATGACAGGTGGGCACTTTCCTTGTCCTGGTCATCCATCCCCTCTGCCCTTCACCATGTAGATGGTCATAGGGGAGCAGACAGTCCTGAACTTTGCAAGGTGCCTTGCAGACCTTGGGTCTCAAGGTGCTGTTTTCTGAGATGCAAGGACCTCTTGAAAGATTTTTGTAATCTCCTGTATCTTTTAGAGTAGAGCTTGGAGGACTTAGTGTCTTTGACCCTAACTAAGGTAAAAACAGAGAGAGATTTTTAAAAAAATAATAAAGTTATTCTTATATTCTTGACTGGGAGATTCAATTGGATTTCTGACCTCTTATCTTTAAAATTAATAACTCACCTGGAAGACTTTTCAAATTAAATTCCACGGTCCCCTTGTCTGCTTATCGTTGGCAGAGTAGTCATTATATACCTACGAGCTGGTTCCTTTGCAGTTGCTTCACATTCTGTTACTTCTGAATATCTTTTGGTGCAGGTTATAGATCTCATTTGCCTTCCAGGGACAGTCAGAATAAAGCAGCACAAAAGCAAATGACCTTAAGTCAGAAAACAGAGGTTTCTGATTGTAACTGCAATACCTTAACTGCAATTTATATTCTCCTTCTTGCACAAAGCCTGAAAACATAGTTAAGACATTAAAATAATTGCTGGTTGGCTTTCATTGGAGTGGCCCAACTTAATGCATGAGCTGTCACCTCTGGGGAGCTGGTAGGTCTGACCTCTAGAAATTGGGGAATATTCCAGCCTGCAGGTAGGGTGTTTAACCAGTGTCCTTTCTTCTGATTTCTTGTATTTGAACCACAAATTTAGCTTTGTAAAACATTTCGGGGTATCTTCAATTTCTTGTCCTGGAAGATCCCTTCTCCTCACCTGGCCACATTGTGAGCTGTGTCTGAATGCATCAAGGACTCTTTGCCCCCAAAGTGGCAGCTGTTACCAGAGTTTTAAACCCCTGAGGACCCGATATCTCGAACACAAGAGCCTCTTGTATGCAACCAATACTATACATTGTATTTGGCCCAAGACCTTTAGCCTGATCACTTCTTTTCCCAGTTGTGAAAACCATGTGGCTTTGGCAATCGCCCAGAACGGCTCTGCAGATGCCGACATAGAACGAAACAGCTGGATGTTTGGAAGAGGAACACTCGAGCAGTGCAAAGCTGATTTGCTCTGCTCATTAGCCAGCGTACTCAGAACCTGACTGTGTGGTTCTGGGGCTGGCCTGACAGCAGGTTTGGGTTTATAGTTTACATTCATGCCACGATGCTTGTGAAAAAAGCACAAATACACAACAGCAAAAGCCTTCATCTGTTTCCGTGTGCTGCTGGTGCTGACTTTTCTCCCTGTTAGGTGGTTTTCTAGTGTGTTCTTTCCTTCCTTCTACTGGAAATCACATTCTTAACTGAATTTAAAATGTTACCAGACATGGCTCTTTCTGCATTTACTCTTTGAGAGCAAACCTCTCACCAGACTGTTTCATTCCAATGCTGCAGCACAGCATGGCCCAACTTCCATAATAAAGGTTTGTTGTTGTGGGTTTGGTTTGTTGTTGTTCTGTTATTGTTGCTGTTGTTTTCATTTGAGAGTAACTTATTTGCATTGATTTAAGTTTTTCTTTCCTCAATAGCCATTGTGCAATAATAGTGCCTCTGGTAAAAAAATAAGCCTTTTACTGTTGGCTTCAGATTTTCCCCAGTCTGAATTTCTTCTCTGCCCTCAATTCTGCAAGCACAGCTTGCGAAGTCAGACCTTCCGAGTAGCTCCTCTACTGAAAAGAGCTCAGCACATGAGCTCTGGGCTTGCAGTCAGTAGGTCTGGGCTTAGTTCCTGTGTTTCCACCCCAGATGCTGGAGAGTGCCCACGCTCAGTAAAGCATGTGCTTTCAAGCTACACACACATCAGCACATGAGCTTAAGTGCTTTCCTGAACTGCAGCCCAGAACAGCTCTCCATGTTTTGAAGACTACAGTGAGCTACATGCAAGACACTAAAAAAGAACCACAGAATCACAGCATGTCAGGGGTTGGAAGGGACCTGGAAAGCTCATCCAGTGCAATCCCCCCATGGAGCAGGAACACCCAGATGAGGTTACACAGGAAGGTGTCCAGGCGGGTTGGAATGTCTGCACAGAAGGAGACTCCACAACCCCCTGGGCAGCCTGTTCCAGGCTCTGCCACCCTCACCATGAAGAAGTTTCTTCTCAAATTTAAGTGGAACCTTTTGTGTTCCAGTTTGAACCTATTACCCCTTGTTCTATCATCGGTTGTCACCAAGAAGAGCCTGGATCCATCCTCCTGACACTCACCCTTTATGTATCTGTAACCATGAATGAGGTCAGCCCTCAGTGTCCTCTTGTCCAGCTCCAGAGCCCCAGCTCCCTCAGCCTTTCCTCACACGGGAGATGCTCCACTCCCTGCAGCATCTTGGTGGCTGCGCTGGACTCTCTCCAGCAGTTCCCTGTCCTGCTGGAACTGAGGGGCCACAACTGGACACAAGATTCCAGGTGTGGTCTCACCAGCTCAGCCTGGTTTCTGGGAAGATGCATCTGATTAGATGTCTTCTAATGTAGTGGCAGCCAACAAAACAAGCTAAAGGCTACTGCATTTGAGCTGCATGGACACTTCCCACCAATCAGTGCATCATGGCAGCATTGAAGCCAACCAAAGCTCTCTTCAAGGAGAATATGACACACAGTGTCGAACCCTTCTCTTGATTACAATGCTTAATCTGCCCACATTGTTTTTAATTGTGTTTCTTAATGAAAGAGGTTTATTGTCACAGTGGGGTCTGGGCACCTGCATGTCCTCTCCTACTGATGTTGCAGCAGATTGGCTTATTTCAAACAAATTTAGCATTGGAGTCTCAATAGTTTCCACTGCTATCATAGAAAGAGGCTCCAGCTCCAGAACAGGATTTCTAATCAGAGATTTTATCTCCTCAAGCACCTCAGTGAATCACCAAAATATGTGTTTGTGTTTTATTAGATCTAGAATAATGAAAAAAGAAAAAGAGTTTTGTAGGTTTATCTGGTGTTAGAGAGTGCTCCATTCGACTGTCAGCATACAAATTCCAATAATTAAATTGGCCACTTTTCTTGTCTTCCAACGGCTGTACATTTCAAGACATCATTTTGGAGGCACGTTATGGATCCCAGCACCGCAAACAAAGGCGAAGTCGCACAGCCTTCACCGCCCAACAGCTGGAAGCACTGGAGAAGACCTTCCAGAAGACTCACTACCCAGATGTGGTGATGCGGGAGCGGCTGGCTATGTGCACAAACCTACCTGAAGCCAGAGTCCAGGTACTGAGATTTTTGTGGGTTTGTGAGTGAGGATGTTTAGAATAGAATGGCATTCCCAGAGAGCTGAGAGTTCCCTTGACCTTTCACAGTCTTCCTGTATAATCAGAGATTTGGGGGCAGTAAGTTGTCAAAGGCAGGGGTGAAGGGGAATAACATCCTCTGAAAGTCACACATCTGCTAAAGAAACTTTTAATCCACATACACATTTTTTAAATTTAGGACTGACTGAAGTGCACTCTGTTTTTCATTTGTTCCTTCACGTTTCTTTGGGGGAAATTTTAGAAACATCAACAGAAGTCCATTATTTATTTATTTGTGAGGCTTTTCTGGCTTTCTCAGAAGAGCAGAAACCCAAGTAATCCCAGCTGCTCTTTTCCACCAGTGTCAATATTTGTAACATCTCACGCCAAGGTTGGTTTTTGTTTTTGTTTTTGTTTTTGTTTCAACTAGCACAACATGCTTCATAACCTGCTGGTGGGGAAATTCTTGCATTACTGAGCTATAAAAGACTAAATATGAAGTTCTTTAGTGTGAAGTGGATAAGTAGTCAAAAAAAATAGCTCTTTTATATAAATGTAAAGACATTTTGATTTTCAAAATTTTTGTTTCGTTATCTAACTAACCGAAAAACACTAACAAGATTTGCAAATATATTCCTTCCAAGCCATGTCAACTGATCTAGGTTAAAAAATATGGATTCTCTCCTCCTTCCTTGAATTTGACTCTAAGATAACAGCTAATGCCTGTAATGACTTGTTTTGAGTGTTGCCGACATAAGTTTTTAGTTTAGAAACTAACAGAGCATTGTCCTGTAGGCCAATGTAATGTCATCAGACTCAGCCATAAAACATTCTGGTTGGGAGCAACTGCTCAACCAATTTAGAAAAAAAAGAAAACAAATAAAAGAAAACAAACAAGCGAACAAACCCACACCACCAGTGCAGTGGCTTGAAGAATCAACACAAAGGCTGAACACTTTTAACAATATATTTGTTGTACTGTTTGTAGAAGCATTGGAAACAGGTCGAGCTCTAAGATCCACTAAAGTGGAATGACGTTTGGTCACAGTGGGCTTGCAGTACCTCATTACTTCAGATTCCCCTGGAGTTCCCTGGATGAATGATGCTGAGTTTGGCACTAAGCAGGATTCTCACCACTTTTCCCCCTTGCTGTTTGTGGCATTGCAGGTTTGGTTCAAGAACCGGAGAGCCAAATTCCGGAAGAAGCAGCGTAGCCTGCAGAAGGAGCAGCTGCAGAAGCAGAAGGACTGTGAAGGGAGCCACAGTGAGGGAAAGACGGAGCCACCCATGCTGGAGACCCAGGTCACCACCCCAGACACCGAGAAGGTCCAGAGCCTCCCAAGCGAGGTAGGCACGGACCTCAACCTAACCCTGTCGGAGCAGTCAGCCAGCGAGTCAGCCCCTGAGGACCAGACTGACAGAGAGGAGGAGTTTAAAAGCACCTTGGATGAACCTAAAGTGGACAAGAGCCCTGGTGTGGACAGCAAGGCTTTGAACTGCAAGAGGGCAAGCCCAAAAGCAGGTGAGGAGCAGCATCTTGATGGGGGTTTGTGTCAGGACCTGGAGTTTCCAAGGGTGTTGGTGGTGGTTGGCTATAGTAATGTATTCCCTATGGTGTGGGTGCTTGTAGGTAGGCTGCCCAGACTTGTCATCTTGTCCCCAGCATTAAACAGGACCCTCAGAGGGCATGATGTCTGTTGTAGCAAGAGCAGAGAAAGAGAAAAGACCTTCTGCTCAGATTAGAGTTTGGGCTCATCAGTGCGCAGCAGCAGCAGGAAAGCCCTAGCAAAGAGGTCAGCCCCATTTCTATGCTGTAAGATGTGTAAGTACGGGACAGACACATTTAGCTCTCCTGGGCTAACATAGGCCCTCTCATTTCCTCTCCTGATGCAAAATAGAAGTCAATGCTGCAGGTTGAACCCTACTGTGGTGCAGATCAGCACCTGCCTCCAGTCTGTAGAAATAATCCACATCCCCTCTGTCTCCTGCTACAGAGTCCCCAATCAGCGCGACGGTGACACCTTCATCCAGCAGTGGCCTGGCTCAGACTCACTCCTACTCCTCCTCCCCTCTGAGCCTCTTCCGCCTGCAGGAGCAATTCCGCCAGCACATGGCAGCCACCAACAACTTGGTCCATTACTCTTCCTTTGAAATGGGGACACCGTCCGCCATGCCCTACTTGGGCATGAATGTCAACATGGCACCACTGAGCTCCCTGCACTGTCAGTCCTACTACCAGTCACTCTCCCATGCTCAGCAGGTCTGGTCCTCACCCATCCTGCAGGCCTCCAGCTCCCTTCCAAGCCTGAACAGTAAAACGACAAGTATTGAGAACCTAAGGCTCCGGGCAAAGCAGCATGCGGCGTCCCTTGGGCTTGACACCCTACCCAACTGACTGCCCGATGAGCTACCATTGCCCACCAGAAGATGCACCAGAGGTTGGCACTAGCCATGTCACTCCTTGAACCTGCAACCACCGTCTCATCTCTTCCTGGAGTAAGGTGCTCCCTTTCAGGGAAAACTTTGCATTTATTAATGTCTTCTTAGCACCACGGTTGCATCAGACACTGTTACTGGACTGGTCTTCGTTAACTATTTAAGGAGGAAGGGGGAGAGGATGGATGTTTAGACAGATGAACTGACCTCTGGACTGCTGTGAGTTAAGCCTGTAACATTCAGGAGAAACCCCCGTTTCCTCCTCCCCACAACAATGTGCCAGCTGTGTTATATACACCTTTCTTGTTGTTGTAGTTACGTTCTTTGGGAAAAGAAAGAGTCCTGCTTTGTCTTGTATATAGTTTACAATGTTGACAGCAGCCATCACCTGTGTGTTACTGTCAGTGTTACTGAACTGTGACCTCTTTTTGCTTTTATTTCCCCTTCCTTCTCAGTTTTAGTAGCTAGTATCAAAGATACAAATCAGCCATCCTCCCAACCTCAGCTCGTAGCTAGTGGCTCTTCTTGGGTCAGTGTCCTAAAGGTGTTTACGATCAACAGAAACGATTGTGAACTTCACCGCTCCACTTCTCCCTCCTCTGCTAAAGCCAATTTTATAATAGCTGGGAAATGATGTGAAGGTGAATTTCCTGTTTAAGCACTTCAGATAAGGCAAGCATTTTTTGTTTATTTTTTAATAGCACTTGTACAAAGAGAGAGGACAAAACAATGGCCAAATGCTGCTGTCTGGGGAGAAAAAGGAAAGCCAAATTCATAGGATTATTTTGATCTAAATTGTTTCCTCTTTGATCTTCCTCTGTTTACAAATGACAGGGTTTTCTTTTTGGAGAACATTTTGGTTCAGCTTTGACTATAGAGAATAATAAAAACTTCATATGAATTCCTGGTGTGTTCATACACCATGAATTACATGGTTCTTTAACAAAAACTTGATTAATGCAAGCTGTGTTTAGAAAAACACTCTGATCACCAAATTCTACTCTCAAGCTCTGCAGCTTCAGAAACTGGTTAGCAAGTGAAAATGTAACAAGTGAAAAATGCTGCAATACTGGGGACAAAGCAGGTGATAAGCAGGGGCTTTATATTCTCTCCATAGTCTCTGGAGCTGAGAGGGAGTAGATAAACTTGCCAAAAATACAGGTTTTGCAAGTAACCAAAATTCACCAGCTTCAAAATAATTTCAATGAACATTTTCAGCCTCGTTTCATTGGAACGACAAACCCATCGTTCAACCTGAAGTGGTTTTCCTTGTTGAGAAGCAACGTTTCTGCCGACTCAAATGACGTTTTCTTTTGCCAAGCCAAATAAATCCTTTGAACCCGCTGCTGCCATCCTGAGAATTAAGGAGGGATAATATCTAGATCTAGGCTCTAATATTACTTAGGACCAAAACTAGTCCCGACTGACTCTGGCAGGTGCTAGGTTTGAATCCCAAGTGTGTCAACCAGGTTTGCTATAACACACTGGGAAGAGCTGTGTGGATTTGCTGAAGATCAGCTGGTCCGTATTTGACCAGATCCGCAGCCCATGGCCCTTCTGGCTCCTACCTTGCTTCACAACAGGGCAGAAGCCAGGGGTCAAATTCCCTCTTAAAATAGGTGTGAAAGTGTTTTCAACTCCACTAATGCCTCTTGAAAAGCCATCTAACGCCTGCAAATAGAGACTTAAGAATAGCCAATTTTGGTGGGAAATGATGTTTTATCCCTCATAAAGTTTTATAAAGAGCAGAGCTCTGAAGAGAGTGAGTTCATCAACTGCACCAGCTTCCAAGGAAAATGGAGCATCTTCCTCAAATATTCCCATTCTGCCAAACACTTCAGTCCGGGGGTTTTATCTTCTGCTTTAGTTTTCCTGACTTCGTCAAATCAGCCCTTGTGACTGGCAGAGTTCTCCACTTTTTCAAAACCAAATGTATTCATAGGAAGTAGATTTTTGGCCGCAGCTTTCAAAGGAGTCTGATTAAATTAAAACCACGACAGTGCATTTACTGTCGCCAAAAAGACCCTTTGAAAGTCACAGCTTTCATTTTTTTGTAGCTTGTCACCCAGACCAAGGACGTGAAAACAAAGCTTTAATTTTTCTCCTCCCGCTTCCTTGCAAAGTTATATTCACCTTTATTCTTTTTCTGCCTTCTGCTAACCTCAGCACATTTGTAGGCCACGGAGTTGTTTTGCCAGAGCAGAGTAACTGCAAATTTAATTAATGCCCTCAGTCTAGACTGAGCTGATGAAGCAAATCAGGGTGGTAATTGGCAGTGAGACCAGATCTGGACTTCAGCTCTTTTTTAATTGATAAAAGATGCCCACGAATCTTCATCTTGTGTCAGTGGGTGTTCAGGCAGAGAACAGGGTCGTAGTCACTCTTGTAGCATCCCAGGTGAGGAGGGCATCTCTTCTCTGCTTGGGTACCATGGGGCTGGAAAGGGCAACACCAGCTTGGATCAGGGCAGATACAGCCTTCCCGTAGGTGCCACAGCATCCACCACAGGAAGATCAAAACACATGGATTTATGCTCTGCTGCTACAGGGTGGTTGGACTTGATGATCTCTGAGGTCTTTTCCAACCCAGTCGATTCTGTGATTCTGTGGGGACAAGGGAGTGCAGGAGATAAGCTCTCTTGATCCAGCGCTAGGTTTGCCACGATGAAATCCTCCTCATGGAGCCACAGAGGGAAACTCCTCCCTGCCTTCACACATCTTGACCAGCCTTGGTGTCCGTCTCCTTTCATCCCCCGTGGTATCACTGGCATCCTCACAGCAGGCTTGGAGCAGCTACTGGGAACTTCCCACCCAGAGCACCTGGCACATCATTAAAACCATGGACATCAGGATGAGACCAGCACAGCTCTGAAAGTGAACTGAGAAGACATCTGGATCTCCATCAGTCCCTAGGGATATCTGCTCAATGTCACCCTCATGTACCTCCACATGGCGCAGCAGCCGACCGAGGTGCAGCTGCTCCTGCACCAGGGCATATGAATATTTCTCATGTAGAAGTTATTTCTTCCTTTCTGAATCAGGATGAAAATATCTAAAATTTAAAAAGCAACAAATGAAAATAATACATTGCCTGAAATATGTATGAATTCCTGAAGTATTTGATCCCAAGTTTGAATTTTATTATCTTACAGTCAAAATCAAACATCTACGATATGGGTAGGGTGATATGTAAAGACAAAATTGATTTGGGAATGTAAAAAACCAAGAATTTAGGCCCCTGGCTTGCAAAAGTTTAATAACAAATTATCTGTCAAAACTGACTCTCTCCTGCATGTTGTCTTAACACCTCTGGGCTTTTGGTGGTTTTGCTGACAAAAAAAGACCCAACAAAATACAGGGAGATACTCCCCATCCAATTCAAGCCTGTGTATGTAGTGGGAAGGCTGAAGGGAGCAATAGTGCATCATTCCTATTTGAACAATGTGAAGATTTTTATCAGGTAGAAAGAACTCCTGCAAATCTCCCCTGATTCATGATGCTTTGTTCCCTTTCCTTCTATCCACCCCAGCTCTTTAGGAAAATGAGGTTGTTGACGGAGTCTCAGAAACAAAATGGAATGAGGTTCCTCTCCCCTCACTGTCCAGGCAGAGGTTTGATGGGTTTTAATAAACATTGCAGCTGGATATAACACAGTTTCTTCCATCATGGGCATCAAATACCTGGAGTGTAACCCAGAGATCCCACTTCATCAGGCAGACAAACTATTATGAGGAAAAGAAACCTGTCTATGTTCTTGGGGTGCTGCAGGGCAAGGCATCCCTGGTGCAGTTTCAGCTGCAGGGAGGTAAATGTAAAAAGAGAAGCAGCAGTTTGTGTTTTATAATGATCAAGCTGATTATTTAATACACTAAATGGATGGCAAATAATGCACAGCATGACACAGAGGCTGGGAAAAGGATATGCCCAGTCTCTTAAAAACAACGATGAAGAGACTGGGGACAAAAAAATTCTCCCTAATTCCTATTTTGAATCAGGTTATGTATAGGGAGATTTTCTCTGCTGGTCTTTCCCCCTTCCTATGGCTTTGCTTATGTTGCCTCTCCTTGGTGAAGCAGCTACAGCTCCAAACCCTACTTACTGAGTTTTTAAAGGCTTTAGTTACACTTCTTGCAGGATCAGGGCCCAGGAGAAAACAGGTCACAATATTCATGGTAAGAGTTTGCAGTTAAATTTCTTCTACTCTGCAAGAGAAGCCTGATAGCTACTCATAAAATAAAGGAAGTATTTAAACAGTGCAGAAGAAATGCTAAATACTACCGGTGAGAAAAGATCCAGTAATGATGCTGGGAGGCAGAAAGAGAACCTCTTTTTTTCTCTTTTATTCTTTTTTATTTTTTGGCAAACTAGTGGAAATTTTCTTGATGGTGAATAGGAGAGTAAAAAGAGAGAGAAGTTTCGCCTGTAGTTCCTCCACCAAAAATCATAATTTGCTGTGTAGGAAGCACAGAACCACTCCCAAACACAAAAATAACCATCAATAAGCAGATCCCCCCACATCTCATTTCTCATTGCCATGTGAGTAATTGTAACCAGCTCTGGGCTTCTGTTGCCATTGCAGCCAGCCAGAGATACTCTTCTTTACTGAAGAAACACCAAAGTGAGTGGACACAGAGGGGAGAACTGGAACTATTTCTGTCCCCATATGCCATGTGTGGCACTTCCATTGACACAACGATTTTGAGCAACTTCAAGACACTTCCGAAGAGCTCAAACATAAAGGATTGAATAAACCTCTGCAGAAAGGAAATGCAAATTCAAATCCAATGTATTCTATTAGTTTAATTACAGTAGCTATGAAACATAACTCAATTAAGCTTGAAAAAAGTCAATTACAGAACTTTCCTGCTGGTTTTTACAAGCTGTGTTGATTTTTTTTCCTCCCCCCTTATCCCTCCATGTGCCCCTTGCTGATTTTTTATGATCTGTTCCAGAGCAACACAATTCATCTCCTGTGTTTCCAATCAAGTGCAAACAAGCTATTTCTCTGTGTAGGTCTGCCCTCAATCCAAATCCATAGCGGAGTGATAAGAAAAGGTTGGTGCAATAAATAAACAAGTAAAAAAGCAAACAAACGAATGTCCAGCAAAGCAAGACCAACCAACCAAAATCCCCTGCTCTGACGTGTGTGTGTATGAGTTTCCCACCACGTTACCAAACAGCCCAGTAATGATTAACAGCTGCCTGGGGAAGAGATGCAAAAGCCAAGATGGTCATGTCACCTCTTCTGTATACAGGCACCTCTCATTAATGAAGACTCTCATTAATGTCACTAAGTGTGTCCTCATGACCCCGTACAAAGCTCAGGATACGTCCCAGGTCATGCAATCTTACTGGTTTCAGAGGAACCTGCTGGGACTTGTAAGATGCAGACACGACTTAAGGTAACACCCTCATCACTGCTGTGATGCCACAGTGGAATAATTGCATTGATTCCAGTGGAGCAATGCCACAGCTAAAGCACAAAATCCAGCCCCAAAATTAATTTGTTATGAATATAAGATTTGTCATATACTAGCAAAGACATATAATTATTGGTTTAACAATCTGGGCTCCAAGCTAAAAGCCCTCTGCAAAAGCTGTCCAAGAAAGACACAGATTAAACCCATAGCAAGCTAAATTGTGTATCTGATGCCCTGAAAATGGCCAAAGCCTTTTCTAATTGCTCTAGCAACCGAGCTCATGCCAGACAAGTTTAGATGTGTCTGTGCAATAGAAAATAACTTTTTGGTTTATTTTCCTGTGCCAGGAGCCAATCACTGTATTTTTTCCCAGCTTCAGACCCAAGGCATCCAGTCCGCTCCAAAGTGTAACTGTGTTTGTGTGTCCTATCTTGCAAAGGAGAACGAAAAGGAAATCAGAGTAATATACTGTACAGATCGCTGTAAAACTGAGCTGTAGTGTAAGAACTTGTGCTTTAGAATTCACTATTGAGGAACTCAAATGTGTATCATATTTATTTATTCTGGTAGGTAAAAGAAGAAGACAAAAAAAAAAGAGTTTATATTCATTTCCAAAAAGCTGCAGCATGATGCTATGTACCAATTGTGCCGGTCCTGCTTTCTGTAAAATTATTGCCTGTTTTCATACTCCACTAATAAAAAAGAAAAAAAAATCAAGGAAAATTTATTTTACGAATCCTTCATTAACAACTTCTCAAGCTGATGATGTCAGAGGTGTCAATGCAATCAGGCTGACCTGTTTTGTACCCGAGTTGTGTCACTGGTGGGCTATGAGGTGTCTTCTAGTGCAGAAAACCTGGACATAGGTGTGGGTCAGGTCACGGTGCCCACATTGTGCTCCCCTGCCTGGCCTCACAGCACCACGACGTCCCAGCCCATGGTGACAAAACAATCAACCTCTTGCTGTTGGGGTCATTGTCTCCAGCTGGAGTGGCAGGTGAAAAGCCCCTTTGGCTGTAAGACACTGAAGCAATTGCTCCAGCACCTTGTGCATCTTCCAGCAGAAGCCAGGAGACAAATTCTTGCCTGATGAGGTGGTGATGGGAAAGAATCGATCAGAGAGCTTGTCTTTAAGGACAGCAGTGCAGGATAAATTTGACCATTTTCAAATGATTGGGGCTTTCCTGCAACTTTGGGGATGTTTCTGTTCTTTTAATGGAAGACCTGTCACCTTTTCCAGGCCTAGCCGTGGTGGGACCATGCTCAAGAAGAGGTCAGAGAAGCTTCTACAATGCTTGTTTCCCTACCATGTGGCTCTTTCAGGGTTAGTTTGAACATTGCCTAGATGAAGAAACTTCTGTTTGGGCAAGAAGTTGCTAGTGGTGTCAAGGGCTTTCCACCTTGGCTACAGACCTCATTTGATGTGTGATGAAGCTGATGGAAAAGTCAACTGACAATGAAACTCTTGAATCAGATTATTCCATTTCCGAAGATTCTCCCTCACCAAACTTGACCAATATGATTTCTTAGTTTCTTTTTTCCAACTGTAGAATTATTGTAGACGAAATAACCACAGTAGGGAAAAAGTCATCAGGAAGGAAAAGCAAGTGCATTTGTAAGAATGATTAATAACTTCTCTGACATTCTCAAGAAAAGTGACTTTGTCTTAAACCAGGCAGAGGACCAGGAACAGTGGGAATGTGGGCAGAAAGATCCCTGCCTGAAATACTTTTAGTTCTAATTTTTTGGACCCAGTTCCATTAGTGCCTTTGAGGACCATTTGATCACATGCACCCAAAATGTCAGCCAGCCATAATTGTCCTAGTCTGCAAACCTTGCTGTTTCCTTCCACAATAAGGGAAATATTAATCACTAGACCTCCTTTTTCACTGCAGTTACAGGTTTGCTTTGAATATGACAAACCCTGTGGCTGAGGAGAACCTGTGACCTTCAAGGCCACCAAGTAGTTCTAGTAAATTCTTGCCTCAACCAAGAGGGAAATGAATTGATGAGCCATGATCACATTCTTGCACGTGGTTGTCTGCAATTTATAATAAGACCTGATTTTTCCCCCCACACAAGGTCGATGATGTGAAGTCAACAACCTGCTAAAGCTGGAAACCCAAACTTGCAGGAAGTTTAAGGTGGTGTTTTGGCCTTAAAGACCATGTCCTAAAGTTATGGGGAGGTTTGTTCCAGAAAAATACAATGTGAGGGGAAAAATAAGATTTGAAAGAGCTCCAAAGCTCAGTATTAACTGCACATGTGGCATTTTGATCCATTTCCATAAAGCATAACATAATATTTGCTAAAGAAGGAGGAGGAGGAAGGGGGAAAAAAAAGACCACAGTTAATATTCTCCTGCGGATCCCCCATTTGCTGATTACTCTGCAAGCTGTGTAATTGGGTGTCTCTGGCAATATGATGAAATGTGCCACAAACATCAAAAAATGGTGCTATATTAAATCTGCTTTTCATAATCTCTTCTCATTTCCCAGACCTGAGACATTTTATTCAATTTTTCCTGACTAAGTTGATATGTAAAGCCATATAAACACATCAATGCAAATAAATACATATATATTTTTCAAATGCTCATCGAAATGCACTCATTACAAAGATTTGCATCAAGGCTCTCTCACACCACTGTTAGCCAAAGAAACTCATTTTTTTAAATGTTGAATTATTTTAAGAATAGTTTGTGGAACTACAGGCTACCTCTTTGTATTTCATTAGCAAGCCCAACTCTATCACATTTCAGCCTTATCTTACCTGATTAGAAAATCATTTCCTTATTTGCATTAAGGGCAAAAATCTATGCAAAGTCACCATAATGTTATTCAAGTCCCGGAATAGTGGTGAAGATCCTATTACACACTGGGGCTGGCGCAGTTTTCAGGAGCTGCAAGTCCAGAAGGGACCACTCTGGTCTTTTATTTTTAACCTGCTGCAAGGCACATGTCAGAGAACCCCATCTCGCCTTTGACAAAGCAAACATTAATAATGTCTAAGTGACTTAAATACCTGCAACTTTTGTGCGTGCATCACTTGCATACACTTCACTTGGTGTCTTCGGGATTTGTAGCCCATTTTTTTGACGAACTCTGGCTTTTTGCTCAGCCCTGGGAAATTTTTCAGCTCCATCCCTCTGGTCTCCCCCACTGCCAGGTATGGTCAGCTCAGCATCCCCAGGCAAGAGTGACTCCCCAGTGGGATGAAGCTCAGCCTTTCTGCCATCAGACTGCAGCCCATCCTTTGCCTTTTGCAGCTGATGAGGAAAATATTTTCGTTCCTGTAGTGGCAGGGTAGTGTCCAAGTGCAGAAGGGGTAGGGCTGCATCTCACCTACATGAGGTTTCTCAGGTCAGACCCAGAGCCTGGCAGGTGTTTAGCTGTCTGACTTCCACAGAATCCCAGAATGTCAGGGATGGGAAGGGACCTGGAAAGCTCATCCAGTGCAATCCCCCCATGGAGCAGGAACACCCAGATGAGGTTACACAGGAAGGTGTCCAGGCGGGTTGGAATGTCTGCAGAGAAGGAGACTCCACAACCCCCTGGGCAGCCTGGGCCAGGCTTTGCCACCCTCACTGGGAACAAGTTTCTTCTCAAATTTAAGTGGAACCTTTTGTGTTCCAGTTTGAACCCATTACCCTTTGTTCTACCATTGGTTGTCACCGAGAAGAGCCTGGCTCCATCCTCCTGACACTCACCCTTTCCATATTGATTCCCATGAATGAGTCCCCCCTCAGTGTCCTCTTCTCCAGCTCCAGGGCCCCAGCTCCCTCAGCCTTTCCTCACACGGGAGATGCTCCACTCCTTTCAGCATCTTCATTGCCCTGTGCTGGACTCTCTCCAGCAGTTGCCTGTCCTGCTGGAACTGAGAGAAGTCAACAGATGTCAGCAAAACAGTTTTCTCCAAGCTCCGATTCACCCATCTGGGCAGTTCAGCCAATACCTGTGATTAGTCGCAGTCTCAGCTCCTTGCTGCAGGGTGTCTGTATTGCACCCTTGCAGCGCTAATACTGCTTCTTTTTCACAAGCCTGCACCCCGAGTTGCTTTCCTGGCAAACGCAGGGCAGTGCTGGGACAAGCCAAGTGTGTTCCTCAACTGTGCTTCTTCTGGAAGCCACCTGACCTGAGACGGTGTTCCCAGACCTTTGAGCTTTAAGCAGCATCCACTCTGCAGGGTTCTGCAAATCACCCTCCTGACAAGTGCTGAGCAGGGAGTGCAGAGACCTAAAGCAAAGTTAATTCACTCACACACAGAGCCAAAAAAGCACATCCAGTAAATCAGCAAGGTACAGATTTCCATCAGCTTGGCTTGCTTTCCCAAACACGTTCTCTTTGCATTAGTAAAGCAAAATATCAGAGTGCTGGACCGCACCATAACCACAAGAAAACACATGGGCAAACTGATAAAGAGTGTGAGGTTATTTCAATAAACATAACAAAAAGTCCAATAAAGGATTATGTTGGTAGCATTTTTCATCTCCTTGGAGATCAAACTTCCTCCTCCTGTTTTTCGTAGGTATTGTAGTAGAAAAATACATCACACAATGAGCGGTCCGCTCTGGGACATAACTGAGAAATCTGCATAGGTTCCTAACAGCCAGCATAAACTGATTTAAACAGACATAAGGTGCTCCGTGTTGGTGACACTATCTGGACAGCACTGGTTTCCATTCTACCACTGTTGAGCTCCCAGTACAGTCTGAAAAACCCCCTAGACTATGGGGTTGTTCTTGCACAGGGGAGAACCAGGACACCAAATGAACAAAGCGAGGTCACTGCATCACCTGCAGGGCGAACTGAGGAGGTCCCATTTACAGAGTGCATCATTAACTGAGGGACTCCTTTCCACAGGACACTTGGAGCTAAAGGTTACATGGTATTGGACATGGGGATTGGATCTGACTGGAGCTCTTCCATATGGAAAAATGCCTATGGGGTGGCCCATGGGATTCACACCAACATCAGGAAGCTCAGGTGAGGTCCCTGCTATTCCCAGATTGACTGTGGAGCTCTCATTTTTCACAGTTAAACTTGACATCACCACTTACTACAAAGGCAGCTGACGCACAGTTTAATCCCAAGTATAATATTTATGCTAATTTCCCCACTATTTCTTTCTTATGGCATCAATTAATAGGTCATGAGTACCACAAAGGCTATATGAGTTAAACCAACTGGTCCATCTCAGTGGTTTGGTGGCCATGGCCAGGGTGGCTGTCGTGGACAGGAGAACATCTCTCCAAGGATGCCATGAAAAGGAGCAGAGATAAACAAAGCGGTTCTGAAGCTGGCTTAAAATCTCCATGCAGGTTTCCACAGCTACCCTGGAAAAACTTTTGCCGATGGATTTTCATGTGTACGGTCTCGTTTTTTAGTTTAAAAATGAACTTTCCTATAACAAGATAAACCAGTTGCCTGGTAGAAGCAGCTCAGCTCCCTTCAGCTTGTGGTTGTTGAAGGGAAAACAAACAAACAAACAAAACCAAAAGAACCCCACCACACCAAACCCAACAGCCAAACCCAACTACTCTAAAATTATGCATCAGCTTTAGTTTTGCTTCATGTTAACTAAAAATTCTCTTCTGACACCTCCTGTAGTCCAGCCTCCTCCCTTCCCCAAGCAAAACTGGGAACCATGAAGTAAAAGCTCCTTGTGGTTGCCCTGTGGAGACCTCCAAAGATGAAACTCTTCCCCTGAGAGATTATCAGCCCTAGACAGACCCACATGTGGAATTAAGGACGTATTTATTGCTGTATCAAGAGGAGAAGCCTCACAGCTTCCTGAAGACCAGCCCTCTCCCCACAATGTATTTGCTTCACCTCCCCAGAACAGGTACCTTACAGGCCCCAAAAAAACCCAGAGATCCACTCTGAAACATGAGATATCTCGCAAACCCTCAATAACGTCTTAATTTCCTCTTGTGCTCTCTGTGCTGGAGACAATTACTCAGGCAGGAATGTTTCTGAATTAAGACAAAAAATATTACATTAGTGGGGAACAATGGAGGGGAGACCTGATGGAGCAGAAGAAGTGAATTAGTTTTGCCTTTGGAGACACCCACAGAGAAAAGAAAGGTGTCTTAGCTGTCTCAGAGTAATTCCTCTTTGCATGGAGCTCCTCTAACCAGCTTAAACAAAGAGAGATGAGAGATGTGCTTTTGATTTCAGCTCCGTTTCCCCAATTTTGTTTGTTTGCTTTGCTTCCACCTGCGTTTTCAAGTCCCTCCACCTCCCAGGATGTTTTCAGGGCTCTGTTACCTGCAGGAATGTGTCACATCTCCATCAGGTCTCAGCACAAGAGTCAGGGCTGAGGGGGTGTCCACATCTGCCCATGTTCCTGCAGCTTTTAGCGAGAATGAGAGGGGAAAGGAAATAAGATCGTCAACCAAGATGGAGCTCTCGCATTTTCAGAACTGGAAATTTAAGGACAAATTAATCTAGGGTACCCAAATGTGGCAGATGGATGGGTAAGCAAGGGGAAATGGGAAAGCAGGGAAAGGAGAAGAACTTTCACAGTGAATCTGGAAGGGCTGAAATCCCAAGTAACCAGAATTTTATCTAAATGCTTGTTAGGTCCAAACAGATTATCACATATTTTTCCTCATTTCACTAAATTTTTAACTGAAAAAAAAAGAAAATACAAAGTTTCTTTTATCACTAAGAAAATCTTGCTAGAGGACCATTTCTTATTTGTTTTCCCAACAATACCTGAAAAAATCACTGCAGTCCAGCCAAAAACCAAAAAAAATAACCCCAAAAAAACAAAAACAACAAAAAAAAAATCCTTATTTTCATTCCCCTTTGCTTGAAAAAAATGTTGAAGTTAAGCCCTCAAAGCCTGAATTGGGACTTCAGTGCAGCCCCTCTGGTTGGCCTTTAAAACCCCACTCTTTGGCACATCTCAGGGGGAACGAGGGGCTCCGATCTGCTGAACTTTCAGGCTGTCAGGCTGAACAAAAGAGAGCACGGCTCTTTTTCTTGAGGATGAAGTAGAACACACACCAGCCAGGACGTCTTGTACATTGAAAAATTCCTGTGCTGTCACGCTTAACTAATAAATCGTCCAGCTATGTAAACAGGGCCAGAGATGCTATTTATTTATTTGTTTAAAAGGGGGGGGCGCGGGGAGAAAGCGGCTTGTCTGCGGGTTGCTTGCCAAATGCTTGTCAAGTGGTGGTGGGAAGGAAAAATCAACACCAAAGGAGTTTAAAGACAAAATATTAAGAACTCCAAATTGGGTGAAAATTGCTTTCTGACAGATATCACCTATTGCAAACAAGACAGAAATACAAGTAATCTTGTAAAATGAAAGCCAAGGACAGACTTGTACCTGCCTTAGATGAATAAGTATCCCATTATCTTGAAGAATGAGGGCCCCGGGCTGTGATTATGCTGCTATTGTATTCTAAACAGCACGGTTTGTCAAATGGAATAAATCCTACCAAAATCAAATAAAAAAAGGGACCTAATTTAAAGCCCAGCGCAAAATTTATTATTTTGTTTAATGTCACCCTCTCTCTGTTACTGATTATTGGGCAAAGAGCACCATGTTTAAGCATGTGTTTAGAGTCGCCTGTCCCCATCGTGCGTTCCCAGCTGTCACCCTGACTGTCACTCAGTGCCACCAAGCTGTTTGCGGCCACCACTAGACACTGCTAAGCTCACCTGCCTTAGCCTAGATGACCACAGGACAGGCCAGCATCATGGGCAAAGGAATTCAGTATTTGGGTTTTATTTGGATGAGTCTAGCGGTGACTTGGAGTGACACAACGAAGAGCACTTTGCACCATAGTGGCAGTGCCAAAGCAACCAGGAGCCAATGGCAGATGGTTGCATCGTAAATTTACGAGGTAGAAGAAAATTTCTCACTAATCTTTTCTTTTATGAGTCTGGCATAACAGCCCATCTCTCATAAATTCTTGAAAAGGATTCTCCCCTTTCAAAGGTACCATCCATCATTGTGTGATGCTTTAACCTTGGTTAAAAAAAGTGATTAAAAAGGCTAAACAGATTATATAGATTATTAAGTGTTCTAGAATAAACACTTGGCATTGCTTTGACATGGCTTTGAAGGCGCTCTAAGTTCCTCAGCTGTGAAAGGAAGCTGATGATACTGCTTTTAACCAGCATCATCTACTCATCCTGTTTCTACTTGTAAAAACCCTTGAGTTATGTAAAAAACACTGACCCAAGATCAGAATGGGAGGAGGAATATATGAGTGATACAGCTGGGCATTGACCACCAAGCATCTTTTGCCTAAACAAGCCCTCACGATCCTCCATTCTGTTCTCTTAACTCTGTCTCTTTGTGCTCACCTTGAATGAGGAGCAACTGTTCATATCCCGGTACTTTAACTGATCGAGGTTTATTGGAAACGTGAGTTTTAATTGCAAAAATACAGCAGTTTGTCAGCTCCTTGAGACAGGAGCTCTTGTGGGGTGCAAGTGGATGGTCCTCACACAACAAGGGCTGATGGTAGTGGGGAGCGACATGACCAAGTCCAGGAGTAATGGCAGGAATGATGGATTCAAAGAGCCAAAAAAAGGACACATTTTATTTAGGCAAAGTTCCAATTGAAATCAATAAGAACTACGAGATGTAGCCTCGTAGTTTGACTTGAAAACATTATTTGTAAGGACTGTGAAAAACAGAGCGATTTAAAAAATCTAATCTATTTTACATCCTTTTTTTGTGGGCTATTTAACTTTCCTGAACCTTATTGCTTTTGGACATGGCAATGTCGTTCACTCCCTGTTTCACACAAGTTCCACAGTATTGCAAATCACAAGCATCAAGAAAGTTACTCATGGGTCCCTAAAATAATTAATGAGATTTTGTCATGTGGATAGAGGACTCCTTGACCGCAGCATTTGGCTGTCAAATTTCTGTAAACCACAAGGGAGAAATGTATCTAAAAGCTGAGATGCTTTCGTATTCACACGGTATCAGGATCTGGGGTTTAACCCCTTTGGTTTCATGCCCCTCACTCTCCAAATATTGCAAACTCTGGGGAAACAGTTTGTCTTGCTGAATTGCTGTTGCTTCTGCTGAGCACTTGTTAGTCAACAGGTCTCCTGACAATTTATTCCTCATACTTTAAAACAGTGAACGGCTATGGAAAAATGCAAACCGTCATTATAGAATACCTGCATGTAGTCATGATCCAGAAAGCTGATTTGTTCCTTTTCCCAGCTATTTTGATTAGCCCAGAAACTATATTACCTGCAAGGCTTCCTTTTCCAACACTAAACAGAAATGATGGCAAGGTTTACTTTGTGTGAAAAACATTCCATGCCCACATAGTCTAAATGCATTAGTCAAAGGAAACCCACATTTCCTTTAATGAATCTGAGTATCTCACTAGAAACAATTCTTTCTGATGAAATAGATACATGGGTGCATCTGGTGCTTCCCATGTTGGGAAAGGTGAGGACACTGGCCCCTTCAAGATCTTCACTATTATAAGGTCCTAAACTGTAAAAAAACAAGACACAAGCATCTTACAGGTGGAAACACCAAAAGCCTATATACCCTTAGCTTTCTGAAATGAGCACAAAACTCTTTCCCAGGGGAATTTAATACTATTTGATTACATTGCCCAGGCAAGCTCAGTGTGTTTGTGGTTCTGTTTATACAAAAGTAGCTTCAAAAGTTTCCAAAATTTCTTCTCTTTCAGAAGCACTTTTGCCTCTCTTGGTTTTCAAAATACACCCTTTTCCCCACCACCTCCTTATTTCCAAATTCTTCTGCTTTTCTCGAACTTCTGTTTCCTATCATCTGGAACATTCAGAAGCAAACCCCAAATATTTCCAATTAAATTCCCACCAGAATGCAAATCCCATTTAAAAAAAGGGAGAAAAATTAAAAACAATAACAACAACAAGAATGTCCAGTGAAAGCCATGAAATCCCATGAAAAAAAAAAACCAAACAAAACAAAACAAATCAAGAAAATGAGCTTGGGACTTTCAAAAGAGAATCATCTCCCCCTAACGAAGAGGTTTGCACCTTAAAATCCTCCAGACACTTCAGCATTAACTACCAGCGCCTTTTTTATTATTATTATTATTTTTCCCAAGCAATGGGGCTTGCGAGGACCCACCTCCCCATTTAGGGCCACGATTGTCCTCTCCCTGCCCGGCTGAAAGGCCCGTGCGGAGGGGAGGGAAGGAGGAGAGAAGAATCCAAAGGCATTCTGGCACCCCGGCCCGATAAGAAACTTTAGCCCTATTCAGCGGTTGACAACCGCTTGTAGAATATGATCTTAATCCTGTTTCTAACATTCTTTCGCCCTTCGGCCGCCCTATTCCAGGCTGTATTCTTCTACCAGTCGCTTTAGTAAATCCCCCAAATAGAATTACTATGGGGGAGATGAACATCAAAGGGAAATTCAAGACATCTACAGTAGGTTCACACAGGAGGGGAAAGAGGGGCAGGTGGGGGCCGGTGACAAGGGCTGGCTCTCCCCTTGCCCTGTGTCCTTTTCTGGTGGCATTCCTAAGGGCTGGCTCTCTGCAGAGCGGCCCCACAAACCTGCTCAGCAGCCTGGGGTTTTTTAGTATTTAGTTTTTATCCTGCTTGAGGCTTTTCTTTTCTTGGGAGGATGAGAGCCTGGTGGTGCAAAGTGCTGTATGTAGCTCTTGTGTGTGAAAATAAGCCTTTCCTCAGAGACGTGCATCACCTAACTGGAGAAAATGGAGGTAGGAGAAGGAGAGGACATTTTCCCGGTAGGAAGCAGAAACAGGGAGACACCGAGGGACTTTCACAGAATCACAGAATGTTCGGGATTGGAAGGGACCTGGAAAGCTCATCCAGTGCAATCCCCCCATGGAGCAGGAACACCCAGATGAGGTTACACAGGAAGGTGTCCAGGCAGGTTGGAATGTCTGCAGAGAAGGAGACTCCACAACCCCCTGGGCAGTCTGGGCCAGGCTCTGCCACCCTCAGCCTGAAGAAGTTTCTTCTCAAATTTAAGTAGAACCTTTTGTGTTCCAGTTTGAACCCATTGCCCCTTGTCCTATCATTGGTTGTCACTGAAAAGAGCCTGGCTCCATCCTCCTGACACTCACCCTTTAGATATCTGTAAGTATTAATGAGGTCACCCCTCAGTGTCCTCTTGTCCAGCTCCAGAGCCCCAGCTCCCTCAGCCTTTCCTCACACGGGAGATGCTCCACTCCCTTCAGCATCTTGGTGGCCGCGCTGGACTCTCTGCAGCAGTTCCCTGTCCTGTTGGAACTGAGGGGCCACAACTGGACACAATATTCCAGGTGTGGTCTCCCCAGGGCAGAGCAGAGGGGCAGGAGAACCTCTCTGACCTACTGACCACCCCCTTCTAATCCACCCCAGGTACCATTGGCTTCCTGGCCACAAGGGCCCAGTGCTGGCTCATGGTCACCCTGCTGTCCCCAGGACCCCCAGGTCCATTTCCCCTACACTGCTCTCTCTTTCCCAGCAGCACACAAGGAGTCTGCTGTAGAAATTAAATGAGTGAACATGATCTGGGAGCTCCCAGTAATTCCCATCAGAAGCAGAAGCTTTCAGAACTCAGAGACATGTAAGTCCTATGGCCTGCCCCAAAACAGCGCCATGTACTGCATCTCCAGGGATAAGGAAAAGGTAGGATTCTGAGGACAATGTTGGTGTCTCCATTCTGTCTCACTTCCGTCCTCTAGAAACCAGGGACTGGCTTTCCGCTTACTGTACAGTTAATGAAGAAGGATGAGTTCCTACCAGCCCCAACTTCAGGTGCTGTCTAGCATGACCAAGGTGAGGTATGGACCAGATGTGCTCCAAAGACCCCTCCCAATCCAAATTATTGCTCTACATATTATGATTCAAGAGGACAAGAAGACTCAGAAAATTTGGATCATTAAAGAGACTTCATATAATTGTGAGAACTAAGTTATCCCCAGTACTGCAGAAGCATCCCTTAACTAACTCTTCCAGGATCACCATCTTCCACGCTGGCTCTGGTTCCCAGTTATGTTCACCCTAGCTCCATCAACACCTTCTTCCTAGCCTTTGCTAGCACCTGCAGTTGACAGCTGCTCCAAGAAGTGCACAAAGGGGATGGAGTCAAACCTTTCTTGTATAAGACGATGGTATGACAAGGACAAAAGCCACCAGATGCAGCTTGGGAGGTTAGGAGTGAACATTAGGAATTCCTGGCTGTGACAGTTGTACAGCCCTGAGACAGGACACCAGAGGTGGGGGATCTCCGTGCTTGGATGACTTCAAAACTTGGCTAGACACAGCCGTGGTCAACCTGATCTAGTGTTGGCGACGGCCTTGCTCTGGGTAGGAAGTTGGTCTGAAGAGCCCAGAGATGCTGCAGCGCCATCCAAGCAAGCTGCCTGTGGGCCAAATGTTTAAAAAGCAATTTTATTCTGAAAAAAAAAAAAAAAGAAGTTGTTGCAAAAGCACTACTGCGATTAAAAATCTGATCATCTATACAAGAATAGAGAGACCTAAAAATAGAGCTCCCACCACCCACACCAAAGGATTAATTTCATTTAAGAAACAGAGCAGACTTGACCTTGAGCAAGTCAAAGATGCCTGTCTCCACTGCCCTATTATGTGTGGTTTGGAGAAAAGGCTTCGCATTCTTGGTTTGTCAAAGGAGGCTGCACATGATTGTACGTTCATTGATGCTCTAGATTCACAGCTCTTCAGATTGAAGCCAAACCTCAAGAACCCAGATGGATTGCAATGGATCATGAGAGCATGAGCTATAGTAGAGTCTTTACAGTTCTCTCCTCTTGCACTTACATGTCAAAAAATGTTTTAGTCAATGCAGAAAAACCTTCGGATATAGGACACTGATGGAGACGGCCATGTTATATTGGTTATTTTGCTTTCTTTTAACTCATTTTGTGGTTTTAGCATCTCACCACTGCAGAGAAAGCTGCATGGAGGGAGGAGACATTCCACATTTTCATAACACTCAACAACAGGCAAAAATCACCAAAGAGTGTGCCATTTTCTGCCTACACAACTGCTGTCACAGATTTTCAGTGTAGCTGCTTGATTTAAGCCATATGATACTCATGAGGTACTTCTACAACCATGGAAAACTCTGATAGAGCCCATAGGACATGGGGATGCACCTTCTCTCTGCTCATCTCTGGTTAGACCTGAGATGGAAAATTGTGTCTGGTTTTGAGCACCACTTCAAGAAATATGTGTATTAGCTGGAGAGAATCCAGAGAAAAACAATGAGAAAAACTGGAATACAGCATCCATAAAGAAAAATTAAGACGATTGATGTTGTGTAACCTGGAGAGAGAAAAGCAAAGGGAGCTTCAGATATATACCTGCTTTAACTACAGAAAGGGCTGTTATAGAGCAGGAACAAGTCCCTTCACTGTGTTGTCAGAAAACAGGGCAAGCCCCAGGCTTCAAAATACATAATTTTTGAATTTTGCTGATCAGAGTATATCTGAGGTTTTATATCCTATGAGAAGTTCCTCGGTCTCGCGTCTCTTTGGGATACATGCTCTCTCCCACGTCATTTGATATGTTGGGAACAGTTATCTACTTCTCACACTCTGTGTGGCCTGGGGACTCAGTGATTGCTGGACTGGTCCCCAAATCTCCATTCCAGCTTCATAACCTAGTTTGTCACCCTGCACAACACAAACCAAAGGATTTTGGTGAATTAACTCCCCCTTGAAACCAGGAAACCGTCTGCTGGTGCAAAGTCTGCCAACAAGGAGGTACCCCCCAGCTCACCTTCAGCAAGCAGTTACTGTGGTTAATTACCCTCACAGTCCATGTTAATCTCGCTATGAGATCCTAAGGCTCCTACCTCCTTCTCAGGTTGCTTGAGATTTCACCCCTGATTGCTGATGGCATCCATAGTCCTGCTGGTTATGAAAAGCTCAGCTAGATCAGTTGCACAGGGAGGCTTAAGTGTTTCCAAGACCATAATGAAAATTCCTTTCTGCAGAAACTGTGACCCAGACATGAAACCCAACCCTCAGCAGGAGAATTCTAATTTCATAGGAGACAAAAGCCAAGCACGCTGAAAAAAATTGTCACTCTCTTGGAGAATGGGGATTTATCATTCAGGTGCGAAGCGCTCCATCAGCCTCCACACATTGGTTTACTTAGGGATGTTTTTCTTAGGATTTATTTTAAATCAGCAGAATGGGTTTGGGAGCAGTTTGTGTCTGACATGTCTGGACAATGGAACAACCAAAATGTTGAGCGGTTTTCAGCGTCCAAGGCTCCTTTCCTGGGGACTTTTCTGAAAGTGTTTATTTGGATTTGAGGACTAGTTTGTTGAAGATTTGGGAGATGGGGCACTCACCTAGATGGTGTTACTAGGCAGAGAAAATATCCGAGGGGAGCACATCCTATCCAGAGAGGTGGGTATTCAGCCACCTCAACCATCCGCTCTATGTGTTGTTTATCTAATGGCAACTGCATTCACCAGCGACTGTTCTATATGTCCTAGAAGCACCTCCATGCCTGGCTTGATGTCAGGATGAACAAGCCCAGCACTAAAACTTCCACCACATGGAAAAGAGTAAAGATATTTGGGTATAAATTGTTCTATTTTTCATCCATGGCAATGTTAGCTCTGGTTTATGTTTAAGTAGAAAAATATGCCACCAAAGCCTGTGCCTAAAGTAAAATCTACCTTGTAGAAACCCTCACATTCAGTCCCATGAGCTCAACAGACAGGAGGAGAAACCAGAAAAGGTGTGACATGGTACAGTCCCTGAATTGACACCGCAGCTTTGTGTTTTAGAGGCCCAATTTGCTTTTCTTCCATGTGTTTGCCTAGTGACCTCTCCAATATACCCCTTCTCAAGCGGGGCAAAAGCAAGAACACGTCTGTATTCAAAGTGCTGTAGAAAGAGATCATTGCAAAATTGGCTTCCGGGTGGACTCTGCTTCTCATTTATTTCTCCTGGGCCTGTCCACGCTTCCTCCCTATGCAGCTTGCAAAATTTTAGTTCATTCTTTGAAAAATCCCAATTAAATGGCTTTTCAATCAGTTCGATGGCAAGTGCTCTTGCCAGAAGTGCAGCACACCCATGAAATCAGGAATTTCCTGCAGGACAGCTACTTCCCGAAAATAAATTTGGATTTTCTCTTGGAAAATGATCAGTTCAAAACCAGAACTATTCAGCCTTGTAGCCAACAGTTTGCTTTTTATTTCTTCCAGAATTTGGAGTAGATTCCCTCCCCCTAAAATTTTGTTCTCAACAAAGTATTTCATGGATAAAAAGCAAACCAAAAGCACTCTGCCCTGGCTCAGAGTTCAAACAGGCGGGAATTTTCACACAGCCCAGACCTGGGGCTTGGAAAGGCTCTGGCTTCTTGGCAAAGGCTGTTCAGTAAAGCAGTTCAGAGTGCCCACGTTTGTCCAAGGCACATCCCCAACTAGTTTAGCGCTGGGGAGGTGCAACGGATGCACTCGACGCCCCTTGCGACAGGAGGCTAACCCAGTTCAAATGATTTCTAATATAGATCTGCTGAGGTTTTCCTTCGTAGTAAATCACTATTTTTTGTTAGTGACAGCTACCGAGAGACATACTTTCAGGGTTGGTTCTTTCCCCCTTTCTCAGCTGCTGGAGGATCAAGTCATGATTTTATGTGCATCATGTTTTTTCCCTCATTTGACACTCACCAGTCCAGAGGATCACTGTGATTTATTTCAGCAACAAGGGCGCACCCGGTGTTTATTCACCCGACCAGATTGCTGCAAGACAGAAGAACTGGGCTGTGCTCCCCCTGCTCCTAATGCTGAGAGATTAGATGGGGAAGCCAGATAGCCTGGCTCTGGCAGCCAGCAAATGAGCAACCCTAAATACCTTCCTAGACCCGGTGACCGTAAGTCCTTGGCGGTGACTGGTCCTTGTGGGATAATGCCAGGAATAGGCATATTAAGCACATGAATGTTAAGTCCTAATTCATCTCTTTAATGTTGTACAGTAGCAGGACTGTACCCCCCCGCTGTGGTGTAATTTCACGCTGAGGAGTCTGATGGGGCTTCCTGCAGACTGATCCTTTATGGATCAGAAAATTCACTTTCTCTTTGTGTTAGAGGGCCCAGAGATTATCTTATTAACTACCTCCATGCCAGCACAGATTAAACACTGGGCTCTGCCTCTTCCGAGGACTTTTTTTAATGTTTCTTTCCCCCTCCCATCAGTTCACATTACAGAGGTGAGGAACATTCAAACCTGAACCCTCTACCAGCGGGTCCCACACTTAAGTGAGCAGATGGGCTATTTTGCATTTTCTTAGCTCAAGGGCAACACTGGCCTTGGTTGAACCCTACCTCAGTTTAAACAGCTTGGTGCAACCACATTAGGGCTCCTGTATCCCCTCTCCGCATTCTTCTCTCCTTTCCTTCCCCCAAAAGAGGTGACATGAAGCTCCTTCAGAGTGATACCCTGAAGGTACCACCAGCCCCAGAGCTGCTAGCTCAGCTGCAGGAATGGGTCCACCTTGTGGGCAGGACCTGGCAAACTGGAGGAAGGGCTTCTTGCCTTCTACCTTCTCAATCCACCAGATTCCCGCCCTGACTCCACGCACCTCCAGACCATGCCATGGGGACAGCAAGATGTGGCCATGACCGGTTAGGATGTTCCTGTAGCCTCTACAGGTGTCAGGCACTGCACACAGGTCAGGGAGGGGCTGCAAGAGAGAAGGCAGAAACCCAAATATGTTCTCTGATGCTCCTCACAATGGGGGATTTTCCAATCTGAGGAGACAAACGCCTTCTGCTTTCACCACTACACCATGCCTGCCTCTCCGAATGATGCCAGAGGGCCACCCTGTAACCATGTCTCAGCATGTAACAGGGGATGATAGTTTATAATCTCATTTTCTGGGCTGGCTGCCCCTCTGGTGCCCCTCATGCTCCATGTAAATCATCTGAAGTTCATTTTCTTTGGCTTGCAGGGCTGTTCTTCCATCATCTGCTTCTAACAGGCTCCTGGCTAAGCAAGGAGCGAATTGGTGAAGAGAGTCCCAGGAAAGTCCCACAAAAACAACTGCAATTCAGTCTTGATTGGACAAAATGCTGCAGCCAGGGCCAGGCTCCCATTCACATGCAGTTTTGGCAGATTGGGAGCAGCTCCAGCATGCCCCCATCTCCCATTCAGTGAGTATGCACCTTCCTGTCCATTGGTACCATTTCCTGAACTGGGATTGTCCCATCCCTTTGTTGCTTCACCCGATACACTTAAAAAAAGCAGTTCAACACAGCCCTTGGTGGATTTCAATTATTTTTAGGATATTTCTCATATCTGCTCATGTTCTGCAGAGCTACAGCCCCGGTGGCATGTTTCGATGCCACCAACAGCCTTTTTACAGCTAATGAAAAATAACCTGCTTTTTATCTGCAGAAAATAGCATCGCCTGGGTCTTACCATGGCAAATTATTTAATGGCTCCCCAAGCATTAAATAGTCTTTACCTGTCTATAAGGCTGTATAAATCTCTTTCCAGCTGCTATTCTGTCGTGTTGGTGAACACCCCGACTTGCAAAGCAGAGCCATAAGCTACAGCCATAGCTATCCCATCCCTCCAAGCAGGGATTCAGCGTGGTCCCTCACAGCGCTGGATGCAGAGGGGGTCACAAGCCCACTCCCATGTCCCCAGCTCTTCTCCATCAGCGCAGGTCACCTGTCCCCTGGAAGGATGCAGGACAGCAGGATGCTGGCTTAGGGAGAGAAGTCCTGCTTGAGGACACAGCAGCACCACAGCCAGATTCCAGGACAGAGGCAGGAGCTGAGCCTGCAGCCCACTTGTGCTGGGAAACGGTGAAGCACAGAAAACACCAGGCCCCCAAACCTCAGAGCATCTGGCTCACTGTTGTTTGCAGAGGAGGAAAAGCCCTGATCCCCTTTGCAGCTGCCTCAGTCAGTGTCACAGGGCCACACTCAGAAAAAAGGGACCTGCCAGAGGGGAATTGCTAAGTCGGGAGCTGTTTTTAAGAGTTTGATCATTAATAGGGTGGTTGGGTTTTCTTTTTTAATGCAGGGAGAATAGGGAAGGATTTGTTGTTTTAATTGCAATATTATTCTTGCTCTTATTTTATCTTTCCATAAGGAAAGAAACAAACGCCTCTGTTCTACCCCAGCTTCACTTCAGATACAGCAACATGTCAAATGGACAGCAATTTGAAACCTCTGCTCAAATTCTCCAGGAGAAACAACTATTCTGTGTTTTTTTTTCTCCAAACAACCTGTTTAAGGTCCTGGCAACCTGGGCCATGCAAACGCTGGTTGGGAAGCACAGCTTGCAGCCCTGGGCCAGGCTCTCCAGGCACAGTAGCTGAGCTAAAGCCATCAACAGCAGAGAGAGCTGCAGATTATGGGTGAGGCAAACCAGAAAGACAGCTTGACCAAGGACGTGATAGAGTGACCTGGTGGGTGCAGAGCTGCTCATTTGCTGTAGGACTGGAGCAAAAGCCGTCAGAGATCTTCCACCTTTCTGCATGGCAGGAGTGCAGCTGCAGGTCCCTGTGCGGCTGCTGCCCAGGCAGCGATGGGCAGAGTTCGGGGGACAAGGTGGGAAGGCAGCATCCCTGTGGCACGGCCCTGGCAGCTCCTTCATCCCACAAAGGGGAAGATTTTCAGCCTGAATAAATGCAAAGCCCCCTCTTCTGCCTAGCACAGTGGGTTTCCCTGAGATTCAGCCCATGTCTTAAGGACGGACCCTTTCCAATCCGCGAGCCGCCAGATCCTGGAGCAGAAGGGGGGACTGTTTGTTTAGACCTATGTGGGTTAGGCAGCTCAGGCTTTATTCTTGCACTTTGATAGGTTCCTTAAATGAAAATCCAATAACATTTTAAGCAGAACGAGTTCCCATGAAAGTCATTTCTAAATCGCCTGGCTGATCCTACCTGTCGGCTGGATTCTCCATCCCCACTGGCCTAAGCCTGGTGTAACATCACTGGTTCCAGTGGCTTTACTCCCGGGAGCTGAGTCTGGCCCCACCGCAGAGAGCACCCGCTGTCTCCTGCCTTTAATGAACATGTAAATAGACGGGGGGCTTCGGAGTAGAGTAGCCCTGCAGTCAGAAAGTTCTCCAAAGCAGCTCGGGAGAAATAATACTTTATTCCTGGCCGTGCAAATAAGTGATAGGGACTGGCTAAGAAGGGTTCATGCAAATACTCCCGAATTAAGCTCCGTCTGAAGTTAGAAAGGAAAAATGATAAACACACCCGGCTTTAAAACTGCAAAACATGCTTTGCAGACATGAAACCGGAGGAGTAACAAAACTATCTGACATCATATTAAACAGCAAAGCATTTCTTCTCAGGGCTGCAGTTACCTAAAACCAGAGTCCCATTAAAGAGTCCTAACTATTATTTACACTTCTAAATCTTAAAACCATTAACAAAAGCCACTTAATTCAATTACTTTCCCTGGGCGCTGATGTTATTACATTATTGTCACGAAGCCGAGTTTAGCTCTGGTTTTCTCTTTTTTTTCTTCTTTTAGATTCATTCTTCTTTTCTCCACGACAAGTGACTCCCTCCAACCTCCCCATCTTCCTCTCCCCCGATGTCATTGTGTAGAACTAATGGGGTAAACTGAAATGGTATCTGTCCTCATTGACAGGTTTATGAGAATTTAATAAAGCGTGGCGCGGATAAAATGAGATATTACAAGGCCACACAAAGCTGATTGACTTCTCCACGTCAGCATTTTTATTTGGTTATTTATTTATTTCTCTTCAACGCAGGGGTGATCTCACCAGTCCTCCGGTTATGCCAGTCTGGGAGAGACAAGAGGGGGTGTGAAATCGTGGGTGACAGGAGGGACCGATTGATCCATCGACTTGTTTGCTGTGAGCATGGGCCATGATGCTTTGCAGCTTCCTGATCATCCTGGGAGGATGACAGACAGGGATCCCCAACCCTGCCTCTGCATTCACGCCCCTTGTACCTCCGCAGCGTTGGGGTGACCCCACCAGCAACAGCTTGCCCACAGGTGAGGGATCCCCACTGCTTCTACATCAGGGGGTTTGAACCATGGACAAACTACTGGTTATGCAGGATGCTGCACAGACACTTGGCATGGACAGGGTAGCAGGTGCATCGGTGATGCACAAGTTGTGTGTCCCTATAGGGGTGACATCTGCAGTGATGTTAAAACAACCCCCTCATAGCCCACCTGGTGGACCCACCCCAGACCACAGGGAGGTTTACACTGATCAACACAGCAAACACAACCTGCAGTAGGGCCCAGGAGGTCTTCAAGAGGAAGGATGCCAGCAACCAACTCCCACAAGGCGTGGGCTGGCTCTGTGCCTCAGTTTCCCCTCCAGCGCGATGCCCATCCTGCTTGTGTAAATGTAAATTGCAGGTCAGCCAGGGGCCTGCACAGTTCAAACCTTCCCTCTGGGAAAACCGAAGTGTGTATTTAAGTGTGTTTGCTCCCATCCCACTGCAAACAGGGACAGTGTGAAACCTGGGCTGTGCAGTAACTGTCTGTCTCCCTCTCCTGGCTTGTTGAGAAAGCAAAGCTCACTCTCAAAACTCAGGATCTATGTGGTTTTTTTACAGGCAAGACAAAACACAGTACCAGTGGCCAAGGAGGTCAGATTCAGCCCAGTCACAATCAGAGATGCACAAGGGCTCAGGACCCTGTTGCGACTCAGGATCCCACTTAAATCGTGACCCCTAACCAGGCAATAACATTGCTTTGGAGGAATACAGTCAGGATTAAACCTGGGGCTGCCCCTATTAGCCTCAAAACCTGGCCTGTTGGGCTTCAAACCCAAATAATATGAATTGTTTTCCTGTCTCTGCAACATGTAGATAGGGTAGAGATGCCCTTGAGCATTGGAAAGCACAGGCAGCCTGCCAGGTTTGAGGCATGGTCCTGGGCACCACAACCATCCCTGGCAGCAGAAGAGCTGCAGGTCTCCTAAACACTGATGGTTTCCAGGATCAAGCCCAGCTGGGACGTCCTCCTCAGCAAAACCAACCCGGGCCAGATGGACCAACAGCAAAAATCTCATCAGTTTGTAAGAGCCATTAAAACCACCTGAAATCTAAGCACTGCTCCCCACAAAATCTCAGGTACTACCACGACCCAAAGAGCCAGAAGAAGGCTTTCTGCTTCGTTCAGCATTCCTTGAAAGTTCAGAGTATATATCGCAGGGTTTTAGGGTGCAAAAGCCTCTGAGCGTGAGATTTCTGCGAGTCGAGCAGCTCAATCCTGCTCTCTGGTGGCTCATACCTGAAAGGTCAAACACATCCAGCAGTTACCTTCTCAGAGCACTGAGATCTCCACCGTGCCTTACCCTGTGTTCCCTCATGGGCTGGAAAGGGTTTGTGCTCCTCTTTCTTAATTAATTGATCTCTAATTAGAGCTCAGAAAGCAGCTGTGCACAAGAAGGTGGAGATCGTGAAAGGTTTTAAGATTCTCTGCTTGAGCAGAGCATGGCTTCATTGGTGGAGGGGGACTGTGGGCTCCATAAAGGGGCTGCAACCCACCTCCCCTCTTTTAAAAGCCCCTCTAAGTTCTTTGCATTGTGGGAAACATCCTGCTGCTCTGTACAATGTGCTCACAACCCCTGCCACAGCGTTTCCTGGGCTGCCCCAGTCTGTAAACATCCCCCCCAATATCACATCTCTCTGCTGAAGGCCCACAAGGTTCGGAGCAGCCAGTGAGTCTCTTCTAGATTTCCTCACCTTGTCCCCACTGAGATGTACCCAGTGTCCCAACCTCAGAATTGCAGGCTCACTTAAAGCTCAGGGCACAGCAGATGTCCCTTGAGGACACCTCCTCTGTCATTCCCACCACCGCCAGTGGTGTCCCAGGGCTGGGCAATCAGTGCCTGTGACACCAGGAATGTTTTATCAATTCAACACACCATAAGGCAGCATCCTGTAAAGCCTGGGCTTGTCCCTTGCTATTCTGAGGAACATTTAAACATCTTCTCCATGCTGGCTTCATGCTGTAAAGATCTAAACACAGAGATGACCCCCTATTCTTTGCTCTGTAATGCACAATAAAGAAAAATAGGGCACCAAACTTGTGCCCCTCTCACCAGCTTTGGTGCCCTGGCTCCCCAAGCCCCAGGGCTGCTCAGTGTGTAAATGCATGTAAATCTTTGGCACTACCCACGATAGCCCCCACATCTCCTGCTCTCCTTCTCTGAGAGGCTGGAGTAATTACAGTGCAGCAGTGCCAGCACGAGGCATTTCTGCTGATGAATGCACTCAATCTAAGCACAGTTTTATGTATCATTAATTCCTTTAGCATTCAAAAAAAAATAACTTTTTTGATGGCAGATAATACTGTAATCACTCACAATTGCCAATACAATTATCTTCATTCAGCTGTGTAAAACAACTACAGAAGTAATTTTAGCCACTTAAATTTTCTTTCTCTCCTTTTTTTTTTTCTGTCTCCTTATTTTTTAATGTTCACATGAAACGCAAAGCTGTTTAGACTTTGGTTGCTGTAACACAGGCACTACTAGAGATGAGTTCCCACACCCCCATTTGTATAGAGAGGAGGTTTTCAAGCCTGATCCCAGTGCTTACAAGGTGCACTATTCATTTAAGGGGTCTTCAGCAATCTTAGGGGGTCTGCCAAAGGTCCTCCACACCACTGCTGTGACCTCTTCAACTTTTCCTTACTCCATCAAGATAGCACACAATATCTGCCAGGTGCACAAAGAGCAAAAAGCACTTGCGCAAGTGTAAGTTGCACATGGTCCACTTCCAGGTCATCTCCTCCTCCACTTTGCTGGTGTAGGAAACATGTCAGCACTCCCTAATCTGCTCAGAGCAGAGTCCACAAAGCTGGCACAAACTATATGTTCAATCTGCTTGCAGTAACTCAGATACTCCAGCTTGAAGCAGATTTGGGACCGACCAGCCCTCCCACTGGCAGAGCTCTGGAGCATAATCAGTGAGGAAAACAAGAACCTTCTACAAGCAGAGGTGACTACAAAGGGAACAACAAAGGTGTCACCAAGTGAACAACTTGGCTGAAACATGCCATCTTCTTGCAGGGCCAAAAGGAATCACTCCAACATGCACTACCTCTTAACTGAGCTGCTGGACAACCACCTCCAGAGTCTCTACATAGCGCTCAGCTTGGACAAATTTTCTCTTCATCAGGTCCTTCGTGGCCCAGGTGAGCAGTAGTAGGGCTGCTGTGGAGCTGCACACCAGGATGGAGGCAGAACAGGGGTCAAAGTCCAGCTCTGAGAGGAGCTGCCTCCCCTTCTTGCAGATCACGTTGAAGAATCCCACTCAAGAGCCAGGAACCTGCAAGGAGAGGAGAAGCGGAGCAAGATGCTGTAAATGAAGCTTGGATCCTCTTCCAGAGGGCCAGATCCTGGGAGGGGGGCGGTGAGTGGCAGCTGGTGACAGGGACAAGTTGTTAACCTCCAGGAAACAATCTAAAGCAGTAGGGTGAAATGGAGAAACAGAAGTGTAGAAATTCCCAGGTGAACAGCGAACAGTTGCTTATTGCCTCTTCTGAAATAAGGGGCAGCAAATGAAATCAGCTGAGGGCAGCAAACAGGAGATGTCACTTCCCTGCAGAACATGGATAAACTGTGGATCTCCTTGCTGCAGGACATTGTGAGTGCCAGAATCAGATTGCTTCACACCAAAAATATTTGTGTGAGCACACAACTATTAGTCACCGAAACCTAATCTCTGCCTTGAGAAGCCGCAGCTCTCAGGATGCCAGGAGACAGCATTAAGGAAAACATTGCTGTGTGTTTGCCAGGCTCTTGGCATCTGCTCTGGTGTCAGAAGAACATGGGCTAGCTAGTCCTTCAACCCAAGCCAGTCTGGCTCATTCCGTGTGACGTGTCATGGCTGGAAGAAGATTATGGCTTTCTGCCTCTGCTAACCACAGGGTTACAGCATCTCTGGGGTGTGGTGGTACCCACCCAGCTGCAGCTCTGTGGACACACAGGGGTGTGAGCAATGGGAAGATTAACAGATCCAGCTGATCCTTTCACTTGCCCTCAGCCGCAGGCTCCAGCCCTGCCAGGCAGTGCAGGGGCAGGATCCCCCCTCATTTCCAGCACCCCAAGAATCGAGCCCACTTTGCTGCAATGTATGGGCAGCCGTGTGAACATAACAACAGAAAATCTCCACTTGCTCATCTGGCAAGGACAAGCCAATGTCCCAAAGCCTGTGCTGGAGCCCCCCTGTCCCATTTCTGCCGGCAGCTGGGTCACAGCAGAGACCTACTTCATTTTGGGGGTTCCCATGTGCTGGGTTAACCTCCTGGAGCTGGCTGGCCCCTGCAGAGACCCTGCCTGATGCCTCAACCTCATTTATTCTCCCCCAGGAGAGGTGATAGTTGGAGTCTGCAGCAGCAGCTCCTGGAGGTGCAGGTGCTCCAGGCACAAAGCTCATATTTTGGTTTCTTCCCTTTGACAAGCTGAACTGCAGAAGTTGCAAATTGTTTCTGCATGAGGCATCTTAAGCAGGGTTTAAACTAGGGGGAAGAGAGTTGAAGAAGTAATTTTCTCTCCCACGAGAACTAGTTTTTAACTTCTGTTTCTCCAAAGTTCACCACCTTTCTTGTTCTCTCGTTAAAAGACTTCAGGTGTCCCTGGTTTTACTGCCTGCACAGAAACACCCCTGTTTTGACATTGTGCTGCCGTGGGGTGAGAGCAGTGCAGGTGAGGAGAGTGTGAAGGCTACAGCAAGAGAAAGAAGGAAGGAGGAGATCAGGGATGACACCATCTCCTTTCACGAACCTTGATCTTACAGAGCAAGAAGCCATAAGGCACAAGTTAAGTGAGGGCTGGATATTTCCAGGGCTTCAAAACCCTTCAGCAAAGACAGTCCCATGAACAGTGCTCTGGAAAAGCCGGGCTCTGGCACAAGCCACTCTGGTCCTGCCAGATGAACCCTGATGGCCTGGAGGTTGAAATAAAGTCAGTGGCCTCAGTGAAAACACCAAGAAAATCAGGTCTGAGCGCATGTAACTCTTCATCGCGTTTTCTAGCTCAGCATCTGCCAGGGACAGCTCGGGCACAGCTTGCCTTGCTGGGAGGTAAGGAGAAGCAGAAGACACCCTAAATCATTCCCAACAGGTTTTCCACAACCTTAGGGGCAGCATCGAAGCTGGCGATCTTGAAATATTTGCTCATGAACTTTTGCAAGTGGTGAAGAGTTTTTAAGGACAGACCCCGTGTGGAGCTGGTGACAAGTTATCTTGGAGTTTCCCTCACGACTGTGTGCAAGGTCCCAACGAGCGCTCCTCTGCCTGAGCAGGGATGCCAGATTTCCACTGCTGGAAGCTGCAGCACATCGCAAAGCACACAGGCACAGCCATGCTCTGCCAGTGATGAACTGGACTCTGCTGGGCACAGGCTGGGGCATTTAATGTTTCTTTTTCCCACGCAGCTGCTCAGCCTCAAGAAATGCAAAGGAGCCGGGTATCTCTGGGGCTCCCCCCACTGCCTCTTTGATGCTCCTAGCCAAGCCTACCCCCAGAGACGCTGAAAAATTACGGGGAGATCAAAGCCTTAATTAGAGAACAGCACAGCAACATAAACAAACCTTATCAAAGAGGGACCACCCAGCACGGAGAGAGCTGAGCTTTCATCCAAGATCTTTTCCTGCTCTCAACTCTCCTCCTCCCCACCCGCGCTGCTGCTCGTAAAGCAGCAAAAGGGTTAAATCTATTTCCAGAGAGCCCAGCCCTCTCCCGCCCAGGAATCCTCCCCAGGTTTTGCCTCCCATCAGCGAGCGGTTGCCCTTGAACCCGGCCGGGAGCGGACGCGGGAGGAGCGGGGCGATCGATCGCAGGCAGTCCGACCATGCGGATCCCGCTGCCCGCCCTGCTGTGCTGCTCGGCCGCGACCCTGCTGCTGCTGCTGCGATGGCGGCGGCGGAGGGGGCTCTGGAAGAAGGTGAAGCAGGCTCAGCAGAGGCAGGACAGGAGCTTGGTGAAGATGCAGATGGCCGTGCAACGCTTTCGGGAGCAGGTGGGTGCGATAAGCCGCGCTGCTCCCTTCCATCCCCCGGGGATGGGGGAGCCGGCTCCGCCCGGTCATGGCCTCACTCACCCCGGCGCCTTCCCTTAGCGTAGCCCCGGGGAGATCGGCCGTGCAGCTCCTGCGGGCAGGGGGGTGTCTGCTTGCAAGGGGCAGCTGCTGGGCTGCCAGGCGGCGTCCCAACTCCTAATATGGAGTTATAGGGATTTAGTTTGTTTGGGGTTTGTTGGCTTGTTTTGCTTTCTAAATCTATATATGCATGCACACCCCTCCGCCCCCCCCCAGCAATGCTGCCATCCCCTCTGTAGCGGGGATGGGGAGGAAATAGGAAACGCCTCCGGTGCGGCGGGGCAGAACGGGCAGCGGCGCAGGCGCCAGCCAACAGTAACCGGCAGAGAGGGGAGGAAAAATCGCGTCTCCCCGTCCCGAAGCTTCCCGGCCTCTTTTGCCATGGTTGGAGGCTCAGCCTGGCTGCTGAGGAGGCGCTAGGAAGAGGCAACGTGCCATCAGCCGAGGCCAAAGTGCAGCCGCCCACTCCGAGGACCATGTCCCCGGCGGTGGGGTGCGATGCCACATGTGCCAACCGTGTGGAATTTGTCAGGCTGCTCGACCTGTGGCTGGAGTGGACTCGCTTGGGTCAGAGTCCAGCTTGGGGGATGAGGTTTGAAGCTTTTTTCACTATATTTTGCAAGTGATGGGGAAATCTCTGCTGGCCAAAAAGAATGACCTGTTTGGTGTCAGCCAAGGGTCTCCCTGTTTTGTGTGCTTATCTGCAGGATGCCTTGGTGATGCCAGGAGAAGACCTGGTGCCAGGTCCAGTTTAGTTTCTTGCTGAAGCAATGCCTATAACGATGTTGCCAGTTCTCGCTGTAATTCAGCAGAGAGCATTACACCAAGCAGTTGCCCCGGCGTGGCCAAGACCTGTCTGAACTAGGCTGGGCAAAACAGCAGGTGCTTGGTGAAATCAGTCTGGCCAAGAAGGAAAGACTTTAGAAAGCCTGGGTTACTACTGGCCCTGCAGGTTTTACCCCATGCTCACTGGTATCAGGGTATGAGCAGAACTGCGGTCTTGAGGCAGATCTTGCATTTGATCACCAAATGTCAGGTATTTTTAGGGTGGGTGCCAAAGGGAGAGGAATTGCCCACCAGCTGGTGTAGAGGTGTCTCATTGCCTGTTCAACCTTTCCCTTAGCATCCTTCCATGAAAACGGTTCCCATTCTCTCTCTGCCTTTGCCGGAGCTCACCAAGAAACTCCGGGATGGCTCCCTCCCTCCGGACCACGTCTTCTACGCCTACGTGGGCAAGGTGAGGACTGAGGGTGGTGGGGCAGCATCTCATCAATGGTGGGACTGGCTTTCTGGGGAGAAGCTCAATACAAGGTTCAAATGTTGCTGAGCTGACACTGCTTGCTGGTTAGGGCTGGGCCTTTCTGTGCATTTCTGTGAGCAGGAAGAGAGCTGGTTGCCTGGCTGCCATGGCTCTTGGATTGGTTTGGAACAGAGCGGAGCAGCAAGCTCAGCATCTAGAGAGCCCATATTTTCTTAGGGGAGCCTATACCTTCCCAGGGGCAGGTATAACTACAGGGAAGTTGCCGAGTGCTGCTGTTGTCTCCCCTCCATCTCCAAATGGGTTGGTAAATCTGGAAGACTCAGTGTCCACTTCCATTCTCTACTGCTGCCAAAGTGCCCTGATGGCCTCCTGGCTTCATGTTTTAGCGTTATCATTTTATGCCACCCCAGAAGCTCAGTCAAGAGAACAGGTTCTGCTATTCTACTGGGCTCAGTGCCTCACTCCATCATGGACCAGCCGGTGCTGTGGCCTCCCTGTGTCCAGACAGTGTTTTGGAGTTTGATATGAAAATGTCTTGGAAAGGAACAGGAAGATCTGCCCTGATACTGACTGCCCAGGTGGGGAGGTGGAAAAGGGGAAGAGGCAGGTGTCCTTTGCAAAGCAGAAAGCTGTTGTGCAACGCTGCAGGCTGTGTCTCACCTGTGTGCTTACCTGCTTTTCCCAAGGCCCTCCAAATGGCTACAGAAACCAACTGCATCACGGAGTATCTGCAGGAAAGCGAGACCCAGATCCAGAAAGCGAAGCTGCCGGAGAAGCCGGGTTTGCTCTATGGGGTGCCTGTCAGCATCAAAGACTCCATCAACTGCCAGGTACCGCCAGCACGATAACATGTGTACCCTGAGATTACTGTGGGCTAAAGTTCAGCAGCGGGAGGAGGTTTGACCTCAGCTCTAGTGAACCTTGTCATAGCTGATGTGAGATGGCCTGCCCTGGCAAGTGATGAGGTTTGCTGCCTGTCTCCCATATGAGCCAATAGAAAACTGGTCAGATTTACTACCAGTAATGTGTACGTGATGGATGTGTTGTTGGATATGCACGTACAACCTTATATATATAGATAAAAATAGGCGGGCAGGAGGAATTGCAATCCTCTGTTTGGAAAACTCATTTTTGTGTGTTCTCAGGGCCATGATTCCACGTTAGGGTTTATAAAAAACCTCAATAAGCCTGCAGCAGAGGACAGCGTGGTGGTGCAGGTGCTCAGGAGACAGGGGGCAATTCCATTTGTCAAAACCAACGTTCCCCAGTCCCTCATCAGGTAGGTGGGCGCTCGGCGCGGTGGCAGTCCTCCCTCCCTCATCTCAGGTGAGGGTTTCTACCAAGTCTAATTCTCAGTTCCCACTTCTTAAATAACAACACCCATTGCCCATTCTTAGCGTCTGTAAGTTTTACTTAAAAAATAAACCCATTTACACTAAGGATGAAAATTAACTCTAGTTCCAAATGAAATAAAGAAGCGAAAGAGGAGGAGAAGAAGAGAGAAATCACTGCCCTTCTTTCCTGTGCTGGATGTTTTAAAATCACTTTATTTTAATTTATCCTTCGGGGTGGGTATATTAATGGAAGACGTATTAATGGAAGGTGAAGCTAGTTAGCTAAGCTAACAACCTTAAATTATCCAGCTCCGAAACCTCCTGTATCTAGCAAGACCACTCTTGACATCATTGGTACAGAGTGGGGTCAGGTGTGCTCTGCTGGCAGCAGGTGTCCCTGTGTTCTGACAAGTAAACTCTGGCAAAGCTCTTCCGTGGGTGTGTGAAATGCATCCGTAAGGTGACATGGCAATGGCTGACCAGATTTTAAAAAAGCCACACTAAAGGGTTGCTCCAGGCTTTATCAGATTTTGCACCAGTTCTTGGGAGCATCTGGTGTTTGCATATCACTGCAGCTGGCATTTGGGCTGTTCCCAAGCAGAGGCTCAGCTATTCCCTCCTGGGGTGGAGGAACCTGGATCTGTTCCAGGTGGGCTGGTTTGGATGTCCTGTGGCACTCAGGACCGTGTGCATGGGCAGCCTTTCCAGGAGGCTTGATGTACCTGCGCTGTCAGAGAGTGTCTGGGGAAGGCTTGGTGACACTGAACTTAGCTGGCAGTGAATCCAGGTCCTAGGACCACCATGAAAAGGCTGGTGGTCTTCATGGGAGCTTTGGGAAGCTCCCACAGACTAACTGATGTGAATGTAACAACTAGTGAATTACTTAATTACCTTCTGAAAGTCTTTTTGTAGAGGCTGGGGTCCACACCAACAGATACCTACATTCCTCTCATTTCCAATATGTATCTCTCTCTCTCTCTCTCTCTCTCTCTCTAGCTATGATTGCAAGAACTTGATCTTTGGCCAGACCTGCAACCCTCTGCTCTACACCAGGAGCCCCGGAGGCTCCTCTGGTGGAGAAGGGGCACTTATAGGAGGAGGTGGGTCCATCCTGGGCATAGGAACAGATGTAGGAGGGAGCCTGCGTTTCCCCGCTGCCTTCTGTGGGATCTGTGGACTCAAACCCACCGGGAACAGACTCAGGTACTGTGAGTAATGCAAGGATGTCTCTGGGTGAGACCCAGCCACCAGCCTACCAGCTGCTCTGCTGAGATGGTCCTGTGGACAAGGGGAGACTTTGGAGGAACTGGGAAGAGCTTGTTTCTCCTGCCCAGCCTTTTTTGGAGCCTGTATGGAGGGAAGCATCGGTTCCCCCAGAACAGAGACAGGGAACCTTCTCCATCTTCATGCTAAGGGAGTGATTGCTCCTGACTAACAGGACATAAATCATTCTGGCCTAGGTTGGGTCCCTCTTGGGCTTCCCCTTTGCCCTTCCTTCTGCCAACCTCTGCACTGCAAAGGGAGGGCAGCGTTTTCATTACCCCTTGCTACTGCTTAAAGCCTTTCCCTTCAGTGGAAACTACTCAGCTGATGTATTTCCTGTGTCTCTTTTCACAGTAAAAAAGGAGTCATTGCTGGTGTCCTTGGGCAGAAGGCAGGTAGGAATTGATGGTTGTCCTCCAGGGAGAGCAGTAGGGCAGGGCTGAGAAGGACCCTCAGCTGGTTGTGGGAGATCCCCAACATGTTCAGAGAGAGAAGCAGGTTCCCTTTCAGGTTCTCTTTCAGAGAGCCATTCCCACATATGACTTCTGAGAAACTGGAACATGCATGAGCTGAGAGGAGCATGTTGTGTAACATATAAACCTCAACACACCCTGTAAGCCCCAGGTTGCTGCACTCTGTCACTGCTTCATGGTAGGAGAGGTTAGCAGTCAAAAGTGGTGTGTTTTGTTGTCCTTGTGTCGTAATCAACAAAGTTTTTTTGTTTAATTTTGTAAATCATGAAATGGAGACATCAGGGCACATATTGATGGATTAAAAACTCTGGGTCCATAGCAAGGGGCCTGCTGGTGGGAAAGCACCTGTAGGCATCCACAGCTCAATTCTCAAAGAGGATCTGTTGCTGACACTAGATTAAGTCAAAACGATGCTGAGAAGTCCTGCTTTTGCAGGACATACCCTTGAGAGACCCTCCACCATGAATGCTTTCTTCTGGTCTCTTCCAGTGGTTGCTGCAGTGGGGCCGATGGCAAAAGACGTGGAGAGCCTGGCGCTGTGCATGCGGGCGCTCCTGTGCGAGGACATGTTCCACCTGGACAGCACAGTGCCCCCCCTTCCCTTCAATGAAGAGGTAAAGGACCTCAAAGGGGACAAAGGGCTCTGAGAAGAGCTGCCATTGCTCAGGCTGAGAATGCTAGTGGCTCCTGAGAGCCTTCCACGACCCATTCCAACCTGCCAAATGCTGCGGGTGGACACGTGGGCACAACAAGTGCCGCTTTCCAGACTCACCCTGCAGCATGGGCGTGCTCTTGGCTCCCGACGCCACTGATGTCCTTCCAGCTGGCACTTTGCCCTTTTCTGCAGGTGTATTCCAGCACACAGCCGCTCCGCATAGGCTACTATGAAACCGATTTCTTCACCATGCCAAGCCCTGCCATGAGACGTGCCGTTCGGGAGGTGAAGGAGCTGTTGGAGGATGCTGGTCACACGGTAGGGTGTTGCGCGAAACCGGTAATCATACTGCATCTATTCTTCCTTCCTTCCTTCCTACCATGTCTTTGGGATCCATGGGTAAACACCAAGCAAATTTGGCAAGGAAAGTGGGCCTGGAATCCACTCAGCTTCCCACAGCTTTAATGAAAGTAGACAGCTGCTTCTGGAAGTGAGAAATTCTTCATATTGCAACTTGATTTCTCCTCTCAGCAGGATCTCGGTGCTCTTTAGGTGCTGGTGAACACAAAAGGGAGCCCACCCCAACCCATAACACACGCTGGGGAGCAGATACACTGCTGTATGACTTGTCTGTGGTGGGGGTGCATTTATTCACACCATGGCTGAGATCCACATTGTGTTTGGTGCTGTACAACCCAGGTCCTGAGGCAGTGCCCGTGTGGAGCTTACAGTCCTGGTGGTGTGTGATTACTGCCAGCTCAGCCTGTTTCCTGGGCCCAACGGGCCACTTCTCTTCAGTGGCTGTGACAAGCTTGTGTCCAAGTACTTTTTTAGTCTATTCTCAAGCCAATTTCATTTCTTCTGCATCATAGCCTTTGGCAAGCAGTTCCACAGATCTACTGCACATTGCACGGAAACTGCACATTTTTTGTATCTGGAAACAAAGGCCTGAGGAGAAAGTAAAAGGGCAGTTGCAGATGGCAAATCTTTCATAGCAAAGGAGCCCCATATTGACCTAGACCTGTTTCTAGGGTCTCAGATTTTGAGGTGCAGAGCAGAGGTGGTCTCCTTCCTCCTCTCTGCCATTTCAGCAAGTCACCTCCTGTGCATGAGGCATGGTCGTGGCTGCAGCATCCCCCTTACTCCTGCACAAGTGAAGTGGGGAGCACAGACTCCCCACTTTTGTCACCTGTTGCCAGGTTTGGAGGGACATTTGTGCCTTGGGGCTGCTTGGAGGTCAGGGGGCCAAGCCCATCCTCTGTCTTTCAACTCATCAGTTGTTGCTGGAAGGGAAAACAGTGTTTTCAGGGAAGGATGGACAGGATGGGGAAGACCCGGTGCCCTCAGATGCTGGAGGCTTTTCTGAGGGCTTGTCAGGAAATCATTAGCCCAGCTCAGCCTGTTGCCAGCCCTTGATGGTTTATAGCCTGCTTGTGCTTGTGCCACTGACTCCTCTTCCACTGTCCTTCCAGCTGGTGCCTTTCGAACTCACCAATGTGGACCGTGTGATCTTTAATTTCTGCGTCAGGGGGATGTTTGCTGATGGGGGCTCCTCCTTTCTCAGGAAATTGTAAGTATAGCCTGCAACACTTTGGTATGATCGGTGCCTTTATGAAAATCCTGCCTAGGGTCTGGCTAGCACCCAGATACAGGTAGCAGATGATCTGGATGTAGATAGTGGTTGATATGTACTGGGATTTACTGGGGATCTTACCATCAAATGACTGAGATGAACCTTGGGTCTTTTTGGGATTGTTACCAGCATTGACAGACAAAAGGAAACTGGGCACTGGTACCCTCTGAATACTGTGAGAATCAGAGGAGCCCAGAGGAATGGAGCAAAACTTTGTCACTTAGATGTGCTGTTTAGAGGGGTTGGCCTTGTGAAAGATGATTTACTGTGATTGCTTCCTAACACTGCTTAGCTAAACACCCTTTTCTCTTTCAGCAAAGGAGAGCTGGAGACCAGCAGCTTGGGCCCGTTGTTCTGGTTGTTGAAGTCACCAAGCTGGCTAAAAACTGCCCTCTCCTGGATTGTCAAACCCTTTGTAAGGTCCATTTCTTTCTAGCGTAGTTTAAGTTAAGCAATAGGTGAAGAACAACTTATCTCCCATGGCAATAAGGCTTTCTCATAGAGAAGTCTCTAGCTGTTGTTGCCTGGCTGTGCTTAGACACATCTCCAAACAGGAGTGATGCTATTTCTGTTCCTGCCCTCCCCACTTTGGGTAAAATCCATGAGCCCTGTCTGATCACAGAGCTAACACCTTGTATTTGTGACAGTTGTCTCAGAGGACAGGGCTGGTAGTAAAGTAATTTTTCTTTCTTTCTTTCCTCTTCTCAGGTGCCTCGATTTTCAGATATCCTAAAAAGTGTGAGAACAAAGTGAGTAGATCTGAGCCTGAGCAAATGTGTGAATATTTGGGTTTCTCTTTTGGAGAGCAGCAGTGTTTGCTGTGTTAGGGACACTGCCCCATCTGCATGCATCTGAGATAATATAAGGCAGAAAACACAAGGGTGGAAGCAAACTGAGAGTGATTTATGTGAACACTATAACCCTGTAGGGTTTGGCAAACTGTTCTAGTGCTGAGGATGGGAAGGAGGGTGGGGACTCACAGCATCTTGCTTAGGAACTGGATGAAGCTTGGGGAAATGAAATAGGGTGTCAAATTCAGCACTGGTTAATGCATCTGTCATGCCATGAGGTGGGGGCCCCATAAGACAGAAGAAAGGTAAATGCCCAGAGGTTTACTTCTCCTTGCTGCTGTTGGGCAGTTAGTGGTGAGAAAGGACTCAAATACCTGCACTGATCTGCCTTTAGTCTTCAGCCCTCCATCATGGGCAGAAGCAGATGTAAGACCTCCATTGTGTCAGAGAAAAACCAGGACTTTGCCAAAGTCCTCTCTTCCCTTGGCTGCAGCTCCAGGAGCAGAGCCAACCTGTGCCCATCTGCTTTTTGATGCTGTTCCCTGCCCCTAAAGCTGCTCTTTGCAGCCTTCATTTGTCTTTCATTGTTTGTTTGTTTGTTTTTCAGCACAGTGTATGAAGTCTGGAGTCTTCACTGTGAAATTGAGGTAAAGTATTGCAGTTTGGGGTTTGATAGTTTTTGGTTTATTTCTCTTTGGGAAGAGGCAGATTCAGTACCCACCAAGGTTAGGAGATTATCAAGTCACTGGTGATGAGAGGTAGGAACCATAACATCATTCCTCAGCAGATGTCCCTTAGATGTGTAAGTTCTCAGTGCATTTAAAGATCAGGATTACACATAGACATATTCATGATCCCAAATCAGACCTGAATTTTTTAGTCCTACACTTGAAAACACTGGCCATCAGCTGCAGCAGACTTGCCTTTATTTCCATTCTGGTTTCCTCAAGACCCATGCCCGTGTCCCAGGTTGCTATGTGCCCCCACATTCAATCCCCACCTCCAGCTTTAGCAAAGGGGAGGGTGCTTTCTAAGCTGGGAGGGCTGTTGGCCAAGCAGCAAAGGGTTGCTGGATTTTAGCAGGATGTCCTGATGTAGCCTGATGGCTGCTCCTGGAGAAGGGCTGAGAGCCCAGCTGGACACCCAAGGAGAGCCTCAGCCAGCAGCCATGGGACAGAACATCCATCCCACTGACCACCAGCGTGTTTCCTCCTCAGGAGTTTTGCCACCAGTTCATCGCCCAGTGGAAAAAGTTGAATCTGGACGTCATGCTTTGTCCCATGCTGAGCCCGGCTCTCGGCATCGGCTACCCTGAGAAGCTCTCAGGTAGGACCGCCGATGGGGTCCTTTGCCTGCCGTGTGAACCTGCTGTGGCACTCCACCAGTATTGATGAGAAATGTTCCTCCTCTCCTTGCATCCCCAGGGCACTGGCCAGCTGCACCCCAAGGCAGCCCCAGCCCATGGGGTACACCCAGGAGAACCCCCCTGGGACATTTGGGAGCCAAGGGGCAGGTTTACATCCTGCAGCCCTTGAATTCCCAGTACAAACACCCAGGTAGCTGGGAGGTCATTTAGGCAGAGGGGCTGAAGGCTTTCCCTCCATCAGGATGGTGATGCAAGCTCCCCATGTCCCGCAGTGGCAGTCAGCTACACCATGCTCTACAATGCCTTGGACTTCCCTGCCGGCGTGGTCCCCGTCACACTGGTGACGGATGAGGATGAGGAGGAGCTGAAGGGCTACCAGGGGTACTTTCGGGACTGGTGGGACAGGACCTTGGCAAAGGTGAGTAGCGCCAGGTTCTCCAGCGGCACGAGCATCCCCATCCCTTCCCATGGACGTCCCCCTGCCCTCTGCCCCTCTCTTTGTGCCACAGGCTTTTCGCGGCAGCGCGGGGATGCCCGTGGCCGTGCAGTGCGTGGCCTTGCCGTGGCAGGAGGAGCTGTGCCTCCGCTTCATGAAGGAGGTGGAGACCCTCAGCCTGAAGAAAAACATGATCGTCTGAGTCCTGCACACTCGCCCAGAATGGGATCCAAGCCAACATCAGCGCAGGTCACCTTTTGGTCTGCCTCACCCGCAGGACTTGTGTTGCGCTCCGCGGGGACACAGTGATGCCTGGGCTGGCTCTGGGGTGCGAGGGGAAAGCGGGGCGAGCTCCGCAGTGGTGGAGCTCTTCCAATCATTGTCCTAATACAGTATTTTTTGTTATTGGAAACTCTGTTATTTCAGGTCTGTGTTTGTGTGAGGGATAGGGGTGGATTTTAATAGCCCTCTCAACACCCTCCAAGAAGTCCAAGAACTTCTAAATGGGGAAACTGAGGCACGGGACTGGTTTTGTCTGAGTCGTTCAGCCTCCTACTTGAAGTGCTCTAGGAAAAGGGATTTTCCCCTCCATTCTCAGCTTCCTGAGGGCAAAATGTGGTGTTTTCCCTGCCGCGGAGCAGCAACCTTAGGTCAAAGCTGTGCCTGCCTGCGGGCTCCAGCAAGCAGGGCGGGAGCTGGATGGCTTCCCATGGTGCAGGGCTGTTGGCACCCAGCACACATGGAGGGGAGATCTGAAGTGATCGTTGACTCCTGTCTCTGTAGGCACCTGCTTTCCCCAGAGCAGAGATACAAAGTGCTTCAGCGGACGGTATTGCATGTATAAAGCAGCATGTCAGGGCCCTGCACACCCTCCTGTTTGACGCAGGGGCTGCGTCACGTTTTCCAGTAGGATTTTCCAGACGCTGACACCAGGATTGGCAGCAGCACCGGGTGCTCCCGGCATCTTTCCAAAGGTTCTACAGAAAGGGATTCCGCTATGCAGAAGTGTTTTCCCAGTGCAGCAGTGTCACAAGCGGATTGCAACAAAGCTCTGGCAAGATTTGTTTGGGTTTGTTTTAATGTATTGGGTTTTGTTTAAGCTAAAGTCATTCAAAAGCATGAGGTCTTTTCAAGGGCTGGGCAGAGAAGTTTGTCCCAGCTGAGGAGAAAGCAGCCCCCACCAGCCTGATTCTTTATCAGCAGGCTTTGAAAGACGGAGGGAGATTGATCCAGGCATCCCAGGACTGAATGCTATGTAAAGTTGAGCTCGGGAAGAGCTTGGGTGGGGTTTTTCACCAGCTGCAAGTGCTCCCTGCCCACACACAAAATGTTGGACAGGGTTTATCTGCTTGCATTTAAAAATCGAAGCACGGAGGAGCTTTTCCCAGGCAAGGCAATGCCACCCGTGCCCACTGCGTCACTGTTGTTTTAACCTCCCTCTCCCTGGCATGGAGGAGAGTGGGGTCCAGGAGTCAAAACCATGGAGACACCGCTGGACCTGAACCAGTAAATGCTCCTCACTGGAAAACCTGAGTGAAGACCATGGGACGCATGGGACAGTGCACCGGGCATGGCCAAAGCTGCTGTGTAGCTTTGGGGACATAAGGCTGCCAAAAAGGAGCAGCTGCAATCTGCTCCCAGCCCAGCCTGGGCAGAGGGATGTCAGTGTGAAAAGCTGGGACAGGGCAATGAAGATCAGTCCCCAGAGTCAGCAGGGAGAGGTTGGTGACATTGGCGTTGTTTTGCTCTTTTTGGTCGCCATCCTGGCTGAATAGGGAGGATTCTCCTTGCGAGGTAGCAACAAATTTCCCAACGAGGTGTTGCTTCTTCCCAGGAATAGTCCCACGGGTAGGTAACATGTCTGCAAGGTAATACGATTGCAGCATGAGCACTGGCTTTCAGCCCCAAACAATTTTAGCCTCCATCGGAGAGCAAAGATCACCCTGGATGCAGCCTCCTTACAAGCTCTGCTACTCTAATTGGAGCAGAGCCAGCATCTCTCCAGATATGGCAACACTGCCTTGCATCTTGGCAATGAATTTTCAGAGACATCTGTTGCTTCCCCCTAGGCTTGTAGATCCTGGAGGGTTGAGAGAAATTTGCTTGGTTTTTTTTCATCCCCTTCTTATACTCCTGGGGACAGTCCTGTGGGTGGGGAGCAACGTGGCCGGGGCAGCTTCTGGGGCTGGCAAGGCTGCGTGGTCCAGCTCCTTTTGCATTGTGCTGGCTGGAAGATGGCTTAGAAACAGGAGAAGAGACAGGATGCTGAAACCCATCAGAGGGGATTTCCCAAGAGTGCTCACCCCCTGACCTGAGTTGCCAAAATGCTTTTCAAAGGGGCTTGGTTTGAAAATGACAGGGGCAGCTGTAATCCTTGAAGGCATCTTCAGAGAGCTCCTTGCACACTGCCTTTCCAGAGTCACCGTGTCCTGCTTGCACCTTCATACTCTTGGTTCTCCTGAGCTTCAATAGGTGCAATTTCACCCCCTGCACCAGCTTTTCCAGGACAAGCAGGGAAATGTCCCATGCTCAAAGGGCTGCATGTGCTGCTGCTGGGGGACAGAGGCGATCACTGAGCACCTCCCGTTGATGGATTAAATTAATTATTAAACATAGTAGGGATAGTCCAGACCTGGGTTTTGCAGACGTTCAGCTTTGTTAATCATCTCTGTCCCCTGTGTGTAGCCAAGTAGAGTAGCCACAGCTGTGTGGGGACACCCCCCAAACCCAGTGTGAGCTGAGCACGCTGCTTTGCAGCCCGACCCACAGTGCTTCTCCAGCAGACAGACCCTTTCAAAGTCCATGGTCTAAAAACTCCTTTTCTGGACTTTGTTAATGCAAATCTGCTTCAGAGCTGATCTTGCACAGCGGGCGATTGCACAGCCTGCATTCAACAGCGCTCCTCAGGAGAAGCTGGGAAACTCAGGTCCTCTCTGCAGCTGGACCAGAACGTAAAGGACTGGGAGAGAAATCATGACCCAAGAGCAACTTTGGCAGGTCCTAGATCCATTGTGGAGAGACCCTCGCACCCTCTCAGCTCTGCTCTGCGGTTCAGCTGCAGCTGTTGTGCTACTGAAATGGCTGGAACGTCGGCAGATCCAGCAGAAGATGGAGGAGGCAAGGGGGGAGCGGGATCTGGCCCTGGGGCGAATGGAGAAGGCAGTTCACAGGTTTAAGCAAGAGGTAATTTGGGGGACAGTGTTTTGGGGAGGAAGGGTTTGTATTTTGGGTAACCAAAGAAATGGGGGAGTGCTGATCAATCCCCCTTAAAATAGTGGTTAGGGCATACGCATGTTGTGGATCATTACCAGTTTTTCTGAGGGTCACCACCCTCCATTGTCACAAAAAACCTCCTGTAAAGACAGCATAAAGAAAGCATTTCTTAAGATATATCTGTTGAGGGAATTCTGAAGATTGGAGTTTGGGACCCTCCAAATCAGATCAACCCAGACCTCCCTGTCCCCTTTTCTCCTCTTCTGTCCCTGCCACCAAGCCTTTCCCATCCTCCTTACTTCTGCCCCTCCATAGGACCCTGTCTGCCTCATCTTCCTCAAAGCACAGGGGGGCTTCACATTCCTCCAGCATCAGTGACCAAAACCCATTTCCCCCTGCACATGCCCAAGTGAAGAAGTGCCTGGATTTTAGAAGGTCAGGTCCTTGGATTTGGGATTTGTTTTAAACACATAATAAATATCTACTGCTGTTTTTTTCTTGCGTGGGAAGATTGCAAACAGCACGTACTTTTCTTTTCCCCATGTTAATGATAAATCCCGTAAAACTTCAGCTGGTTGAACTGCTACTCAACACATTGCCTATGAGTTAGAAGGGGGGTGAAGGCTTGCAGGAGAGTAAATGGAGACACGTCGAACCTCTTTTACATGTTCAGGCAAGTCTCCACCCAAGAAGCAGTTTTCTGCCTGGTTTTGTTCTGTTTTTATCAACTAAGGCTCAGCAAATTCCCCGTCAGCAAATTCCCCACACCAACACATGCGGTGTCATGTGGGTTGCCTGCATTTCTACAGGGAATGCCTCTTAAAGTTCTCCATTCAAGGTCATTTCTGTGCAGCTGTTAGAACTGAGTATTTGCAGCCTTTTCTGTCATTTTCTCCCCTCTGTACCCAATTCCCAACCCTTTGCAGAATCCAGGCACCCAGACTGCACATGTCCTCTCGCTGACAATGGTGGAGCTGGTGGAGAAGCTGAAGGAGGGGTCCCTATCCCCAGACAGCGTCCTCTACTCCTACATGGGCAAAGTGAGTGATACCTCCAGCATGGGAGAGATGCTGTGGGGCTCTTCTGCAGTGAGGCCTTTCAACTGCAATACCAGCTCATTTGCTGAGAACTGGCAATGCTGGGGATTATAATTTGTCAGTACGAAGGGTGGCTTGTGGTCAAATAAGTAGGACAGAGATCCAGGGCAGAAAATTATTCCAGCAAGAAGTTTATAGTAAGGTCTGAATAATGAATGCCGGAGGTTTGAGGAGATTGAATTTTCAGCTTGAATACTCAATTTAAATACTGTTTCCTTCCTTCCTTCCATCCATTCATCTGTCTTGCTGCTCTTCTCTGTTCTGGAGAGGCTTTGGAGGTGACTCGGGAGGTGAACTGCGTGACAGACTTCATTCATGGCTGTGAGGACCAGCTCCAGAAGCTGAAGAAGCAGAAGGAGAAGGGGCTGCTCTATGGCATTCCCATCAGCATCAAGGACCACATCGACTGCAAGGTACATCCCAAATTCCCCTGCCTCTTGGCCTGGGGCTGGGAACAGGCCAAGATGTCCCATTCTCATAAGGACTGGCCAAGAGTTGCCTCAGACTAGGGTGTTCTGGACCAAATATTGTGGTACTAGCAAACCTGCCTTTTCTTCTGCTGAAAATTTTGTTTCCTGCAGAAATTTCTGACCTGCTTGGATCTAGTTTTCCCTGACGTAGTCAGGTCCTTTTCTGTCTGTGAGAAAAGTTAGGTGGGAACTTTGCCACAGGAGGCATCAGGACATTGTCTGTTATTGTCACAGCTCTCCTGCTATCTAAAGACTTTTGCTTCCCGTTCCCAAGGGCCACATCTCCTCTGGAGGGATGGTCAAGTTTCTGGGCCAAGTGAAGGAAGAAGACAGCGTCATCGTCCAGGTTCTAAAGAGCCAGGGGGCAATTCCCTTCGTGAAAACCAACATCCCACAGACGATGATAAAGTAATAACGTGTTCGCCTTCATGAAAACACTGTGATGTGTGACTCTTAGTATCTGAGAAAGGGCTGACCCACATTCACAAGCTCCAACCCTTGTTCAATCATGCATGTTGAGTTAATTGCCTCCTTGTTTCAATCTGAAATTGTCTTACATTTGATGCCTCTTTCTTCTTAAATTCAGCTGTCCCAACAAATCTACTTCATGCTGATTCTACCTGCTGGGATTAATTCCACGCACATCCCTGCACGAATGCTCTGTTTGCAGAGACCAAAGTACCTCACTCGCCTGCTGTTCCTTTTCTCCCCAGCTATGACTGCAGCAACCTCATCTTTGGCCAGACGCTGAACCCCCTCAACCACCAGAAGAGCCCCGGGGGCTCCTCGGGAGGGGAGGGAGCTCTGATCGCAGGTGGAGGCTCCATCCTGGGCATCGGCTCGGATGTAGCTGGCAGCATCCGCCTGCCCTCCAGCTTCTGCGGGTTGTGCGGGCTCAAACCCACAGGCAACAGGATCAGGTAGGTCCCAACATCTGTTTCCTCTTTCCACCCACCACAGATACTGCAAAGTGTCCCCCACAAGTGCATCAAGACTTTGCAGTAGTGTCTGTGGTTTCCTCCAGGTTTAAGTTATCCCCCTAACCTGCCTGTTTCCTTGTGTCAGCCAGCCTAAGGGCTCTATTAATGACATGTGATAACCTCCATCTGTTAACGCAGCAAAGACTTACTCAATTTTTAATAGCCTGGCCCAGGAAGCTGAAAGCAAATGCTACTGGGTAATCTCCTTTTCAGATGCTTTGCTTGTAAGAGTTTTCCGTTTATCAGAGACGGTTTGTTCACAGATGAGGAAAAGACCAGGGAAAGGAGATAATAAAAACTGTCTCTAGCCTGTAGCAGCTTACAGACCATGGGAGTCCTCCTGGCCTAGAAAGTGTCAAGAACCTTTTGCCCTCCTAGATGTTGACTTGGGGCAAATGGGGAGTCTGCAGCTCAGCGTGGTGACCTGCCTTACAGTGAGAGCTGCTGCTAATCTGTTTCTCCCATTCTGTTCCTAGCAAACTGGGTGTGATTTCTCCTCTGGTAGGAATGACTTCAGGTAAGTCCATCCCGTCAAACCCTCGCTTCTTGCATCTCCTTCTCCTGCTGAAGTGCCAGCAAATGTACTTGCTCAATTATGTGTCTCCTGGACAGTTAAAACCAGTGATCTATTAGATCAGAGTCCGCCTTGTGCTGTTACATTTTTGCACCATTGATTCTGTTCATTCCTGAATCCAAGTGGAATTGAAGACCTACCTGTTCAGGTGATGCAACATGTATTTGTGAGAAATGAGAGTTGTGTGTCCCAAAGGCCTGGGATATTTCACTGGAGGTGCTTTCAGGAGACTCTGCTGGTTTCAGTTGCTGCCAGGTGGCATTGCTGTGGGCAATTTCCTGGCCTGATGGAAACTCTTCCATGCTGAACCCCTGCCAGTGACTGAGCCAGCACCATCCCATCTGCCTGCAGTGATAAGACCTTTGTTCTTGCAGTGACGGGGACGCTGGGGCCGATGGCGAGAGATGTGGACAGCCTGGCCCTCTGCATGAAGGCTCTGCTCTGCGAGGAGATGTTCCGGCTGGACCCCACTGTGCCCCCCATCCCCTTCAATGAGGAGGTAAGGCTCAGACAAACCCGTGTCTCCATTTGCCCAGCAACAAAGTGAGACCTTGGGAGTTTCCTATCTGTTTTCATGTCTCGAATGACCCAAGGAACCCTGAGTGTCCTTCTGAACAGAGGACACTCAGCATCAGCAACCACAAGAAGCAGCCACACAGCAGAGTTGGCAGGTCCTTGTTGGGTTCCCCCGATAAGACCTGTCAGACACTGCCCCCTTCCCTTCCTGATGACGTCCAAAACAAAATTGTTGTCCCCATCCTGGCCCAGTCCCTAAAGGAGCTGATTTCTGCTGACCAGAGGAATTCACACCTTTAGTCAGAAAGCCTGATTTAACAATCACTGACCGAAGAAATCATTGCCCTTTGTCATTAGCTCTCTGCTTCTGCCATCCGATTGTGTCTTTCTGGCTCAGGTCCTAGGATCTATCAGTTGTCCCTGACATGCAGACAATACAAACCAGTCACTTACCTGGAGGAACAGGCCTCTGAACTTGGTCCATAGCCAGGCACCCCAGGCATGTGGTCTGTGCAGGTACCATCACACCTTCTGTCCCGGTGTTGGCACATGTTCCCATGGCAGGAGGTCAGAAAGACCAGACCAAGGACCACTCCTGCAGACCTGTGCTCTGGACAACACTGCTTTCCACCAGCCCTATTGCTCCCATCATTGCTCCAGCCCAGGAGACCTCAGCTGCTGCCTCCCTGAGTCCTGGGAACGGTCCAATCTTGTATGTCTTGTGTGTGCAAGTGATGGCTCCTCTTCTCACAGGTTTACACCAGTTCAAAGCCACTTCGGATTGGGTATTATGAAGGAGATGGCTACTTCCAGCCCTCACCCAGCATGAAACGAGCCGTCCAGCAGACAAGAAAGCTCCTCCAGGATGCAGGGCACACGGTGGGTTTTCATGCCTGTGGTTGCCTGGAGCTGTTATCCTGCTCCTTCAGAGTTTGAAAAGTCACTTCCCATCTCCGCTTTTGCTGCTTATAAAGCAGGGACCACCCCTCCCTACTGCAAGGATCACCAAGAGGAAGGGAAATACAACAGTTAGTTTCCCAAACCGATCTTGCTTATATGCTTGGCCTGGCAGATAGGAGAATCGCCTTCAGATATCTCCAAGTCACCTCTTTTCTAAAGCACCTTTTCTTTCTATCATGTTTTGTGTTCCCATAAAGATCAAGCTCACAACAGTTTCCATGATCCCTCAGCTGTTAAAAACAGTTTACAAATTTCTCGGTGAGTAAAGGGGAAGGGAGTTGGAGCAGTTGACCCTCAGGAACCTCTTCTAGACTAAATTATTCTGTGGTTCCACCAGTGGGGATTTCTATATGGGCGCTGTTCCAATGATGCAAACATAATAAAAATACTTGGTGTGTTGAAACCTCTAAAAATTCTTCTCTAACCTGTGGGGGATTGGAGCCTGTGCCAGGTCACAATATGCATTAATGCCTTGGAGATGGGAAAGGACAGTGGGCAGACGCTACTGACCCAGGTCCCTGTGAAAACGAGGTCTTGCTGTCCTACAGCAGCAAGGAGGGTCTGAGCTTCCCACCACTTCCCACACATCTCACTAGCAGGTCACGGAGGTTTGCAGAATCATTCATCTCTGTTGCCTGTTGAACAGGATGCTTTTCTTGCAGCTTGTTCCCTTTGCACCGCCCAAGATTGACTACGTGATAGACGAGCTGTTCACCAGAGGGATTTTCTCGGATGGTGCTGCTCACATGGTGGACTGTTTGTGAGTAAAACCGTCATTGCATTGTGGACCATGAGACTTGACACTCTATAGCCAGTGGGCGCATCCAGAGTGTTTATATCCTTGTGAGCGCAAACTGAATAATGGGCAGCAGAGGAGCAATTTTCGGAAGGATGAATTTAGTGTGAGCAGCAGCTAATTCACAAGAGCAGTTCACACACATGGATAATGCAGAAGGGTGATAAGCTACCATGTGTCAGCAGTGCTGTGGCAACTGGTTTTGTGTGTGTGATTAGTCCATGGCCCCTGGGAAACAGCACACGTTCTAGAACTCCCCGTGGAGGGGCGGTGGTTTAGCCCTGGCTGGTGGCCACACAGCCGCTCACTCATTTCAAGGTGAACCATGGCCAGAGTTGTATGTGGCCCCACCAGAGCTTTTATGGCACTGTCAACATTGGCAGTAAAGTACTTTTTTCTCTATAATTTCTGCAGTGAGCGTTTACACCTGAGCATCTAAACTCCACATGAGCATCTCTTATTCAGCATTTTGGATTGAAACAGGCAGATTTTGTCTTCTAGCAGCTCCCCTCTAAGACAAGCCCTGCTTTGGAAACAGCATAGATGGCTTGTCCTGACTTCTCCTTCACTCTCTGCCCTTCCAGCAAAGGAGACATCGTGGATCCCAACCTGAAATCCCAGTTCAATACTTACAAGCTTCCTGCTTTGGTGAAAAGGATCTTTGCTATCCTCTTGAAACCCATAGTAAGTGTGTGGATGCATCTTCTCTGTGTTGTAGGAAATCTGCAAGGTGGGGAGATTTCCACATGCAGGGAGGGAAGCTGCTCCTCTCTGCCAGTGCTTTGTTGCTTCATGTTAAGTGCCTGATGGGCTTCATAGTGACATACACTTCAATACACTTAGTCCCTAAACCCAGGCTGAACTTATCAAGTGAGTCTGACAGCCTTTTGTGCGTGTGTTGCCTGGGAAGGTCAAAATATGATCCATTCTCAGGAACCCATGAGCCACACTGCTCATCCAGCAATGGGCATCAAGAGACTGGGTGTTGCTAGCAAGGATCTAAACAGCATCTCCACATCCAGAAGATGCTCTCCAGGGCTAGCAATGTGGTCTAGAGCTTTATTTGCATGGGTTGTTGTGATTAAATGTACGAATTCATGTGGGAGTAAATCTACTTCACTGGACGCCTCGTCTGTTCTTCAGAGCCACTTCTACCAGGACAAGAAGTGTGCCCAAAATGCAACCACCTGGTAGCCAGCTATTCCAGCTGCATTGTTGTTGACTAACCCAAATTTTTCCTCTTTCTTCCAAAAGTACCCACGAATCGCTCGGGATCTCAGCGCTCTCTGTGGAGTGGGGTAAGATGTGCCCAAGTAGCTCTAGAGAAAGGGGATGCACATGGATGTGTCCACCAGGTCATGCAGGTAGATGCCAGCTCACTGTGCAAAGCCATGTCACAGGGCACAGGCTGGGCCAGACGAATATGGACTTAGCACCACCTGGGCTTAGCACAGTGTTATCCAGGGCTGTGCAGCCAGAGATTATTTTAAGAGATCAAAGATGCTCATCACAGCAGGGCTGTCTCTATGGGAATCAGCACAGAGAGACACAGACTACCTTCCCCATCAGGTGGATTCTGGTACCCAGATCATCACATCATGTTAATAGGGTGAAGTACCTGCCCCTCCAAGAGAGACAGACGCACACCAAGCTGGGAGCAAGTGAATTTAAAAGTCTCGTGATCCTTGTCTAGGTGCCAGAGCACCTAGAGCTGTTGGCATGCTTTTACTGTAAGCTTTTTTTGCTGTACTTGTAGGCACATGTGAACACAGCATAATCAGCTGGGTGAAACTAGAGCTTGTTCCCAGAAGGGTTGTGTGGTTTCTAGAACAAGGGGCTCTCTGTGTATTCTGTTGTGTTCTGTTGCCACAGTCCCAAAGCTGATTAATTCTGCCACCTTTCCAGGTCTGCCAAAAACCTCTGGGATCAGCACGGAGCAGCAGCGGTAATGTGATTTTTTTAAAATTATTTTTATTTTTGTTTTTTTTTTAACAAATATAGTGAGAGATCCCTAAAGTTTCTAAGCAATTGCTTTGAGCTCTGTGATGGATTCAGGGTTGGAAATGGATCATATGGAAATAAAGCAGCTAGGCTTTTATTTGAAAGTCAAGCTTTGCAAGAAGTGATAAGAGCTTAAGGCAATAGATGTTTATGTGGAGGTCTCTACTTACTGAAGGATGGGGAAGAAAGATTATCCTTTGCCCTATATTTGCTAAGCAGAAATAGCATATGAACAGCCTCTAAAGATGAGGCTTAATTTTTCCTTCCTTCTGTCTCTTGGTTCAAATCCTTCACTTCAGACATTAGGCACTATTGTCACATGCTTGAACTATCAAGCAGAGTCCTTAGGAGTCAAAAATTGTGGTTGTGAGCTTCTTGGCTTCTGTGGATTTTGTCTGAACTCATTTGGGATCAGGAACATAAGGCAGGAAGCGTTATTCTGGACAGCTGCGTGCTGCCCCCAAACTGATCAGGTTCCTCTTTAAAACCAGTTGAGTTTTATGCTCGTATCTGTTTTTATTGGCCAGTTCCTCTCCTCCCTGCTCTGATGGTTGGAAACTTTCCTATTTCCCGTGCTGTTTATTCACTTCCAGCATATCCTCATTTTATTCCTGCCCTTGAGCTTTAAAAAGCACCTCTCCTCTCTGATATTCCCACTGCCTCCCTTGTCCTTGATCTATTTATAGAGAGCAGTTGTATCCCCTTTCAGCTGGTGTTTCGCAAGGCTGGAGAAGCTGAGCTGTTTCGGTGTCCTCCCATAGGGCAGGATCTGTGTTCCCTGGGTGTCCTGGTCTTTTTGTCCTTAAACTCTGACACTGGGACACCCTCGTGACCCTCCCTGAGGAGAAATGTGTCCCCAGCCCACACTATGCAGCCTCCATCAGTGCCAGTCGCTCAATGGACCAACCCGCCTGGTCACTGGGTTGATTGGAGTGTTTGGAAGGAAATGGGCTTGTTTGGCTTTTTTTTTCCCTTGAAAACAGGTTCCTCTCCCCCCTGCAAAAAAACACCCAAATGGAAACTCTTAAAAAGTTTTGTTGGCCTCAGAGATCTTTTGAATTGTTTTTCTCCAGTGAAACCATATTCACATTTTTTTCATCTCCTGCAAACAAGAGCTGATTCAAAACTTCTGGCTAGCGACCAGATTTCCTCTCAGAAAAAAAAGAAATCAGGTTAGCTACACTGACTGTTTTTCCTGGAAATACATCTCATTTGTTACACTTTCTGGAGGAAGGATGTCAGACTGCAGACGGAAATTGAGGTCAGACTAAAAAGCAGCCTCGTAGCTGGGTCCTTCGTGAGAGATGTGGACAATGTACAGAAAACCTGGAGTAAGAGAGTTGTGTGGAACAGGGGCTGGACGGGTGAACTAATGTGTCCCTGTGACCAGAATGTGGCTGCAGAAGCAGCCGTGCTGTGGTCCATCTGCATCTATTTACTAAGACGAAGTGGAACATCGCTTTGAGGATGGATTGATTCATTCATTGTTTGATGTTCAGGAAAGCTGTGGTAAACCAGACTACAAATCTAGGTCTCTCTTAGATCTACAGGGCAGGCCTAAAGCTGCCTCCTGCATTGTGGGGGGCAGATCTTGGGCTTGTGTAGCTGCCTCTTGCTGCTGCTTTTTCTTACCTGTGTCCTGATGCAGAATGAAAGAAGGTTTTCTGAAAATACTTGAATTCATGTCTTCTAGACTCATGTACCAAAACAACCAAAGCTTTTAGGAAATTTGACTTTTTAGTCAGCTAGATGTAATTCTTCAAACTATCGTTGATCTCCATTCAATAAAACTCAAAGACAAAACTGTTCACGGGAAGAAATCAACTCTGAAACGTCCATCTAGCATTTATGTCCAGATCGTGGCAGCACATGGTTTTCTGACAGGAAACCTGAGGGTCAAAGAACAAAATCCATCAGCTCTTTCAAAGCACATCTTGGGTTTTATTTGACTTTTTCAGTTGCATAAAGGAAGGTTTTTTCCTCCTTTTCCTATGCTGTAGGCATTGATCTGCCACTGCTGTCCAACAGACATTGTTGTATCCTCCGTCTTTCCTTCTAGGCTTACCGCACTGAATTCATTGCTAAGTGGAGGAAGCTGAGACTGGATGTGATTCTTTGTCCCATGCTGGGTCCAGCCTTTAACCATGGCTACGCTGGGAAGCTATTTGGTAATCTCCATTAAGTTGTATCTATGGTGGTGCTTGTGGGCAGAGCTGGAGCAAGATCTTTTGGACATTCCCTAAACCATGTGCATTGCTTGGTCTTCCTTCTGGGGAAGAAAGCAAAGGACAGGTCTCCTCTGGATAGGTCTTCTCATGCCCCCACCTCATCTGAGCTGCAGATGTTTGGATAATTATGGGGCAGCAAATAGTGGCACGTATGTCCACTCATTCATGGGTGAGTTTCCCCCACACCATCCGTCCTGTAAACAGCCCAAGAGCTACTCTTGCAGCTGTGAGGATAGTTGTCAAAGAGCTGGTAGACCTTGGTACAAGGCCAAGCTCTTCTGAATGTGGCCACCGTACATTTCCCAAGACTTTATAGAGAGCAGAAAGACTCATTGCCTGTGATTTGCAGAAAAAAAGGCATTTTTTTAATAGCTTCCAGCAAACAGCCAGGGTCCTCCATCTCTAGCAATGGCCCTTTGGCTTCCAAAATCCCCAAGATGGTGTTTCAAAACTGAGCATATGGATTATCTTGAAAAGCTAGCTGGGATTTTTCCCTGGGGTATGGGAGACATAGATGCAGACTCTGAATTAGATCCCATCCTGGTATCTCTCCCCAGAGCAGATCTAACCTGCACCTGACTGACAGCTGAAGGCATGGGTCTCTCTCACATCTCAGCAGCCATGTGGCCCTCAAAGCTCTCCATCAAAAGCCCCTTTAAAAACAGCATGTTTTGGTGGTCTCTTCAGGTCCAGCAACTCCAGCGTGAGATCCCGCAACCCAAATTGTCATCCAAAAGTCATTGCCGGCTCAGCGCACTAAATTTTACCATTTTGCTCTGTGTGATCTTTTCCAGCTGCGACCTCTTATACCAATTTATACAATGTCTTAAACTTCCCTGCTGGGGTGGTGCCAGTCAGCACGGTCACGAGAGCTGATGAAGAAGAACTGAAGCATTACCAAGGGCACTACAGAGACCCTTGGGATAAGAGACTGAAAGAGGTCAGTGGGGAAAGCACTTAAGCCTTAGCAGAAGGTTATGACTGGCACAGTGGCACCTCTGGCACATTGTCCCAAGGCTTGTCTACACGTCCTGATCAGAATGGGAGCGTTTTAGTAATGCGGTTTGCATACACCATGTTGCTGCCCTGCATGTGGTACAGCTAGGCTGGTGTACATCAGCCTTGTACATCAGTCCCCTTACATGTCTTCCTTCATCTTCTCTTTCTATAATGTCAAAAGACAGCGTTCTCTCTTGTGTCTCTGACTTGGCCCCATGCTTGATTTTTCAGGCTGTGGAAGGAGCCGTGGGGCTGCCGGTGGCCGTGCAGTGCGTGGCTTTGCCATGGCAGGAGGAGCTGTGCCTTCGCTTCATGAAGGAGGTGGAGACGCTTACCCACGGCACAAAGAGAAATGTGTGATATTTGGGAACCTGCCTTCGCTATGATTCACTTCATTTTTCACTCCCTGCCCTTCCCTCCAGCCACCTGATGCACAAAGCAAAGTAGATTGTGATTTGCAGACTCTGAATCACCGTTTCGATAAATTGGCAATAAATACTGTTTAAAAATAGTTAGCAAAAATCTCATCTCTGTCCAAATTGTCCTTCTTTGTTAGAGTTAAATTGTGTAAAAATAAAAAAAAGGAATCTAATAACTATAGTATAACAATATCTGTTGCATGATATGAGGTCGAGGAGCTGTTTTCCCCAATATTTTACTTCCAACAGCAAACAGGAGCAGATGTTTATGGGAAAACATAAACTGGTAAGTGTAAGATTCCCTCTCTGGCTGTGCCATGGGTTTGCTAAGAGGCTTTTTTGGCAAAAACTTGCAGTCAGCGCATCATTTTTAATAGCTGCCCAGAAAGCTCTCCTTCGTGAACTTGTTGGGCCCCTTCCTGAACTCATTTACTCTCTTGATCTCCACACGGTCCGGTGGCAGCGGGCTCTGCAGTTTAATTGTGCAGTGAATAGTGGAAAACTGAATTGTCTTTGTTTAAGCATAAGTTATGAGAAGTGGTAAGTGTGGTAAGTGGTCTATCTTCACTCTTGTTCCTCATTGTTTCTTCCAGCTAAGGAATGGGAAAAGAATACTGGGGATTCTTTTTATTGCCTATGAGCACTTGAGGGAAAACTGAGTTTAAGCATTTCTGTGGCTGCATTTAGACTGTTTGCACTGTTTGGTGCTTCCAGTTATGACAATTGTGTGCTGTTTCTCAACCCATCCTTCACTCTCAAGGTGGAGGAAGAGGCTGGAAGAGAAAGTGGGAATGATAGCGGAGACCAAAATGCTTTAAATAAGCAAGTGTGCCCTGAAACAAGGCATCAACATTAGCGATGATCCATGTCTTCTCCAAGCCTTTGTATCTCTCCATGCACCAGGGCTGGAGTCGGTATTTCCCCAACAGGAGGAGAAAGCCGCTATCCAAAGGGTGACACCGTTCTTGTCATTTACCTGCCTCCCTGGGGCTGTGCGGAGATGTTGCCATTATCCAGCAGCCCTGCAAGGTCACAAGCAAGTCTGAATCACACAAAGTCCCGGCTTCTGAGCCTGACTTACCATCTTCTGCTCAGCACAGAGCAAGGAGCAGGTCCGTGGCACAGCCCTGCTCCCAGAAGATGCCCCATCTCTGCAGGATGCTGCTGGTGCCACCAGCCACAGAGCTCCCATCTGATGGAATTCTGCCAAGCAACCAAGGCTGTCTTGGGCCAGGAGCAAAGGGTTTTGAGCTAGGACCTCGTTGTTAAGCAGGTAACCCGCCCAGGTAGTATTCCTGGCTGGAACTGAGCATGCACAGACCTTGTTTTGCAAGGAAAGGTGTGGTGGTTGCAACCTGCCCCTAGCCATTTGAGCACCTGGATTCCCAGACAAACATGGCATGTTGTGGAAAACAATTCCCATTATGTAAGTGCTGTGAGACAAAGCAGTGAGGCCCCCCCTCCATGCTCTCAAAATTCCTGTTGTATGGGAAAAGACCCTCCTGCTGCCTGAGAAAGGTAGCAATGACCAATTACTCCTGGAAACCTGCTACTGGATTGTAGCCTGAGCAAGACAGTACAGAACTATACAGCCTGAAAAGCTCTGGACGTAGATAAATGGTGGGAAGCACTAGAAATTACCTCATCCCCAGAGTGGTACTAAACTCAATAGATCCAATAGATCTCACAACCCTATAAACAGTGATCCTAAAGTGAGACTTGTCGAACTCTATGGTATGCCACTTTGCATCTCCCTCTGGCTGGGATGTCCCCAGAGTCACCTCGTGACAAACTGATGCCACGAAGCCATGGGCAAAGACAGATTTCTCAAGACTCAACAATTTCCCGGTGAGAAGTGATGATGCATTAAAAGTGAGTAATCCGCTAATCCAAAGTGAGAAATTTTGGCATAGGTGTACCTCCACAAATATTCAAGTATCCATGGATTAAAGTGTATATGTGTGTGTTGATAGATTTGTACTTAGGCTTTTAATCATGTACCTGTGTGTGTATATGTAAGTGGTGAAGAACTAACAGCTCTCTGCAGCATCTTTGCCCCAACAGGGTGAGCAATGGAAAAAAAAGCATTGATAGAAACAGACTCTCATCTCTCAGCTGATATTGTTGGTTGTTGGAAATGTGCAGATTAAGTAGTTTCTTACCAGCTTTGAGTGTTGGTGGAGCTGGACTGGAACTGAGGAAAGTCTCATGCTTCCAATAGATATTCCAGGCTGAAATGAGTCAGAAACTGGAGAATTCCCAGAAAGCTCTTATTCAGTCCTCTGAGCCAACTGGAACAACTTCTTTAGAGGGGACCAGCTCATTTCACTGTGATTTCAGCATTTTATAAAATGTCTGTAAAATTCTTTCAGAGCAGCGTGGTTAACATACTTCATTTTGTAAATGAAGTCAGGTGAGAAAAACATTGCAAACACTTTGCACTTGGCCTTGGTTATTTAGTGCACCCCGGTGCAACGTGGAGGAGTGAACACTGATCTGTGAGTTGGGCAGGCCCACTTCTATTATGGACTTGAGGTTTGACTTAGGACATCCCTTTGCTTTCCTGACTCAGTTTCCCCATATGGTCTCTTTCTCAGCAGACTTTTCTCCCAAGCATTGCTTGCTCCCTCTTGCCTAGATGTGGGTCCACACAAACCCACCCACTGTGACCATCTGCATCCACATAGCTGTTCACCTCCATGGCAGAGACTCTTTAATTTCATATGGCTCTTGGAGTGCCTCAGCAGGTCTACCTGGGGGGTGCAAAACTGGCTTGGATTTTGAAACCATCCCAGTCCTGAAGGTGGATTCAATCCTCCTTCCCTTGGGTCTGGCCAGCTGTAAACACAGCTGTGCCTGCTGATAGATCTGCCCTTTGAAACGCCAGGTCAGGCCAGACACAGCTGGCTCTGTCTCCATCTCCAATAAACATTTGCTGAGTGTCTAAAGGGCAGGATGGGAGCGCAGGTCCCCATGCATATGCAAATGTGGGAAGCCAATGCTCTGACGCTTCTCAACACAGGGAAAAAACCTTCCCAGGTCTGCTCAGCCCATCGTACAGGTTGTGTTGCTGTCACATAGGAAAAGAGCCCATCTCTGCCTTGGGAAGCCCTTGCATGGATTCCTGGAGGCTGGGAGAGGGCTGGGTGTTACTGCATGCTAGACTGTGTTCACATGGACCTTCTGGAGGCACCTGCTGTGGCCAGCACCATGGGGCAGAAGCTGATGGGCTGCAGGAATGTGCCCATGTTGCTGCTGTTGTAAAGCCAGCAGAGCCTTGGCTGAAGAGGCAGCCTCTGAGCAGGGATGCCACTGAAAGGGAGCACAGTAAAAGGCCAGCTTAATTTGTTACGACGTAGAAAGTCAAGCATTAGAAGACCGCCTCACCCTGATGGGAGAAGGCTCTTCACCCTCCTTTCCATAGTCAGTTCTACACTCTGTAGGATCAGGTTCTGGGCTTCTGGCCATCAAATGCAACCTTGCAAAGTCTTGCAATGCACAATCCAGCTGCCCAACAGCTGTTTTCAAGGTGGGACGCATAGGAAGACCTACCATCCAAAACCAGCAGAGAAGATCACAGACAGACCACACCATTTGAGGCCAGGTTGTTGCTTTCAGCTCAGTGTGCTTGTAGCGAGCAGCATTTGTGCTGGAAAGACCTCAGGCACCAGTTGTCCCCATGTCTGTTGGAAATAGTTTGCTTCTGGGCTGCAACCCTGTGGGATTTTCCGCTCCTAAGGCAACACCAGCATGCTCTGTCATGGAGTGGACCAGCCTCTCCTTCTGGTGCATACAGACATGGTGGCAGTGCAGAGCACCATCTCATGGACCTCCTGAAACAGCCTCTGGCCACCAGGAGACCAGCATGGGCTAATGGATTTGGTGAGTGTGTGCCCCACAGCTATGTGTCCTCTTGTCATACCGTTCCCCATCCTCGTGCAGGGAAGTCTTGTGATTTCAAGATGTTTTTTCCCCTTCCCCCATTGTCTTCTCAAGCTATGCAGGAAATAGAAGCCATTTCCTTGCTGCTTTTGTTCAGCTGATCCTGCAGCCCTTCCTCTCCAGCACAGAACTTCCCGTATATCAAGAAGCCTCTATAAACCCATTGCCCTATGCGTCACTGGCCAAACTTCTCTGTTTCCTGGTCAATCATTCACCACTGCGCACTCCACTGACAGCAGCTTTGCAAGGGTTATCTTTGGACTTACAAACTGTTTGCTGACCCAAAGGGGCAGTGCTGGGAAGAGGAACCGGTCTGGGGAGGCAGGAAAGGTCTCCTGCTTTGCTTTTCTTTCTGCCTCTGTCCCCAGAGACCCAAGGACCACATTATGATCCAGCAACAACTGAGACAGCTGCTACCAGAGAGGGAGGTGAACCCTTCAGCTGCCCTCGCCCTGCTTGGTGGCTCGGCGGCGGCCGTGGTGGTCTGGAAATGGCTGAGCAAGAGGCAGATTCAGAAGAAAATGGAAGAGGCTCGGAGGACCCGGGATGAGGGTTTGAAGAAAATGGCAGAGGCTGTCCAGCAGTTCAGGGAGCAGGTAACCTTTCCTCATGGCAGGGTCTGAGTCCTACCAGGTTGTCTGCTGATGTTGTTCTTCAGCTCCTCCTTCCAGCTTGCGCCTCCATAGCTTTTATAACGAGGAGCCCAGGGGAGATGTGCCAGCAATCCTCAACCAGAGGAAAGGCTGGCTTGGGAGAAAGGGAGATCATGGCTCTCCTCAAGCTGGATGAGATGTGGTGGGAGGCTACAGCCAGAGAGATGTGAATTACTCACTGGGAAGAGGTTTTGAGCAACAACAGTTGATGAAAACGTGGACCTTTATTGATCCAAATACAAGTTTGTTAGGGATCTAGAAATGTCTGTTGCCTCTATGGGTAGAAGCAAGAAAGCTTTTTCTCTTCCTAACTCTAAGTTTACACATTTGCCCACACCCCTATATCTTTGTCCCTGAAACCTAGCTTCTGGATGATTCAGGGAGAGTCTTCAAAAGAGCTGTCACTAGGATTCCCAACAAGTGAGACCTCCCAGACCAGCAGGCTGTACAGAAGATGCTTGGCCTAACTTAGCACTAAAGAAGACCAAGGCATTCGGTGTCCCCTGGGAGCAAACAGGACATGCCATGGGGACAAATGAGGCAGGCACCCAACCAGCATGGATTTGGCCCTGAATTCCTACTGCAACAGTGTTTTCTAACTGCGTTTCCTCCCTGCTCCATTTTTTTCTGAGTAGGTACTTGTTAAACCAGCTCATGTTTACACAGGTAACATATCTGGAGGTAAAGCATACAAGCTACTAGTGATGCATAGCTTTATAACATTTTTTTTCTTAATGCCACCACCTTAAACAAAGCTGGTGGCACTGAGAACTGCCAGTTGTCTTTGCCTGAGTAGACCTTACCTACCTGTGAGTCACTACTGACTTCTCTGCTGGGCTTGAACTATGAGATGTTTGTCATCAGACCAGGCCAACCCACAGTGCCTGTGCCCATTCTGAGGGGTGAAGGGCCAGCCTAAGGCTTGTGTGCAAGGACTTTGGTACCTTCTGCCCAGGCTGGTGTTTGCTCAGCTGAGAGTAGTCAGTGCGTGAGTCCCACAGTGCCAGAAGGAAGACTCCAATGTGATGCATTGTATGTGTAGTTGCTGCAGTGGATGGGTGAAGCCCTTCTATGTCTTCAGAGACAGCTGGGCTCCTGTGTTTGCATCATGTTCATGAGACCCATGGAGTGCACAGAACAGTGGAAACTCAGGATAAAACACTCAGAAGCTCAGGGTCTGAACCTCCACGTGAAGGATCTGCCTTTCCAGCAAGCTCTGTTGATAATGACGGCAAAAATTAAGAGACTTATCCCCTCTGATCCTGCCCTGGCATCCCCTTCATCTTCCCCTTGCAGGTCCCCAGTGCCCAGACAGATGCCATTCTGTCCCTGCCTCTGCTGGAACTCAGCAAGAAACTGCAGGAAGGGTCTCTGTCCCCCAAGACTGTCCTCTACACCTACTTAGAGAAGGTGAGTGCCTGTCCACAGTGTGATGGGCATATCGTTTATATTCTCCATGCTGTGGTGTGGGGGCCAGTAGCTGAGAACTTATTTGAGCTGGTGATTAGGATAAGTCTTTAATATAGCAGATATCAAAAGATATTAAAAGGCTGGGATCTCTGTCTCCTGGGTCAGATCCATCACTGGACAGTCCTGTGAGATGGTTTGAGCTGGGATGCTCTGGGGAGGGGGGTCACTATTCATGCCGGGCTGCTAGCCCTTGTTTTAAAGATCTAGGTAGCTACCAAATGTGTAACGACGTGCTTAATTAACTTCCCACGAAGGCCCTGGAAGTGACCCAGCAGACAAACTGCTTGCGACATTTTATCCCAGAGTGTGAGGAGCAGCTCCAGGAAATACAACGGCGGGGGGAGAAAGGGCTGCTCTACGGCATCCCTGTCAGCGTCAAGGATCACATCGGCCATAAGGTGATTCCCTTTGTGCCCGTGAAGTGTTTCTGCATTAGCTGGGCTGGGTGGTGAAGAGGTGGGACACAGAGAAACGGGAAGGGGCCCCATCTCTCCCTGTGTACACCATGGGAAGCTTGGCTGGGTCTGAGGCTGTGATTCCACATCTCATGGCAGCTGCAACCCTGGCAGTTAGAAGCCTCTATCAGCAAAAATATGTAAATAGTTACACACCCAAATTATTTCCTCTCTGATACGTGAGACAGCACAGGCTGGGCTACATGGTTGTTTGGGCCATAATTCAGGTTTTTACTCAGAGGTTTGCTGTTTCAGGGATAAGAATGTGGCTCAGCTTCTAGAAAGTCATTAGTAGCAGGAACCATTAACCCTGAGTCCCTGTTGTGCTGTAGCTTGGCCACTGAACGCCTTAGCAAAGACCCTGTGCATGAGATGCACCAGGGACCCCCTCACAGACAAGCCCCAATGAGGACTGACCACACACTCCTGAGCTGAATTTGTTAGGCAGTCTCCTCCGTGTTGACTCACCAACACAGTTAAGAGAGCTCTAAGCCCAAAGCAAGTCTCAAACACCAAGGCTAACTGAAAAATGATCACACTGTGTTTGCCAGGGATATATATTCCCTCCCTGAACATCCACTGGTGGCTTCACTTGGACAGCAGGGTACCGGGTTTGATCCTGAGCTAAAGCCCCTGTAGAGTTGTGTCTGGGTCAGGGGAGAGAAACAACGTGGAAAAGAGCAAGGACAGCTTCAGAAGCCTGAACCTCTGCCAAGGGTGGAAGGAGAATCCTTGTCTCTTCATGCGAGGGCTTGCACGGGAGTGGTTTAGTACCCCCACCCCAAAAGGGACACCAGACATCCTTCCAAAACCACCAGTTAACTGTGCTGACTGTGTGTGTTGTCACTTCTCCTCTCTGCAGGGACATCTGGCGACCTGTGGGCTTGTTCAATGTCTGGGCACCCCGATGCAGGAAGATAGTGTCCTAGTCAAGGTTTTGAAGAGCCAGGGGGCCATCCCGTTCGCAATGACCAATGTGCCGCAATCCCTCTTAAGGTAACATCCATCATTAGAAATCTTTTCTCTAGTTTTGTCCTTGAACCTGAAACGCAGTCTGTAGGTCCCAGGACAGGCTCCTCCCTGCCTCCTGAGAAGTTGTCTGGATGAATCCCTCTTCCATCAGCTGCCAACAACTTCATTTCAACTGAGAATAGCCTTCAGATAAGATTAAGAGGAAAAACACCTACCATGACATAAGAGAAATCAAGTGTGCTTGTGCATGGGAGGGAGAGCAGAGTCTCATGGCAATAAGCCCGAGGGATTTACGGGATGGAAGAATGTGGTTAGTGATGCCACATAGGATCACAGCAAGAGAGAGACAACAAACTCAAGGCATTAGGCTGTTCCTGATAGACCGATGGCTGTTTTTCTTCTCCTCAGCTACGACTGCAGCAATCCCATCTTTGGCCAGACACTGAACCCCCTCAACCACCAGAAGAGCCCCGGGGGCTCCTCGGGAGGGGAGGGAGCTCTGATCGCAGGTGGAGGCTCCATCCTGGGCATCGGCTCGGACATTGGTGGCAGCATCCGCCTGCCCTCCAGCTTCTGCGGGTTGTGCGGGCTCAAACCCACGGCCGACAGGCTCAGGTAGGTCCTGCGGTCTGCAGCATTTTTTGTTAAACCAAAACTAAGATTTGTTGGAGTTTAGCGTTTTGTTTTTTATTTTCATTTTGACCCAAATTTTCCATTTCACGTGACTTAAATACTTTTAATAACTTCCTTCTGCTTCAGATTCTGACTTGAAGACTCCACTATGCTATTCAAACGTATCGGTAATATCTCACCGTTACTGAAATGACGATGTATTTCTTTTTGTTTTCTTGCAGCCTGACTGGAATGACTGGCCCAGTCAGTGGGATCACGGCAAGTACGTGAATTTTTAATTGCTTTTCTCCATGTGCTGTGAAGAGTCTCATGTCTTTCTCTAGACCTGAGAAAAGCCTGAGACAACCAAGATCTGTCCAGAGTCCATCTGAAACAGACCACCTCATTGCCTGATCGCTCCGTGCAGCCAACACGGCCATGCAGAGGATGGACCAGTGCTTGGTGCATCCATTCATTTGACATGAATTTTGCTCTTGTCCCACACCAGTTCCTTGTGCGCTGGGGCCGATGGCGAGGGACGTGGACAGCCTGGCCCTGTGCATGAAGGCTCTGCTCTGCCAGGAGATGTTCCGCCTGGACCCCACCGTGCCCCCCATCCCCTTCAATGAGGAGGTGAATCCTTTAATCAGCAAACCCTGGTTCATTTGAGGGTTCTGCACGCTCAACGTATGCATTCTTTAAGGGTCTGGTTATCTTTACAGTACTAGTTTCTAGTATAATAACTTGATAGCTCTTTTTGAGGGCACAATTTGTAGTTATTAGGAAAAAAAAAAAACAAGCAGTTAATAAGGAGTTATCCTTTCTGACTTCCCTGTTAGCATGTAGCTCATCAGATCGAGACACCCTAGAAAAGAGCGAGAAGGGAGGCAACACCAGTAGCAAAATATTGGAGATTTTTAAGGGGAAGATGAGACAGGATCAGAAACCCCTGCAGCAAATCTCTAGACTGAGGACATTTCCTTTCTCTCTGCAGCAACTGAAGCTCAGGAGTTTTTTCCACCTCCATCCTTTGTAGCAATGGTTGAATCTGCTGGTCTTGAGTGACTGTGGTCTATCAGAAGGGAGGGATGAGGGGGAGACTGGAGGTGGGAGTGGACATTCAGAAGGGGTAACCTATGGAAATTATAAGCAGCAAGCCAGAAAATTAGTTCCTCCCTAACATCTGGAGCTTTTATCCCCTTCTGCAGTGGGCTTCAGCGTGGGGCAGTCCCACCACAGCAGGGTTGATGATGCTCAGCTGGCGGCTCTTTGCTCCAGGTGTACTCCAGCTCTGCTCCCCTGCGGGTCGGGTACTTCGACACGGACGGCTACTTTCCGCTGCCCCCCTGCATGCGACGGGCGGTGCAGGAGACCCGGGAGGCTCTGCAGGCGGCCGGACACCAGGTGAGCATAACCACCCCATGGTCTTCTCCCCAAGGTGGCCCCAGCTTTGCTCCTCGCTGCTGAAATCATGCTTTAGAAACCAGACATAGTCCCCAGCCAAGTTATGGGATAAATGACCTCACAGAGGTATGGGATTAAGTTATTACAGCCACATATGCAATGCAGATGTGTCTACAAGGGGTAGCAGTGCAGGTCATGGGGAAACAGCACCAGCAGTCAGTAGACTTGTACCTGCAAGGAGCCGGGGTGGAACATATCATAGAATAGTTTGGGTAGGAAGGGACCTTCGAAGATCATCTTGTCCAATCCCCTACAATGACCAGGGACATCTTCAACCAGATCAGGTTGCTCAGAGCCCCATTCAGCCTGGCCTTGAGTGTCTCCAGAGATGGGGCATCTGCCACCTCTCTAGGCAACCTGTGTCAGTGTTTTACCACCCTCATTGTGTAAAATCTGGTTTTGCTCCCCCGGTGGCTGTGGTCCACAACAGACAGCAGCATCCACCAAATAACATATTTAACCCTGGAAGATTGCCCCAGCGTTTTCTAGGTCTGTCCTTCCCAGCCAGGCTCTGAGAGGTGTTCTTCTCTTTCCTCCCTCATGTCCATGGAGACCTCTGTCTTTCCTGGACTACTGAGGGAAAAGGACCGTGGCACATGAGATGGGAAATGCTGTTCCCTCCATCTAGACCTACCTGTGGAAACATGCTAGTGGTGCTTTTCATAGCAAAGTGAGTTCACGTCTGAGATATGTCAATTCTGCTGGGACAGGAGGGAAACTGGTGCAGTTTCTGGGTCAGTGACTGCCTGGAGCAGGATGGAGGAGGCAACAGCTCTGGGGAGATCTCAGAGCTGAGCCAAACGGCTGTCAGCGAGGAATAATCCCATCAGGAGATGCCTGGGCTGGTAAAGGGTTGAACTGAGGCCTCTGTTAGCATGTGGAGCCCAGGGAGGTGCTGCTCTGCCTTTGAAATATATCCACGGTCATGCCTTGGAAACTATTCACATCCCCAGGCTGCCACGTAATCTTGTGTTTTGGTGCAGCTGGTACCCTTTTCTCCACCTCGGATCCATCATGTCATGAAACTGTTTATGAAGACCTTTTTTGCTGATGGAGGCCATGCTTGGTTGGACGTGTTGTAAGTAGGAGACCTTTGGCAGCAGAGCTGTAAAATACCTCCATCCCCGCACCCATGAGCACAATGCATGGGCAAAACGAGCCCGTGTCTCCCACTGCAACAGGAGATACTTGGGTTTCTGAGAAAGGGCAAACAGCTTCTCTGGCATTATCTCCTCCTCTTGTTGTCTCTCAGCACAGGAAATATTGTAGATCCCACTTTGAAATCACAGGTGAATACCTGCAAGATCCCAAGGCTGGGGAAGAAGCTGCTGGCTCTAATTCTTAAACCTCTGGTGAGTCCCTGGCCTCAGGCTCAAAGCAGAGTGGTGACAGCAAGACCTTGAGATGCCCAATAGCGTGACATTACTGGGAGACACCTTTAACTAGAGACAATGGGATTTCTTTGGAAGGTCTTTTCTAGACCCCTGCAGGGATTTATCTAGTGCAAAAGGGAAATAAAAGCAGGACAAGCCAAGAGCTGCAGAAGACTAATGCAGAGCCCACAGCAAGTGGTTCTTCAAATGCTAGACCTAGCAGTGCCCAGCTTCCTACAGATTCACCATCGGGATCACTGTGGCAGAGGGACTTGAAGTTGAAGCTCTTTCTCAGTGCTGGAGGCCTCTCAAAGATCACACCTCCATGGGGACTCCTGGTGATTAACAAGGGCTGGCCCCCAGTGTAGCCTTTTCATCACCTGAGCATCCTTTTGCAGGGCTTCTCTCCTCCATCCTCCCTTTTCTCTGCCTCTCTGTCCAGTTCATAGAATTATAGCATCATAGAATGATTTCAGTTGGAAGAGACCCTCAGGATCATGGAGTCCAAACATAATATGTCTCCACTGTAGTTCAGAAGACTGAGTAGAGATGTTTTAAGTCTGAAGATGATGTTTAAAGCACGAGGTGCAAGCACCAGTACAGGTCTGGGAGATGAGCATGAAATCCAGGCTCACAAGAGATACCTTCTCTCTACCATGGGATTTGTGTGGGTTGTCCTCAGCTGACATGATCAGAAAGGTAGCAGTGAGTGAGAGGCAAACCAAGTGCTTGTAGAGGTCTTGTTTTTGTGAGATAACAAGCTAAGAAATGTTTGATTTACCAAAAATAACGAAAGGTGACTTGGTTCAGGTCAATACGTTCCTCTATGAGCAGGGAATACTGGGCTGTAAGAAACACATTGAGCATCAAAACCCAGAAGTTGAAAGTAAATTTAGAACCATGAGGAGCATTTTTAACCATCACCATTCACCCTCAGTGCAGCATCCCGAGGGATACAGACAGGACAGGGTGGGGGGGGTTTCCTGGGATGGCACAAGTTACTGCACCCCCAAGTCATGTCCTTAACAGGAGCCTCTTGCCTTTCTAGTTTCCCCGCCTGGCTGACTACCTGAGCACCTTGTGTGGAATGAGGTAAGTTGGCATCGTCCATGGAGATGAATGGCACCTTCTCTAAGTGTCTGTTGTGGGGGAACTGGAGTCAAGACAGGCTCTTATCTGACCTCTGCAGGGGCTGTCCCTCCATCCTGGACACAGCTTCAGCCTTTAGGAACACATCTCCCCAGTGTTGCACGGCCCTAGTGATGTCCTAAGGTTGTACAGGAAGCTTTTGGCACTAAATCCAGGCTCACAAAAGAAATCTCTCTACCACTTCCAGACACTTGTTGCCTAGTCGCTTGACCAAATGCCAAAGGAAACTTGAAACAAATAGTGAAAGATGTATTGTTTTAAATAACTGCTAAAATCACTGGGGCTTATCAACCTGGAGGATTATTCCAGCAATTCCTCCTCTTAAAGCTTAAAAACGTTGCTACGATTTCCACTTGCAGGTCAGTGAAGGAGATGTGGAATCATAACCATGAAATACAGGTATGTTCTGAGGACTTTTCTCTCTGGTGTCATGATACAAGTTGAGGCTTCATGGCAAGTGTGGGGTCAGAAGGTTATCAGTTCAGACAGGGATTGTGCAGGGGGCTGCTGGGGAGGGGACAAGATGTGAGGAAAGGCACTAAAGAGAGATGGGAATGGGATAGATGGGCTCTTAGGCCAGCCCAGCCAGGACTTTATTGGTTGCCCACAGTTCTCATGCCCAAATGCCCACATTTGATGGTCCCAACACAACAAAAGTTGTCCTGGAAGTGGGGATGGCCAAAGAGGGACCTTTCCAATTCCTGGCCACATGCTGTGGAGGCAGACACACGCTTCCCTGCTTCTTATCTCGAGCACAGCTGCCTGCCGCTGCCTCCTTGGCCATCCCAGAGCCTGGTGCATACCATGGAGAAGCCAAGATGCTCCAGGCATGGACGTGGCCTCCATGTTACTTGCCCTCTCCTCCCCAAGGTGTACCGCGCTGAGTTCATCGCCCGGTGGATGGAACTCCAGCTGGACGTTGTGCTGTGCCCTGTCCTGGGACCTGCCTTCAACCCAGGATACGCTGGGAAACTCTTGAGTGAGTCTGGGACCTTCCTGGGAGGGTAGAGGACCACAGTGGTTGAGACTGGACAGGAACATCCACTACTGTGGAGCTTCACCACCCACCTCAGCATTTTGTGGGCACTAGGGAAGGAAAAATAACTACCATCAAGCTACCGGAGAAGATGGAGACAGACCCATGGATGAAGTGACCTGATGACAGTTGCTTTTTGCAGTAGAACTTGGACCTGCAGAGGACCAGCCCTGTGCAATCTCTCCTCCCAGCAGCCACTGGTTCTCAGGGGCTTCGGTGGACACGTCATGTGTAAATTTGAAGGAAGATGTGACACTGTGACTACCTACGTTCTCTCTTCTGCTTCTCCCAGATGCCGTCTCCTCCACGATGCTGTACAACTTCTTGAACTTCCCCGCTGGGGTTGTACCCGTCAGCATGGTGACAGAAGCTGATGAGGAAGAGCTAAAGCTTTACCGAGGGTGCTGCAATGACCCTTGGGACCGGGCGCTGAAACAGGTATGTGACACAGAAAGTGGTGGAGCAGAGATTGCTGATGGATGTTCGAGTAATAGTTTCATTGAAATCAGGGGCTCCTAAATGTGTCCATCAAAAAAACCCACAACTCTTCTTTATATACCCTTCACAAATCCCTTTTCTCCCAAGCCTCAAAAACCATAAGTCACTAAGTTTTGGGGGGGCTAGGGGAGCACCCCCAGGCTGGATTATAGGCTGACACCAGCAAGGAGCCACACAGCAAGGCTGCTTTGAGTAGGTCCACAGCACCACACTGCACTTTCCTCCTGCTCCATGGAGCATGGAACAGCAATGAGGATGCTCAAGAAAAAGGGATCTGGCTGCCAGACAGCTCCAAGCAGAGCTGGCTGGGATGGGTTTGGGGTGTCTGAAACAAGCTACCCAAGATTTGGAAACTATTTCCATCATGAGAACAGCAAGAGCCTTCCCTCTGCCCCAGCGTGCTGGTGCTGCTTGAAGGGCAGGGCTCAGCCTCCAACCTCCCACTCCCCAGGATGAGCCACCTGCCTAAGCCAAGTTTCCAGAAGCTGCTGGAGGTCTGAGCCCCCCGGGTCCCCTCTCACCACGTGTGTCCCCACTGCAGGCTGTGACAGGAGCCGTGGGGCTGCCCGTGGCCGTGCAGTGCGTGGCCTTGCCGTGGCAGGAGGAGCTGTGCCTCCGCTTCATGAAGGAGGTGGAGACCCTCAGCCGCCAGAGGAGAGCAGCGTAGCATCCACGGTCCCACGTCTGCAGGGCTGGGGGAGAAAGGGACAGCGCTGCAGGATTTCTCTTTTGCAATCAGAAGCACGAAGATGATGGAGAGGAGAGAAGGAGGAAGGAAAAGCCATTTCCTGACCCCACTCCTTGCCAACGAGCACAGATCCTGTACAGAATCAAGATGCCATGAAGACAGCACGACCGGCTTTAGCTGGGTTCAAATGCTGATAAATCTATGAACTGCACTTTCCTGTAAGGATGGACATATGGACTACAGGGGGTTCACTTTCATTTTCGTCTACCCTTCCTCTTGCGGCAGCAGAGTGATGCTGAGAGAAAAGAATTACAGCAGCTCAATGGTATTTTCTTGCTGGCATTGGAGTAACTTCATATGGGTGTAACTATGGGCTGCCCTGCAAGGAATACAGCCACATCTACCCTCCCCATTGCTGTATTTTGCTCATAAAAATAAAAATGTAGCTATTAAGCACCTCCAGTAATCCTGCACTGCTGGCTGTGATTATAGGAACGCAGAGTTATTAGTCAAACAAGCAAACACCTTCCCACTGGACATTGAATGGCATGTAGCACAGGAGTGTTCACACCTTCCCTCTTAACCACAGCTTTCCTCTCCATGAGGGATGGCACCACTCACCAGCCTCTCCCCAGCACCAAACTCTTTCCACCACCAGATCTCAAGCACCCCACGCACATTTCCAACCTCACAGCAGGGACATTCTTAGGAACCTCCTATTTCAGGACCTCAGGCTGCTCTGAAGGGAGGAGAGACACAGAGATTGACACAACTCAGTTATACAGATGGTGAGATCTGGGACGGAAAGGCAGAGATCCCCAGATGGTGTTTGTTAACCTAAAGCTGCTCATGTAGGATCAAAGCAGTCAGACAGGAGCGAGAGAGCAGCATCCACACAGGGCTGTTTACCCCATGCCAAGACAGGTGGATACCTCACTCCTTCCAGTAAGACCTCTCTCTCTTTCCAAGATTAAACACCTCGCTATTAAACAGATAAATATTTAGGAGACTCCACAGTGAGTCTTTCTAATTTATTCTCTATGTCTGCATTAAAAAAGCAGATTTCCTTCGGGACATTTTAAAAAGAAAAATAAATATAAAGCAGTTTTGCTTTCCCTGGACATTTGGGGTATTTCCTGATAGCCAGCATAGTCTGTCACTCCTCCTACATCCGACATAACTTGCAGAAATACATAGGTCCAAAGTTGGCTGTGAGGTGAGGCAGAACCAGCTCCCCCAGCCGGCAATCTGAGAAGAAGGAAAACGTGTCCTGGAAGAGCGTCCGAAAGTGGCTCAAGTCCTCAAGGCGGAGAGCGATGTTAAACTGGGTTTCTGCGATGTCTATCGCTCTCTCGATCACATGCTCGTTCTGCAGCGGGGAGAGGGAGCACGTAGAGTACACCACCTCTCCTCCCGGCCTGGTGGCGAGGATCCCAGCCCTGCAGGCACAATGAACGCACGCACTGTTACGGGAAGAAGAGGACTCTGGGGGACACCAGCATTCCCACCCACAGTAACTCATAGGAGGAGAGAGACAAATCTCCTTGTGCTCCAGAGGCTCGGCAGTCCCACAGTGTCACTGCAATGTGAGGACTGTTTTAGACCAGGGGAATATGAGTCAAACAGATGCTCAGATTGATAAAGTACTTAACGTGGGAGAGACACTACTGGAGAGCAGCTGGAAGGCATAATCCTGCACCCACCCCCGAGGGAACGGGACAAGGGTACGGACAGGGGAAGAGGCTCCTCAGTTCAAGCACTGCCATGGGACTCTAATCTGTGTCTTTATTGCCCCAGTTCGCAGTCAGTCCATATAGCCTTCCCAGCAAAATGGGGTGATGAAGCATCCCCATGTCCTCCTGCATGCTGGGAGATGTGGACACTCAGGAATCCTCCATGAGCACCTGCTGGGACCTTGGAGACCATCACACAAAAGGACAACACTATATCCATCCTGCTCCTCAGACCCTCCTCCCCACCTCCTATGGCTACAACTGGGGACAGGAAAGACAACTGATCTGACCAAGAACATTTGCAACTTCTTACACTTATTATGATTTGATACGTTCAACTACCGTCACACCATAAAACTGCGCCAGGTTTCCCCAGTTCCCCACTGGGGACACAAAGTAAGACGAGGTTTCAGTGCCAGCCATGGAGAGCTGCTACCATAACACCAACAGAACCAAAACACAGCACAGAGCTCACTCACATCAGTAGCTGCAGCTGCAGCATGGGCAACATTTGGCGCTCCTTGGTTCGTCTCTTGTGGAAGATGTTGTTGTCGTCCTCCATGACGGAGTGTCTGTCTGTCGTACAGGGCACGTCCACCAGTACCTGCAGCAGTAGAAGCTCCTGCATCAGTCCTGGGCACAGGTCAAGCTCAGCGAGTCTCCCAGTGCAACCTGCCCCTTGCCCAACTCCTCTGCACCCACCACCCACCCACCATCTCTCAGTACCTTCCCTAGGTGATGCTGCCAGAGCATTGCTGTGCACCCACACTGAGCTCTAACTGCTGGGAATGTGCCATCTGCATTTTGGAAACATGCACACGGACAGAAATGGTGCAGATAACAACACATTCTCATATGTGTCCTCGTTTAACATTTCTACTCTCTGCATCTTCCTGGCAGGAGTTACTGCAGCACCCATGGGTGCAACCAGAGCTCCTGCAGTGACACCTCCTCGAGCAACAAACCCAGGTCACGCAGCTGCAAGTGGCTGAGAAACACAAACTATCTTATCTTCACATTTAACCCCCTCCGGGTGATGGATTAGAACAGGATTTTTACAGGGTATTATTAAATCAAGGTACAGTTCTCAATACCCATATACACCAGATCCTGCAGGAAGGGTGCAGCAGGAGCAAATATTACTCCATATGTGGCTCAGTCTTCTCTCTTTCTCTGCATTTAAAATTATGGAAAACTATACAATTATTTGAAACAGAAGGAAAGTGAACTAGATGGGTTTATCTCCAATCACCTACCTTATGGAAAGTGCCACCTTCCAGCCGCTCCCAGTCCCTTCCATCGCAGGACGTGACGCTCACAGTTTCCCTGATTTCTTTGGGCACGTAGCTATGGAGAATCTGGTGCAGCCTTTTTGTCCGGGAAATAGAGATGTCATTGGCTGCCAGATGCCCTGAGAGGACAAAACAGGCACAAGGGGAATGTCACTCTTGCAAAAATACACCTGATTCCCAACTCTTATAACCAGAAATGATTAATGGTCAGACATTCGTGGGCATGGCAGACCTTTCCAGCCCTGTTTCACAGCTGGGGAAAAGGAACACTCACTTACCACAAGCCCCAGTCTGCAGCAGAGCTAGAGTCTTGCCACCTGGAGCTGCGCAGAGGTCGAGGACAAAGTCATCGGGCTGCACGTTGAGCGCCAGGACGGGCAGGAGAGATGCTGCATCCATCAGATAATAGTCGAGGATACCCAGAGTGTTTGGCCTGGAAAACACCAGTTTGGGTAAAAAAAGCAAACGTGCGAGGGGAAAAGAAAACAGCAGGTGGAAGTGAGGGTGGGGACGTGCAGAGCAGCGGGTGCTCACGCATGCCCAGCCCCCAAGGCCGGCAGTGACAGCGGGACATCCGTCCCAGGGATGTCTCACCGTGCAGGACGAAAGCGCGTGATGTCGCCCCTGGGGAAGGTGTAGCACTTGATGTTGGAGCTGATAGAGGCACGAAGTGGCGGTGACATCTCTGCGTGTGTCATTGTCTCCGCCTGCATCACCATTCTGCCCTCGCCGCTTTCCCCTCTCCCCGCTTCCTCCGCAGCTGCAACACTCCGCACCTTTTTGGTGGCTTCGGAAACAAAATCGGTGGCGTTCAGCAGTTCCAGCTCTTGGGTGACGTGGTCAGGGAGAGAGAAGTTGTTGAGGAGGGCGCCATACTTCTGCTCGCAGAGTAGGCCAGCGCGGACAGACGGCCACAGCTCCTTCAGCTGCAGGCTGTAGTTGACGTCAAAGTGGTGCAGGGCCAGGCGCGTGGGGGGAATGTGGGGGGCCGTGGCAGCCTTGGGGGAACATAAATATCAGAGATATTAAAAGACAAAATACCTCAACATCCCAGTGAACCCACACCAGCCTCAAAAGGTTTCTGGGAGAATCTAACGCCAGGTTCTGCGTTGCCAAAAGTCTCTGGGACCTTTCTGCAGCCCCCAAAGGTGACCGTGCCCACGACACCCATGGGCTGGTGGTCCCCTGGGGAGGGTTCAGGACTAGGAATGGCTGAATGGAGCTGGAGACACAGGGTGGGCATGCAAGGAGGGGAATGTCTGCATACAGAGCAGTGTAACGGGTGCAACAGGTGAGGGGGTGCTATAGGGTGCAATGAGACATGCAAATGAAGCAATTAGAAGGGTGCAATTGCAAAGCGGCTGGGGTGAAATGGGGAGGTAGAGGGGGTGCAACGAGGTGTAAAACAGGGACAGAAGAGGCATAAGTGGGAGGAGGAAGATGGGACAGGGTGCAGCAGAGGCGTAACCCGAGTGTGGTGGGGAAATGGGAGACAGAGAGGAGGGGACAGCGGGAGAACGATGGGAAGAAGAGCACAGGAGGGGCGGGGGAGACAAGGGCTGCAACGGGCTGCAGGAGCGGGGGCGGGAGAAAAGCGGGTGCAGGGCAGTACGAGGGGTCGGGACGGGGTGCGGGAGGGGAGGGCAGAGCCGCCCCGCGGCGGGGACCCGCTCACCCACTTCTCCTTGTACTGGTACCGCCGCGGCGCCGCTCGCAGCCCCGGCAGCGGCCCCCGCCGGAGCAGCGCGGCCCCGGCCCGCCCGCCCAGCGCCGCCATGGCCCGCACCGCCCGCCGCCTTCCGGGGCGGCACCGGGACCGCCCCCCGGCACCGCCCGGCCCTGCACCCCGAGAGAATGCACGGGCAGCGGGGCGGGGGCAACCGCTTCGGGCATCGGCTGCTGGTGCGGATCCGGCGACAAAAGGGGCTTCGCAGCGGGACAAACATAGCGCAGTTGGACCCGCCCCCAGTGAAAGGAACATGTCACACTGTCCACAATAGAGCTCCGTTACAAACCTCTAGGGATAAACATGAGGAGGGGGAAACAAGAAATAAACAAAGCAAAACCAAACAAGCAAAATTTAAGATAAAAAAACACCTTGAAAGCAAAAGGATTACAGACTGCTCCGGTGATACAGAACAGCCAAATTTATCACTGGAGACATTCTGGATGGGGCTGTGAGCAACCTGATCTAGTTGAAATGTCCCTGCTCATGGCAGGGGGGTTGGACAAGATGACATTTGGAGGTCCTTTCCAACACAAACTATTCTATGGTTCTATGAAATCTGAATAACAGCCAAAAGAGTATTTGCTACCCTGTGAGACATCCTGCTTTTCCTGCTACTGAATATCCTCCCTGAAGCAAAACATTCAGAGCGTGAACTTGACCCTTCTGCAGGACAGTCCCAGATCAGCACAAGGGGCTTCTGCTCCACTAGGTGACCATTCACACTCTGTTTGGGGGTTTGAGGAGGTGGAACCACCACTGTTCCCATCTAGACAAGAACATGAAGCCAACCCCAGCCAGAAGACTCTTCCTGCAGCAGCAGGTGACAGTGAGAGACAGCTGACTGCTCTCTCCTAGAAAAGGGTCATTCCCTTTAATTTAATTTAATCAGAACTTAGTGTGTGAACAGTATTGGTCATGTAGGGCTTGGAAATAATCTTTGTGGCTCCAACAGACAAATTCTTCCCTGTGGGATGGGACTCCAGCTGCTGCACATCACAGCTGCACAAAAAGGACATTCCCACAAGTGAGGAAAAGTCTCCCCCCACAGACTGCGCCCTGACATCCACTTATTTCACCTTAACCCAGTACAAGTCAGAAGCAAGAGAGACAGCACATATGCAGGGGGTATTTTCATGAGAACTCTAAAATGTTTAATATGGAAAATTACAGAACAACAACATGTTTTTTGCGTGAACACGCATCTTCCATTAGAACAGACACAGCAACGCGCTGACACTCGGTCACTGCGAAGAGACCATTTCATTTATACTTGGGCGAGGAACGGGCACGGAGCGGTAGGTGAGCCCAGGAACCACCGACACGGGCTGCGGGAGCTGGTGGACAATCACACCCGCCTTCACTTCAGCTTCTTGAAGAGTGTGTGAGCAACCTGAGAACAAGCAAAGCACTTGGTAACTCATAGTTTAGGGCTGGACATCAGCTGGGTGTTACCACCCATTGCTTAGTTTTCTGGGCCGTGCAGCCTCCCCTCTTCTAATTGTTTTGCAACAAGTCATTCAAGAAAACTAACAGGCTGAGATTTCTTACAACATTTCACAAGATTTGACTTTAAAATGGCAAAACCAACACTGAAACAGCAAAGTGCCATTTGCAGGGTAGAAACAACATTTGACTTGTTTCATTGTCTAATGACCTACCAAACCCCAGCTGGAACCGTTGTAATAAGGAGGAATCAAATATTTAACAGGAAAAAGCACCAAGGCTCACAGTTCCTCAGTTTACTGTGACTCAGCAGCTACCACATCTCAGATTTGAGTTGTCTATGCTCAGAAGTGTGGCTAAAGGCAGCGCTGCCCCAAGTGCCAGCAGGGATGCTGCACCCACGGGTGCTGCACTTACGCAGTGGTCCCTGGCATGCAGGAAGTCAAAAAGCTCCTCCGTGCACTGCTCTTCTGTGTGGGACCGGGACGACACCCGCGTGTCACACTCCTCCAGCCGCTGCCGCGCCTTCACGCATTCCTCCAGCTGCTCGCAGTGCTCCCGCACCGTGGTTAAGGGGTCCTGCGGGGACGGGGCTGCCGTGAGAACGGGGACACCCCGACACGCCGTTTCCCCCCGAGGCACCAGCTTTAACACACCCGCAGCGGGGCCCGGGCTGCGGCGCCTCGCCGCTGAGCTCCGGTCGCAGCACAGAGCGGCAACGGCGGCCCCAGCCCCCAAAACCTGTCAGTGCCGAATCGCCGAGCCCCCGCCGCGGCCCCACCAGCTCCCCGGGCGGGGCCGGCCCAGGCCCGCCACCCCGCTTCTTACCACCAGCTCCTCCTCCTCCTCCTCCTCCTCCTGGGGAAAGACAGAAAAGAAAGCACAGCCGTTACTGACCGCCCGGCGGCCCTAGCGGCCCCCAAGCCCAGCCCGTCCCAGGCCTGTCACCTCGGGCTCCCCGGCGTGCACAACGCGGTCCCGCAGCCCCATCGCTCCGCTGCCGCTGCACAGAAGGACTCGCCAGGGTCACCCGCCGGAAGCGCGGCTGCGCGCCCAGGAAGCGGAAGCGCGCACGCAGCGCGCTGGGATCGCCCCCTAGAGGGCGGTGCTTCAGGTCCGGGCGCTTCCCTTCCAAACATGGCGGCCAGCGGCGGCTGCGGCCGTGACCGTCTCAAGCTGGCTGCCGTCCCGTTCTCGGCTTTTTATTTTCTCTTCTTACCGGGGATCGTATCGTTGGAGCCGGAACGGTGTGGCTGCCGCTACCAGCTCTTCGTGCGCCGCCTAGGAAGGGGACGCCTCTCGACGCGACCTCCCCAACATGGCCGCCCGCTCGTTCCTCCTCCCACGATGGCGGCGGCGCGCGGCGGGGGCGTGTCCCTTCCCAAGGTGGCGGCGGCGCCGAGGGGGCGATGGCGGCGGAGGAGCCGCGCAGCCTGTCGGCGCTGAGCGCGGCCGCGGTGAGCCGCAGCATGGGCGCCCTGGAGCGGGACGTGTGGGGTAAGGCGCGGGCGGCGCGGGGCGGAGGGGCCGGGGCTGTGCCCGCACCCGCCACCATGTCTCCCTCTGGCTCTCCGCAGCGCTGCCCGGGCACCTCCTGCGGGGGCTCCTGCCGCTCCTCAGCGTCTTCCACCTGGAGCGAGCCGAAGCTGCCGCCCGCAGAGCAGGTGACACCGGCGGGAACGGCGACAAAGCTTTGGGGGTGCCCCCGGGCGGGAGGGACGAGCCCCCAAAATGCGGGTGGACCAACCCCCGCACACACCGGGGGGATGCGCCGGCCTGGGGGGGTGACACTGGAGGGACCCAGGTGGAGAGAGGAGCCTGAGCACGGGGAATGAGCCTCTCCTGGATGAAACTGGGGGCGCCGGGCCAAAGGGGTGAGACCCCCAAAGCGGGGGGCGGTACCGCCCTGCCCCCAAACCCTCCAGCCCTCTCCCAAACCCAGGAAGGTTCACACAGCAGTGCAGACCCGGCCAAAACTCTCCTCCTTTTGAGAACCAGCAAAACGTGCTGGTTTTTAAAGTCACATCCCTTGAGAGGTGGGGGTCAGCCCCTTGCCGCAAAGCACTGTCCATTTGCCTCTGGGTCTGTGCCCCCCAGGGCTGCCCCTTGTCCCCCAGAGCTGCTCTTCGCCTGCCCAGGAGCTCCGTGGGGAGCACCCCGGGGCCAGGCAGCAGACGGGGAGTTGGGGTGAACGTACCCGGTTGATGATTTTCCCTCCCCAGGCCTCTCAACGCAGCCCGTGTGGCGCCAGCTGTGGGACGACGTGATGAAGACGAGGCCGCCCAACGCGAAGGTGAGCGGATGCTGGCAGCGGGAGAAGGGGCACGACACAGGTCTCTTCTGCCAGGCTTTGTTTGGAAGCCCGATGGTGCTTCACGGAAAGAATACGTTTAAGTTGCACCTATATGTCATAAGCAGCGCTTTTGTCTAAGGTAACAATATGTCGCAATGCACTTGCCTCAGTTAAAGCTGTAATTAAAACTTAGAGTCTGCAAAGCATTCTCTGCGCTTCCCTGTCATTCTCTGTACTTCCATGCTAAAGTAATTTCCTAGTTTCTGCATATGTTGGTCAACTTAATGTCATATCTTACTCTACATTAGCAAAAGGTACCAGTCTGCTTACTAGAAAACACTACTGCTTCTTTTGCTTTGAAAGTCTGGACTTCTAACAACTTTAAAAAAGAATCTTGATTAGTACGACATGAAAGAAAAATATTAAGAGATAAATAACTAAATATGGAAAACTAAGAGGCAGTTCTTATGGCTGATTGTTTTTCCTCTTTCAGAGTTGAGGTACAGAACTACAATTAAGCAAAAACCACTGTGTGTGAGTTGGAAGAAAATCCCCCTCTAAAAGCAGGATTAAAATACAAAAACTAGTATTTGAGTGATTGCTGGTTTTTGGTTATAAGTATTCATAGAGCTCAGGACCAAGGCATGACCCTGGAATGACAAACATTTTGGAAAATGGGGTTTGTAAAGGGAACTGGAATGTACAGCCACATCCTTCATCTCACAACAGCAAGTTTGCCAAAAGAATAAATCCTGACTGTAGAGATGTGGCTCTTAGGAGCATAAAAACAGTGTCAGGTATCTTGCTTACACCTATGCTGGCCAAAAAAAAAAAGTGCTTAGAAAGTGCTAGAAAAATACAGAAAACAGTGAGTTTGGAAGACTGGTCTTACACAGGAAAACTGAAGCAGCTCCATTGATTGAGCATCCCAAAGGAATAGTTAACAGCCAACTTAATTACAGCCTATAAATAGACACTTGGGAAGAAAACTCCTGGTGTTGTTTTTAACAGGCAAAAAGACAGCTGAGCTTCAGACCACTGCATATGTTTTAATGAGGCCAAAAGCAGGATGAAGAGACGAGAGTAACTCAGTTTTTCAACAGGTACCACAGGGAAGGATGTTAAGAAGGAGGCAGGTAGTCTCAGTTGTGCTAGCAGTAGGTTTTTCTGGGCACCACATGTACTAGTTTAGCAGGCAGCAATAATTTAACTTCAAAAGAATGAGAAAAGTTGTGGCTGACTTTTTGTTAACATGGTCCTGTTTGAGTAGGTTTAACCATGATTGACTCTAAGGTACTTTAATTGCAGAATATAACCTGTTGGAGGAAGAAGTTCCTTGAAACGTTCTTCTCGAATGTTCTTCACGGTGTTTTGGATGTTTCCTCTGACCGGCGTCTCAGCGACCCTCACTTTTCACCGCTGCTCCACAGCTCCCCGCACGTTTCCCAGCTGACTCTCTGCAACACGCTGCAGGGCGCGCTGGAGCTCGCTGCTGAGCACAACCAGAAAGTGCTGGAAAACCTGGCTGTCTCCCTACGGACCCTCAAGTTCCAGCACCTCCTCTCCTCTGACCAGTCGGTCAGGCGTTCGCTGGTTTTACTTCTCCACCGGCTGATTCACCACGGCTCTGTCAACCAGGTGTCCATGTATTCGTGGCCTGTTCCTGACACGGTTCTTCTCGTCCTCATTTTGAGCATGAGCGCTGGGTTTTGCCGCCTGGGAAATGCCATCAGCTATCGCAGCAGCCCATGTGGCCTTTGCAGAGAGGAGGAGAAAGCCCAAAGCCAGGAGTCACCACATGAGCAAGCAGAGCGGGGCTGTTGCGATGAGAGGGAAGGGAGTGATGGCAAGAACAAGGAGGCCCCGGTGGAGGCTGAGACCGAGATGAATGGATGCCAGGCTGACACCGGCCTCAACTCTGTCCTCTCCGGACCAACAAGTCCTCTGCAGAACCCAATGAGCGAGGAGTCAAGCAGCAAGGTGCTCTGTGACCCCACCAGCATTCAGGGAGGGTCTTCTCGTTGCATTTTGGACCAGCTGTCCTGTCAGCGTGTTCTTCGAAAGAAACGTAGACGGCTGAAACCTGCAGTAGGGAAGAAACGTCGCTGCCTCAGGCAAAGCAGGGGACCACAAGCTGACCCAGAAGACCTGTATGATTTTGTTTTTACTGTTGCTAGAGAGGATAATTCAGGGTTATTTGACAAAAACAGCAGCACAGAGGGAGAAAACGCTGAGAGCTGGACTAGTTTGTCCACAGGATCTCTGTGCACCGGCCATGCTGGCTGTAAGAAAAGAGGAGGATCTGCTGGGATCTTTTCTCTGAAAGCTACCAAGTGCTTCCGAAGCGTGTCCACGCTGGAATTGTTCTCCATTCCTTTGACAGGGGAGACATGGCGGACTCTGAGTAACCTCCTGAGCTCCTGGGTGTCTCTGGAAAACCTGGTTCTGTGTTACAACGGTTAGTGATGTGAACAGGTTGCTTTCGTCTAGCCTTGGTCTCATGATCTGGCTTATTGCTCAGGTTTACCCTAATTTTATTTTTACTGGATGGGCAATGTAAGGGTTTTGGTACCTGATCCTGAGAATGGCATTGTTAGAGATGTATTATGAGTGTGAGACTTGTTTGAGGGAGAGAATGAGGCCCTTCTGCCCCAGAACAGCTGCTGGCTTTGTGCTTAAATGCCACCCAGAGAGGATGAAGGGAAGAGCCAGATCTTCATCTCCCAAATACACAGCCTGACTTAAGAACGTGTGGATAAATCAGTCTGTGAGTTTAGGCTTTGACTTAGGTTGCTGGGCTGTTGGTGCAGCTCCAGCTGCCTGTGGTTGGTGTCCGTAGGGGCACAGCTAATACGTTTCTGCACAAATGCTGTTCCAGGCCTGGATGCAAACATCTCCTGCATCCTCTCCGCGCTCCGGGCCCTGTCCCGCCACTCGGACTGCCAGCTCCGTGTGCTGCGCCTCAGCGACGTGTCCTCCCACCTGCCCTGCGTGGAACTTGTTCGCTGCATCCTGAGCGCCTTTCCCCGGCTGCACACGCTCTCAGTCAGCTTCGACCTCAAAACCCAGCTGGAGGGGAAGAGGCCAGAGGGGAATCCAAGCTGCAGCGAGGCAGAAATCCCAGGTAGGAAACAGATTCTGAGCGATGACCGGGAACACAGCAGGCAGAGGCATAAAAGCTTGGCACGCAGATTTGAACTCGACGCTCTTGCAGTGGTGTGTGATTTAGCAATTACAGCCTCACCTCTCTGATTTAGATGGTGTTGCAGTTTGTCATTTCCAGTCTATGATGCGCTCTGTGGAGCCTGAGTCATGGGCAAAGCTTTTTATTGTTGGATGCCAACCTGCTGCAACATCAGCTTTGTGCAGGAACAGTCATAACCTGCCTGCAGCGACTGTCCCACAGCCCACAGGGACCATATCCTACCAGATCTGTAAACTGGTTGTGAGTTTCTGCTCTGTCCATCCTATTGCTCGGTGTAACTATCTGAAAGGAGGTTGTGGTATGGAGGGTGTTGGTCTTTTCTCCCAAACAACAGGATGAGAGGAAATGGCCTCAAGTTGCACCAGGGGAGGTTCACATTGGATATCAGGAAAAATTTCCTCATGGAAAGGGTTGTCAGGCATTGGAACAGGCTGCCCAGGGTGGTGGTTGAGTCACCATCCCTGGAGGTGTTTAAAAGGCATGTAGATGTGGTGCTTAGGGACATGGTTTAGTGCCAGAGTGAGGTTATGGTTAGACTCGATCCTGAGAGTCTCTTCCAACAAAAATGATTCTATGACTCTGTTGCCTGCGAGGCTCTAATTCTTGGACCCTTAAGCAGAGGGAAAGCATCTCCTGATCATCACAATACCACAGGTGATGGCAAAGCACTGCCTGAGCCGCTGGATTAGAGTCTGGAAGCTACAGCAGCATGTTCTCTGCTCACAGGTCTCCTGTTGCACTTATTAGCCCTTGAATGACCAGAAAAGCAGTAAACAAAGCCTGAGTGTGGTCACTGAAGAGCTGTACTCCGGGAAGACACCGACTGGTGATCTTTTCTCAAGCACTGTTTCACCACAGGAGAAATTGGGGACCCTGTGGTCTGGCAGGAGTCCTGAAATGAGCCTGAAGTGATTTACATGACCACAGGTCTGAGTTGTCACAGAGCTCTGGGAGGTGGGCACGTCACACAAGCACTTCCTACCAACCTAAGTGAGTCACATCAGGGACACAGACTTCTTGTTGCTCTAGGGCCTGCTGCATTGAAGATGGGCACTCCAGACCAAACTCTTTCGTTGTTGTTTCTTTCTTTTCCCATAGAGAGCTGCCTGGAGCAGCTGGAGATACGATTCCCCAGGGAACCTCTGCACGCCGCATTCCTGCTGCCAGTGCTCAAGGCGTCCAAGTCTCTCCAGCAGTTGTCCCTTGAGAGCGCCACGTTGCCTGGTCCTCAGGAGCTTGGGCTCCTTTTGGAGGCCCTCAGAGGTACTCTGCTGACCTGTAGGTAGCATTGCTGTGACACACAGAGCAGTTTCTTTGCTGTCATCTTCCATCCTTGAGCATGATGCCAGCTTGTGTAGGTCCATTTTTTCAGTGTGGACACCCTCAAAGTCTCCTGAGAAAAGGAGATGGGTGTCAGCCAACCCACTTTCTGTTCTGAGCATGTGAATGATCCTGCACTGCAGGATGGTTCCTTTTTAGTTACCCACAATCCAGCACAAATTATCCACAGTCCAACGTGTTTTCTGGGTGGTAGCTGGATCAGGGTCTTTTTACCTGAAGGACATATGGTATGTTATCTGAGAATTTGTTTTGCTTTTAGGGTGTAATCCACATTTGAAGAAAATGGGCTTTTATGATGTGAACCTGGCTCAACACCAGAAAGAAGTTCTGCTTTTGCTTCAGGATCCTGTCCTGCAAGGTACAGCAAACTCCTGGGTGCTGGTGCCTGGAAGGAGGCTGCAGGTGGCTGCTTTTGGCCGACTGACGTTTAAGAGATGATCTTTGGATGTACAAGGTTTAGTCAGATGTCATGGGGGCAGATCTGTAGCCATTGGCAGAGTGGGAACGTCTGGTTCTTTGTGCCAGGAGGGCAGAGAGAGGAGCAGCTGCAAAGCTGGCATATGCTGCCGAGAAATCTGTATTCTTGGCTATAAAACAAAGGTTTTTAACCTGCAGAGCACATCAGCCTTTCAGTGCGTCAGTTGACAAAGCCACTGCCTTGGGTGGGATCTCTGCCCTCTCCCTGTGACAGAGCAGTGATGCTGTTGTACGCCATTCACTGCTGGGGAAGCTTTGTTCTTGCACATGGGTTAGGGGCTGGAGCTGTCTGCAGGATGTAATTACGGAATAATGAAGCACACAGGGAGTACTAACGTACTGTCAATCCATTTCTTCTGTAGAAATCACATTTTCTTTCTGCCGGCTCTTTGAAAGCTCTACTGCTGAGTTTTTGTCAGAAATAATCAATGCAGTGAAAAGAAATTCATCTTTGAAGAGCCTCAGGCTGCCTGGGAACCGCCTTGGTGCGTATTGTGGGTGTTGCTGTGGGGCTCTGACCTTGCACCAGCTCTCTTGGAGATATCTTCAGGGTTGGAGTTAGGACCAGTGCTAGTTGGTGCTGGATTTAACACATGCATGAACAGAGCACATTCAGCTCACAAAATAAGGAGCACCGAGCTCATTTTTCAAAGGCACAATTTCAGTTGCATTCAGCAACGTACCAAGAGCTCGGTTGCTGTGGGGGCATTACAGTTGTTTTTCTCTGCAGCAAATGACTGTCAGCGTGACTCCGGATTTGAACACAGATCCGCTTCAGACTCTTTAACAGTAACACATCCTGCAGCAGATGCGCTGCCTCTCATCCAGAAGCACAGATTTTGCCTGTTTGGGGATTTTGTGCCTTAAAAGCTGTTGGCAGCCACTGGAGGGATGGGAACAAGCAAAGGGAAGAACTGAATTTACAGAAATGACAGGCTTTTGGGATCACAGGCAAATTAGAAATGCCCAAGAAATAAACTTCAGGTAAATCCAGAATATTGTTATTTTAATGAATTTAAAAGGGAAAGCTTGGGATCACCTGAAATACACGATTTCTAAGGTTGTGTTTTTAGCCGTTTTTAAAACAAAGCTGCATATTGACTTCTCCAACAAAACCAGGATTTCTCCAGTGAAACGAGCTGCCCTATCAGCAAATGTTTCCAGTGCCCTGAATACTCTACTCAGGGGCGTGAACTCACTTTAGGCCACCGAGGGGGATGAACTGCGGGTGCAGAGATGAGCCCATTGTGCTGCATGCATGCTCACAGCCTGCTTTCTGCACTGTTATCCCAGCCGTGTGGCCATTTAAATATTTGCGACAGTTTCCAGTTTGCTTCTAACACCTCCATTTCTCCCCTTGTAGGGAATGACAGGCTGGTTGCCCTCGCAGGCATTTTCTCTGAAGATTCCTCCTCTTCCCTTTGCCGGCTGGATGTCAGGTACTCTGCTGCTCTAAACACATGGGATTTCTCCGTTTTGGGAGGGCCAGAGCTGATCTGGGATGACAGCAGGAGAAGCCTGAGCATGGTTTTGTCCCTTCCTGAAGGGAATGTGTGTCCAGGGAAAGCTTAGAGAATGCTACAACGGGCACATACAACCTCAGGGACCTCATGCTCCCTTTTGTCAATGAGTCAAACTCCATCTTAAAAGCAGCTTGGGTTTAGTGCTCCCTTGGGAGGCTGCTCCAAGCCCTTCCTGGGCTATAGGTTAGAATTAAGATCCCTAGGTCCTTTTTTTCTTTGATATCAGCATGAATAGCTGTTCCACCACCCCTGCCAAGGGAGAGAACAGGACAATTCCCCTGTCGAGTCCAGTGGATGCCCCTGCAATCCTTTAGTCACCTTTGGTCTCCAGCCTGAACTGTTGTTCTCCTCATGAACCTGAAGGGCCATAAAGAAACCAGTGACCTTCACAAAGCATGTGGAGGGTGGCATTTCTGCAGCACTAGTGCCTGTTTTGCTTGATTCCCACCTCTCTTTACGTCTTAATGGCTCAGGTTGCTGAGAGGACACAGGCTTGACAATTTATGGCCACTCCTCCAGGAACTTGGAATCCTGATTGTTATGTAACTCTTACAAGATTAAGTACAGTGTGCAACTTTGTATTTATTTACACATTTATGCAGAGGAAATGACCTTTTAACCTCCTAGAAACACCAGGACCTGACATGTGCTCTCCAGATATTCTCAGAAGGAAGAGATAAATGATCCTTTACTGCTCAGGCTTGTGCTGGGACCTGTAGGTTGGGCCAGGCCCCTTGGTCAAGGCAGCTGAGAGCTGCTGTGAGACCAAAGTGCTCCTGGCACTCTAAGGCCACAGCTCAGTCTACTTAAGTCAAGAGTAAGGAGGCCAGGATAATGAGTTTAACGTGTCATTAGTTACCACCTTAGCTTTAGGAAGCTTCCAGCCCTTCATATTCCTGTGCTTCAGTTTGGTTTTTCATTGAAGTTAAAAGACTATTCCTACTATGTACTGCTGAAGAAAGTTGTATTTTGCATTGAAACTTCCTCAAGGAACTGTAATTTAAACTGCTCAAATTATAGCCTAAACTTAATGATTCTCTTTGTTTTTCCTCCTTTCCTTGGAAAGCTCAAATTGCATCAAACCTGATGGGCTCCTGGAGTTCACAAAGAAGCTGGAAGGTCACATCCAGCAGAGACGGGGACAGATTCAATTCACACACCTCTGTCTCTTCCAAAATTGGCTGGACCAGGATGCTGAAACAGCTCAAGAAGCGCTTCGGCGTCTCAAAGCCATGTGCACTGTGGTGAGCGACTCATGGGACTCATCCCAGGCCTTTGCTGACTATGTCAGTGTCATGTGATGGATGTGGGAGTGGGAGAAAACCCATCGGCTTAAACCTCAGCAGCTCAGTCCCTGGCCAGTAAGATTTAGTTCATAGCATTCAGTTCAAGCAGGGTACAGCTGTTCTTGTCACTTTGCTATTCATGTGAAGAGGTCCCAAAGTGAAGTGACACGCAGAACCATGTGAGTCAACAGCTGTATTTCCAGGTGATTTAACTCAAAATATTCAAAGAAAGAAGATGGTAAAATAGGACAGATATCAAATGAGCTTCTCTAACTTCCTGCAGATCTCTGGGCAAGCAGTTATTTATTTCACTGGGGGTGTTATAAATTCCATGTTGTTTCAGCCAATATCAATAATTATCTCCATCGTTGGAGAGACTGAGAAACCAGCTCTAGGTTACCTTGCTTTTGAGCAGGGGCACTGGACAATACGACCTTGAGGTCCCTTCCAAACTTCAACCGTTCTGTGATGTGTGAAATCAGAACTCCTCCTGCCACTTAAAGGGAGTAGAAAACAAGCTACAAAAATCTCCAGCCTTGACCTTTTGCATTTGGAAAAATCTGACTTTATAAATTATGTCCCAAGTAGCCTGCTGTTTATTTGCAATCATGTTGCCCCCCTCCCATAGCTGCAGTAATTTTACAGAGGTTTTGAATAGTTTATTCTTTTAGTAACACTTTTTATAATAAAAATATAATTAAGACCCATAATGTACCAGTGTGAATTTTATTGCTGCCTTGTAATATGATCTAATTAAAACACTCTACTGGACCAGGGGATCCTGCCCATAGCAAAGCAAGTGAGTTTAGAAATGGAGTTACCTTAATAGAGCCTGATTTCTTACTGCGTGCGTGATTTTTCAAGCCAGATGTTCAAGAAACACACTGAAATTTTGTTCCCTTGTACAAATCCTTTTGTTCCTGAGTAATCAGCAAGGTTCACATTTCACAACAGAAATGGATCCTGCAAGTTTCTGCTCAGCAGCTGCAAGCCACAGCTGTCAAGGAAAACAATATGACTATGCACATCAAGGGCTATAAAACTGCAGGCTTAACTTAAACCTGAAGACAAAACTTGGCTGAGTAGAAGGCACAGACACCAACAGCACAAGAACCAGGGCTGAATCTGATCAAGTGCACAAGTTCCAGTTATTCTCAGTTGCAAAAAGGCTGCTTTTCAGGCACACAATAAATACAACGGCAGAGAAAAAGCCACAGACTCCTTTCTGTTGCAGCAGACTGAACAGCACCAAGGGCCTTCCAGCCTCTCGAAAACCAGGGGTTCTGCTATCCCACAGCCACACAACAACCCAGAGTGTTGATACCTACCGCCCCTTTCCTTGAAAGGGATAGAAGTGGGGTGGGCTGCCCACAGCAGCCTGCCCTTGCCCCCACAGGGGACAGTAACCTGTTAGGGAATCCCTCGCTGCTCCTCGTGGGAGTGATGGTGAAAAGCAAAGGTGACGGCGGCATCCCACGCGGCCTTCAGCACCGAGTCCTGCAGCCCCCGCTTGTCAGCACAGTGGTTCCACTGGGAGAGATCAGAGGTGCAATCGGAGCCTTCGGGAGGCGGCCGCACCTGGTGGCCGTTCACACAGCGACGACACTTGATTCTGGAACAGAATCAGCGCAAGATGAGTATGAGGTTCCTCCACTGCTCTAGCATACAGGTGGTTTAAAAGTGCAGACCAGTAATGTGGATTAACTCCACTGCAATGGTGGCAAGTGGATTTTCAGTCAGGATTAATTGTTACCACATTTCATTTAAACACACAACCACCTTCTGGCATGTGCGACAGGTAAGAAACAACTCCCACAAGTTTTGGGAACCCTGGGGCTGTTTCTAATGGCATTGCCCCTCCATGTACAGCCATATGGGAATGGTCCAGCAGGACCCAGAGGAAGTTCAGGAGGAGTTTCCCTGACAGGTGAGCAATGTTGCTTCGAGCAGATCTTGAGTGAACACCCCTACCACTAACACATTCTCAGCGCTGCATCAGGTTTCCCAAGTTCAAAAGGGCACAGCACGCTCCAAACCGCTCCATCCTGCTCCTACCACAGCAACCAGTTTGTGCTCAGGCTGTTTTGGAGATGTCCTCCTGAGCTGCCATGCCAGGAGACAAAAAGCAGCAGAAGTCTGGCCAGCAACGCTTGTTACCATGCAGACAAGATACCTACACAGAGCTAAGCTTTTAGTCAGCTTAAAACTAATCCTCTTCACTTCTTGCCTGAACTAAGAGTCTTAACTTTCAGTGTGAGGCATTTTCCTGCACTCCCTGTCTTCTTTCTGATGGCTACAATACCACAGGTCTCAGGGCTGAAGGAAAAGGGCAGACAATGGAGAACCAGTTTCTTTTAGTCCCCAGAAGAACACTTGGGTTGGCCTCATGAATTCTTAGCAGATGGAGCAGCCTTGGCAGTGGAAGCAGCTCAGCATTTGGAGATCAAACCACCAGTGGCAAGGAAGGACCAAGTTGGCCTCCAACAGTCTGAACAGCTCTGATAATGGATCTCTTAAACACGGGCAGCAATGAGACAGTTTGCTCACTGGTGCAGTGAGTACAGCTTTTCTAAGACAACAGAAAGGGAGGACAGCAAGAAGTGCTCATCTCCAGATGATTAACAGCTTCAGAAGAGACAGCTGAGGGCCTTCCTCTCTGAGCCACCTCCTGCTACCTGAGGAACCCCTGAACCAATAGACCAAACTGCGGAGGGTGTGTTTTTCTTTCCCGATTCCACTCATTCAGTATACTCACTTGTCATGGGTGTCACTGGTGGTGGTCTCATTCAATGTAAAGAGCTCCTTCAGCTCCCCGAGTGAGAAGTGCCTTTCTACATCTTGCTCTTCATCCACCACGCAGCTGCTGAGGGCCTTCTTGTGGGTCTGGCGCTGGAATATCTTCTCCTCTATCGTCCCTGTCTAGAGGAGAGAGAGCCAGAGCTGAAGCACAGCTGGGACATGGGTGTTAAAGGAGCACCGTGTTGGGAAAGTGTCACAGATCAAATGGCAGTCAAATGTCAGGACTGTGCAGCGCCTTGCCAGACCAGTACACACAACAGGCAGGTTTTACTGGCCTCCAACCACATCCTGTTTGCTGACCTAACCCAACATTACTTCTCTTGTCTTTCACTGTGGCTACAGAAGTGGATCCAATGGAGATATGGAGAAAGAGGTGGAGCTGCCACCTGTGGCTGGAGCTCATACACCGCACCAGGTTGGGTTGATGGGAAGGAAAGGGAAAGAGCTGAGCAGCTACAGCCACTCCCCAGCAAAACAACAAACAAAACCCAACAACAAAACAAAAAAACCTCCAAAACCCACATAACACACCAAACAGCAAAAGAACCATCAACAGTATCTGCTGGTTCACCCACACACAGATCAATCACATCCACTGTCTGGAGGGAGATGACTGCTTCTAGAACTAATGTGCAGAAAGCCCAGTATGCTACGTTTGTAAGGCAAAAATCTGAAGAGCAAAATGTCTGTTTTGTAAACAAATGTAATAGAAAGGAGGGGGGTGATCAGTCATGGTTTGCAGATCAGTTTTCTAGCTCTAAAAGCAAAAGACCTCCATGCTTCCAGGTACAGCCAGGTCAGAGAAAAAGTGGAACATCATAAGGAAGAGATGGGCAAATAACATCTGCTTTGTCAAAGTGAAATAATAATTGCTCAAGGAAGACAAGCTTACAAAAGAACTCCCACACACTATCAAAAATCAAACCAAAAAGCCCACAGTCTGAAGTATCGAGAGGTAAAGGTGAACAAGGGCAGAGGGGACACTTCTGAGCAGCAACCGCTACTGGCACTGCTGGATAATGTGTTACAGCAGCCTGAGAAGACCAGTCTCCTCTGTGCTTTTCCTTTACAGAGCAGCTACTCCACCTGCTAACTGGTAGCCCTGTTCCAAAAGCTGCTGTAATTCTGGAAATGTACTTGCCATTTATTAAGTACACGTACACCCAACCAAACCAGACTGCAGCCAGACTGAAAAACAGCAACTTTGGCATCAGACACCCCATGAAATTAAAGAAGTCAGATGCCTAAATGACTTCAAAGCAGCATCTTATCTAGAAAGCTGCAGCTGTTTATTCTCAGAAGCCAGTCACCATTAGAAACCAAGGCCTGCAGTAATGACCCTCCGGCTTGAACCTTCATGGTTTTCTACAGCAACACATCTGAGGGTAGGAAGCAATTAAGTTCCAATCAATTCTGGTCACTGACACAAAAGGGTTCTGCCCCTTCTGGTCCCAGTCACAGCAGCTGCAGTCTCGGCTGGCAGCGAGAACTCCGAGTTGAGGAGGTGAGAGGAGTGAAACTCACGGAAAGCAGCCGGTAGATGTAGCACGTCTTCTTCTGGCCATCCCGCCACACGCGAGCCATGGCCTGCTCATCGTTAGCTGGATTCCAGTCTGGGTCGAACATAACCAGCCTGTTAGCCCCGATCAAATTCAAACCACAGCCGCCTGCTTTGCTGCTTAACATGAAGATAAACTCAGGGCTCTGTGGAAAAAGGAAGGTTTGGATTAAAAACCAGCAGCAGTCATACTCACAGCATTCTGAACCGGCAGGAGAGCTGGTTGCATCTGGCAGGTGCTACTTACTGAGGGGCTGTTGAATCGCTCCACAATCTTCGCTCTCTTTTTAATGGACATGGTGCCATCCAAACGGACATATAAATACCTAGAACATACAGTATTTGCTACAATCAGATTGCTGCGACCTTTAGAACATCCTATTTGAAAGAGAAAAAAAAGTCTTTCACAAGTAAAAGGGTCTGAGCTTTAGGAGCCTTTGCAGAGGACCAGAGCTTTTCTGAGTGACCCCGGAAGCCAAAGCACGAGTCACATTAGTTCCAATTCGGGAACATCTGAAGTAAGAAACAGATCTCACAAGCTCCTGCTGATAGAAACTTTAAAAATAGCCAGTTTCTTTTACAGTGTAGGCTGCAAGTACAGTCTGGAGGGATTAAACAAACTAAGCCCAAAGACTAACCTTCTGTTCCTGCAGAGCTTTTCAAAAAGGTCCAGTGTCTGAGTGTAGTTAGACACTAAAACCACCTTGTCATTACTGGTGCTTTTTGTAACAGCAAGGATGTAGTCCAAAACCAGCATCTTTCCTGGATAGAAAGGAAATAAAGAAAGCTAGAGCAGAAATTCTCAAATTCCAGACCTTGGAAGGGCACTTGATAAGATGCTAAATACAGTCTCACAGTTGCCTGTTAAGTTCCACAGTACCTGAAAGCTGAGGCTCCACCGATTTGGTGCTGTAGCCAGCAGGGAACAAGTCCAGGGCTCCCATAAAACCTTCTTCCTCTTCCACACACTTATCATGGATAAGAGCAGGATCTGGAGAACGAAAAGAGCTCAGACACTGCAGAGTGCACAAAGGAAGCCCCAAAACCCCCACCAACGGTGCAAAACCCATACCCACTGCATGAGTGGAATAACTCACGATTGCAAAGCTTCTTCAAGGAAGTGATGGAAGAGAGGGATGACACACTGATTTTGCCCTCCTTGAGCTCCTCCACCGGCTTGGCTTGCTTCAGGAAGTTCTTGTACAGCTCAGCCTGCAGAGGTGTCAGTCTGAAACAGAACAAGAGCTCAGAAGTCTCAGCCTGTCCTCATATCAACACCAACCTTCCTCCTCCATCTACACAGTGGGTTCCTTTTAGCTCAATGTTTTTAGCTCCAGCAGAGACAGCCTAGAAATGCCTCCAAGGCTGCTGGTAGAGCACTGATATCTCAGGCCAGAGCTGGAAGAGATGCCTGCAGATACCCTGCACAGCCCAGGGCTCAGGTGTACACAGCTGCACAGAGCACACAGCTGGCTGGCAGCACCCCTGGTTGAGGAAAAAGCAACAAATTGCTATTGGCTATAGCCTCATTTCTAGAGGGAAACAGTTGCCACAAGCATTTCAGAGCTTTTTGCAACTTTTTAGCCCTTCCTGTTTTTGCTCCCATTTCCCAGGCAGAGTACAGGTGCTGTGGTACCTGCAGCAGACCACCTGCTCAATCTTCACCGGCAGGTATTTGGACAGGATGTCTGAAGTTCTTCGGATTAAACACCTGCAGAGAGGCAAATGAAGAACAAATGCTAGGATGCCATCAAAACCTTGTTTTAGCACTATTATTCCTTGCGAGCTCAACACAAAGCCCTTTTGATAGCTACAAAAGTCTGTGACAGCCCAACACACAAAGACCAGACACCCACCACCCATGCTAAGTGGCTTCACCAGCCCATGCTATATAGTCCAGTATAACCCACTGTCTTTGTGAGGCTTCCAAATGTTGTTCATGAGATTTGGATGGATCGGTATGATGCCACCTAAGACAGCCCAGTCCCTTACAGGAGAAACTCAGCTCTTCCTCAGCCTGTCAACAGCGTCCTCAGCTTGAGCTACAACACACCAGTGGCACAGACAGCAAACAAGGGTAGGGTTTAACCACCACATACTATGGACATAACCCAAAGTACAAGCAGGCAGTTCCCCATGTAATAACTCAGTAGCCATTCTCAGCCAAGATGGGTTTATTGTCTGGCCCAAGTTTTCAGCAAAAGACAAAATCCTTTGGGGCTCTAGAAATGCCCCATGGAGCAGTTCTGTCACACTTTAGGAAAGATGAGATGGACTAGAAAGAACAGTGAACTGAGTAACCAAAATAAGAAAGAGGTGCAGAAACCCAGTTCTGCCAGGAAACATCGAAAAAATGATATTACGAAACGTACAGAAGAACGACAGCAGAGATACACAACAGCCCTGAAATCTGTCAAAGGAAGGAATAATCTGGTCTCCAAACCCATAAGCGGTAGGATGAAAAGTAACAGGCTTAAACTGCAGTAAGGAAGATTTATGGTACACATTAAGAGCATTTTGTAACTGCAAAGACAGCGATGCCCTGGAAAAGGTGTCCTGGGAATTTGTAAGGTTTTTGATGCTGGGTGGGGGTTAAGTAAGGGATGGTTTAGGTCTAACACCTTCTACCTTGGGACAGCAAGATGGATTAGACGCCTTCTCCAGGGTCCTTCCAGCCTTAAGCCTATGATTCCACTTATCTTTGCATCGCTCTATCATTTTTAATTCCTATCAAATTCAACTGATTCATCTGATAGTACTTACGTGCTTCATCTTCCCTATTTTTGTATGGTGACTTGCACAATAAAGGACACAGACCTTGACACAGCCAGGCACAAGCATTCAGAACACACTTTTACACCCCTTTTCCATCAACTATTAAAAGAAATAAATGCACCTCAAGAAGGAATAAGCTCTTCTCCTCCCAACCTTTCCTTTCTCTTAGGCTTCTGCAAGCTGACCTGAGTCAAGGTCAGGGCTGTCTCTATAGAAAGGCTGTGCTTGGTGTAAAATCCAATTTACCACGTCTATAAGCCGCCAGATTGTATTCATGATAGTTGCAAAAGTTCAGATAAAAGAACCGAAGACAGCAGCAACACTGAGAATTCAAAAGAGTGTCTAGAAGGAGTTCTTACAGAGAGACAAGTGATTGCCAGCAGATGTGGATAAATAGGTTGTATTCAAGAATAGAAACTGGGTTTAAACAAATACCAAAGAAATCAACCAAAGGGAAACAAGATGACATTTTACATCACAGAGGTGCTACTTGGGAGTCAAAAGTCACATCTCTGACACCAGGGGTCTAATCTCATTAGCTCTACAGAGCCAACACAGGTATCAAAGCATGAGCTGGACTCTTGCGACTTGAGCAATCAACAGCACAACCGAGCGATGTTCCTTATGCTCTCTCTGCCCACCACTCAACATCTGGGCTGGATGGATCTCAAGTCTGACCCAGTCTATGCTGTAGTCACCTTAACACAAATAAAAGGTTGCTGCCTGACTAGTCAGATTCCCAGACAAAACAAACTTAACGAGTCAAATCATGATTCACAGTATCCGAGTACATTTGCTGGGGGTGACTGCAGATAACCGTGCTGTTTCAATGTGCTAATTTTTCAGTCTAAAGCTGCACGCTATGTGGATTTCTTACCCAATAAATACTTGCACAATCACTTGCTGAATAGATATAGCTGGCAAGAGCACTCATTCCAGCTACAACCGTAATTTGGAAAGATACCAGCACACACCAAGGGTTTATGCAAAGAGCTCTGCAATGAGAAGGGGATGAAGTTCACCTGTTCACAATGCTGATCAGCTCCTTAAGCCTCTCTTCTCCTTTGTGGCGCTCAGCTTCACTTGCATCCGCATCTCTGCCTTTCAAGATGGGAATCTCAAAATGTCTTTTAAATTCCTGTGCGGTCCCTGTACAAAACAGAAGTGAAAAGGTGGCAATTACTACCAAATAAACTTTGATCAGTACCCCACAGCCTCAGTTATCATCCTACAATAATGTGGCCTAGCAGATAAAACAAACTCTCAACCCATCCCTATGATTTGTTTTCCTTTATAGCCAGGAAAGATACAAACAAAGCAGGCAAATCTGTACAAGAGCAAATCATTTTGTACTCCAACAACAATGTACTGCCAAAGGTCACACCATTTTAGTTAAATCTGAGTCCTGTCAGGCATGTACTGGTTTTGCTCACATTCCAGCTATGCTTTTACTCCCAGATCTTGTCCTTGCAAACAACAGCACAAGCATTAGATGTGCCTGTTCCAAAATTACCTGTAATCAGTTGCTTATTACTGGTCGCAGGCTGAAAAAGGGCAAAATGATGACAGCAAGCATGCAGCTTTGCTGGCAGTAGTTACAGCATTAACCTCACCTCTGAGAGAACAAACTGCAAGTACAGGGAGTCTGGTCTTGCCTGAAGCACAAATCCAGGGGGGAAAGGGAAATCGCATTAGCTCCCTGTAATAACTACCCAAAATGGAAGCACATGGAAAAAGTAGATGTAGAACATCTACAAGCCCATCCCATCCTTTCCTTGAGAAACTCTGGGAGCAGAACATACAGAAGATAGAACCCAAATGCTGTTTGTAAGACTAAGAATCTGATGAATGGTGTTTAACTAGTTGTGCATACACTAAAATTAATGAGCAGCCTCTTGGACTGGATACCAAGCCATTTGAGACAAACATGGGTGACAAGTTACAGCAACAAGGAAATTATTTACAAATTGGTTTATTTTCATTCCTCGACAGAAAAACAAGAGACCTCTCAACAAAGCCAAGCTGTCTCACACTGGAACACAGAAGAGCTGCTTCTAGCCCAGTGATGCAGCACAGGATGCAAAGACTACTTTGCTTCTAAAATGAAAACAGAGCTTGCAGAGCATAGGAGTCAGAGACAGAATAGTTCAATAGTTCAGTCGGACACCAGCAACTGTAGAAGGTGTTTGATTCTGAAAACACACTAATCAGTATCTCTCCTCCAGACTCTTTTCTTTCTATCCCAGATGAAGTTAACTCTGTGTTCACAGGCTTCACTTTCCTTAAAAACAAGAGCAGTCTTAACTCTGAATGTTAGACGTCACCCCCGGCTTTCTCTCAGATTATCTGGAAGTGGGAAGGCAGACTGCCAGAAGTTCAGGCTTTGTTGCCTGCCTCTGCCACAAGGTCCATCAGCCCGCCTTGCACCAGTCACCGCAACCTCTGGTTCCAGATGGATACACAAGAGAGAGCAGGGAAAAGCCGCCTCTTCTGAGCTCAGCGCAGCTTCTGCGCTCAACTCAGAGCATGTCACATCAAACTCTCCTCTCCACGGAGCCTCTCCTACAAGCACATCATTTCTGGCTTAGACTTCTGGACTTTCTATAGGCTGAGAGTGTTGTGGGAAGTACCATTACCTGCTGGCTCTTCCTGCTCAGCAACTCCTGCAATATCTCCAAGGGCTTATTGCCAGAGGAACTCACAGACCAGCTGGACATTTTGGTTGACCAGCATAGCTACACAACACCAGCCACATAGTACTCCAGAGTCATAGATTCATTTTACCTTGATTAATTCCCCTTTCAGAACACTTGTTACACCGGTGTGCTTTAAATTACAATCTTCTTCAAACAGAGCAGACCCCAATCTAGAATTTCTGGATATGAACTGAAGGAGAATAAGTCTCCAACCTGTACCTGACCTTTCCTCTCACTAATATTGCTGCTGGCAACTGGGGAGGCCTTGCCAGCAACTCCCCCATCCCTCACAACTCTCACACACTCACGTCTTACCGAGGATGCCTGAATTGACGAAGTGCACCAGGCTGAAATATTCAAGCAGGTCATTCTGAATAGGGGTGCCTGAGATAAGGACTCGTCGAGGTGTATTTAAGCTGTTGAGAGCCTGGTATGTTTGGTTTTCAGAGTTCTTCAGTCTATGGCCCTTTGAAAAAGAAAAAAAGGAATGAAGCTGATAAATCCAGTGGCCCTGACAGGAAACAGCTTGGAGATCCTCATCAATACCCACATGCTGCATCTCCCACAAGGCATCTCACCACTCTTCCCATTCGTGGTAGTGAATTAAGTGTGTACGTGTTCAATTGTCGGGACAGACTTCTTACAAAGGCAAGAATTTGGTGGCAAATCCGAAGCTATTATGTGTGGAAACATGTCATTACAAGCATGTCAGACTAAGAACATCTGAGTCACAGCCAGGTAAGGGGGCCTACCATGAAAATAACCACCACAAAAATAACAACCACCACATGGTCCAATTATAAGAAGTTTCCTGTTCAAAGACAGAGCTGGTTTTGGCTTCCAACACTGGGCACTGAACTCTGGACATATTGCATCACCCAAGGTCAAGATCACAACCCAGTCAGGCCACCTACATCCTGGACTGCCAGGCCTTTGCACACTAATAAAAAGAGGTTCTGCACCTCTTACAGGGGTAACCTGAATACAGGCCCTGTTTCCCATGCCTGGGAAAAGCAAATCCATTAGCACCCAAGTGCTATGCTGTAGGATATGATGAGACACTTTTTACAAGTGCCAGACCATTGCAGAGCTGAGTATTTATGGGGAATACATGGAAAACACTGGGGCAAGAACCTGCATTCCCAGTATCCCCAGCTGCTGGCCCCATCCCAGGGGCACTGGGAGGTGTGGGAGTTACACTTGTGAGGATGTTCGTTCTTTTTAAGCTTTTCTCAGCACTGCTTGAGCAAACACAAACCCAAACCACTGGATGGCATCGTTATTTAACAAATCTCCTCTAAGTGGCAGCAGAGGACACCCCAACAGTGGCTCAGGCCCCTGGCTCAACGTTTCAAGGAGGCAGAAGGCACTTGTTTTATTTCATCCTTCAGAGCACCTCTGGCTCCCACTAACCATAACCACAAGTAGAGAACAATAAATGAAAAAATAACTTAATTTCAGCCATGTGAAAGCAGAGTTTGACAACACAGGCTTGGCAAAGCTAGATCCAGCCATCAGTGAGCAGAGAATCAAGCCAGGTCCATCTCTTATTGACCAAGAAATACACGAGGTAACCCCTCAGCCAGCTCTCCCATGCCTGCCCCAAGCAGGAGGTTACAGAGAGGGGAAGAGGGTCCTGCCATGGGAGTGCCCTTCAAACTGTCCCCCAAGCACAGAAAGAGATGGTCAGATCAGGTGGCTGACAGCAGCCCACACAACACACAAGAACACATCAAATTGCAGAATCACTGAAGCTGGGAGAGGCTTTGGGAATCTCCACTCCCCTTGCTCAGAAGAGAGCCAAGTTAAAAACTCCTGAGCGGAACACGAGGCCAGGCCAAACAGAAAGTACTTCTCACTTTAGCAAAGACAGACACAACCAAATGAGAAACAGATCGGTGAGACTGGGCACTACCATCCCAGAGTAAGGCAGAGACAGGCAATGGACCTTCTTCCTGCTACGTATTTCACACTGAGAAGACCCTCATAGGTGCCTCCACCCTGCCAGGGACCTACAAAGTGGCCACAGTCACCACCACCTGGATTTTCTGCATATCTCAGCTCTGTAAAACACCCTCTCTTGTTCAGGCTCACCCAGGATGGATGAACAAGTTATCCTGAGCCTCTCAAGCACCAGAACTCTCAAGTACAAGAACCATGCTGTCTACAGCTAAACCTTGTTTCCCACTGCCCACTCCCTTTTTAAGAAAGCAGAGCCGGTTTTGCCCAGATCTCAAGAAAATATCAGGAACAGATTCTCCTTCAAGGTTCCCCTGTACCTCATCACATATGACAAGTCCAACGCTGCCCTTCTGTAAGGCCTCGGCATGGAGTCGGAAGGTCTCATAGGAGATGATCAGGATGGGTGAAGGCACTCTGAGGCCACGCTGGTTCATAAAGCCAACTGTGGATGGAATGAGGGAAAAGGAAAAACAGGGGGATCAGAAAAACTAATAGAAAAGGGTTCAAACTCTGCAGTCAAAACTTTTGCCTTAGGAATCTAGGAAAACCTGTCAGTTTCAATTATTCTGTAGCATCCCTTCCACTCACGTATATCCATGTTCCTTTCCCCAAAACTGACGCCATTTCCATCCCGCTCCCATCTCTGCCCATTCCTTTCCTGGATTCTGGCTGGAGCAAAAAAGAGGCAGTGGGACTGCCCTAACTTGAGAACATGACTGGACTTCGATTATTCCAAAAGATCAACCATTACCAAACATGCAAGGGCCTGATCTAAACATCTAAGTGGAGAGACTTTAATCAGTCTCCAGAGCTCTGGTGACAGCTCAGAGATGTTCACATCAGCTGCTGTGGCTTCTTCCCACGCAAGACTTTGACCCAACCCAGCCAACGGCGCCATTTACAAACATTTCCGTACCTAGTTTACGGTCAATCTCTTCTTTGGAGCCTCCATCAATGGCCAGCGGCTGGATCCTCCCCCCCAGCCATTTCTCCACTTCGTTGTACCAGTTTCGCACCAGGCTGGAGGGAGACACCACCATGGCTTTCTCAATTTCGGGCTTGCAGTCCGGACTTTGCCGGAGGAGCGTCCACATGAGCGTGATGCACTGCAGGGTTTTGCCCAGCCCCATTTCGTCCGCCATGATACAGCCATGACTCCCAGGGATCCGCCGGCTTGTCACACAGTCCCAGAGGAACTTCACTCCCTGCCAAAGAGATTGTTCTCTCAGAGTACGACGGGGACATCAGCAAAATGACAACTTCATTACCACAACCAAGAGCAAATCCATGTAGCACATCCCTAGGGACATGCAGTGTTCTAATGAGACAGAGGGAAATCACGCGAGATGCAGCTAAAATGCAGCCACATCTGGTTTGGAATAACATCACTGGTGCCAACACATACCTCATAACACGCACAGTATCTTACTACATTTTAACTGTACAATTACAACCAGCTTCCTGACGTGAATTCCCAGAAGTTTCTACCCTTGGCTGCATTAGGCCATGAGCTAACCTGTGCCAATCACTGCAAACGGGTTAATCATCTTCACACCACCCAATTAGGTAGTTTGGAAAACATAGAATCACAGAATGAGCAGAATTGCTTCTGCTGCCTGATTCACTGCCAGAATAGCCTCAGCAACCCCATCGCTTCTGCCTAGAAGCGCAATGACTCACCTGGGGACTCAAAGCTTAAAGCAGATTTAGCTTCAGAGAAGACCCGGGGCTGAGGTTATAACCCACGTCACACCGTGGGAGAAGAGCTCAGCCCTGCATTAGGCTCTGACACATCACCAAGACAGATAAAAGAAGAAAAAAATAAATAAATAAAAAAAAATAGACTCTGCAAAACGTTCCTCTATCATGTGAGGACAGGGAGTCAGAGAAAACTGGGGCATTGTCCTGGGGATGTACAAGCTCTTTGCATTGTGCCAACAGAGCAGGGAGTGAGGGACACAACCTAAACACACATGGACAGATTCACTCCTCTGTGCTTAACAATTATGAAATGCATTAATGACTTAAAGAGTGCATTTGGCTGGGGATCCAGTTGAGTGACTTCCCACTAAGTGGGCAAAAGACACAACGAAGACAGAGAGAAGCCGTACAACAGTCCGGGAGCATCACCTGAATAAAGCAGCACAGGAATCTTAGCATGCAAAGACTTATTAGTCAGACTAGAACATACAACTGCTTTATCAGAGACATCTAGCTGTCAAAAACCAGACAGCATTACTTGACAAAAGCACCAGCAGGCAGTATCTTACCCAAAACCAGAGTGCCTCTGGCTATGCAGCACTGGGTCAGAGGTTCAGTACCAATTCTGAGATAAAAGTACAAGCTAGGAGCAGCCTGCAGCGCTCTCAGAGCCATCTGAACATCTCCCATGCAGGGACAGATCCAGCTTGACCTGCTCAGCCTGCAACATCAGCAATCACAGCTTCTATCTGTGCTGCCTCTAGGCTTAAACGATAATATGCCATATCTGCGATGAACTTCAAACTGTCCAGATACCTATGTTAGATATTTGGAGATTAGTACCCACTGCGTTCATATTTTGATGTTACACATATTTACGATGTAAAGTGTTTTTCAGCACGCTCCACTGGTGAATTCCAAGTCTATGGAGGTCAGACAGCTCACACCTACAAAGGGTAGCTTCCAAAAAAACCACAATGAAGTACAATCTACTCCACACTGTGTTGGGAACCATGGTAGCAGAAAGAAGAGCTCCAGTGTTTCCCAGCTCAGAAACTGCAGGTCAAATTAATTCTGCTGACCAACAGAACACAGCGGTGGACAAGTCTGCCCTGCCCAACTCAAGACTGGACTGCAACATCATTTATTTCAACTATATCGCATCACCTTCCACACTGAGTTTCACTCAGCAGTTACTTCACGATAAGGCTGGACTTTCAGCCCGGACTCCGTAAGATTGCGTCTCCCCACAGAATCTGTGGTTGTTTTCTAAGGTACCACTGGTGACACAGAGTCAGCCAATGCGCTTTCCTAGACCTGCGCAAACAGACATGGTCATAGAAACCCCTCAGTTTCCACCATCAGTTGACCTGACCTACAAAGACGGAACACACCTGAGCATCAGGCAGCACCTGTTCAGGCTGGGAGTGCTCTGACCCTGCTAGATCAGAAGCAAGAGAAGAGAAAGTTCATATCCATAAGAAAGCAGTAAATTTCCACATTTTTAAGGACAAACAGGACTGTTGTAATACTCCCACCATGTCCTCTTGCTTAACACAGGACAGAGAATATTTGCAGCATTCAGGCTTTCAAGAGGATGGTTAAACCAAATGTTTCACTTCACATTTGCACCAGACTAGAGTCTGTCAGTCTGTGAGGTCTAAATAGACCTCACAGCTGGTGGGTAACCATTCCAGCAGAGGAACTGGAGCTTTTTGAAACGCATCAAGTCCTCCAGCCATACCCTCAGGTCTCAATTGAAAACTTACTTCTCTCTGATGGGGCCGTAAGACACGGCTGAGGACAGGATCCACCACAACATGGACAGGTGCTTTGTCCCTGCAGGAGGCAGCCAAGGAAGAAAACAATGTGGTTAATGAACTCTGCACAGCATATGTTTAGGTTTTCTTAAAAATCTCACTGAGGACTCCCCAGTGGCATGAGGGAAGCAACTGCCAACAAGGAAGTGAAAAATGGATTAATTCAGGTTTGAGAATGAAGTCACAGGGGCCCCATCTGCAATCTAAAACATCAGTGAAAACGTGTATTTGGGCTGTGGTTCAGAGAGATAGTTAAAAAGTAATTATTGTTTTTCCTGTTTCAATAATAATATTGTAACTGCATTATGGAGAGAGGAGCCCCTTCCTCTGTCAATGAACATCCAGCTGACGGTCCTTTTAAGCTATAACAGCACAAAAGGAACTACTTCAGAATAAAAACCATTAGGCAGCCTAACATCTGACTCTCAGTCATCTCCTTTTGCTTGTCCCAGATGCTGATTGTTCCTGACTAACGAATAAGCCATAAGATTTTCTAAGCAGCTTCTAAACATGTGCACCTTCATTCCCTGCTACAGGTTTAAATTTTTGATGAGCGGGAGATGAAACAGCCTGTGGAAGAACACAAACAATCCAGCATCGGTATATTCCTTCTTTGATTGTTACCATACCTGAATCAATTCAGAGGCAGAACCCTTGGAACCAAACTTCCCTTGATGTTCAGACCCCAGCTCAGACACATTTAGGAAGAAAACACACAAACCTACATGTATGAGGAGGTCAAAGCTGAAGCATTTGCGATGGGTGATGACTCACTTGTCTATTTTCAGCTGGTCATGGGCGCTCAGCAGCGGGGGCTCGTACAGAACCAGAGCTCCTTCTTCAAAAGGGTCATGGAGAGGACTCCTCAGTCCTGCCCGTTTGATGCCCAGTGCGCGTAAGCCCAGTGGCCCTGAAAGCAAACAAAGGCACAACTCAAAGAGCAGCTTCCTCCTGGAAGACAGCAGAGCCTTGCAGAAGAGTCTGATTACATTTAGGAACAATGAATTAATTGGGTGCTGGAGTGGAGGTGCAGACAGCAAACCCACGCAGTGGTTTGGCATCGCTCTGCCAGCACACAGCAGGTAGCTCTGCACCAGGAGAATATAGAATGAAGGAGCAGAGGCACAGATGGAGCAATGGCAATGCCCACTGCATTGGCTGCACCAAAACGGGCATGACTGTGTGTGGCAGATACCGGGAACATTGGCACACAACAGTATAATGTGTCTTGCGAGGTGACCAATGGCTTCAGCCCAGACCTGTGCGGCAGGTATCCAGCCACAAACGGGCACAATGTCTGCCCCAGCCAGCTCTTGGCCATCGGAGCTACTCCCAGCACCCAAAGGTGGCTGTTCTAGCATTTTGAAAGACAAGCAGGATTCTAGAATATATGTCTCAGCAGCTCAATAAATACATTCCCATATACATAGCATATACTGGGTCAAATCCTCATTTTGAATCAGCTAACACAGACTTAACCAGAGCTGGATCTTTTATTTAAGGCGGGGAATTGATCTTTAGAAGTTACGAAGTTTTACAGTATCACCGTCAGCACCATATTGCCATTATCTACTCTATTATTTTCTCTCTGCTGAGCAATAGATGTTTGGCCTTGGAGACATTTTCTGTGAAAGGCAGAAGCCAAGGATGAGTTTCTTTTCCTAGTATTATATTTTTGTCACAGTTTTGGAATGGAGATGAACATAAAAAGAACATGCACAGAAATCCTTTCTCCCCATCAGCACTCAGGCAACTGTGTTCCCAGGTTTGCTTGAATCTTTCTCAAGCAAAATCAAGGTCAGTTTGCCTGCTGCTTGCTAAGGATCCTTGCAAAACAAGAGTGTATCTTAAGCTGAGGCAACAGTGCATGCACACCAAGAAAAGAGCACTTGAAACAGCCTCATCTCCCAATTAAGGGAGGAAAATAACAGCCACAGAAAGCAGCTCGCCCATTACAGTTCTGTTTCAGCCTCCTGACAAATCTGCTTTTCCACAAGCTGATTTTGTCAAGCTCTTTTAAGGCTTGACATTTCACAGCCAGCGTCTGCCTACAGACATAGTCCTATAACTAAAGTTTGAGTGAAAATGGTTGATCTGCATTGTAATTTTTTCAGCTGAAGGTGAAAAAGGGGACAAGCACAAGGATATTTGGTTTGGAGATCTTGTGTTTCACTGATTCAAACCAGCTGAGGCTTTGAACTTCAAAACTGTCTTGCTTTGAAGATCACCTTGAGACTCAACACACCAAACCAAGTAGAAAGAAAACTGGCACATACTGTCTGTTTCACCTACAGCCTTCTGTCTGTTAGTATCACGGGTATTATTTAGATGGTAAACCTTCATCACGTGTATTTGCGATATGGTGTACAATCTCCTGGCACTACATCAAATACACAGCAGTAAGAATACAAAATCCAATTCTGAAATGTAGGATTATCCAAACTAAACACTAGAAAGAAATATGAAGGCTTTGCTAATGTGCCAGTATTTTTCTTTGGGAATTAAGTCAGGATTTATAGAACACATGCATCAGTGCAAAAAATAACAATAATCCTCATAGATATATTTGACAGGCCTGAGCATCATCTGTTTTACTTGAGTCACTCAACACAGACAATCCTTAAACCTCCTCATCTTACCTTTATAATTTGGAATGGGGACTTTGAAGGGTTTGGACAAAATGCTGCGGATAAAAGCCTCCTAGGAATTCAGAGAGAAAACACACTTAAGACTGAGATCAAAGACTCCTCAAGAAGGCAAGTCCAGGACATTTTTTGATAATTCAATTGTGTCGAGCGTTCAGAGTCCCTCTATTCAATCTACTTAAGCTTCAACCCCAACTATTTTCAAAAATAGCCAAAGGGAAGAAAGTAACAAACCAGCACAATTCCCCCCACCAACTCTGCTTTTCAAAACTATTTTCCTTTGTGTTTTCTAATGTGTGAAATTGATATTTCATAACTCCCGTCTTCTTAAGTCCACGGGCATTATTCACTTTTTTAAATGCTATTGCTTCCCCCGCCTTGGTAATTGTCGGGCAGTCAGTTCCCTGTAAATGAGCTGGGTTATCAGCACCCAGGCAGGATCAGCCAGTCCAGCGCCTGGTCTCCTGCAGTGGAAGCCCAGAGAGAAACAGGCAGACAACACTTGATCCATCTGTGTGAAAAGCTTCCCATGTCCCTTGGCACTGTCCTTCATGAAGAACAGAGCTCTCTTACTCAGGATTTCCACTACAGAAAGCACCCCAACCACCCGTGCAACATTAAATGGTTGGAGGTAGCAAAAGACCTCTCCTAAAGACCGTGTGTGTGGCACTTTTATAACACCTCTGGCTAAACAGGTCCATGGAAATTTAGGGCAATTTTGCCCTGCTGGGACTCCCTTGATGAATGAGCTCCACATACAACCCACCTGCTCTGGTGTGCTAGTGGAAACACCCACTTACATGCTGACTGCTATCCAGGCAGTGAGGCCTGTTGGTCAACTGAGCCAAGGGTTTCCGGAAAGGAGACCTGTAACATTCTCCGCTCTCTGTGTCGCTGACAGGCTTCTGCCTCTTCCGAGTCTGAAAAACACAATCCGGGCAAAACAACTCAGGGGCACCTGGTGAGACCAGAGGGCAGATGCATCGCTGTCACACTCGGTGAGCACCAAACCACACAGACAACCCACCCGGCCAGCTGAGCATCTCACACACACACACACACAACCATCACTCACCGCCACTGCCAAAGGGCAGAGCCAGCAACAACACCGAGGTCCCCAGGCCCTAATGTTTAATCTGCATGAGGGCTAATAATACTCTCCTAATTAAAAAAAAACAGCTACCACCTTCCAGGCTGCAATGAAGCGGGCTTGTCTGCTTGGGGCTGCCTCCCCAAAAAAAGCAGAAGGGGAAAAACAAAAGGAAGGATGACTAGCATGGAACAAACTACATCAAAGTCCCCAGAGGCTCCCACAGCATCTGCTGTTAAGCAGGTGAACACCTCACGCTGAAAACTACATTTCAGATACTTATGAAGGGATTAAGATAAATAAGTCATTGATCGGTTTCCTGATTTAACTCTTCCCTCTTCAGGCCGAGACTGTACTGGAACCAGCTGCTGGCTCAGAACAAGGAATTTGACAGGTAAAGCACTAGGTGAGACTCTTTGACCTGTAGGACAGAGCCTAAGATCATATTATTCTGTTGTTTTAAACCCCTACCTAGTCCTGGTTACCAGCCCCCCGCAAGCTCTCCAAGGGACAGTTTTCTCCATAACCACCAAGCATCATCTACACACAACCATGTTGTTTTACCAGCTACATGTCCAGACACAAATTTCCCCTCCAAAAACGATGAAAACAGTGTAAATCTCGGCCCTGATCCTCGATCCCCGGAAGGCGGCGGCGGTAACACCCTCCGACCGGGCGCTGACCGGGGCCGCGGCAGCTCCGCGCCCCCTGCCCCACGGCTGGGGAGGCAACGGGTGTCCCCCCAGCCCGAGCCCGCCCCAGCCCTCGGCGCCGAGGGGCACACGGGCGATCCCCACCCGGCCCACCACGTCCCGGGACCCCTCGCTCACCGTCGGGGGATGCCGCTCCTCCTCCTCCTCCTCATCGCCCGCCTTCCTCTTGGCCAGCTGGCTGGGGGCCAGGCTCCTCCTCTGGAAGAAGGCACAGCACACGGACGCTGAGGGGGCGGCGGGGCCCACAGCCCCACAGCCCCCGCAGCCCCGTACCCACCATCGCCTCCTGGGGAAGAGCGGGACCGCTTAACGGCCCGCGCGCGCCGCGCCGGTGGCGGGAAAGGCGTGGGGTAGGCCCCGCCCCTCACCCTCCCCGCCCCGCCCCTTCTCCAAGGCAACAGGCGCGGCCAAGCGAGCGCAGAGCCGTATCGACCCGCTCGGGGCGCGGCTGGCGGGGGGGCGGTGGCACGGCAGATGGACTAACTGATGGACGGAGGAGCGGCTGGATCGATGGGCTGAGGCCAATTGTATGAGGTTTAACAAGGCGAAGTGCTGCGTGCTGCACTTGGATGACAACACCCCCAGGCAGCGCTACAGGCTGGGGGAGAGTGCCTGGGGGAAAAGGGTCTGGGGGTGTTGGTGACAGTGGCTGAACATGAGCCAGCGTGTGCCCAGGTGGCCAAAAAGACCACCAGCATCCTGGCTTGTATCAGGAACAGTGTGGCCAGCAGGACCAGGACAGTGATTGTTCCCCTGTACTGGGCACTGGTGAGGCTGCACCTCGAAACCCATGTTCAGTTTTGGGTCCCTCACTACAGGAAAGACATTGAGGTGCTGGAGAGAGTTCAGAGAAGGACAACGAAGCTGGTGAAGGGTCTGGAGCACAAGTCTGATGAGGAGCAGCTGAGAGAACTGAGGCTGTTTATCCTGGAGAAAAGGAGGCTGAGGGGAGACCTTATCACTGTCTGCAACTGCCTGAAAGGAGCTTGGAGCATGGAGGGGGTTGGTCTCTTCTCCCAAGTAGCAAGTGACAGGACAAGAGGAAATGGCCTCAAGTTGCACCAGGGGAGGTTTAAATTGAATATTAGGAAAAACGTCTTCTCTGACAAGGTTGTCAGGCATTAGAACAGGCTGCCCAGGGAAGTGGTTGAGCCACCATCCCTGGAGGTGCTTAAAACACATGTAGATGTGGCACTTAGGGACCTGGTTTAGTGGTGGAGTTGGCAGTGCTAGGTTAATGGTTGGACTCAATGTTCTTAAGGGTCTTTTCCAACCTAAATGGTTCTATGATTCCAAGCTAAGCACCACGTTTGGAGGCAGAGCTCTGTGGCTGCAGTGACTCTTGGCAGCAGGAATGAAATTACTGTGTGTTGTGACAAAAGCAGCCGGGTCACCACTCACATGGAGTAAAGAGAGTTGTGAAGAGGGAGGTGAATTCCCCTCACAATCATGTTTCAAAATACACTGATGCTTTGCACAATTTTATGTTATTTTCTATACTTACCTGTTCAGAGTATGGCTGACCCTAAAGCCTTGATTATGGACCAGCATCAGTTTGTGTACACACAGAACAAAAGGCCATTCCCTTTGGTACATCCTAAATGGCATTTGAGGGGGTTCAGGGTGAAAAGCAAACTCAGAGCAGCAGCAATTTGAGCATAGATTTGTTTTTCTTGAAAGAGAAGGGCAGGCTAGTCCTCAGAAAAGAACAAGGCTGTTCCTGTTCCACAGATCACAACTGACATGATAAATGGGGACTGGTGCTCACCAAGCCATTTAAAGGACAGCCTTTTTACAAATTGCAAAACCACAGCATTTTGGAGGGACCCAGATAAATTCTCATTCTGGCTACACAGGGGAAACCCTAAACAACTCCTTGAAATACGTCAAGTCCTCTGACCTGCGCAGTAATTCACCCAGCGGCAGGCAGGGAGGGCGCCCTGAGGATGAGATTCCCAAACAGCCCGTGGTACAAGATGTGCCTCTGGTGGGACTCGGAGCACGTCCCATGGAGCCTGTGGGTTCCCAGGGCCCTCAGCAGCTGGCAGCCTTCATAGATCTTGGGAAACTTCTCAAATCTCCAGATGTGTCCATGGAGCACATGTGGCCAGGCAGGGAGTGAAACGTGGCCCTCAGTGCAGTCCAGCGGAGCAAACAGGTCAACATGTACCACACTGCAGCTCTTAAAAGGACTTTGCCTTTCCCTCCTCCTCCAAAGAAGCAAAGAAGGGGAAGAATGGATTTACGCTTTGCTGATTGTTTCACTGGTAAACTTGGGAGATAAATTAAATACAAAAACACTTCGGTCACTTCCAGTTGCACAGCTGACCTCCTTAAACATCAAGAAACACAAACAGCCCCTTTGGCAGTATCCCCACCTCAGGTTACATACTATTTCTCTGCTTGGTTTATTAAATGTCTATGTTAATACAGTTACGCATCTTTAAAACCTGGACCATAAACCAGAGTGGGCATAAGACAAAGCCAAATTCTTACATCTTTAGGATGTGAGGTGTAAGTGGGCATAGATTCCCTGTAGCCATTTACACCTCCTGAATATCTAGTACCTGAACTGTACTTTTCCCCCTGTCTTTAAAGTCCAAATCCATTTGTCAGTATTTTATTCCCAAAGTGCTTTCAGAGTTCAGTGACGAATGTTAGATCTTGCAATTACTGGCTCACTGGGCAGAGAGTGGTTCTATAGGAAGGTAATTGGCTATTTTTCCTGGCAAGAATAATATTCACATTAATGGTCTCCCTCACCATGGCTTTGAGAGCAATTCTGCTGCGGGCATTTTGCCTGCAATGGGAACAGACACATTTTCTGGCCCAGGCCAGGCTGGGTTTAATAATAACAGGAAGGGGAGGCAAAATGCTACAGCAACAAGATGGGTCTCAGTCATCTCGCACCCAACACAGAGCCACTGAGGACTCCATCCTGCGACAGCTTTTCTCTTCAAGCCATTGGTGACAAGTCCCAAAGGGAAATTCAGGATGATGCTAACGCCTGAGCATAAGCCAACCACGCTGCAAGCCTGGGGCATGGTGGGCATGCATGAAGATCCCTTTGTGTCCCAAAGAAACTGGCTAAGAGATCCAGCAGAAAGTAATATTTCATTCTTTCTCCAGCTGAGAAGACCAAAGGGGTTGCCCAAGGTGGGAGGAGCAGCTGGGGTCGAGGTCAGCAATGTCCCTGTTGGGTGCTGTGGGTCCCTGCGCAGACACTGCTTGGTGCTCTCTGTTGCACCTTTCTCTCCAAACTGGCACCTTCAGGCACAGGTTGAGTCCTTCTCTCTTCCCCCTTTCTAAATTACACAATTTACTCCTTTTCTAGCTGTAATCAGCTCGCATTTATGCAGCCCTGAGAGATCACAGGATAATCACCATGAGGAATAATGCTGTGATTTCCCTTGCTGGCTCTGCAGGGTGCTGAGTCCCTCCAGCACCAGCAAGGTGAGGACGCAAAACATCTTCCTCAGGGACTCTACAGGATGAGGCCAAAAAAAACAACAAAAAAAACCCAAAACCAGTAAAAAGAAAATCATCAAACAGAGCCTGTCTTCCAGTCACCACCACGGTATGAACTCGTGGCATTCCCTTGGTGTCAACACCACACCTTCTTTCACACCCCCTTTTGTTTTTATTGAGGGTCCCTCCTTTTGCTGTGGGGCACAGACCCTCCCCAGCTCCCCACATGAACTTTTAAGAATTGCATTGCAGGAACTGGGGCCTCATATCCAGCTCTTTGCAGGCAGGAAAAAGGACGGATCCTGCCCAAGAGAGCTTTTGATCTTTTGTGGCGGGCAGAAGACAGAACAAGAGAGAGAGAACGTGAGAAAATGTCTCCTGATGGAAGGACACCTCAGACTTTGCCTAACAGCTTCACCCATTCCGTAATGAAAAGTGGAGGCGAAAATCTGTAATTGTGCCAAGGGCAGAGCTACAGCTTTAACAAAATTCGGCGGCGCCACCTGGATCATCTCAGGTGAAGCTCTGAAGAGACCAGGACCGCAGGATAGAGACCCCTGCAGACCTGCATAGCTTGGCCATATTCAGCTGGGGAAGTAATTAGTTAAATATCCTTCCAGTTAATTCCTTTGCAAACCACGAGAGGGAAACTGAGTATGATCAGACCAAGTTGCTGTCAGCTGGAGTTGAGGTCTCATCACCGCCAGAGACGGCTCAACTGCCCTTCCATCAAAGCTGCTCGTTGAGAGAGGAAACATTAAGTGCTTTAAAAATATTAACTTTGGGAAGAAAAATCTTCCTTTCTGTAGGTCAGGTGCCATTCAACATGCAGCCGAGCTGGGCACTGGATGGAGGCAGAGGTTCAGCAGCCAGGATCCCGGCTGTGCCGCTGCTTTTGGCATGTTTGTGTGAATATCACCCAAAAGAAAACTTGACTCCTGAGCCCAGGCTGAGGCTTGAACCCTTTCAGATGTGCCCAGTGGCAAAGGGCTGTGGTGCTGACCCACAGGCCATCCAGCCACCCCTGCAGAGCCCCCCCATTGCAGCCATGGAGCACCCAAGCCCACCTGAGGACACAGCTCTGGTGTCCCGCAGGGGCTGGCACAGCGGGGTGGCCACTGCCTGCTCTGGTCTCGGAGCCCTTCGCTATCACACATTACAGACTATATTTCACAGGTTTTTTTGATTCCTTTATGACTGCTGTCCCTTTGGCCCCAGTGGTACTTCATCCTTATTACTGTTAGAAGAGAAAAGATCAATCTTTGCTAATCTTGTTTATTTACCAAAAAAAAAGACACACAAAATCCTATTTCCTTCAAGCAGCAAAGGCAAAAGGAGCAGGGAAATAAATCTCCACAGCTGGTACTCCAGTGAACTCCGAGCCCCAGCAAGGCTGCACACCCGCATCCTTCCTCATTGGGTTTGTGCATTCCTCTCCAAATCCCTCCTTGCCCCTGTGCTGGAAATTGCCATGAGGGCAGAGACCTCCGCACCGTGCTGAGCCACACGCCGCGGCTTGTGAGCCATGAGGTGGAGAAGGGAGCAGAGCCAGGTCCAGAGGGTCCAGAGACAGGAGGAGGGCGTGGGGTGAGCAGGGAAACAGGAGGGGTGACCTCCAGGTGGTGGAACAACCTCCTCCAAAGACAAAGCCCTGGGCTTTCGCCATCAGGCTTGTCGCCTCCAGCACTAGTCACAGTCTCTGGCACTAATGTGACATTAAGCAGCTGATTCCACTTCAGGCTCATGGCACTGAAGAGCAGAGGCTCACCCACCAGCCTGGGTTTGGCATTGCCCCTCTGCTCCGAAAAACCATCAGCAGCTTGAGTGCTCCAGCTGCTCCCCACTCCATGGGGCCGCTTTCAAGAGCCAGCCCTTCATTCAAGAGGAAGGCTGTCCCCATGGGGTACTTCTGCCCTGCACCACATTTGCTTATCATTTCTCTTTTTTTTCCCCAAATGTTTTTAAACATGCATGAGTCTGACTCAGCAACCCAAAATATTTCATTTGATGCAAAGCAAAATGTTCTGTTTTGTTTGCAAGCTAATTAGCTAGTCTTGTCTCCCTCACCTTTATAAGCACAGGCAAGCCAGCAACGCAACCTGCAAACATTAAAAAGCCTGGGTTTAGGAAATGTCAGAGTCAAGCTGTGTCGGCACTTCCAAAAACACATCCCGTGTTTCATAAGGGGAGGAGAGGAGGCTGAAATTACTTCCCAAATTCAGCTTGATTTTGCAAATTGGTTTGGCCCTGCTGAAGGTCCATTTTTGTGAGAAATTTACAATCAGTTGCAATTTTCCTTGCCAAGCTCAGACATTTACAGAGCACTCAGAGAGCCGCAGAACAAAGCCAAGGGCAGATCTCAGCCTTACAGAGCTGGGACAGCCCCCATCCCCTTGAGTCCTCACCAACCACCCAGCACCACCACCAGAATTATTAGGGACTGCATTCAGGGATGCTGCTCTTGGGTATAAGTACACCTAGTACACCTTTATGCAAGACCAGTTGAAGGACCAGGTCTGAAATAAATAGGATTGCAACCATCTTCCCAAACATCTACCTCTACCACATCACTTTTGTGATGTACGCAGAGACACTCACCATAATCATTCAGTATGGAAGTTAAAAGACAGAATATGTATGAATGTATAAAATATATACACACACCTTCAAAGCAGTTAATCCACAGAGCACCCTCCACCACATTTAAAAATATTTACTTATCAGCTTGCATGATCAAGAGAGATTTATCTGCGAATGGGTTTTTCTCCAGGGCAGGAGGAATCACCTCCCTGCTGTCCAAGCTCCACGAGGACCAAGTGCTGATGCCTTTGGGAGAACAGTTTGGCCCCCGCATATGATTTCTGTGATTCATATGACCCATGAAGGCAGGAGCAAGGCTGGCTGGCAGCAGAGGTGCTTTCTACATTGAGACCTGGGTTTGAAGAAAGCAGCTTGATGGGTGGTGGAGGTCCATCTCTTACAATACACCTCTGACGTATGTGTGGTCCCCACACACTTCAGCTCCTCTATTTAAATTAGGGTGGAAAGGGTTGATTGAGCATCCCATACAGGCAACAGGGTTTTCAAATTACTTTTATGGCAGCACACAATCTTTCCTAGACCTTCCCACCACAGCACTAAGTGACCCCAGGACCTGTATGGCTCCAATGGGCAACTTAGGAGGTCACAGCATGGACCATCCAACCTTAAACACCCCTGGCCTGATGGGGCGGGCAGCCCATCACATTGCTCAGCTGATAAGGGATGTGTCACCCCTACCTGCGTGTGACCGCTCTTCCCAACCGCTTTGCCTTTGCTTAGAGAAGCCCTTCCTTTATTTTCTCTGCCCCTGATTAAATCTCAATAGAAAAAACAAATCTGGCTCCTATAAGCAATGGTTCAGGACAGAGGAAGCATCATTTCATTGGGGCAATTAGCACAGTCTAATTAAACCCTAGTCTTCTGATCAGGCTCAGCTGATTAAGTGGGTTGCAGACACTCTGGATTATATTAACAAAATGAATCAGTTAATTACATGACAATCAATAAGAAGCAAAAAGTAGGACAACCAATTTGCCTTTAAATGACCATCTAAATTCATCAACATGATATATGTTTGTAAGTGTTAAGGGAAGGGGCAGACATGACGAATTTCTTAGGCACTGAGATAATGATTTCTGATAGCTACAATTCATGAAAAGCAGAGAATTTACAACATCTGCCTGAAAAAACGATTACTTTTTATAATAGTTTACAAAACAAGCTCTTTAATAAACTGGAAGTCTTCATTTGGAGTTTTGACCCAAAATGGGCAGCGTTGCTTTGAGCCAGAGACATTGTGGTCTTCAGTGATTATCTGACTTAGAGCTCCCATCCAAATTGAAAACCTGGGTGAAGTGGGAGCCGGAAAATGACATTGTTAAAGAGGCAATTTTTACCCTGAAAAGCTTATGGCCTGAATGGAAGGACTTAGGAAATAAAGGAGGAAAACTATCTTGTGAAAAATACAGAGATATCTGTTGTTCTCATTTTGCAGGGTTCCAAACAGGCAGACTGCAAGGGATTCTCAGCATTTGTAATGAGTGCTTTTAATAGCTTCTTTTTTTTTTAAAAAAAAAAAGGGGCATTATGAAGATGGTGATTAGAATTTCTCCTGTCTGAAAGCAGGCTTTTCAGTCAAGCTAAAAAGCTACAACATTTTCAAGAAAAAACAACAAAATCACTGAAAATGTCATAAAAAATGAAACATCTGACAAGCACAACAATCTTCCCAGCCTTGAAAAAAAGGGATTGGGTATTTTACTTTTCACTTTCTGATTCTGACTGGCTGGCTGATGCAGAATTAGGAAGACGACTCTTCCTTCCTCCAGAGATGGAGACCTGAGGACCAGAAGGATGAGTTGTGCTCCAAATGGTGCCAGCAATCACAGACTCACTTAGGTGAGGAGGGACGTCTGGAGGTCTTGGGTCCGACCCCATGCTCCAAGCAGGGCCAGTTTCAAAGATCAAAGCAGGTTGCTCTGGGCTTTGTCTGGTTGAGCTTTGAAGATCTCTGAGGTGGCCACTCCAGCACCTTCATGCCAGTCAGAGAGAATCTGCACCCAAGTTTTTAGCATCCAGGTTCAGTGCCCTGATGAAAAAATGTCCTAAAGCCTCTCACTGCATTGGGATTGTCATGGAAAAAATCCAGGAGGGCTGGCATATGCAGTGGTGTCTACAGCCACAGGGGAAAAGAGCCTCGAAAAGGAAGAGATGTGGACCAGAGCTTTTTGAAACCTTCAGGCTCCATCCAAAGCCTTCGGTAGGGAGATAAGTGATCGAGTCTGGGTGCTCTTCAAACCAACCTCATCCAAACCAGCCGTGCTGCAGACACTCACCTCCAACACAGCCTCCAAGCTGGACTCCAAAGCTGGGATACCTGGTTTGTCGCCCTTGTTTGTTTCCTCCCCCTTTCATTCTGCTCCCAATTGCATTTCGGGGGGGCACGGCGCTCATTTGTGAGTTTCTGCAGCAATAAAACACAAAGGAAGAACCTCAATGACACAACTGGACTGCCAGTCAAGGAATTTGCTCGCCATTTGTGAGCAATCATTTGCCACCCTGCACGGGAAGTGGATCAAGCTACTGGGGGACCTTCAGCTCCGAAACCCACTCAATAAAACCTGAAGCTGTGATGCTGGATTGCAGTGAGACAACTCGGCTGTCCCAGTGGCAGCTTTTACTGACACTGAGAGCTCCGGGCTCCTGGAATTGCTTTCCCAAAGTCTCCCCAGCTGGTAGAGCCTGCAGAGAGTTGAGGCAAATGCCTTTCATCTTTTTTAAGCTTTATTTCTGAAGGAAGCAGAATTATGCTGCTGTTCTCTCTTTTCTTTTTTTTCTTAATAGCTTTTAAATCCTTCGGCTGCTTGCACCAAATTTTTCACAGAGGGACCAGATGTAGTTCTGACGAGTCTGGAATAAACAGGCAGCTGGGCAGAGAGGAACTCTGCTACAGCAAAATGCTTCTTGCCGGCAGTCACACCGGAGCATGAAACATCCCATTTACTGGGCACTGTGGAGCCCCAGCAGAGCTCAGCCCCCAGGAATAACACTGTGGGAAATGGGCTGCGCTGGTCCAGCCCATTTGTCTCCCAGGTACGTTGTCCTGCCTCACAGTGGGGTTTTGCAGTTTGCTCTGAGCAATGCTCATGTGTAAGCGGCGATTAGGAGTTGATTTCCAGCACGGGAGGAGGTTGTGCTCAGGGCTTCTTTAGTGCTGAGCTGCTGGAGCCACCCCATGTGCCGAAGAGCTCTGCTGCGCCCCGGGGTGCATCACCATAAGTCATCAAATGCATCAAGCCATCAAAGCATCCTTCTTCTCTATGCAGCTGCAACACCATGCCCAGTTTTGGGTACCTAGCCGCAATGTGTCAGGAGGTGAGAAGAGTGACCAGCATTATCAGAGCCCCTGACAATAAGAAGTGCAGAAGGAAACTGAAAAGGCTGAGGTGGTTTTAGTCTCACAAAAGGGAAAGATGAGTGCGATGTGCTAATTCACAAGAAGTTCTTGTGGAGAAGGGAGTCTTTCCGTGATCACAACAGGTAGGAAAGGAAGCCGTAGGGCTCAGTTGCAGCCCAAGAGGATATGGGTTAGAAATTAAGGAAAATCTTGCCAAGAGGGAAAATAATCCTGGCTGAACAGGGATGGCGTTCCACCTTTACAGTTTTTAAGAGCAAGCAATATACCCTTCAGCCGGGTTTATGCTTCGGGTGGAGGTGACCTCCCTGCTGACCTAGTTTCTAGTTTTCCATAACGAAGTCACCATCACCGAGGAGACCATTGGCAGCTTAATGCACTACCTGAGATAGATGGGCAGGAGACAAACCTTAGATGGGAGGATGATGATTTGTCAGCTTGCCTGGTGTGCTTGGTGCTGCACAAAGCCCAGGGACAACTCCTGCCCCATTGCTCTGGACAATAAGGATGCTGCAAATTCCATGTTTTCATTATCATTCCTGCTTAAATTTCCTATCTGTATTCAGGAAAACCCTGGGGCTTTCCTCCATGCCACAACTAAACTACAGTGAATTAGCATTTTAAAAAACTCTGCTGAATCTGTATTCAGTAAGAACAATGTGACTGTTGCTAGTTTAAACTCAGCCAAACCACTATCCCACTATATAGTGGAGAACTTCAGTCTAGATCTGGACTTTGCTGTTTCTCTCCAGGACATTTGACTGTCTGAAGTAAATCAGCACTTTCAGCTTGAATGGTCAAACTGCACACCCATAGGCAGCACCTATCACACTGACCGAAAATCTGCTTGCCAGAGCAAAGAGGTCACTGCACCTGTCCAAAATAGATGTGTAGTGCATGTAGAGGCACATGCTGGACACCACCAATGCCCCTCCGAACATGGGGAAAAAGGCTTTTCCCCTCCAAAGGCAGCCTAATAACTTGTTCTGCTTGGAGAGGCTCTTTCAAAGCCACAAGGACCCCACGTCAGCTGATTGTGCCACACACAGTCTAATCAGCAAACCTGGCACGTTCGTGTGCAGAAAAGGGAAAAACACTACTTGCCTTTTACCTTAACCGGGCTTGCCTTGATCTCACGAAACCCAGGGTGGTTGGAATACAGAGACACAACTTCAAAGAGACAGCAAGAAGTTAATCTGAAAGCAAAAAAGTGCTCTTCAGGCAGGCGGGAAGAAGTAATTAGAAAGCATAGCTATTCCAAAGCTTCAATAAATGACATCAAGGCAGCCATTATACACTCACTAAAGCACGAGGCTCCTCCACTCTTGATAATCAAGGAAAAAAATACAAGACTGTAGACACATGGGCCAGACTGCAAAGGAAGGAGCTGGTAGAGCTCCAGCCACCCACTTGAGGAGGTGAAGGCAGAGACTCTGCTGGTGAGGCAGCTTCAGGATGCCCATGTCTGGCAAGGCTCTTTTTTTGATTTAGTTGTGCCCCTCCTGCACCCTCCACCATCACCACCCACTGTCTTTCATGAGCTCCATGAAGCTCCATGAGCTTCAGCTTTCCGTAGGCAATGTCCCATTTTGGTGTTACCCACCCAAAACGTACTGACTTCTTAGTTCAGCATTTTAGGTTCTTGCCTGTAAAGCGCAGCTAATCGTTGTGCAGCTTTTGTCTGTTGAGGCTGTGAGCTCTTGGGGGGTCCCTAAGGACACCGGGTGTGAGAAGCCCCTCCATCAGACAAACAGAAGGTGACTTGACTGAGCTGAATCCAGGCAAGGCTGGCAGTGAGAGATGGCATCTTTTATGAGAAAAATTGATTCACAGAAGCCAAGAGAAGCAGCTTTCTCTCCAGCAAGCAACATAAATACACACATATGGATCCAGAGCTAGTTTTTCTTTCCCACAGCATTTCACAGCCCCCGTTTCAACGTCCCTCTCTACCCCCGTCCCGCAGCAGCGTGGCATCCAGGCAGCTGCTCCTCAGCTCAGGCTTTGCACATCCTGCACTAGGCCTGAATCCCATCTGGAGGTGATGCAAACCCCGAACCTCTGTCCTACGCCAGATGTGTGCCAGCTGCAGCTGAGCAGCACGAGCTGTGATCCCCCGCTCAGCTGCCTCTGGCTGCAGGAGCAGGTGGAGGTTGTGGTACCCAACTGCTGCGGAGGGGAAGAGATGCTGCTGAGCAGCACAGCATGTCCCTTCTGCAGACCAACAGCTCATCGCTCCTTCTCCTCCAAGCCCAGGAGGCACCATCCACATTGTGCAGCGTGTGACTCTTCTCAAGGGCTTGGAGAATCACTGGGACATTGAGCAGGCTCCTGCTGGGGTTTGGAAGATGCCTGTGTGAGTGTGTGATCCCCGCTGCCACCCTCTGCTGTCAGCTCTGCTCATGGACAGATCTCTCTAAGCCTCCCAAGCCGCTGTGGAGCTGGGGCTGCTGGCAACAGTAGGAGCCCTTTCCCCTGCTGTAAGCACTGATCCCTCCTAAAACCTGAAGCAATTGCATTAATCACTTTGCTTCGAAGTAGGCCATGCTGAATGTGGTTAAGCCCGGCTGATAAAATGGGGAGTGGAAGAAGTGCAAGGAGATTAGAAAGGAATCGTGCTTAATTTGGGAACGTCTCTGAAGATTTATTCCAAAGCATGAAAGCCATGGAGAATGCTCCCGCCCAGAGATTAAAGATGCTCTGACTCACAGCTCTGAGGCCTGACAATAGCTTATTCAGGAGAGCTGCCTGCAGCCACGAGACAGAGGATACAGTTTTCCCAAAGCATTTCAATTTTTAAGTGAAAAAGAAAAAAGACTAGACTTCATTAGTTTTATCAAATAATAGGAGATGCCGTGGTCCCCATCTCTCCTAAAGCTGGCTACAGATCCCTGCTGTTTTGTCGGCCTGAGAGAAACCACAGCCAGTGGTTGGTAACAACTTCTGAGTCACTGCTTTCTGGAATTTCCTTTTGCAGTTGACCTCCAAACAAAAGCAGAGCTAAGGAGCCACTGGAAGGCCCTTGCTAATTGGGGGGGGAAAGCTGCGGTCATCACCCCTTGCCTCCTGTGCCCCTTCGTGTCTCCTTCTTCCACAGAAGCGAAACCCAGGGACTGAAGGTGTTCAGCTGTTTTATCACAGAATCGCAGAATCAACTGGGTTGGAAAAGACCTCAGAGATCATCCAGTCCAACCCTTGGTCCAACTCCAGTCTATTGACTAGATCATGGCACTAAGTGCCATGTCCAATCTCAGTTTAAAAACCTCCAGGGACGGTGAGTCCAGCACCTCCCTGGGCAGCCATTCCAATGCCTGACCACTCTCTCTGCAAAGAATTGTTTCCAATATCCAGCCTCAATTTCCCCTGGCAAAGTTGAAGCCCATGCCCCCTTGTCCTATTGCTGACTGCCTGGGAGAAGAGCCCAATCCCCACCTGGCTAGAACTGCCCTTCAGGTAGTTCTAGAGAGTGCTGAGCTCACCTCTAAGCCTCCTCTTCTCCAGACTAAAAAAGCCCAGCTCCCTCAGCCTCTCCCCATAGGGCTTGTGTTCAAGTTCCTTCACCAGTCTTGTTGCTATCACGTCGGACTCTTCCAGGACACCTGGTTCTCCCTGCTGTACGGCCAATTCTGTGAGCATCACACAACCCCCAAGCAAGTGTCCCCATTCTGTGATCCCGAGGGTGGCCCACTGAACACTGGGAGCATGGGTGATGCCAAGACCTCAGCGTCTCTTTCCCCACAAACCCGCGATGACCCCGCTGTCTACACCAACTCCAGGTGAACATCCAAAGGAAATAAAGTGGCACCTGCAAGACAGTGAGTGTAGGAATTGCTCTTGCATTTTCTGCGAGGGGATGGTGCAGCAGATTGTCTTCAATACAATATAACAGACGGTCCTTTCTGAGCAGCTGCCACTGCTGCTCCTTCTTGTGTTCTCCAAGGGAGCTGAGCAGGGACAAGCCTAGCCCCATAAGAGTTTGTTTTGATCTTTCTGCTGATGGAGTAGGACAGCCAGAGCTTGCTGAACAGAAAAGGCTGTGTACCAGCTCTAGGCGTCCAGGTAATTGTACTCATCTCCCATCCATCATCCCAGGAACAGCAGGCTCTGTTGCCAAACCTAATGCCCTTTATGCCATTTCTTTCATGGAACTGGCTCAAAATTGATTTTGAAACAGAAGCAAGAGGCTGTATCAATTTTCCCCTCGGAGGTGTGACAGTGTGTCTGCCTTCTGCCAGGTTAGGTTGGTTTTGTTCTCTGCTGTATGTGTGTGTCTCTGTTCACTGAGGCTGGTAGAAAGGAGCCCATCTCTCCGAAGTCAGGGTGTGGAGGGGAGGAGGTGACCTGATAACATGACGTAGCAGAACAACCACCCCACACATCGTCCTGTGTCCATCACCTGCACCCTCACCAGCTTGGTTTGCCAGGGGAAGGGCTCAAGGAAAAGACCTGAGGCAGATCTGCCATCTACAGCTCAATCAGCCCTTTCCAAATCATTAAATCCATCTGCCAAGCCGTGGAAGGAAACTGAGCTTAAAGGCTAATGAAAAAGGGTTCCTCACCTGCGGCAAGGGGACACCACCAAAGGCACCCCCAGATTTCTAAGCAGTGCAAGGTCACAGGATTGCTTTTTTGTTGTTCTTTTTTTAGATTCCTGCTTTAGAAATTGTCTCTCTAACTGGAACTTGTAGTGCTAAGAACATGCAAAGAGATGACAGCCATGCCCAAAGGTCCCCCAGCTCTTCTGCACCTGTGCAGCAAGATTATCATCTCCTGATTGGGAATGAAGTTTCATGGGGATCCAAAATCAGAAAGAGGGCAGATTATTGGGTTGTTTGTTTGTTTGTTGTTTGTTTTTCCACATCTCTTTTGGTTTAATTATTAACAGAGTAATCAAGACTTCTCCTGTTCTTAAGCAGAAATCTTACAGCGCCATCTGATCTTAAAGATTCCTGTTAACAGCCCAGTGTCATTCAGCAAACAGGGCTGCCAGGTCTGGTCCAGCAGCAGTTTGAGACACTGCCAGCTGGTGCAGACCTGGTGTGAAGTTAGTCCTCTCAGCTCCAGCCAGGATCTAGACAGGGCTGGAAGAACCTTCACAAGGTTGGTCCATCCTCCTGAAAGTGTCTGAAAAGATATTTACTCAACCTGCCCTTTAAAACATCCACAGAATCACAGAATTCTAGAGCTGATCGCCCAGGACCATGTTCAGTCAGTTTTTTAATATCTCCAAGGACAGAGACTCTACAACCACTCTGGCCAACCTGTTCCAGTGCTCTGTTACCACGATTTACTGGTGGTGCCTGGGGTAGTTCCTTCTCAGGTGCACGACTTTGCATTTCTTGTTGAAGATTCAAGGTTCTTCACAAGGTTCCTGTTGGGCCATTTCTCCAGCATGTCAAGGTCCCTTTGGATGGCTGCATGACCCTCTGGTGTATCAGGCACTCCTCCCAGCTTTGTATCACCAGCAAACTTGCTGAGAGTACACTGTGCCCCAACATCCAGGTCATTCATAAAGATGTCGAGCAAGATTGGGCTGAATATTGACTCCTGGGGTACAACTGCTAACTACTGGCCTCCAACTAGACTTCATGCTGCTAATCACCACCCTTTGGGCATGGCCATTCAGCCAGTTTGCAATGAACCTCACTGTCTGCTCCTCCAGCAACAGGGAGGTCTTGCTTTTGTCAGCAAATCTGTTGTCACGCTTCACTATCATTCCCTATTGGAATGTTTGTTTCTTCCTCACTGCGTTTTGAAGCTGGCTTTCAAACAATCCCTGCTGGCACCTGGCTGAACTCTGGTGCCACTGCCAGAGGAACGTGGGGAGAGATGCTGCTTTCCACGATTTGCTCTGTCACTGAAGGGAATAGCCCCGGCTTGTAGCACAGGCTCGTTCAGCAGCGTTTCGTGTCTGTGCATCTGAACCTCTTGTTTTCAGATCACTCCGGGGCTGGTTTTATTAGTGGTTGATTGAGTGGTCTCAGCATGGCTGTTGTGGAACACCCACATCTTCCGTTCACCACGGGGCAGATGGAAATGTCCTCAGTGAGGCACGCATGCATATGCAATACCTACAGAGGAAAACATCTCAGCTCTTATTGCTGCTGCCAACAATGCCGCCTGTCAGCTTCTGGGTGAACTCAACTGATATTTATTTGGGCAGTATCAGAAAGGTGCATTGGCGGAAAACTCCCCAAGTTGCATAAAAATGCCATTGATGCTCTGGTAGAAACCTTTGAAGTGCTATAAATACCCTATTGAAATTGCTTGAGTGCAATTAATAAATACAAAGGACTTCTTTCCACTTGAGTAGCCCTTTCTACCTGCTGGAGCCTTCTGGGTGAATGACATTAAGGTATGAAAGACTTCAGGAAGCAAAACCACCAGTAGATTCAGAAAGGACAGAGCATAAACAGGAGTGCAGGACACTCATATTTGGGGATATTCTGGAATTGGCATTAAGTCATTTTTGTTCTGCCCAGGGGTTATAAGGCTAAAAAAGGGCATTCAAAGCACTTCTATGATTAGAGTAATGATTTGGCACCCTCATGTTAGGAGAAAGGAGGGAGCAAGGAAACAAGTGGAACTGCTCTCTCAGCAGCTGGTGGTGGATGCTCATACACCTGCACAGCAGAAACACTTATGGATTTATATGTGTGGCTGAGTTCTGAGCCTGTGTATTCCAGTTTGGCTGTAACACAATAGACCAGTTCTCCTCTCCCACCTGCTGTTATTAATTATTGGATTATTTAAAAAACAAACCAAAACAACAATAAAATAAAAGGCATGTTTTCCATCAGTCATGTTCATTCTCAAACCACCCTGCTGGATCCAGATTGTCCCTACACAGACCACAAACATGCTACAGTCAAAACTCCGCTGTTCTCCGCAAGACCCCGAAGCCAGAAATGTTTCATTTCAGTAGAAATCGAGCTTCTCTTAATATTTCACAGGTAGACAAGTTTCTCTAAGTGCTGTCCTGAAGCCTGTGAAATGCTGAATGGCCGAACAGTACGGTACAGGGCTCAGGCGGTTGCTTGCATTGATTAGCTGAGCCCTGACTGATGTGTGGATGCTTTATGCTTTTTTCTCTAATGTACTTTCAGCAGCACTAATAAAATTTCCTTTGAACAAGCGGGAACAGGTGATCACACAATTATGTGGGTCTTGTCTGTCTGGATGATTCAGCCTCATGTTGTTGTCATAGCAGCATGTCCCCATCGCAGGCTCACACACTGAGGTAGGGCTCTTTTGTATGTGCTGGTTTGCAATTTGCAAATAATAAACAAAACCCGGTGCCCTGCTTTGATAGAAGAGGATTTGCTGTGTTGGTGCAATTGTAACTGCATTTAAGTGTGGGAGGAAAAATGGAGCTGATTGTCAACACCCTTAGGACACCTCTGTAAGGATTTCCAAGGATGGTAATGAAGACTAGGTCTGAGTTTGATTTTGTGAGTCAAAGGGAAGAGCTGTTAAACTTGTTTCTGTATCCTCTAGAATGAGAGTCGGTTCCCTCTCCTTCCAAAAGATGCATCCTCTTTGGCAGTTCTTTGTCATTACTCATGTAGCGTGACCCAAGGAGCAGGATTTGGGTTATTTAACCAAATAAATCTCTCCAGCCCCTGAGCGATGGGTCCATACCGTGCTCTGCGCCTGTGCTGACCACCAGTCATCCTGGCACTAGTATCACGAGCTGGGTCCTGAGTGGGATGCAAGGCTGTGGGGTGTGATGTCACATCACGCCATGTCACGTAATGCTGTCCCGATCACACTCCAGCTTGTTCGCTCCTTAAATTTGCTCCATGTCATGCTGGCCACACAGCAAGCCACATAGGTCTGGAAAGGCTCCTGTACCTTTCAAGCCTGTCCTTGTGTATAATCACAGTCCAGGTTTCTAAAGGCGAGTTAAACCACCCGTGTGCCAATGACCCATGATAAAACACACCACAAGAACTGAGCCTATTGAAAAGACACGTTTCTAGCCTTAGTTGTAGAAGCAGACTAGTCTGAAACCTGCAACTCTTCCATTGTTTCCCACGTGCACAAAACAGGTAAGGAAAAGGAGTGGAAATCCTTAATGAGCTATACGTCTAGGAGCAATTGGAGTGCCACTAATATTCCTTCTCTCTTTGCCCTGGCAGACAGAGCCCAACGTGATTCAGGTATCTAAGGAAATTTTCAATCATATTTAAAGAGAGAAAGAGAGGGAGAGAAAACTAGAAAATGGGATGGGATTGCACCGCGATGCTGTGACCTGTCTGTGCCCAGAGCTCTGCATTAAACTGGAAGAAAAGTGCCAATTAATCCAACACTGAGGAAGGCACAGGCAACAAAACCATTTCATGTCTGCTCATTTTCCCCCATGACATGTAGTACCCTCCACCTTGCTAATTGGAGAAAACCTGCTAATAGCCCTCTGATGTGGGTTTAATTAAATACCTTTAGAATGCCTTTGAGCCATCAGAAAAGATGGTGGAGTCATTCCAAGTCTGACACACAGAGGGACGGCTTCAAATCTGGGGCTCCTCACTTCATCGCCAAAAAAATACAGATGCTGTGGAAGCAGTGGATGATCTCTAATAACAACAGAGCTAGAAACTAGAGGCCAACAACCTCTGGCTGTGGAAAGGAGGATCGTCCACATCCTGACAGTTCTTGTAATACTGCAGAGAAGATGCTTGGCCATCCTGTGGCAAAGGAAGGGCTCTGAGGGAGGGGAGACACCTCGCAGGGGATATATGCAAGGTGAGGATGGTGCTGTTCTGTCCCAAAAAGTGCTGCACATCCATAAAGGGGGTAGAGTAGTGAAGGGTAGAGAAGAAGTGAGGAAGAAGTTGTGCTCTTGAAGGGGACAGCCAAAGAGGAGCAGCAAGCACCAGGTGTGTTGGAGAAGTGCTGCCCCAAGTCCACAAGTGACACTTCAGCAGGTCACTTCTGTTTGGCAGGTGTACACGGGTCTTTGTGCATTTTCTGAAGAGAAGCATTCCCAGCTGCGAGTCAGGGCTGCTGTGTGCTGGGACCATTTGTGAACCTAACTAGGAGGGGAAAGCATCATTGATTTGATGAAGAGTGAGCTTGGGTATGTGGAGATGAAGGGTGAGCATGCCATGGGTACCACCAGGTAGACTGTGGACCAGGTAGATGCCCTTGCGTTGAAGCCAGACCCTAAGCCAAAGTCTCAGCTACAACACAGCTTTTCCCATTTCTTTAAAACACCCATTTTCTCCCCTCCCCACAGCAGGAGGAGGCCGGGAGGGCTGGATCCAGAGCGAGTGCTGCAGGAGAGAGCTTGCAAATAATCTGAGAGCAAGAGAAAAAATTTCAATGAGACTTTGAAACAGTCTATTTGGCTTATCGGAAAGGAGGTCAAGAGGTGATTTGATTACAGTGCGTAAGTACTGTCAGTGGAAGAAAACACCGGCTTTTTAATCTATCAGAGAAAGCCAGAACAAGAGCCAGTGGCTGAGAGATGAATCCAGACAAATGCAAATAAGACATGGGGAGCATATCTTTAGCAGTGAGGGAGATGAATGGGAAGAGCAATCTCAAGGAGAACAGCATTAGATATCTCTGGGTGCCTTCAACTGGGAGCTGGATAGCAGGCTTAAGGCACAGAGGAGTTGGGTTGGTTCAAGGTGGCATTTAGGAGCCTGTGGTACATGGATATAAAGTGATCTGATGCTTCTTTGTCTCTTCATAGCAAGCAAATCCAAGTTCATTGCTCTTCTGGGGACAGAAAAGTGTTGGAATACAGACTTTGGGCAAAACTTGGTTCGGTCACCAGGAAGAGCTCGGCTCTGCGTTCACAGTTTCTAAGTCAAAACCGCATCTTGGGGGCCTGTGCTTCCCATCTGAATCCCTCCTGATTGATGATAATAGAGAGTTTCTAAGTCTGGATCATCCAGGGATGTTTGGGCAGCTACCTCTTTACTATTGCCATGTTCTCTCCTTTTTCTCTTACGGCTGTGTTCAATAAAAGAAAACATCTAATAAAGAAACCAAGGAATCCCTTTTTGGTGCAGGGGCTATTTGATAGTGAAACCAGTATTTAAATATTTACCACTTGGACGTGAAGGAATTTGCTGGGTTGTGCTGTCTGGCAAATAAGGCAGCTTATTCAGCATCGAGTTGAAGTTCTGGTTAAGTCTAGGAGATAACTTCATATCAGTAATGTGAGGCAGTAAATCCTACCAGGACCACACTCACCTTCATTCTCCTTAACTCCATGAGCTGTCATAATGAGGGTCCATCTGCAGGTGGGAAAAGTGGGTGAAAAGTGGGTCACCCTGCCAAATGTTTGCCAAGGCCTGCTGAAGGCAGCTATTTTGTCTGAAACAAACAAAAACATGAAAAAGCACTTTGATTCAGTCCACATTGCTTCTTTTTTAATATGGCTCTAAAAAAAACCCTGTTTCATACAGCAGCAGTTTTTTAGAATTATCTTAAATTTAATCAATTTAATTTATAAAATAGAAGTTCAAATGAAGGTTGAAATAAAACCTATCAGATTTTCTAAAGGAAACTTGCTACTCAACCCATGCTGAGAATTAAGCAGTTTGGGAGTGCAATGAAAGTCAATGTTGAACTTTCCAATCCAGCCCATGCTCAGAAAGATTGTTCAGCTCTTGAAAGGTATGTCAGTTGTGACAGATGTTTCCTCTGTTTGTTTGGGGGGGAAACTGCAGTGAATAGTCCTGCCTATTTGAGTCATATAGAGATATATGGCCATTTTCTTTACTGTTTGTTTCAAAATAGCATGTGCTGAGTTTCCATCTGAAAATAAGACCACCAATTCCCAGACGGATGAAGTCTCGGTGTTGAGGAGTTTATGGTGTGTATACACAGACCAAAGACTGTTAATCCCAACTCACCAAGTTTTTAATAAAACCCAAAGCCTTAAAAATTGGAATTTATTTCAGTAAGAGCTAGAGAGTCTGTACAGAACTTAGCTTTGATTTTCTGAGTCCGTTTCTACCTTTGAGTAGATCATCCTTCCTACAAGAGGCAAAATAACTTGTCATCCTGTCCCCATGGCCCTCATGCTGTGTTGACCATCCCTGTACCAGCAACAGGATGATTAATTAAACAATACGTGGCGTTAAAGCCTCTAAGATACAGGCTTGTCCTGGTCTGGGCAAAGGAACAACCTATCTTGAGTTTCCTCCTTTTCTTTACCCTAGAGAGTGAATGCCAAGGGTTTAAAATACACTAGCCTGCGTATTTTGTGCCTTCAAAAGCTAATAATCCAGTTTGCTTCAACATTTCTTTTTCCTCTGATCCTTTTGAGGCCATCTGACCTCATTTCCCAGTTTCAGTCTTCCTCTCCCATCACTGTGGAGCTGTAAAAACCAAAGTAGAAGACAAGATGGGAATTCTCAGTGCAGCCCATGACTCCCCGAGGCTTCACCCCAAGCAGCAGGTTTCATGAAACCCATGCGACAACTCTCAAGGAGGAAAGCGCCAGCAGCCACAACACGACAACATCCAAACACCCTTCATCACGCCGCCGTGGTTTGCTTTCAGCTGCTTTTAACCTTTTCCAGGCTTTCTCATGGAACACTGTGGATCCTCCTGTGGATTGGAGAGTTCAGTCTCCCTTGGCAGACCCTGGACTTGGGCATTAACAATGACAGGCTTTTCAGCAAGCACTAAATAAAGGGCTGAGTTTTGGGGGATATTCTTTTTAATGGGTGCTATTAGTGTTCTGGGAAGAGCCTGGACTCATTAAGTCTGCAGTCTCCAAAGTATTTATAGAGAGGAAAAGAGCATAACTGGCTGAAATCCTTATTGTAGCAAATGATCAATGCACTTATTCACAGGGCTGTAGTGTCTGTGATTAATTCATAGCCAGAAATAATAGCAGAGGACCTGCTGCGTTGCTATTACCTTATCTCTGCCTCACTGGTTGATTCTCAGGTACAAGGGAAACCAACCCTTAATTACTTGGTTAAAAACCTGTTGGCTGCCAGGGAACAAATGGAATGATACAGCCACCTCTGCTGCTGCACTTCACAGCTCTCTGAGATAATTGAATGGAAGGTAACACACTTCCAAGTCCCCCAGGAGCCAGCACTGACAGTAAATACCTGGACATGGCCCAAGGAATGCTCAGGGACTGGGGAATGGCCAACTGGAGGGATGACCAGCACTGGGAGTAAACTTCACACACTGGTTTAGAGCTGGCTTATTTGTATCCTGCTTTCAGGAGGACTTTTACCATCCCATTCAGATAGCTGTCACGTGTTTTAGTTACCTGTGCTGTACTCCATTTTTTAGAGAGAAGATGGTGCCTTGAGACACTCCTGCTTTGTCTGGCCTGAAACAGGACTACCAGCATCTTCAGGCATTTGTCCCTGTAACCCTATCACCCTGCTTGGTGCTGCGGTTGAACCCACTCCCCCTCCAGACAAGACAACAGGCAGCATTGCCCAAGCCCAGGCAGCAAAGCTGGAAGGTGACCAGCCAGCACCCATCACCTCTCTGTACTGGCTAGGGAGGTAATGAGCATCCCATGGCCTCCACCAAGCAGATTCAGTGACCGCTCTGTCCTCTGAAATCTGGTACTCCACACGAGCTCCAGAGAGGCACGGGAGGACTCCAACCCTCTGTCTAATGGGACATATCCACCAGCAGGACGCTGAGGCAAATATTCCCAGCTGTCCTCCAGTTGTGGACATCCTTGACCATTAACACCAGGACTGTATCCCTCGGTCTTGCTGGTGTCATGCCCAGACATGACTTGTTCATTGGGTCACAGAATAATTTAGGTTGAAAGGAACCTTTGTGGAAGTCTCTGGTCCAACACCCCTTAAAGCAGAGCAAATTTAGATCACGCTGCCCAGGGCTTCACCCAGCCAAATCTTGAATGTCTCTAAGGAATGAGATTCCCCCACTTCTCGGGCCCCTGGGCCAGTGACCATCCCGACAGTGAATTTCTTTCCTAATGCCCAATTGGAATTCCACTGGTCACAACTTGCATCCATCCTTTCTCTTGGCATCTCCAAGAAGAGCCTGGCTCCATTTCTCAGGATTCTCCCACCTGAATCAGTGGCCCTCTCCTCAAAGTTCATTTTCATCCTCTGTCCCTTGCTGCCTACACCAACATCAGAACAGGCATCTCGTATGGAGATGTGCCAGCACAGCGGTTCTGCAGGTAAGTTAGGGCATCGTCTTAGAACTCAGGCTTTCAGGGCTGTGTGATCATGGAGAAAACATTCAGACACCCTTGACCGAGCAAGCAGCCAGGGGTTTGTCCATGCTGCAGTAGGACACTGCTGTGGGATGGATGTTATTGCTTCTGAGACGCTCTCTTTAAGGACATAGGCAAATAAAAATGCAGGGGAAAATCAGCTGTGTTACATGGCGATGCTTTTAATTGCCTTGGCTAAATGGGAAATTAAATGCCAGAAACTTCAAGTCCTGTTTGATGTTTAGTATCCACACTCACGGGTTCTCCGGGCATGGCTTTGGTACGCCCAAGAAGCGTGAAATCACTTCCAAATCGCTCAACGTGTACGGTAATTGGCCTCCATTGCCTGAAACGCTCTGGCTGCAGATTAGGGAAGCAGACATCATCTCCTAAGTGGGACAAACTCAGAGACACCATGGGGCTGTTTACATGGCACCTGTGTGCCTGGCATTAAGGTCTTCCTGTCTGACTGGTGCAGAGACCATCTACCACCTCTCCAGAGGAGCTCAGTACCTGGCAAGCTTGAGGAAATAAGTCGCTGAGACAGAGCAAGAGAGAGTTTTCCTATCATCAGTCCTGTGCTGTGCACTTTCCATTTTCTCCTTGTTATGCTCAATCAAGACACATTTGATTTCAGGTTAGGAAGGTGTCAGAGAGAGATTTATTTCCTCACTGAAAAGAGAAAAGGTCTCAGGTTGAACATGGCGTGTGTCAAAGCTCACAGAGAAGCACATGCTCGCAAAGACTGCCATGCTTGGACTTCTTCTCCTCCCCAGCTGGAATTTTTGTTCTCTCAAATAGGATCCATGATAACATCTCACCTGCCAGTTTTGGTTGTCTGGTGGCCATTTCTGCCCTTGCCAGCTGTTTGATGAGAATCTTCTGCCCATCTGCGGTTCTAACACTACAGACTCTGCCCATCTGTTGAGAACAGCGGACACGGGGTCAGCCAAGGTGCAACCACAACATGCAGCAAACACTCTTCAAAGCCAAACACAGTCCTGTCCCCCTTGCTCTTGGTAAACACACATTGCACACCAGTGGCCATCCTTGCTGCCTGTCCCGGTTCTGCCATGCCTTTGGAAATGAAGGACTTTGAAACACAATCATGTAGATTCATGTTCATGGGTTAATACAGGCTCAGAGACATTCCCTGCTCTGTTCGTTTGTCCTTTCCTAATATCTTCATGCAGCAACAGGAGAGGTCACAAGAGTGCTTTGCAAACATGTGCAACTCCCCATGGCCACAGAGAAGGGTTGAGATCCAGTCCCAAGCTCACAGGCCTAACTTGAGCTGAAGTCACTTCATGTTTCAGGACCATCTCTCCACAGCTTCTGTAACCTCCAGAAGCCCCCAGGGAAGACGCAGCAGCTCCCATCCTTCCACACTTCTCAAAGGTGTCTCATTAGCAATATTCCTGGGTGCAATCTGCTGTCAGGCTATCAGAAATCTTGGCAGGCTCATGAGATGTCAGAATTTGGGAATCAGCACAACAGTCCCTTTCCACACACCTCACCCCTATGGTTTGGTGCTCTTGGCCTCACCTTAATTTTCACTCTCCAAACATTTGCTTAGACGTCAGGACCAGAAGGATGAGAAGACAACCTGCAAGACCCACACACTGCTGTGAGTCTTTTGGCAGGAGAAAGGCACTGGTTGCGTTGAGAGGAGTTGCTCTCCTCCAACCAAAGGAGAAAGCGATATTCGCAATCTTGGATTTATTTTCTTTTTCCCCACTCTGGGTGTATAAGGCCAAACTCCGCGGTAAATGTCTGGAGTTACATTAAAACCTGTTTATAGCTGTTGAAAAAATTCAGGTCATCAGATTTTATTTTAGTGGTGGATCATGATTGCATTGGTCGTTAGGAGAATAGGGGAAGGATCTTTGTATCAGCACACAGAAGAAAGCAAGAGGGGACCTCTTTATGACCTCATTAATGTTTATAAATATATAAAAGGTGAGTGTCAGGAGGATGGAGCCAGGCTCTTCTCGGTGACAACCAATGGTAGGACAAGGGTTAATGGGTTCAAACTGGAACACAAGAGGTTCCACTTAAATTTGAGAAGAAACTTGTTTGGGGTGAGGGTGTCAGAGCCTGGCCCAGGCTGCCCAGGGGGGTTGTGGAGTCTCCTTCTGTGCAGACATTCCAACTCGCCTGGACACCTTCCTGTGTAACCTCATCTGGGTGTTCCTGCTCCATGGGGGGATTGCACTGGATGAGCTTTCCAGGTCCCTTCCAATCCCTGACATTCTGGAATTCTGTGGAAGGTGTCGTGAGAGATCAACCAACCACCCTTCCCCGGTGTGCTCTCCTGACACATCCTCGGTGCATAAATCCACATCTCTGGGGCACAAGAATTAACTTTTCTGTTCTCACTACTCCCTTCATTTGTCTCTTTACATCCCTGCTCCTTGGGATTCATTCTCTAAGCAGCTTTCCTCGAAGGGGAGCACCTTATCACCAAGCTGAGTGGAGGAATGAGCAGGAGAAGCCTTCATTCACCTCCTGCTCCATCTGTCCCTGGGCAGGTAGACCTCTGTCCCACCAGCCCCAGCTTGGGGAGACCTTCCCTTCCTCATGCCAGCTAAAAAGAGAGTTGGAGTCAGAGTGATTTACCTTCTGGTTTACCTAGTCCTGACATCAAACCGTAAAACCTGGGGATCTGCAACAGATGTCTGCAACATCTCCTGCCCTTTAGCAGGGCCCACACCATGCACACCTGGTAGCAGCATGTCTTATATCCCTTCTCCAAAAATTTTAGAGAAGGCACATCCACCTCCGCCCCCAGGAGACAGGAGGCATCAGTAATCAATGCACCGGTGGGAAAATACAAGTTAACAGGCAGCGTGGACTTGGTACATAGAACCCAGCTGCTGGAGGAAGGGGCCAGGCACTGGCAGTGGGAGGGAGGTATCGGAACAGGGATGCACAGCACCTACGGACACCACAGCACCTGCAGACACGGAGCACTCCATGTGCAAATTGCTTTTGCTGGCCAGCAGGTAGGGTGCACTGGAGGCAGCAGGGTTTGCCCAGTCCTTCCCCTCACCACTGATCACCCCAGCTGATTTCAGGGGTGATAAAAATCACCTCGTTAAGGTAGTGTCTGATCAGAGCGGTGATAACCACCGAGGGGAGCTCACCTTCTCCGCTTGCTCACTTGTTTATTTTGGAGGTTTCTTAATATACCAAAAAACAGTGAAACTAGTGCTAATCCACACCCCCAGCAGCATCTTGGCCAGAAAAGAGATGTCACCACCACCATGTCCATCACACATTTCCAAAAGCTCATGGAGTTTTTTTTCTTCTCTTTGATTTCTCCCTCCTCCTCCTTTCTTTTCTTTTTGTGGTCTCAGGTGAACACAGGATATTTCAAAGAGCTCTCTTCAAACACTGAAGATTTGAAGCCAGCTGGTGAAGCGACCTCAGGTGACATGGAGAAGGAGCAGGGCCCGGCTAGGTGTCTTCCCATGAGAACTGAATCAAAGCCAGAAGAAATGACAGCACAAGCTGATCTGACTCACTCTGGCTGGGGGTTCCTCCCTCCCTTTGTTACTGAGCCCAGCCCAATGGCCCTTCCTGGATTTAAATTAGGAAAGCTTTGCTAAGCTTCAGATTAAGTTCCTGGGTCACCATCAGAGATGGCCTGTAGCAAAGCCCTGGATTTTATCTTTAATTATCATCAGGACTATTACACTCTTGTAGAAACTTTGCTGATAAAAAAGCCAGCAACTGTGATCCCTGCTGTGGAGCTGAGCATCTGCTCAAGGGAAGGTTGGTAATCAGGAAGAGAGGGGTCAACAGAAGATGATCTTCTAAGTCTTCCTATATAGACTAGACTGCAAGTATAATATATTTACTTAGCCAGATGCAAATCCCTTTTACAAACTCATAGCACTGCTGAGTGCAAGTACACGCAGAAAATTAACAAAGCTAGAGCATCCATCTATCATTTATCACCAGTACGAGACTTCTGGTGTGTATGTGGGAGGAAGGAAAATGTTCTCTCCCCGGTGTCTGAGGAGATGAAGCTGAGCATCTCAAGTTCTTAACCAAGAGATCCTGCTCAGCACCTCGCTGCTTCCCTCCTTCCCTGGTCTCCTCCTGGGCTGCTGCTTCCTTGGGTCCCCAGGGTTCAAGTCTTGCCCTTGTCCATACCCAGCAGCAGAGTTTTCCCACTGCCGGTGAACTTGCTAAGGCAGGAGATCTTTAGAAAACCAGTAATGGCATCAAGTGCAAAACCATCTCCAAGCATGGTCAGGAGCAGATGGAAGAGTGTAACAGAATCCTGGTGTATAGACCCCTCACCTGGCTACCCTGTCCCTGGTAAAGACAATCCTGCCTCCTCCCACCTGCTGCCTGGAGGTTATTTTCCTTGATGTGGACTAGAAAAGCATCCCAGTGACTACTCTGCTGGATTAGAAACCTCTCATGGCCACCTTATTGCCTAATGGGGTGAGGGCAAAGCGTCACTTGGAAAGTGGGGTCACTGTGGCTGTTTGTGTATGTCCGACCTACAATGGAGAAGCAGGAGGAACTGGAGGCCAAGCCAAATCTTATTATAAGGTTGTGGAGGCAGCAGAAATTCCTCACATAGCATCTTGTACTGGGCTGGCAATGGTGTGGACTGGCAAGCAGCACAGCATGGGCTGAGCTGCTTCCAGCACGGACACCCGTGGGTTGGGGAAGGTCACTGCGTTTGGAATTTATCTTTCCACAGTTCATTTTTTTCTCTGCTCTTGACAGAACATGCACGAGTCTATGTGTGGTGTGTCTCAGGTTCAAGGTCACCTTGTATTCAGCCCAGCACAATAAAACCTTAAAGGAACGGACTATAACAAAAGAGCCAGATGGCTTTGAGCCTCTCAAGGAGTGATGGGTCTTGAAATAGATCACAGGTACCTGGAGGTTAGAAAGCCCTATGTCCATTGCCTTTGTGGGCTGCTTCCTAAGACACCCTGCTCCTGCGGTGCAGAAGTCTGGGGATCCCCTCTGAGCTGATGGTGACAGCCAAGGAGGAATGAGGCTGGCTTAAGCAGAGCTTGTGTAATGCCACCCCAACCCCAGCCAGCCAGGTCAATTAAAAAATAAAGATGAAGCTGCTCGGTCCGGGTCTGCTGTCCCCATCAAATTCATTATCTCCCCCCGCCAACAGGAAGAGGGCAACTGTTCGCATAAGACACAGCTAATAATATCTGAGTACAGGACATTGCTGCTAAATTACAGGGAGGGCTTGGGAAGGGAAATTAGTGTCATTTGCAAGCTCAATAATAGGGGCTGTGCGGCGTGAATGCCGATGCGGGAGCGGGCTGGAGGAGAGCGTGTGGCTTATGCAACTGTCCCCATCCCCACGCACCCCCGCGGGCAGAGCTGGGCAGGCAGGGTGCCCCCTGCGGGGCTGGGGAGCAGGCTGGTGGGGGATGAGTGGCCTTGAAAGCCAGAGGCAGCTAAAAACAACAGGAAAAGCAGATACCGCTGAGAGTGAAGACATTGGAAGCTGTTCCGGGGGGAAAAAGGCTCATCACATCCCTTCCAGCTGAGCTTTGGCAGAGCACAGTTCAGGGGTTCCCAGAGCAGCAGCTACCAGGGATGGGAGGTCTGGTGGGGTCGACTGAAGGGCCAGTTCTGGACAGCTTCTAGGAGCAATCAAACCCCGTGGGGAAACTGAGGCACGGGGACACTGCACAGCTTGTGCTGTGGCTTTAATCTTAAGGCAATTCTTAAGTGCTTCTTGGTGATGTGAAATGTGGTGCATTCCTGCAGCTAGCAAAGTATTTCCCATTTCAGATTACAGCCACATCTTGAGCAAAACTGTGTTACAGGGCAGCAGAAATGCTCTCTGACCAAACCTTCCCAGGCTACTAACAAACCTGAAGTACCAATACCAGGCTCTTGGTCATTTGTGGAGTATCTCTGGCTCCAAGCTCAAAATTCACACCCCATCGACAGCTCAGCAAACATCGCACACCTGCCAAAGAGCCCCCACTCTGCAGCCCCACCATGCTCTGTGCTGACTCACATAGACACTTGGTTCCTAATCCAGGGAATAATTTTACAGCAACTTTATCAGGATGCTTAAACAAAAATAAAATGGAGGAACTCTGTCCAACATGTGCAAAAACCAGTATTCCCTTCCTCCCTGCTGAGTTATTTCTCAAATTCCTCGACCTTGGACCACTCTCCAGGGCCCCTCCTGAAGCTGATTAGGAAATGCCCCATTCCCCTGATGAATAGGTGAAGCTCTGATTATGTTAATCAACTGCTCATTAGCATTACTTGGCTTCAGCTGATCATATATCAGCCCCATGGCACACAGCCACCTCCGACACCAGAGGATGTTGGAGCTCCTCAGCTCTGTTGCCATCCTCACCTGGTTTTGCCCACAGCTGGAGAAGGGTTCTCCAGCACTTTGCCCCTGGGTCTCAGCTAGGGAGTTTCAGACCCTGAGAGGCTTCCAGGGGACAGCTGTCACCAAAGGCTGGGAGTTGTGCAAGAGGTGCTACAGATCTCAATGTACTAAAGCAGAGCCAGGTCTACAAGAACCGCTTTGTTTACCTACCAGCACAGCCTCCATGGGGCACCCTCAGCCCAGCCTGTAGAGAGCTGTAGACGGCCACAGAGCCAACAGCTCTAACCCTAAAAACAGCCAGCAGAGAAGGCAGATGATCATAGAAAAGCAGCATGAGCACCATCACTTCCATGGCAGCTTTGAGTCCAGCCCCCCAGTGACAGTGCAGCTGCTGCAAACCAGTGTTGTTGGAAACGGAGAGTTTTGCCAGTCAGCAAAAATAAAAAGCCAGCAAATACTTTATAACCTGTCCAAAACTCCCTTTAGGTCTCCGTGTGTCTCCTGTTTCTCACCTCCTTTCCTGGTTCACACATTTAGTGTGTGTTCTCCTGTCTCGTCTCCCCTTCCATCTTCACATCACTCACAAACACTTTGAAACCAACCCCACCTACCTCCATGGCAGTTTGGCTTAAACAGCCCTCCAGGCAGCTGGTCCACGTGGCCACCACCTTGCCTGTCCCACCACCAGCCTTCCCAGGTCTGGGATGGAATCAAAGCTGCTCCAGAGTGCTTGAACCCCAGGTCTAACAGTCTGGCTGCAAGGAGGGGAGCCAGAAGAGGATCTTCAGAAGGCTGAGCCAGGGGCTTATACTCTGCAGGTGCCATCCTTCCCCTTGTCCTCACACCCCCATGTCCTGCCAGCCCCTGCTAATTCACATGAAATAATTAACAAGTGCTGCATCAGCTGCTTTCACGTCTCAGAAGAAGGCAGAGGGATATGACACGAGCACCTGTGTATTACCATCTCAAAATCAAGCAGTGGGACAGAGCCTGAGGAGAGCATAGGCCCCAGCAGGTTTGGTCAGGGGGCTAGGGGGTGGTGACACAGGTAATTTACCTGGTGCACCACAAAGCCTGGTTGCAATGGGGGGACCCAGACACCCACTCCTGCCAGCAATGGAGTGGGACACCTCTGCTTGCATGGGAGATCTAGAAGATGTTTGGGGATGGGCACTTGGAGAGATGTGACCCCTCGGCTGGAGGGAGCAGCGACCCTCAGTGCTGGAGCCAGAGGAGGCTTTAGCTGCTGTCCGTGTCCCTATGGATGTGGCAGCTCCAAGAGCCAGGCCCTGGGCAGGCAGAAGAAACACCACTGATCTCATTCCTCCTCCTTCACAGATGTGACAAGGGACAAAAATCCCCCTGCACTGCCTGCAGTCCCTGGGGACTCCCTGCAGAAGTCACTGCTCCTCCCTCTGGGTCCATCACCCTGACAGCTCTCCCTGAGGAGGTCTCAAAACCAAGACCCCAGCACAGCAGAGTGCCGGGGACACATGCGCCACCGTGTCCTGGCAAGTCTCAGCCTCCTCCAGCCTTCCTCACTGCAGGCTGGGGACACGGCTGTGCTCCCCCCTTCCTTTTCCTCTCTCTTCCATCCTGTCAATCAGGCTCTGGCTCAGAACGGTTTCCTCTCACAACAGCTACACGGGTTTTAGAGAGATGCAATTAAGATGAAACCCACTTATTTAAAGCAGCTCCTCTCCCATCACCGCTCTAATGTCACCTTTGATCACTGAAACCAACCCAGCTCACAGATTGGCAGGGATGCGTCCTTTCATTTTGTCCCTTTCTCCCTCTCTCCATTCAGCCAAAACTCATTTCTGTCCTCACTCAGCACTTCCCGCTGGTGCTCTGAGCATTCTGCAGAGCAAAGGACCTGTCATTTTTTGCGCTGGCCAGTGGGAAAAACAGAGCCAAACACCCTGGCTGTGACCCATGAAGGTCAGAGAAGTCACATAGACGATGCTGCATGTTGGGCTCAGTTAGGCTTGGCCCAGATGCAGTGGTGCAAATCAGGAGGGACTGCAGGAGGGCAAGGACCCCTGTACTAGCACATCTGAAAGGAAATAACCTGAATTTATTGGGGGAGAGTAATCACTGATGGGCGAGGTTGGGTCATCTACCCCACTTACAATGGCCAGTTCTGCTTAAACCATCACTTAAGCACAGACTTAGCTTTAAACCCCCCAGCAGGCCCTGCTCTCACATGCATACAGGAGCTGCTAGATCAGGACCCTCTCTTCAGCATTCCCCATCCATCCACACACACACACATTTGATCGTCAGGCATTGAAACCCCAAATCTCTTTGCTGTGAGATGCATCCATCAGGTTGCATTTTCTATTAGACTGGAGGTTTCCCAGTTGTCAGCACTTCCACCCACACAGGCGGCTCTCTCCTGAACTCCGTCTCGCTGCCTCCAAACCTCCCTGCATCATATTTTCTTTGGAAATGGAGAGCAAATACATGAGTATATCCCCCTGCTCTCCCAGGAAGGTTGCAGAGCAATTGACAGGGTTTCCTGGCTGAACAGGCTTCATCATTTTAACTCTTTCTTCAATCTATTTTGACCTGCAGGAGAGATGTCTCTTCCCATAGATGGAGAGAAGAGGGAGAAGCTGCCCCATTACAAAACACCAGTGTTCCACAATCCATTACCAGCCCAGGCCCAGGTGACTCGCTGCTGCCATTGCAGGGTTGCACTTTCCTCTATTGTTTAGAAGCAGAAGTTGTCAGGCCAGAAGTCTCAGCGCTGAAGTTACAGGTTCCTTCTGATCTCTCCAAAGATCTCAGATTTAGCAGCTTCTGAGGATTTCTGAGCACAGAGCAGGTTGCTGCCCTACTGAGGTGACAGCCTCGGGCCCAGGGTCTGGGTCCTGGTGGGACCCTGTGGGGAGGGACCCCAGCCCCTGGATGAGCTAAATCACTTGGTCACCCCTCGCAAGGAAGAACTGGTCAACTCTCAGCAAAAGATACAGTTTTAGAGGGAAGCTAGCCCTGTACCTCCATGAGCATCCCACTCCAACAGACTCCTGGGGGGCTGTACCCCCTTTTTCTGCTTTAGTTAGGAGCTGGGGGCAGCAGGCTAAGATCAAATGATCCCCCTTCTGGTCCATGATGCTGCTCAAGCTGAAGCTGGGTACCAAGATATCAAAGAGGTGATATCAAAGAAACCAGCTCAGGTTCTTCTTCTGCCTGCAAGTCAGTCCAGATGGGCCATCAGGAACCCGCTGAGCACCGGGTCGTCCTCAGGGCAGCTTGTGCCGAGAGGAGCTGATCAAATGTGGCAGGGCTTCCTCAGCACAGTCTGCTGCTCACAGCTGGGGAGGGTTAAGCATGAAGCAAATGGTTCCTCAGGAACACTGCAATCTTTACAGCACAACCCCCTCTTGCCCATGGATCTTGAGCAGCGACTGCATGAGAGGCTGTCCCTGCTGCCTGCCTCCTCCAGGTCATCCCTCCTGCCCTCTTGCCACACAGAGACCGGCTTTTGTCACTTAAAGGTGTGATCAGGAAATGGAAGGCTTTTAAAAACACTACTATTAAGAGCAATAAAAATAATAGAGCAGGAACATATGTCTCTCTGCAGGACCATCACCTTCTGCTTGCTTGGATTGAAGTGTTTTGCCATCAGAGCACAACAGCATGCTGATGCATCCCCAGAGCCGCAAAGCCACTGGCTTTATTACTGTTATTAACTAGGTTTTCTAAACAAAGGCAACAACATACCATGTGTAACTGCCTGTGTGTCAGCCCACCCTTGTCACTTTTGAATCGGTCAGCTAATTTCAACCCACGCAGCTCAAAAGGTGGAGGTTTCCAGAAGACTCAGTTTGTGCTTGTGCCACTGGAACAGGGTGAAGCAGAGCCCCAGTGACCACCCCGCTGAGATGGGCTGTAAGGAGAGCTCAGCACCTTTACTAGACAACAGAGAGCACCCTGGGAGAGGTGCCATGCTCCAACTCATACCTTTTAAGATCCCAGGGAAACATACAAAAAAGCACAATGTGTTCTTTGTTTGTTTGTTTGTTTGTTTGAAGCTGTGCAGCTCAGGGAACATCTTGCTGGTTCTCTGGTCTGGGATGGAGCCAGCATCAAGCTACAAGACCCAGAGGAGGCTGGAGCTGAGCCCTCTGTCCCCATTTGTCCTGCCATGGTGCTGGCAGCAGACAGTTCCCAAAGCCTTGATTAGAGATAAGTACTGACATGTCCTATGGCCTGGAAAGACCCCTGAGATCTTCTTCAGGACCTCTAGATGGGGCTGGCTAAACAGGATTACTGGTCACCCTAACCCAAACGCAGCAGCTCCTCCCCAGGGACCCAGTCCTGGTTTGAAGAATCGAGCAGCCATCCTCATGGCCGTCCCTCCAACCCCACACAACTCAGCCCCACTGCTAACACCACAGTTCCCAGTCAGACCTATTTGGGCACTGGTTCTCAAAGGCTTTCCATAGCATCCCTCCATAGTCTTCAATTCATTGTCTCCGAGGACAGTCAGTTTTCTCATGGGCTGCCTAGGGAAGCAGGGAAGCAGTGGGGAGGTCCCCTTTGACAGCCCAGGGGATGAGCAGGGAATTGAGCCTTCACACACAGCCGCAGGCGATGCTGCATGCCCAGAAGCACAAGACCAAGGTTTCCTTGCCTGGGTGACATCCAAACCACCATCCATCACCCCAGTGCTAACCCAGGCAAGCAGCCAGCCTGGCAAGCACAGGGAGGGTTTCCCATGGAAAGCTGAAGTCAGTCCAAGCCACGGGCACAACTCAGCCAAGAATCCTTGTTCTTCACGCTGCAGAACCCTGAGGAGCTGGGAGATCTCTCCACCCATTACCTGGAGCTCACGTGTGTGTTAGTCCGTCACTTCAGCTTGCTCACACACAGCTGTGACCAGGTTTCTCACCACGGAATCCCTGTTTAGCAATATGCATACAGAGGCTCTTAGCTAAACAGCAGGTCTGGAGCAGTTTGTTCTTGCTCATATTTTATTCCTTCATTACTAAGGCAAATAATCTGGTTAAATAAGCAGAAGGCCATTGCTCTTTCCACTTCACATGATTCTTGTTGAAAGCAAGGTTGCCCTGATGCAAGTCTGTGTGAGGCAGATTAAGACCTTCATAACTGCCCCTCCTCTAGTAAAATCTCAGTTGTTACTGCCATGATTTCACTCTGTCCAGCAATTTAATCCCCGACCCACGTCAAATTGCTGTGTGTTGTGCACAAACAATAGTGTTCAAGGATTAACCGGCTTCCTTATGGTGAGAAACCACAAGTGCCCAAATAACCTCCCAGTACCAGGCTCTTTGGACTGGCAATAAACAGCTATAAAGAAAAAGGAGTGGAATCTAAAGATCAATCCACACCAAAGGCTTAAAACCCAGCTGAACTTCTGACCAGGGTTTAAACATCACAGCAGCACGCCCTTAAAGTAAAGCAGCTAAAGAAATGAAGTCACCGATAACACTCACACTCCCAGCATCTCCAAGGTCAGGATTTTCACACCTCCCTCTCCTGTGTGCTGGCTTTGAGAGTCCATTTTTCACAGGTACAAACAGTCACAAGCCTTTGAGAATAAAATGCACACCAAAAGCCGGGGAAGTGACTTCAACCGTTGTCATTCCCTGTCTCCCAGCAACAACCCTGTCTTCTCCTCCTTGCTGCCCTTCCAGCCTCTCACAGCTGGCAGAGATCTGATGAACAAACAAGGCTCCCTGCAGCGAGGGTTGCCTGGGAAGGTCTGATGCTTCAGTCTAGCGTGAGGATGATCTCTTCACCTGCAAAGGTGATGATTCTCGGTTTACTTCTAACCATCAGCTCTCAGACCCCCGACTGTGAAGATCCCCAGCCCCATTCCAGCGCTGAGCAGCTGGTGACAGTGTCTGGGCTGATGCCCAAGTGTCAACAAGGCAGGTTTACACCCAGACCTTATCCTGAGAGGGGAGATGGAACGTGTGAGAAGACACTGTGACCTCTAACCAGTCACATTAATGCCAGGACAATTTCCCTGGGCTTGTGTTATTAGTAATGCCTCAGCTAGGCTGAGCGACGGTTTCCCAGGGGGGGATTTTGCTCTAAGAGACCTTTCTGTGCATGTCTCAGAAGGGAAATTAGCAGTCTGAGCCACCTCCAGAGCTTTTCCTTTTTCCAATTAATACATGAATAATCAGCATAATTTCATGCCAATTGTTTTGTATTTCTACACCACAGAGGTTCTTTGCTTTTCCGTCACCCAACCCTTCTGCTCATTTCAGTGAAATTAAGTGCTAAACCACAACTTCTACATCCTCAAAATCATTCACACAACTGGTGTTGCAACAGAGCCAGGCAGAAGCTCATCCTCAGAAGGCAAATGGCATGTTAAAGTTGAGCACAGTGTTTGAGGACTTCCAGGAAAGACTCGTTGAGACGGGATTGTGGCTGGACACCTCTTCTGAGGTGGCTCTGAAAGGACTCCATCAACTTACCCACATGTGTGGTCATCCATGGAAACAGCAGAATTCAACACCTCTGTAGATGTGTTTTCCTGACATTCTCAGCTGTCCTCACTGTGGCAATCAGGAAATGCCCAAGGAAGGACAATTTACTCTTCTGGCCTGTGCTGAAAACATTGCCATCAAACACTTCAAGTTTCAGATAGTTTGGACTGCCTGCATGCTGGGGAAAACGGGTTGCTCTCTACTGTGTCACTGAAACCATTCCAGAAACATATTGTGGGTGTCCATCCATTCCTTACTGGTTTCAGTGGTGATGGGGACCAGAAAGTTTTCTTCAGAGCATTCATGTGGGCTTTATGCCACCCCTTTGTCTATCCTAGGCAGAAGGTAGGAAAACATGCTCCCCATGTCATGAGATTTCCTCTAGAAAATTCCAGGCCAAAAAAACCCATAGCCAAGGGTAAAAAAATATCCTCGAGTAGTTAAGTCCCACACAGCCATTGAGGAACTCAAGGACTTCAGTAGTTACCAGGTACACATGGCCAAAGTCAAGATGAATGTCTGTATCCCTGAAGGCAGACCTGTCTGATTGACTGTTGATATTACCACCAACCTTGGTCCCTTTGTGTGCCACCATCAAGCAAATAAAGAACAATAACTATTAGCACTAGTGATGCAGAGACTCAGCCAGAAGAACCCTGGAGAGGACAGGGGAGCAGCAGCAAAGTTATGTTCAGAGGAATTATGATCCATGCTGGATTTAACCAGGGGAGCTACAAGGATTTATGGTCCATTTAAAATATTGGATCATATTTGAGTTTACTAACTCTGTTTCTATCCCAATGACATATTGTGCTTCGCTTCACAATCTTGCAGGGAAAGCAGATTGGGCCGTGCTCACACCATATGCGAGCCATCTCTGGTAACTCAAGGAGACCTCTACATTGCTGTCCAGGGATGCTGGATCAAGGCTTCCGTAGATGCAAGGCTGCCAGGAGGAGGCCAAGGGCTGTGAGCCATGGCCCAGGTCCAGGCCGTGAAGGATCTCCAGTGGCCCAGAGCCACTTACAGGCACAACAAGTGTTTTGAACCTTTTCCTCCGAGTGCAGATCAGCAGTAGAGTTATTGAAGCACCAGCTGGGCTGGCAGAAAGAAATCTCTCAAATCTGCCTGCAAAACCTGAGTAGTACAAGATGACTCTTGACTTCCTTTTGGGTGCACCCCTGGGCTCTGGGGCACCTGCCGTCCTCCCTCCCACGTGTGTTTGTGGGCATATCCTCAAGCTGTGTTTACAAAGGGATTTCAGGCTCTTTTAGGATAACAGGTTGCTATGGAAACAGCAGATAGGAGATTGAGCTCTACTGGGGGAAGGTCTGGACTCTATTGGCTTAAACAATAGGAAAGCCCATCAGGGGAATACATCTGGCTTGAGACTGAGCATGGAGCAGTCTGTTTTAATAAACACATCCTTGTTTTGGGGGAAAGATTGAATTTCTGCCACCCTCTAGAAGACCAGAGTATTTCCAGTGCAAGAAGAAAGTCCACTGCACATGGAATACCAAGAGACCCTTGAGGTGGGATCTGGCCACCTACCAGGGACTTGAGCTCAACCACCCTGCCAGAAAGCTTCTACCTAGCTGGAGCCTGGGCTTATAGCTCAACACTGTTGTCCCCACTTAGTGCCTTTGGGTGGTCTGTGAGCCAGCAGATGGAGGTGTAAATGGTCACAGAAAATGCAGAGGAACTGAGTCAGGATGCAGTTGGATAAATTAAACCTGTTAAAACAGACCAGTGAGGACAGAGCCAGGAAGGAACCTGCACTGGAATCACTAAGAAGGTGACTGACCAACTCTGATCTGGATGAGAGCCATCCCAAAATGCAAGCTGCAAACCAAGAAAATAGTGAGTCAGCCCCAGGGGCACATCTTCCCAAAGGAGGAATCTGACCACAGAAATCAAGCCAAGACATTTGGCCACAGGTTGGTGACTGCTCCTTCTCTTGTTTCATCCTGCAGCCAGTGTGGAACACAAGGGAAAAACAATACAAAACACACACATACGCACCAAAATCACACACCACCCGGAATAAAAACCTTCCGTAGAAAAAGCTCAGTGCAAAACACAGCCATGGCTCATCAGCAAAAGGCCATGATTAACTGCTGAAATAGCAGAGAATTTCCATTTCCAAAGGCAGAGCTATCGCACAGCCCTGAGAAAACCCCTTCACAATCAGCCTGTGTTGAAACAAACCCAATCAGTCAGTCACTGAGAATGAGTGTCCCTCCATGGATTCCTGCAGGGAGCTGATCTGATTATAGAGTGAGCTGGGGAGGCACTGGAAAGTACCTGGTGGGGGATAACAAAGAAAATCAGAGAGGAGTCTCAGACCAGAGAGCCTGTGAGCAATAAACTCAACTGGGTGCAAATAAGAGACAGTGAGGACAGAGTCTGACTTGAAAAAATCTGCAGATCCTCACATAACCTGCCTGCTGAGGTGGTAGGCTGAGAACAAAAGAGCACATGAGTCTGATCTTCACAGTGGTCTTTGTGGCCTCAACAGCTGAGAACTCAAGGAAGGAAAGCTCCAGCCTTGTCAAAACCTGGTGACTGCAGCCCTAGGAAGAGAATCTTTCTGCACCAAGAAGCCACACCGTGAGGTCTTCACAGCCAAGAAGCACTTCCTACACTCCAGAGAGTGGAAGCCTTGACATGGTTGAAGGATGGAGATAACAGTTCCTTACCCTCATGCACAGGCGGGATAAGGCCAGCAGCCAGTTCTCCAGGGACTATCCCTCAAGCAGGCAGCTTGGTCACCCCCCACCTGGCAGGCAACAGGGCTCAGATGTAGCAGTCAGTGGTCCATGTCCCACAAGCACCTCTAAGGTCAGCTCCAAGGAGATGCCTTCAGGTCATTATGGGGACTGAAATGACATCTGCTCCTTCTGAGCCTCTTGGGGAGCAGCGCTGGAGCCAGGGCTTGAAAAAATTCAACCCCACAATGCATGGAAACCAATGTACCACCAACTGACCTGAAGCTGAGCTCCTCAGCACCACTTGTGTGTTGTCACTTGCCCCTTTCCCCAGGACTTTTTCCCAGGCAGATAGAATTTGCTTCCCCAACAGGTGGGTCAGACAAACCCTGCCAAAAGTCATAGCCTCCCCCCCAAAAAAAGGCAGAACTTGTTCCCCCAAGTCACCCACTTGTGCTGCCAGTGAGTAGGGTCTGAACTCAAACTCATCTTCTAGGAGAACCCCCAGGTCTCTTCAAAAAGATTTGGACCCACTGTTCACACGCGTAGAGCTAAGCCCACGTGTAGGACAGGTGCTTTGGATGGGGTCCTCTGTTTCACCATGTTAGATACACTCAACAGCAGAAAGAGCCTGGAGCTGGTGACTCAGAGCCCACCGACTGCCATGTTGCACAGCACAGTGCACGGTCCCTCCTGTCACACTGCAGCTGGGAGCTACGAAGGACCTTATGAGACAGGGACCAGAGGGAAGCCGCGCAGAATAATCTGCAAAGCAGCATCTAATCATATTGCCAGATCCCTGTAGGGAACGAGGAAGGGAAGCAACCTGAAACGAGCTGTCAAAACAATACAGTCCCTCGTCTGGATAGGGAATGGGTTTCTCACTAGGTGCCAGAGTCACTGGTTTAACCTTTCTGCTCACTCCTGTCTTCTCACTTTAAAGTAAAATGCTTATTTAACAGCAAGAAAAAAGAAGAGCAGAAAACAGACTCTCAGCATCCCCTGAAAGTGGGGATCAAAGGACACAAGGGGATGTAAGTAGGCTTGAGAGAAAGGCAAGTGCTTTGGGGAGGAATGTGGGGAGAACCTCTTGCCTGGGACCAGCTTGGTTTGCATTATACATAGGGGACAGTTTGGGAAGTTTCTGTTAAGAAAATTGTCATTTTAGGTTTGGAGTGTAGAAATATTAGGGGCTCTTTGGGATAGTGGAAAACTAAAGACTCAATCCAAATGTATGCAAGCGTATAGAGGCTCTGACCACAGCTACACCCACGAGCACGGTGGGGGTGTGAATACACAGAATGATTTCCCCAGGTGGAAGAGGAGCATCTGTGTTTCAGTGATCTGTCTCCTAACAAATCAGCATGGCACCAAATACTTTAAGAACACCAAGTTCTGGGACAGAGGAAGCAGCAATCAGGCTGCCAGCAGAGACTTTGTACAAAAGCTGTAGAGGTCAGCCTATAACCTCTTTCCCCTGCCTTAGCGGACACAGAGCACTTTGGGCCAGCTTAGAGCTCCGTAGCCTTGGGAAGGGCATGTGGGAATGAACAAGCCCCAGCCACAATGTTTGATCCCAGCTTAAGGCTCAGTGGAGAAAACAGGAGGGTTAGGAGTCATGACCTTCCACATCCTGCAATCCCAGGCACGCATCCACTCCCATCAGTCCAGGAACACAGTCAGGCTGGCCCCATCCCACACTTGATTCTAGAGGAACACTGAAAAAAATAAGTACTATCAGCTCCCAAAGGAGAATAATGAGCTTTGGAGATCAAAGTCCAGCTCCTGCTCCCAAGGGAGGGGCAGAACAACATACATTTAACTGACAGAAGGGGCTTAGCTAGAGCTATATCAGGTAATGGGATAGAAGCAGCCAAAGAAAGAGGAGGTGGAAGGACACTTAATCTCTTTAGTAAATACTCAAGCTAACATTTATATTTGTGCATTTTGCCAGTCACAATTCAGTTGGAAACAAGAGCAGGCTGGGTGTTGGGGGGCAGCAAGGGAAGCAAGAGGTGGCCCTCACAGAGCGGGCAGGATGCCCCAGCACCTGAACAGAGCAGGGTGCTGGTGACGGGTCCATTGACAGCGAAACGATAAATCAGGCCCAGAGAGACAAGTAAAAATAGATCTAAAGTAGCAAGGGGTGTTTCCATATCTTTTCCTCTTAATAGCTTGTTGCCAGCCAGCAATAAAAGGGAGGGAAGAGTTCACTTCTTATCATACCTTCTCAGAGGTGATGAGTAGGGTAATGAAATAGAAAATCCATTTCCTAGATACATTTAGGCCTGAAATCTGAGCGTCTTTCCCTGGGTGGCTGGGAAGGGAAAAAGAAATAAAATGTGACCACCAATCTGCCACGGTCAGGGCAGAATTTGATGTGTTTGTTTAAACAAACAAAACAAAACACACTAAACTAAAAAGTTTGGGTTTTATGGAAGTATTCATCAATGGGGGGCTGGTCACACTGACACTTGCCAGGCAAATTCATCCCACGGGAGACTGTGGCAATGAAAGTAACTGCAGACTCTTCGTGGTTTAGCCACTGTTTGGAATGAAATACTGTATTTGTGGATTCAGGGTGATAACATCTCTCAGCTGCATTAAAAGCCAATGTTCAGGTGCTCCCAGTGGGCCATATTTTGCAAAGCCTCTATAGACAAAACATACTGCCTATCTGCCAACTTGGAGCGTGGTGCAAGCAGCAAATGAAGCGTCTGTCTGGGGAATATCTAGAGAACTTTGCACAGTCCTCTTGCCCGACACGTCTCCGCTGAGGCTGAAGGTAAGAGGAGCAGGTGCAGTCCCTGGGAACAGCAGCTCGTGCAGTGACAGCTCAGGACTGGAGCCTGGGGTGCAAGATCCTCAAAGCCATCCAGCCCTGCAGTCTGGAGCAAAGCTCCCACAGGACCACAGGAAGATAGGAGATGTACTACTGAGCCCATGTTTGACAAAGCTAATCCCAGTCCTTTTGCTGGCTATGAAAAGAGGGTCCCGCTAACAAGGAACCTGAATTTATACGAGCAGATCTTTGCACTCAGTGACAATCCCCTCCTGCTAGCCGCTGTCACCAGAGATATCCCCAGACAGGGCAGGGACACTGTGCACCCCAGCCCACAAGCACTGCCCACATCACCCTCCTTAGACGAACGTGGGGAAAATTGTTGATGATCTGGGAAAGCCCAACTCCTGCCAATCCCTTCTTGTACCAGACCAAATGTCCTCTTGGAGCCCTGGCTGACTGCAGGGACACTGCTCTTCCCCGTCCCTCTTGGACAGTCTTCACCCTTTGGTGCTTCTCTCCCATTTCATGCTATATTGCAGGTTACTCTCCTGCTGAAACGTGCTGAAAAGCCCATCTGTCTGCCTGCAGCTCCTGACAGACGTGTTGCCAATGTCCACACTTTCCCATCACTCTCTTGTCTGCCACTGCCTCTTGGATATTAAAAACCACCTGGAGCAATGATTCCTCATTGCTCTGTGCTCCCTCCTCCAGTCTGTCACCATGTAGAGCCACTTGACAGGTGATTATTCGGTCACTGAAGCCAGGGAAGCCGTGCCGAAGGAAATGAGTGTCTCCTTAAATAGACACGCAGGCTGAATTAGACAGGGGTTCTCGCTGGACAAGTAGACTATTTTGGGATCGCATCACTAAGCTGCATTATGGCTTTGTGGATAGACTCTGGCTGTGTGCAGCAGGCCTGCTGGACTCTTTCGCCACGGATGGTCACCCCTTGTTCCTCCCATGAAGCAACAAAGTGCTGCTTGGCCTGAGTCATGGCCAGGCTCCAAGGACTTCAACTCAGCACCCAGAGCATGAGAACTGCCTGTGCTGGCAGCACAGCTGTGTGGTTGTTACCAGACCAGCAATGGACTTTGGTTTGGGTGCTTAAATGCACCCAAGATGAGTCTATAAAGCTTTGGGATTTATTTGCTTTCCCAGAGCGATGCCAAATCTCTCAGCACTGTGATGGGGTGGCCCTTAAAAGCAGATCTTGAAAAGCTTCTCAGTTATGGAAATTTGTTGCCTAACCTATGTAGAAGTTTCTGTCGGTCTGTTACCTGCACCTCCAGGAACTGTTCAGAGTAGAGCTTAGGTTGAGTTTAGACTCAGACACCACAGCAGAAGGTCCCCACAACTAGATTAAGAGCAGTGTGGGACCATCCCTGCAGTTGGTGAGCACCTCACTGGCTTCAAAATGGTCATGAAGAGCCATGAAAAGGTCACGTCATCCTCCATTTCCTTGCTTAATGATCTCTCCAAAAGAGATTTCACTGGGAGACAAACACCGGTTATGCTTCGCCGAAATCCCTCTACATTCCTGGCTGCCATTGCTCTGGCAATGCACCCTCTTCAAAGCCATCCCTCAGAAAACCCGCATAATAGAGTCAAGAAAAATCAAGTTCTGGGTGGTTTTTTCAGGCAGCTTGGCATTTAACAAGTGTGCTCTACAACTTGAAAGGTCAACTAAATCCCTGCTATTGCTGTGGCACCTTGTTATGTATTTAGAAAACTAATTAGGAACATGGGTACTACAGAAGGATTCTCTACTGCCCCCATGCAGCTTAATTGCTTGTCCTTTGAGAGGGTAAGTTAAAAAGAGACAGGGAGAAGGTGGCACCTGAAGGAGTAGCAGTACAAGGTTGTGCCCCCATCTGCCCATCCCAGTGACCGGTATTAATGCAATTGTGCAAGTTTCAGGTTCCACCTGCCCACAGCTTGTGGCAGGGACAGTGGGGTCACTGAGCAGTATCCACAGCAGGTCTGACACCCCAACCCTGCATCACGGAGGGAAGTGGGGACCAACCTTCTTTGCAGAAGTGGCCTCTTCTGCCCTAGTTTCATGGTGCAGGGAAACACTGCAGGTTTGGAAACGTCACAAGACAGTATTACCAAATGCACTGTTTTTTGAGAATTCTTGAACCACAAGAAATAAAAAAAAGACAAAACCACCACTAATTTGTCAAAGATAAAACACTTTCACTAGCTGAGCCTCAACCCTCTTTGCCTTCCACTCTGGGATCCTGCTTGGTTAGGTCTGGCACGAAATTCTGCTCACAGGCATGGCCCAAATGGCTGCTTGTGTGTAAATGAAGACAGAGCAGCTGGGCATTCCCAAATGACATCTCCACAACAGCCACAGTCAACAGCCAGCTGCTTTTCACTCACTGTCTGCTGTCAACCGAGTCACAATGGAAACAAGCCCTCTCTCATTCATCACCTTAAAAAAATCATCACTTAACGTCATCCCTGCCACAAAGATCGTCTCATTCTCAGAACTGACGTGCTGGACCTCACACGAGCTGCAGGAGTGATGCTATTAGCAGGCAGCAGTGGGGGGTTTGAGGTTGGACGTGAGCTGGGCATCCAGGCATGAAGCACAGCAGCAAGTCCTCCAAACCCACTCCGTGACAGATTATTCCCTGTTCCTCTCATCCTGCTTGAACCTGCCGAGCTGATTTCACTGTTTTCTGCACTGTTGTTTGTTCTCTCTGCTTGGCAGAATTTTCCTGTTTGATGGACATATTTAATTTCTTTCCAAACGACTGTGATATCTGCGAATGATCGTTTGTGTCAGGCAGAAGAACTAATGGCCAGGATTAAAGAAAGGGGTGGTGGGGCGAAATCCAGGGTCATTTACAGCTTGAATCTCTGACCTGGTTCTCCTAAGCCATCTGCCTGTCATCCTCCTCCTGGCCTACGTAGTCAGATAAACTTTGCCCTGATACTGTCACGCAATCAAAAAATTGTCTTTATTTCCTCTGCCAAAGAGGTCTTAAAAATCAGCCAGGAGAGAAGTGGGAAGTGAAATAATCAACACTATTTTGCAGACCAGAGAATTCAAGACATGGAAAAGGGAAAGTGAGTTTCCAGAGGTCACAAGGGCTGTCGGTGGCAGAGAGGAAAAGGGACCATTGGACATGTGTCTTTCCAAGACTGTGACCATATCTTGCAGCCTCTAGGAGACAAACTCAGAGCATCCCAGTGCTTCTCTGACCCTGCTGCAAAGCATTTCCCTGCCAGCAGCTCACTTAACAAGGAGGGAAACTGAGACATGGACCCACAGCAGCACCAAGAAGCTGAGAGCAGGACCAGTGCCCTGTCTTGAGGTGCAGCCCAGCCTTGGGAACAAGTTTCCCAGTGGGCTGCACACATCCCTCCCTCTCCTTCTTCATTCCTGTCCTGATGTTCACCTTTCCCATCCATCTTCCCTCTCTCTCTTCATTCCTGGAAAATCCAATTACTTAAATTGATGTCAAGCTTCTGCTAAGCACTGTTGCCTCTCTCCCTTGACTGGGGTCCGATTACAGAATCACAGAATCGACTGGGTTGGAAAAGACCTCAGAGATCATCAAGTCCAACCCTTGGTCCAGCTCTAGTCCGTTTACTAGATCATGGCACTAAGTGCCATGTCCAATCTCAGTTTAAAAACCTCCAGGGCCGGTGAGTCCAGCACCTCCCTGGGCAGCCGTTCCAATGCCTGACCGCTCTCTCTGCAAAGAATTGCTTTCCAATATCCAGCCTAAATTTCCCCTGGCAGAGTTGAAGCCCATGCCCCTTTGTCCTATTGCTGATGCCTGGGAGAAGAGACCAATCCCCACCTGGCTAGAACTGCCTTTCAGGTAGTTCTGGAGAGTGATGAGGTCACTCAGTGATTCTACTCAGAGTGATTCTACCCCCCAGCATGGAGATACTCAAGAACATGGTCATATCAGCATGAGCACTGCTGGAATCTTTGTCACTTGGTTTGGAAACTTCCCTCTGGGTACAATGAGGGCTTGAAAACGTGGCCTTGGGCCATGGGTTGTCCCCACACAGAGGGATCTCAAAGTGTGAAAGAAACTGTCTGAAGGCAACTGATGAAATGTACATCTCTGATTCTAAGAGAAAACCCTCTGGCTCGGAGCAGGGGTCGGTTCTCCCAGGGCTGGGGCAGTCTGGTCTCAGGTGAAGAACCAGACTCATTAAGTCCACTGGTTTATCCCGTGGTTCTACTCCCAAGCCTCTGACCATGAGCTCCAAGCTCACACGTCCACCACAGCCCCTCACAGCTGGCTGCGCATCCCCTGGGAGTACCAGCTTTCTGAGCAGATCTGGGAGAAGAGAGACACTGCATAAAAGGCAAAAAGCGCTACAGGGTGAGAACATTAAAATGAGACATTTAGAGCTGCCGCTTTCTGTTGTGTCTTCCCCCACACCATCAGCCCCATCTTTTCTGCACTGCGGGTGTGACTGGCTCTGATTTATTGTCCTTTATTCCCATAATAAGCAGGACAGTTGGGAAATTAACACCTCCCTCTGCCATGAAGCCTCATATATAGTTTTTATTAAAAGGTTATTAACTTGCTTTTGCCTTTTTTTTATTTCCTCCTTCCAAAGTCTGCGCTTTTGCATGTCATTAAGAAAACCATAGCAGAGAATTTTAAGAGTTATGAAATGCCAAATTATGCTAAGTAGCTTCTGGATGGTCTTAGCAGAAATCTGACATGTTGACAAACCTGCTACACCACCTGTTGTGCCAAATATTAAGTCAACGTCCTATTTGAATCTCCTCTGCGAACGCCACAAGGAATTCCACCACCTCAAGGAATGGTCCCACATGGTGAATATCTCAGTGCACTGGTAATATCAGCTGTTCAATGAAACGGAAATCCTTCTGTTGCAGTTATTCAGCTCACCTGACACTCCAGCACAGGCCATCTTCTGTACCAAGCCGTGCTCTACAGACTAGACTTTCATTAGTCAAGTGCCTATCAAGATGCTGGGGCTGATGGACTTTGTCTCCAGAGTACTAGATAGCTTCCCTCCCTGGAAAAAAGACACTTCTCAAACCATCCCACAGCAGATGAGTCCAGGACATTACAGAGCTTGTGGGATTGCTTCAACACAAGGTCCTTCCATCACATGCTCTCTAGCAAACTGGAAAACTCAATGGGGGCTGAGGAAAACAAATAGCTGCCCCTTAACACTCCTGAGAGCTTTCCTGCATCAAGGAAGGCTCAGCATTCAAATGAGCTGCATGTTTACATCAGTTATGCTGGCCTCCAAAGCTGCACTGCACACACTTGGATGAATACAAGGAAAGGTCATCTGGTCCTGCTGCATGGGGAGCACTGCTGGAGGGCTCGAGACTCAGCACTCTTTCATGCACGAGCACCACAGAGATCCCAGACATGCACATTCAGCTAGAGGAGGTAATACAGCCTTTCACCTCTTGTTCCCACAAAGGAAACACCCCCAACCACAGAAACAACCACAGAAATCCAGGTTAGGGATCTTTCATGGGAAAACATTACTGCTCTCACCTACCTGCCTTCTACACTGGGAGATGTCCCCTCCCAACAAGAGCGGCTAAAGAGATGCGTGCCCATGGCTCAGGCTCACCCGCTCACAGCTGAGTGTGTTTGCTTGCGAGATGACACCCAGCTGAGAGCTGCAATTCTTACTCATCTGGAGCAGAAGGTTTAGTGAGTGCACCAATAGGCAAAGACATAAAGACGTGAGCCTTTCTGCCACGTACTGGTGCTAAGAGAGCAGCGTGGGTGAAGGGTTTACTTCATAAAGCTTCTGGAGATTTCCTTTTTTCCTCTGCTATTCCAGCTGAACAGGAAAGATTAAAATCTGAAGCTTCTGTGAAATAAAAATGAAACAAAACTAAAGCCACCTGGTTTGGGCCAATTAAAATGTTTTGTTTCAGTAGCTTCTGAACATGCTGTTAATAATCAGCTTAAATTGCAGAACAAGGGTTTTTCAAATTAGGAAACTAAAAATCTTTGTTGCCAAAGTGGGACTTTTTAATAACTTGAGGGCTCTTTTTTAACCAAGACATTTGTCAAAGCTGTTCTTTTTTTACCCTCAAAAAGTTTCAGCTTCAATAAATCTGCTACACTTCTGACACAAACAGAGACAAGGAAAGAGCAAAGCACGGCTGCCCTTGCCATTTCAATCACTGCCCAAAGCTGGTGGGAAACCAAGGTCGCACACAAGGTCATTCACTAAATCACCATCACATCAAAAGTTTGAAACTGTAGGAGTAGTCCTGGATCCCTCACTGGCCTTTCATAGCACCAGGATTTTACTAATGCCTGAAAATCTCCAGCCCATCTTTCAGCTCCAGGCATCACATGCAAACCACATTACCTCCTCAGGAGATTAATGGGACCTTATTGCACAGAAACTGGTGTTTTCCATATCATGATAACCAACGGTAGGACAAGGGGTAATGGATTCAAACTGGAACACAAGAGATTCCACTTAAATTTGAGAAGAAACTTGTTCCCAGTGAGGGTGGCAGAGCCTGGCCCAGGCTGCCCAGGGGGTTGTGGAGTCTCCTTCTCTGCAGACATTCCAACCCGCCTGGACGCCTTCCTGTGTAACCTCATCTGGGTGTTCCTGCTCCATGGGGGGATTGCACTGGATGAGCTTTCCAGGTCCCTTCCAACCCCTGACATTCTGGGTTTCTGTGATTTGCACTGCTGATCCAGGTGCCTTCTTCAGAATGCTTTGTCATCACCCAACCTGGGCAGCTTGGACATGACTGGAGTGATAAGCAGCTGCATGTGCTTTGTGTGGCAGAACAGAACCCTCCACAGCCCTGTTTTTACTGCTAAGGCAAAGGAGAAGACATAGCTGCTCTTCACAACATCAGCTGCATCTTGAGGTCTTCACAAGGACAGCAATGGCAAGAACATAGCAGGGAAGTAGCCCCCAGGGCTGCCATAGCAAGCACAGAATCACAGAATCACAGAATATCAGGGGGTAGAAGGGACCTCAAAAGCTCATCCAGTGCAATCCCCCCATGGAGCAGGAACACCCAGATGAGGTCACACAGGAAGGTGTCCAGGCAGGTTGGAATGTCTGCAGAGAAGGAGACTCCACAACCCCCCTGGGCAGCCTGGGCCAGGCTCTGCCACCCCCACTGGGAACAAGTTTCTTCTCAGATATAAGTGGAACCTCTCGTGTTCCAGTTTGAACCCATTACCCCTTGTCCTACCATTGGTTGTCACTAAGAAGAGCCTGGCTCCATCCTCCTGACACTCACCCTTTATATATTGATGACCATGAATGAGATCAGCCCTCAAGTCTCCTCTTGTCCAGCTCCAGAGCCCCAGCTCCCTCAGCCTTTCCTCACACGGGAGATGCTCCACTCCCTTCAGCATCTTGGTGGCTGCGCTGGACTCTCTCCAGCAGTTCCCTGTCCTGCTGGAACTGAGGGGCCGCAACTGGACACAATATTCCAGGTGTTGTCTCACACAAAGGTCAGTAGAGGAAAAAGAAGATAAGATGCCTCCATGGAGCCACCTCAGCCACTTCCTCATGCCAATATTGCGAAAACAGCCTCAAAAAGACTTGCACGAAAACAGAAGGGGTCCAGTAAAAGAACAAAAAGCATTTTCTAGAATCCCAGGAAAGCATCCAGACAAAATCCTGGAAAGTGACATAAAATTCCTAGAAAGCAAAGAATTTCCTAGAAAGCAAAGAATTCTTCCTACAAAGAATCCTAGAAAACTGTGAAACATTTGTGAAGTTCCTGGTAAGCACTCTAGGACATTCACAGAAAGCAACACGAGAAATGGCTTGAGAGCAACATGGGATATTCCTGGAAAGAAAAGGGGAGATTTCGAGCAAGCAATGTGGAAATTTCCTAGGAAGATACTTTAAAAGTCCTGGAAAGCAATATGAGAATTCCTCTAAGTCAAACAGAGATATTCCTTGGAAGAAACAAGGAAGATTGCTGGAAAACATTCTGATACATCCCTAGAAACCAGAGGGGAGACTCCTGGAAAGCAACTGCAATGGGGATACACATCAAACATCAAGGGAGTTTCTAGAAAGCAACATGTGAAATTCCTGGGAAGTACCTGGGGACAATCCTAGAAGGCCAGAGGTGAATTTTGGGAAAGCAACCTGAGAAATTTCCAGAAAGCAACATGGCATTTCCTAGAAAGAACTCAAAGAACTCTGGAAAATCCTGATAAAATGTATGATGTGTTCCTGGAGAAAGCACTGTGAGGCATTCAGAGAAGGCAATGTGGAAATCCCTAGAAAACATCATACAGAATTCCTAGAAAACATCCTACAAAATTCCTAGAAAACAATGGGAAAATTCCTGAGGAGGAAAGAAAAAAAATTCCTAGAAAGCAGCCAGGATAATCTCTACAAAGGGATGTGGAGATTCCTACAAGGCATTGGGAATGTTGGCACAAAGTGCTGCCGACGCTATTTTTGAGGGGGAAGAACGTGCAAGGGTGGCAACAGACCTAGAGCGAGGGTCAGGACAGACTGACAATGTAAAGATACCCCCAAGATCCATAGGGTGCTGGAGGCACAGGGCAGAGGAGCCACCCTCATCCTTGGGAAGGTCCAGCTCGGTGCTGGAGAGCAGGAATGTCACCTCAGAACTCCAGGCTCACACATGAAAGCACACAAGGTCATATTAAGTCTACCCACACTGGTCCTGATCCTCATGCATCTAGTCTGCTCCTAGAAACCTCCCATGATGGATAAACTCCCCTTTTCATGCAAAGGCACCCCTGTACTTATCTCTTCCCACTTCTGGGAGGGCTTTCTTTGGTGTACAGCCTCAGTTTCTCTACCTACTCCTTCTTTCTTTCCCTCAGGCACTGAGAAGGATGTTCCTAGGGTCAGAGATAATTCAAGTTGGAATGGAGCTCAGGAGGTCTCTAAGTCCAACCTCCTGCCCAAAGCAGGATCAGCTCTGAGGTCAGACCAGGTTGTTCAGGGCTTTGTCCACACAGGCCATAAAATCCTCCAAGATCAGAGGCTGCACAGCCCTTCTGGGCACCTGTCCCACTCATGGGACAAAACTTCTGCCGTACAAGGAGGATATATGTAACCTATCTGAACCTCTCTTGTTCCAGATGATGCCCACCGCCGCTCATTCTCCCATTGTGCTTCACTGTGAAGAGCCTGGCTTTGTCTTCTCCATGGCTTCCTCACAAAAGCCTCCTGAGCATGTTCATAGCCACCCGCGCTGCCCAGGCAGCCCTCCCTTCCTCTCTGGCAGACAATGGGTCCATCTGCCCAACTCCTTCGAGACCAGCTTGTTTTTCTTTCATGCCTTCTTCAGATGCTGTTTCTCAGCCCATTACTGCTCAGGAGGAAGAAAAGATCACAGAGAAGTTGGTGGCATCACTTTTATGATATTTCTCTCCCCAGCTGACCCAGCTGAGTGGGGAAAACTCTCTGGGAGACAGCCTGGCAATTATCTCCAATAGGCTTCTGCACATTTGATTGACTTCCCTTTGCTTTCATGCCTGACACTTCAAACATCAGGGATGGCAGGGCAGGGGGAGGATTTGGCTAATGGAATGAAACAAGGACTCCAAAAAATATAGCTGCCTGATGTGGAAACCAGAGAGTGTCTCAGCCTTCCTGCTGCACTCAGCCTCCAGGTTGCTGCCTGTATGCCCAGGCTCAATGGCACAGACAGTAATAATTTGTAAGTAATTAATTGTGAGAGTGGCAGAGGCAACAGCCACATTGTTCAGTGAAAGCCAGCATGGGATGTGACCTCAGAAGGTGAAATCTACTCTTGGATGCTCCTGATAGGTGTGAAGAGAGACCTGCCACATCCTGGGAAAATGGAGCTCATGCCTCTGCCATTGACTTCAGCCATGTCCTTCGACTGGTTTGTGCATCAAGTTCTCCAGGAGAGCTGAGTCGAAGGCACCTCACAGGGAATTAGTTTCAGCATCCCCGTGTTCAGCCTCCTCCACACCTGCAGAGCTTGCTGGGCATCTCCGTGTGGTGGTGTCTGCTCGCCGAGGGAATTCCTGCTTTCACGGGGTGCAGGTTTCTGCCTACAAGACGCCAGCTGCTGCTAGCACAGCCATGCACACCCACATGCTGGCTGAATAATGACAATAAAAACGCCTCGGTCCTGCTGGATGCTGTTTTATTGCCTGGATTGTGGTTGTTGCCACGTGAGTCACTTCCAGGGGAGGCCACCCAGCACTTCTGTTGCAAAAAGAAGAAATGATTGCAGAGCCCGAGCTGCTGTGCAGTTGGGAAAGCAGATCAATACACATTTGGCAGATCAATCACTGTCCTGGGCAAGGGAATTCTAGCTGGAAAAACTCTCCTGCTTCTGCCGGGTCATTAGTAGAGCCCCCTATTGTAAATCAGGGCCTCCATCCAACAACAGTGCTCTACTTGATTAATGCTGATTAGCCCTGCTTTGCTTGGTATGTTGATTAAAAAGCAAGGTTCATTTCCCAGGTTTCCTTCCCAATCATATGCCCTGATTTCTTTTCGCACCTCCACAGCCTCTTAATTCTTCAGTCCTCCAAGAAGCACATCAGACAAGGACAATGCTGAGGCACTAACAAAGGTCAGATGTGAATTATATCTAAAGGGAAGCGCTCTCCTGTGCTTAGTCTATATGGTAGACAGGCTAGTGAGGTCTTCACTTCAAAATGTTGCTCATGGCAACTTCAAAGGCAGATAAAATCCCGTTGTCACTCAAGATTTCCCTACATACCAGCCTTCTCAGACACACCTGCTTGATTCCTACCAACTGTAGAAACAAAAGGACCTGTATTGCCTCTTCTCCAAATTATCAGCTAAATTGCTGTAGGAATGGCTTTATGGGTTTAGACCAATGACCCACCTAGCTCATCCAGTGGCTGTAGAAGACGCATAAAAATAAACAGAAATGGTACATACAAAGTGGCCTTGACCCGGTTTTCCCAGCTTGGTGATCTGTGGTTCAAGTGTCTTCAACAGCTAGAAGCCACAGTCAGCTCATGGGGTTTAACATCCACCAGCACTCTGTGGAATCCCTCCCCGAACTCACACCAGCCTCCACAGCATTCTGTGGCCACAGGGTGGGCAAAGCAATTGCATTTCATGTGAAAAAGGATTTGCTTGTGTCTGTATCCAATCTACTGCTTGCTTGCTTTCAGAAACACCCGGTTATGGGGAAACAGCAGCGAGCCTTCCCTTCCAGCTCTGTACTGTCCATGATGTGACAGGTCTCTGTCATTGCCCCTCCAGGCACCTCTTGTTCCATCCATGGAGCCCTAACTTCACACAGAAACAATTTTGCAGCTTATTGGAATTTGTTTCAATAAAACCAGGGCTTACTGCCTCTGTTTCACAATAAGAAAGCGGAAATTCAGAGTATCTTTAAAACACAACCAAGTAAATAACAAGTTGGCGCCGAAAGCAATGAGTTAATCTGACATCTGAATATTCCCTGCTATTAAATAAGATGAAGACTTGCCTCCTTCAGCTCTTATGTAAATAGAACTCATCTGTGATGCAGATTTTATTAATTAACTGGCAAATCGAGAAAACCCCAATAGGCTGTAATTGAACTTCACATTGATGATGGATGAGGAGACACTCACAGGCCATCCGCTGCGTCTGCACAGTCACTCCTGGAGCTGCCACCATCCCCACGCATCCTCACAGCAGAAAGCCTGCCCCATCCTGAGCAAAATCAAGAAGATCTGAGGGGCAGACGCCCGGATGTGACAGGATACCTGGCACATTTGCCTCCTCTGGCCACACTGCTCTGCAGGGCATCGCCCAACTGCATCGCATAGGAGGCAGGCAGTAGCTGCTGAACCTCTAATAGAAGTGAGTATGCTTGTAGAACCATAGAATAGTTTGGGCTGGAAGAGATCTTTGAAGGTCATCCCGTCCAAGCCCCAATAGCTTTGAAGGGACTTTCTACCTAATAACCTCTAACATGCAGAGGGGACACTCGTTAGCATCATAGAGATCTGGGCAGCTCAGGTGTGTCTGGGGGTCTCAGGAAACCTCAGAAATGTAAGATTTCCAGGTACTTGAGGACGGTATACCTGGGTGATGATATACGCTATAGAAACACACCTAAACCCAGGACCTAAGGTGAAGCACAGACCAGTCAGACTTATCTGGGTCCCAGCGGTGACTCCCTCCTGGGCAACAGGGACAGTGACAGGGCAGCCTGTGTGGGGACAAGGCAGCCCTAAAGCCCCACAGCAGCACCGTGCTGCCCTTCTCCAGCAAGGCAGCACATGGCAGAGCTCAGCAGGGAGAAGATTAAGGCATTATTGATGTAGGGGGAGAAGGGATGAACGAAACAACTCCCTGCATGGGTGCTCCGCAGTTCTTGGTGGGGAACTAATTTTGCTTTTATTTTGCTACAGAAACAGTGAGGTGGCAGCGAGATGCCCACCCTCGGAGCTGCTGAAGCCTGGGTTAATCTTGGCATGGGAAAGCGAAGTGGCGTTTGAAACACTGAGATGTAAGAAGAGTTTCATTATTGCTCTAGATGGCCCCTTCATTAGAGGAAAACAGTATTTAATGATGGAGAAATGAAAGAGGAGCTCCCTGCTGTGTCCAGAAAGGAATCTTTGTTCAGCTTTGCTTCATTCCTGTTTGTTCCGTTATGGGAGGGAGGAAGGTTGGATCTATCCATCCCTGTAGCACTCCATCCCCGGGTCTCATGGGGAGTGCTCCAAGGCCACCCCCAAACCAAGACCTTCCTGCAAAGAGCAAACCACAAGCACAGTCTCTCCTGGACTCCCCAGTTTTGGGGTACCTCCCCATGCCCATGCTCAGATGGTCAGAGGCTGGCCTTGTGTGCGGGCATGGGTCCCCAAGGTCTGCCCCCTCTCCAACCACACGTACCCTAGGTGCTACACATCCAGCAATTCAGTGTCATTCCCTTGTTATCAAAGAGAAACTGAGGCATGAGAAATGTGTTATCCACACCTGGCATCAAGTTTGAAGACCATATTTAATTAAAGGACACAGGGAACACTCTCCCCATGGCTTCCTTGCAAAGTGCCCTCAGATTACCAGGGAAGGACTTGGTTTCTCAAAACTGGCTTAACAAACCCAACATGGGATTCACACATCAAGCTAATTCTTCCCAGCTGGCACCAATTATTTTCCAAGGTAGATTTGTGGTCTCAAATACATCCCACGAAGTTTTCAGTATGGAAAGGCAGAATCTCTTTTGTTTCCCTTCATCGTCTCCTAGTAATTGGGGTTTTTTTTTTAGCAATGTGTCAACAGACTTCAGGAGTAGAATCGGCTCGCATTCCCTTTGCTGGGACGACTCTATCTCTGCTAGGAATTGAGATGAAAGGAAACTTGCTTTCATCCCAGTGTAAGCAGGCAAGAAATGGAGCATGAACAGAAAGAAGACGAGCAGAAAAGCAAGCACTATGATTTTATTCTGGGTCTCTGCACCTAAAGCTGTCCCTAATCACTACTCATGACTCATAGCCATTTCTTTCACTGGGAGCTCCAGGCAGGGTAATTTAGTTTTGGAGACTCGCAAGCAAGTTGGCTGGAAGAGACCTCTGGATGTCTCCAGCTCAACCAACCACTCATAATCTGCTCCCAGAATTTGCTCAGGATCCCTCATGACCTGTCCTGTTCCCAAAGTGACAGGCTTTGAAAGTGTCCTGAAGTGGAAGAGCATCCTGCAGTGGAGAACACATTGGAGGGTGAAGAGTAGTTTCAATGGTTGCCTACTCTCTTTGCTGCTCCACAAAACTCCCCAGTCCACCTTCTCTAAGCCAGCTGTAGCAGGAGATGAACTCTAGGACCTGCGTGGGCTGGGTTCATGGAGGACAAGAGGAGGAGGGCATCCACAGGATCTCAAGAGGCTGAGTAAAAGAAAAGGACAGGGAACATTGTGTGCAGAAAGCAGTGAGGTTCAAGATGAGGTCAGGAGCTGGAGAGGGGCTGTATGTGTGAAGGGTGGATAACCGCAGACTCAGACCATCATTTTTTTCCCTGCTTGATTCTCAGTTGCAGCCAGCAGCTGGACTGAGGTTTGCTTGCAGCCAGGATCTGAATCTGCCATGAGACCCTTTGCCTGTTCTGTCTGCTCCACGTTGAGAGACAAGTGCCTTCATGCTGGGCCTTCATGCATTATTTACAAGACTGCAGAGACCACAGCCCCTTCTCAACCCCACCGCCAGGACCTTGGGTGACTTCCAAGCAAAGGAGCAAGTTCCCTGTAAATTACATTTCCGGCAAGTATCTCTGCTAATTAAAGATTATGAAATGAATTTACTGTTGCTTCAATTAAAATCCATTCACAGCTAATACCTTCCTCTTTTCCAACGTTATTTATTTATTGAGGGTGGGGAAGGAAGGAACTGCACTCAGAGTCTTCAGAAGTTCTCTGGATTTGGAACACACTTGGCTCTGCCTCGTTACATGGAATAGGTCCCTGGAGAATGTAGGCTGATTGCAATCTAATTTATGGCATTCATCAACATATGAATTAATGCTGGGGTCTCAGATATGAGATCTCTCTATTTCCCCCTCCCTCCTCACACAGGCTCAGCAGCTCGGCTCCACTGCCAGGCTTCCTTCCCCTTCAGTACTGCTTCTTGCCGTCACTAAAGAAACAGCCTTGTTTTGATTAAGAAACCTTGTTTATAGTGAATGAACTGGGCATCTCACGTGGCTTTCTGTGAACTAAGGTCAAATGAAACCAAGGAGGATCAGGACCCTGTTTGAATAAGTTTGGGATCTGGTGCTCAGCTGTTGTGTGCCTCAGTTTCCCCATCTGTCACACAGGGATGCTGTTCTGGCTTTCCTCAGAAAGCCACAGGGAGAATAAAAATACACTTGTGCTTTGGAGCCCTGTGGGGAAGCTTGCAGAGGGCTTTTATGTGTTTTGTTATTGCCTCTCTGTATTGTTCTTGGCTTTGACCTTGGACTGAGCTGGACAAAAGAATAATCAAACAAAGCCACTTACATTTCAGGTGCATGTTGGACACTTGTTAAAGAAAGCCTAAAACTGCAAAGTCTTCTGGTCGCGGCCATTAACCCATGTGGTGACTGGAAGCCCTGGAGCTGTTGGCAAGGCTATAAATCATCAGCAGTGGGGGATGAAGGGCTGCTTGTCTGCTCTCTGCCAAGAGGCTGGTGCAGACAAAACACGACAGCAAAACAAATCTGAGGCCAGAAAGCCGGTGTGCAGCTGCCTCGGGGCAGGGAAGGCAGGTCTGCGAGTAGGATGGGATGCACGGAAGAGAGAGTGCATTCAGCTGTTTAAAGGGGAGACTTTTGCTTTGTTGACGTGAGGAGGCAATAGCTGCATAGGGTAACAGTGCAGACAGGTACAGTCTAGGATGGGGACTATAAGCCTATGATGTCTGACTGCCAGGGTCAGGCTTCCTCTCCCTTGAGCAAAGCAAGCATGTAAGGTCATCTTTACACTAATCTATAGATCGCTCTGTCCATCAAAAACGCTAAATAGTGCTCCAGGGAAGAAGGGAATAGGCAACTCTCTGTGTTTGATGGGACAGAACAAGATCTGGTCTCCAACTGCGGTGAAGAAGACTCGAGTTGGATTCACTAGAGGAAAAGCTATAACCTGACACCGAAGGACAAGAACTGACTGCATAGTTGCTCAGTGATGAGAGACCTCGTCATCTGTGGAACAGCAGGTTCAGCCAGGTGAACATGCAATGTAATCAACAGTTTGAAAGCCAAGAGCTTGGGTGAGCTCGGGACTACTTGATGTAACATTAGTGGACATGTAATAGCTTCATAGTAGTAAAGTGCAGGAGTCAAAGGACTGTGTCTCTGTGTGGTTAACAGCCTACACAACAAAATCATGCCCTGCTCATTATGAATGTCACCTTTAGTCTTAATTCAGCCTTCTCCTGGGGTTTCAACTCACAGAAGGGAACATTTTCCTGGCTAGATTACATTTTGGTAACGTCAGGCAGGCAGATTGTAAAAGAAAACATGCAGCACTTTCATCACAAAATAAAAAGACAAGAGGAGTGCAATCATACCTCTGGTTGCAGGTGGGTTAAAAGTGGTTTCTACACTTGTTAAATACATATTTTTTTACTTTTTCTGGTTCTGCTCCTGAGTTTATCCTCTCCCAAAGTAATCAAGCGTTTTGCTGCCACTGCCAATCACGACTGTCTGCGGCTGACAAGAGAAGCGTTGCCGCTCGAGGTGGAGCACCGCGGGGTGCTTGAGGCAATGTCCCCACTGAGATGCAGCAGAGCTCGGTCCAGGCTGGAGCTTCTTCGTGCTCCTGTCAGTCAGGTCAGGGCTCCTGCAGTTCAGGAGGAGTTGAGTGATCTTGCCTGACCTGAATGGGGAAATGGGGTGCTATCGTTCATTTTCAACCTTCAGTCCAGAAGGGCTGTGCCCATCTCTTTCCTCCGTGCTAGCATCCAAGTACCTATGTTCTTGGATGTGCTGGATGCTTGGATGTGCTGGATGTTCCCTTTCAGTGCTTAAAATGGGCCTATAAGAAAGATGGGGACAGACATTTTTGCAGGGCCTGTTATGATAGGACAAGAGGTGATGGTTTCAAACTCAAAGAGGGGGGATTCAGGTTAGACATGAGGAAGAAATTTTTTACAATGAGGGTGGTGAAACACTGGCCCAGGTTGCCCAGAGAGGTGGTGGATGCCCCATTCCCAGAGACATTCAAGGCGAGGCTGGACGGGACTCTGAGCAACCTGATCAGGTTGAAGATGTCCCTGCTCATGGCAGGAGGGTTGGACTAGATGACCTTTGAAGGTCCCTTCCAACCCAAACTACTCTGTAATTCTATGATTCTCATCCATGATCCACCATTTACACACATTGTTTTGGAGCACAAGAAAGGGAGCTCCTTTAATACGAGCACACCTGAGTGGCAGAGGTGACCAGGACATGGCCCCAGGGCCTGGTTTCCCACCTGTGAGGAGGGGAGGGGTCTGCAGACACAGACACAACCCAAGCAAGCACCAACATTTGGGTCAGGCATGTGATGCACTGTGTGATGCCAAGCTGAACGGGTGCCAGGGAAATAGCAGGTGACGGAGGGTTATGAAAGGTGGTGGGGAAAGGGCACGGCTGGAGCACGATCTGCAATGCAGAGGAGAGCACTGCATCACCTCTCAGATGCGGTGGCAGATTAATCAGGAGTCACAGAGTGTATTTGTAACCTGCCTGGCAACCCAGCTGCATTTCACACGCTCGACCGTACTCAGCTCTTCCTCCACACCTGAAATACCAGCCTGACTTTTCAGGTCCTGTGTTAGAAGCAGGTCCTGCTCTGGGAGGAGAAAACACTGGAGCAAAGACTTTGCAAGGGACAGACAGCTGAGCTACGTGCTCCTGTGTGCGTGTCTGCAGGGGAAAGAGAGCAAGTGTTTGGGGAGGTCTCTATTTCTGTACCTCTAGCTGCAATGGGGGAAGTATTTCGGGGAAGTGGGCAAGTTTTCCTATTTGCCTGGCTCAATTCGTTCATCTCTTCCTTACCTCTACTGTTGTTGACATTTAAAGTTTCCTCCTGGAGCCCAGGTGTGGACAGACCCCTCAGCCCTGCCCTTTCTAACTCTCCAGACTCAAGGTTTGCATCTATACAGTTTCTGCATTTAAATGCATTTACTTGAAAGAAACAGCTGGTGATATTTTTTATTTTAGCTCTACATATTTGGCTTAGACAGTGGAGGAGATGGCAAACGTAGGCACTGCCAGCTTCTCCCTCCAGATGCCTTTGAGAGGCTTTGGGAGGTGTTGGATCCCAACTGCCTGGCTCACCTTCTCACTGGATTTCAGGATAGTGAAGCTGTGAGTGGAGGAGGACATGGAAAAAACAGCAGTACTTTTCCACCTGTTGAGATGAAGACTTCCTGTTCTGCTTTGCTCATATGTGTCAGATTTACCCATAGATAACCCCTGCAAATAATTTTCAGCTATTTTTACCTGTTCTATGGCCAAGCAACCCATTCTAGGGATACAAACAGAACATGTAATTCACTCTTCCCACTTCACCTGGGTTTGTTTCCTTGGGTAATGTTTCCCTTTCTTTCAAGAAGCAAGCTTTTCATACTGGATATTTTTATGCATGCCTTCAGCACCTCAAATCCACTGAATAAGCCAAGCTTATTCAAGAGATGGGGCCTCACACAGAGTTAAAACCCCACTTTATTTACCAGAGACAGCAGATAGGGAAGAGTCTTACTAGGCATTGCATTTAATATGGCATGTTCATGATGACATTTATTATTATAATCTGGACTTCTTAAGTTTTGAAAGCATGAATAATATAGCATCAAGAAAAAATTTAAAGGTGTTTTTATATATAGATAGATAAAGATAGCTCAGTATGATTCATCTTCTAAAACCTGCTGCTGTTCGTTGTTTGTTTGTGGGGTTTTTTTCAAGCAGAAATCGCTGGGCAAGAAGAATGCCAGGAATGGAAATGCGGGATAAGCCTCTATCTCTCAAGTTCTTGTCATGCAAGAAGGTTGCTGACAAAACTTGGGAATAGGTCTGGAATTTGCTTGGGAATGAAGCGGTTGCTCCGGGGTGTAGTGTGGCAGCCATGCAGAGCCAGGCAGTGAAGAGCATCCGACCCATCCACGGATGAATGAAGGTCAGCACACCCCATCCATGGGAAGCTCAGAGACTGGAACACGGGCTGCACAGCCCCCACGAGCTGCCATCTGGATATGAATGTGGCTGTCACCATGCATAGCTAGCACCTGAGTGGTTTGAAGAAGTCCTGTGAAGAAGAATCACACAGAATCCCAGAATGTCAGGAGTTGGAAGGGACCTGGAAACCTCATCCAGTGCAATCCCCCCATGGAGCAGGAACACCCAGATGAGGTTACACAGGAAGGTGTCCAGGCGGGTTGGAATGTCTGCACAGAAGGAGACTCCACAACCCCCCTGGGCAGCCTGGGCCAGGCTCTGCCACCCTCACCCCCAACAAGTTTCTTCTCAAATTTGAGTGGAACCTCTTGTGTTCCAGTTTGAACCCATTACTTCTTGTCCTACCATTGGTTGTCACTAAGAAGAGCCTGGCTCCATCCGCCTGACACTCCCCCTTTCCATATTGATCCCCAGGAATGAGTCCCCCCTCAGTCTCCTCTTGTCCAGCTCCAGAGCCCCAGCTCCCTCAGCCTTTCCTCACACGGGAGATGCTCCACTCCCTCCAGCATCTTGGTGGCTGCGCTGGACTCTCTCCAGCAGTTCCCTGTCCTGCTGGAACTGAGGGGCCACAGCTGGACACAATATTCCAGGTGTGGTCTCCCCAGGGCAGAGCAGAGGGGCAGGAGAACCTCTCTGACCTACTGACCACCTCCTTCTAATCCACCCCAGGTACCATTGGCTTCCTGGCCACAAGGGCCCAGTGCTGGCTCATGGTCACCCTGCTGTCCCCAGGACCCCCAGGTTCCTTTCCCCTACACTGCTCTCTAATAGGTCACTTATACTGGAACCTGGGGTTGTTCCTGCCCAAGAAGGATGTGAATCTTGGTGTTTGTTATTCTGCTGAAGAGGCACAGTGGCATCTTTGGTGAGGATCAGAATATGTTGATATCCAGCACCGAAGAAAGACACAAAAATCTTTTAAGACTGAAAGATGACCCCTGAGCAGGTGAATGTCATGCTCAGAAGTCCAGATGGACATATCCCTGCTGGAGCTGCACCTTCTGATCGTATTCTCGGTCAGCTTCTGGAGAGCTGAGGACCAGGTGAAGTCATGAAGCCTTCCTCTGCCATGACACTCTTCACAGCGATGAACTCCTACACAGCTCTCCAGCCCTGCAGCTCAGTTTGCACTTAACAGTTGTTGCCACATCCACAGCCTGTTGCCTCCACACCCCTCTCAATGTCGCACGAGAGGCTTGGCAGCCAGCAGCACAGCTGGGAGCTGGGTCAGGTCTCCAGCTGTGGGGTGGTGCCTGGGCTGTAGGACAACCCCAGGCTTCACCTGCCATAGAAACCCTGGGATCTGGTCCCAGTCACAGACAGAAAACCAGACTGTCCGCTCAGGGCATCGCTCACAATGTGTCACAAGCATTATCTAAGGCATGTCCCAGGAGTCAGTTTGATCCTGCCTGTGTAGAAATAAAACACCAGTGCTGTGACTGGAGTTACACAGAGAGTAAGCCATAAAATGAAAATACTAACCAAACAGCTGAAATAAACACTCAACATTCATCATGAGGGACAAGATCTTTCTTGACCCACTCAAACATTATTTGTTCTTGTTTCCAGGGGCCAAAACACTGCTCTTCTGCATGAGATATGTGTGTCATTGAATCTGTGCGTATCCCTAAATTTAATTTGTCCAGTTGCACTAGGGCAAACAGCTAATTCTGAAATACGTTTTGCTCCCATAATCAACCCCTCCGCCAAATGGCATTTGGGTGGAATTGTGGAGATCGTGATTTTTATTTAAAGTGATTTATCAAAATCATTAGCAATGTTCCTAAGTGGAACCCATGGCAATCCTTTTAATCTTCCTCCCTTCCCAGCAAATGCAAACATTTTGTTTTAATAACGAAGAGCTTGAAATATAAGGTTATTAAAATCCACATTTTTCTATTTCTCTGTGCTCTCTCCCTCTGTAATGGGATGGAAACCATAATCGTGGCAATAAAGCCTCCCTTTCAGACAAGGGATGCAGAGGGTGTATAATGAACAATCAAGCATCTATTTTTTCACTTGGAATTGATATGGGTGTTAGTGAAAATGAAAGAGGCCAACTTTGCTTTCACTGCAGGCAAATGCAAAAAGTGTTTGTTTGGTTGGGGTTTTTTGCTATTACCCTAAGCCCCTCTGATGGATTCAGTGCCTGCAGCAGACCTCAGAGCTCCCCCAAGCACCTTTCCAGCCTTTTCCAGAAGTGGAAATGGAAAACCAAGGGGTGCTACCCTCCATCCTGCTGGAGTGAGGTCTGGGCTGCTGTCACCTGCTGTCCCCAGGTGACCAGAGAGCCACCAGCTGCTGATTTGCTTCATCTTCCAATGTGCTGATTCACAGCCATGCATTTCCCAGAGAGCCAGGTGTGAGGCATGGGAGACAGGGCTGTGCCAGCTGTACCAGATGTGCTGCGCGGCCCTGGCCACAGGGAGCAGGATGGGGACCACCAGCATCCACATTGCAAAGCCAACAGGCAGTCCAGGCAGGCTCTGCTAGGGGGTCCCCAGGGATCCCAGCTTTCGGGGTGCCCGAAGGCAGTGAACCCCCAATGGGTGGGCTGCTCGGGCTGAGAAATGGCTGAGTGCCACAGGTCCTTGGGCTGGCACTTGTGAAACAGTGGGGAGGGGAAGGAGTCAGCCAGGTCTCTGTATATTCTCCCTTTGTTTTTAGACGAGAAAAAAACAGTTGGCTGATGGTACGAGCGGCAGGAATGGGCTGTTGTCACCCTGGGTTTATAGGTGGGGAAACAGTCTCTCACATGCAACCCTGTTCAGCTGTTCATTTGTCTGGTCCTCACTGCCTATGTATTCCTCTGTTTGGGGTGTTTTCATCTGTATCACACAGGGCAGAGACCCTGACCCAGCTCCCTGGGGACTGTAACCCAGGTCTGACTGAAGCTCTTGAAGGTGGTGAAGACCTCTAGAACCAGAGCATTCCCCTTTGCCCTCTGTTCCTCTGATTATTCCCCCCCATGCACACACACCTTTGCAAATACTTTGCCCCAAACCCCTCTGCTCCATCCCCTTCTGGGAACAAAAGGGCAAAGTGTGGGATGGTCGCACCCAGAACCAGACACGGATGGAGATGGCTCAGCCCAGACCAGACACTCTCCCTTTCCCTCTGGTTGATGTACTGGTGCCATGGCAACTGCTAACACCAAACAGCTGCGGTGAAAACAGCTTCGGAGCAGCTTGAGTCCCCAAGGAGCAGCAGGCATGTCCCAGGGGTTGTCCTCTCCTCTTGGGGACCCTGGCCAAGGATGCAACTCAAGTGTGGGGCAAAGCAAGGCTGCTCCCGTGTGGAGCCCAAAACTCACCTTGCATGGAAGAGTTTCTTTAAAAAATACAATCTTGCCACATTTTCCCTCTTGGAAGGGTAAAATCTGGTGTGGCAGGACTCAGAGTCTGAGAGAGGAGCTGTTTGCCCTTAGCTGCTGACTCTTGCCCTGGCTCCCAAAGCATCCTCATGGCTTCATGCTCCAGAGGCAGAGGAGAAGCTGCAACCCCAGGAGTCATGATCCTGGGGCAGGGGGACATCAGGATGTGCCCCGTTGCAGAATATGTCGCCATGTAGCTGCCCAGATGCATTTCGGTAACCAGTCACAGCTCTGTCACTTGTAAAAGGAAATTTTAGGAGAAGCTGTAAAATGATTCTGGGGGACAGTCACTGTGACCTGGTCCACGCACACTCCAAGGGTGACAGAAAAGCTTTTTCCTGCACATTTTCATTGCTCCTAGGCTTTACAATCTCTCCGACACCTACCTGTGTCCTGGTGATTTTATTGTAAGGGAGAAATGTTGCCATTTTATTCTATATCCTTCTAACCCCCAGGCAGCTGGCAGGATTGCTACTGGCTGGTAACACAAACACAAAAAAGTTAATCTTTTGCTATTATTTCTCAGAAGCTCCATTTGGCTGCGTTCGGGCCTAATGTGGTGATTTCCTTGCCCTCATGACAGCTATTTCTTACATAGGGAAGCTGCACTAAAAAAAGTGAAAAATGGAGCTGTGATTTATTTTCAACTCCAAATATAGAAAGACAATTTCTCCCTCTCCAAGATTTCCTCTTCCTCCTCTTTAAATAAGTCCCAGTGCCTTCAAACCAAGCCAGCACCCCAGTGAAACCCCATTGCCAAGACGGATGAGCAGAAGTGTTTGTAGGCAACCTGGACCAGTTAAACCGTCATCAAGGTGACCAGAGTCAGGCTGGCTCCTACCAGTTCACTCAGACAGCTAACCGAGGAGGGGAGATGGTGGGGGAGCTCAGCCCCAAATCCTCCGGGCTTTCTGCAAATCAGGCATCCCGCTGATGCCAAAACTTGGCTGGGAAGGCTGGGGGGGTTGAAGCAGGGCTGTGAGGAGCATCGCTCCGCTGGGATGCCGGCGATAGGGCTGGTGATGTGCGCCCTCCTCCTGGCAGCGCCCGCCATCCGGATTCTCTTTGCCGGCAGCGCAGCTCCAGACAAAAGCTGAGCTCGGTGTCCGCAGCCCGGCTGGAGCGAGGGTTCGGGGACACCAGACCTGTCCCCAGCGCTGCCGCTGGGACACGCCGGCCGTGCCCCCGTCCACACGCGTGTCCCCACGTACACGCGCACCCCCACGCACCCTCCGGCTGCTCTTCACCTTCCCCTCCAGCTCTCCGGGCAGCTCCAGCGGCCGGACCGAGGCACGTCTTTGGGCATCGGAGGGATGAGCTCCCCGGGGAGCGGCGGCAGAGGCTGAGCCTGCGCTCCCGCCGGGCATTGCCGGCCCCACCGCACGCCGGGGAGTCGCGGAGCCACCGCCGGGCGGCTCATCCCCCCTCCTGGGGGCTCATCCCGCCCCCCGCCGGCAGCCGGGGCGGCTGGGGAGAGCCAGCGGGGGTGCAGGGTGGAGGGACAGGAGGGGAAAAGGACGGGGAGGAGTGCGCACATACACACACAGGCACACACGCACACGGGCAGGCAGCGGCACCGCATCGGTTGCTGTTTGCTGGGAGGTCCGCAAGGAGCCGAGCACTGAATAAATCAAGCCGGAGCATCAGGCGAGCAGATCTGCTCCCTCGCAAAAGTCCTTAAGGTAAAACGCGGCCCCTCGGCTGGGCTGCCCTTCGGAGACCACCCGTGCTGGGCTCGCTGCTGTCGTGGTCATCGTCTCTGACTATGGTTTTATTTTTAAAGGAGTCAATTCGGGAGACGCTGGCAAAAGAAGTTGCTGAAAGCCAGGCTGACGCGGCCGGGAGCTGCTGAACTTTGTGGGGTTTGAATATATGTTTTTCCTCTGCGGACACTTCGGGCAGTGTTCCGGTGAGAGTCACGGCACCGCACGCCTTGCGCCGGCTGTTACCCAGACTGAGTCTGGGGGACAGCAAAGGGGAGATTTCCGTCTCTCTGAGGACCATCACCCCGTGAAAAGAAGCTGGAGAAAGGCAATTTATCTTTCTTTTCCAGATGACTGAAAATACCTACAGGATCCTGTCTCTTTGGTTTTCATCAGTGAGTAGCGTCAGGGAGAGACGGCTGAGGAACAAAAATGATGTCAGTCAAAATCATTCCAGCACCTACTTTTTCCCAAGGAACTTCATGCCCGTAGGGGTTTGCTGTGGGCATTTCCAGGAGTGAGGACAACGTACCACAGATTCAACCCTACCAGATCATGTAAGAATTTGCGAATGCGAAACCTACCCCAGCAAGACCTTCTCTGCCCAGTTTGCAGCACATGGTTTGGTGTAAGCACAGCAATTCTCGCCTCTTTCTCTCCTTTTTAAATATCTTAAGCTTGGAGATCTCTTTCCTCATTGCAATTATGATTATTTGCAACATCAGTGCCATCAAAGATTGGAGCACTTTCCTCTCCCAGATCCTCCCCAGCGTTAACAAGACTCTCAACTTGGTACAGCAAGTGGAAGCCACCACCAGCTCGGTGGTAAGTGTCCTCCAGGACCCTGAGCAGGACAACTACCTGTCCAACAGCCAGTCCATGAACTCCAGCAACTTCACGGCTGGCCTGGACCACTTGTTCCAGTACTCGTACTCGGACAATGACCAGCTTTACAAGGAGTATAAACCCCCTCCTCGAGACGCCATTCCTCTGCCCAAGGCTGTCCTTTACCTCCTCATGGCAGCCCTGGTGGTGGTGGCAGTGGCATACGCCATCGTTGGACATCTCATCAAGGACCTCATTCATGACTTTATAGGTGAGTGCGAGCATCATGCATTGTGTGCATGTGGTCAGAAAGAGCCTGTGCAAAGCCTGGGGATGTGGGGTGGTGTCTCTCCTTTGATTTGGGTGAATTTTAGACCAAGCCTTGCCCTTTCACATTTACAAGACTGTTAGTTTACCTCATATGCTTGGTTCTCCAAACTGAGCATATGTTGATATGCTTCCCAGAAAAAAATCCTTGGGTTTAGCCCACTTCCTAAAGAAATCAGGCTTGTGTGTGTGTTTATAAATATATGTGTTTGTACGCCTGTGCTGCCGAACAATTGTAAAATCCATTGGTTATTTTCAACTGAGCTTGCATTAGAGGTCTCCAAAATGAAAAGTTTCATGGCAACAGATACCTGAGTGCAGGATAACAACACACTAGTGCGTTGTGAAGGAAAAGCTTAATCCATTATAAGACACCAGGGAATCCACAAACTCCTAGGAAACACAGGTCAGCCATCTGCCTCCCTTATACAGCACCCAGCACAACCATCACAGCTGCTGAAGCTGCTGCAACAAATCTGTAAGATGACAGCCCAAAGTGTGTGCAATTTTATGAGAACTGGCTTCCCAGCTTTCATTTCATCCTGTTGCTGATGAACAAGGTCCCTCACCATCAGGGTTGAGACCACAAACACCCTGCTGGCTGCAGCTGCCCTGGGCAGAGTTGCTTTGCTACATACAGCAAGCCCTCAGCAGTACTCTTGCTGTTTGCCCCATCATTTGTAAAACTGGTGGTGCCGATGAGTGCAAATGTGCTCAGTTCCCTGCCGAATCCCTGGTGCTTTTGGCCCCCGCACCCCAGTAGCAAGCTCACCGGATCCTTGTAGGGGACACAGCCCTGCTGCAGGGAGTTGGTGACAGTTTTCCAGCTCAGATAGCAGGGCTGCAGGGATTCACAGAGGGATTTAAGCTCCTGGCTCCTGCAGATGTACATAACCCTCCTGAAAGCTCTGGAGAGGATTGTTCTCTGCAGGGGAGTAGGCTTGAAATCCCTTTGCACACCCTTTGCCCCAAGCCTGCCCCCCAGCCAGCGATAAAGCCCTGCAGGCTCCTGCGGTGGGAGGGAGAGCACACTCATCTGGAGCAAAATCCACGTGTTCATTCACAATTTCCCTTTATTTCCCTGCTCCTGGGACGCAGGAGACAATAACACTCCATCTAAAACTCTGACCGGTGTCTACAGGACAGGCAGTACCCATGTCTTGCTGATGGGAGGACAAGCCAAGTCCCTCAGGCGGGGGGTCCCAACCAGGCAGGGGCCGGCAGATCTGGGACATCCGTATGTGAGGAAGAGGTATTTGGGACAAGAAGGGCTGAACCTCCTGGCAGGCTCAGGGTCTCACATGAGGCTCAGCCAGGAAAGCAGCAGGGAGATGCCGCTGAGGAGTCTTTCTTTGCCCTAGCTGGAAGGGAACAGATACTGTCTTAAAGTGTTAAATATAACACTTAATCAGCAGCTTGCTGGGGCTGTTACATCTCCCGGCTCTGTCGCTCATCTGATTTAACGTTGCCTTCCCAACAAAGGTAGGCAGCAGGGACAGCACCTAAAAATATACATACTCCTGCCCTGATGCTCAAAGGAGCAGGTCAGAGCAGGTTGGAAATCCCCTGAGACAGGAGCCGGTCCAGTCACAGTGTCCCTGCAGAGCAGACACCTCCTGCTGTGATCGCTGGGGTCCCTAACACAGGAGATTGCAGATGCAGGTGCTCCAAACCACTCCTGGAGTGGGTACCGCAAAGCAGGGCCAAAGTCCACAGAAATGTCATGTCCTCCCAGGCACAGAGAGAGGCTGAAGCTGTGGTTGGAGACACCCATGCCCTTGCCATGCTATTTCCAGCTCAGCACCAACACTCCCTGGTGACCTTGGGCACCTTTTGCTTTTGCCCCAGCGTGGGATGGGGTCAGTGGGATGCCCCTTCCCTCACAAAGCCCTTTGCAAAGGGCTCCTCCTCCTTGTCCCAGATGGAGGTGACATCTCTCCGAGTTAGGATCAGAAATCCAGATATGAGCTGCTGCCCCATCCAGACAGAGAGGAGAAGGCATTCCCAAACTCCAGCAGCAACCCTTGGTGCCGAAAGCTGCCTCCAGCTCATCCTATTTAGCACTCCGGGCCCGTCTTCACACCATTTATACGCTTAAAATCAGCCAGTCCTCGGAGGAGAGCAGACGAGTCTGTGTTTGTTAACACTGCCAAGCAGCAGCCTTTAAAGAGAAGGTTTCATTTGAATGAGTTTGCATAAATTGACTTCAGGGACAGGACAGAGGGACCGAAGGGTAGTAAATAAGAAGCTGGTCTATTAGCTGCTTTAACATAATGTCTGGATTTATATACTCAGCAGCAGCTCCAGCCTCCACTATCAGCGTTTCTGTGCTAATCATATTTAGAAGGATATGGAGAGAGAGGAAAAGAAGATGCCGAAGGGCTGGAGCCTGTTTCGGGGAGATTAAAGTGTGAATAGTTAATCGCTACTTTAAACAGTCACTTGGAGACATCAAGGATGATTTGTACTCCTCAATAATACCTTGTAGGACATGGCTGGGGAGTCAAAGCATCACCCTGCCCTGTGCATTCACGGGGACTGTGAGAAGTGGGTCTAGGGCTCAGTTCAGGATGGTGGAAGGGCTCTTGGGATGCTGCCGAGCTCTTCCCCTGTGAAATCTGAACACGTATTTGAGACACGGACACCTCCCTCACAGCCGCTTCTTCAAAATTCAATTACAGCTTGTCCAGGCATCCCTGGGGGGAGACAAATGCTGCTGCGATGCCCGGGGGGATGGGGAGGAGCAGAAAATTAGAAGATGCATGGGAGTAGAGGGAAAAATGTGTTACTGGAGAGAGGAAAGGCAGAGTTCCCCTCAGCCGGGATAGGGACCCTGTTTGTCCTCATCCTCCAGAGCACCTGGATATGCATAAAAGGGCTCAGACAGAGCCTGTGTCCTACTCTTCCTGGAGAAACCTACCCAAAGAAAGCCCCAAATACCTTCATTTCTCACCAGTCCCTCCCTGCTTGCTCTGAGCTGACAAAGTCTCGTGTTTATGACTTTCCCAAAACTCACTGGGCACCTCCGCTCCGCGATGCCTGTGACCCCCCCGAGGCGGGAGGGTGGCTCCTGCGTGAGCGCAGCTCAGACCCAGCTCCCAGTTAAGACAAACTGGGTCGAAGCTTTTGGAAAGCGGCTTAACTGGGGAGCGCTGGAGAGCTGCCGGAGACGGCGCTGCGGCCGAGTGCCAGCTGGGCAAATGACGAGCCTGTCGCCAATGTACGAAGCAGCTAATTACCGCAATCCTTGGGAATCAGCCCGCCCTCCCTCCTCTGTCCCCAGCAGTTCACTGAATATTGCCCTTATTTAAACACACACACAAAAGGAAAAAAAAAAGGGGGGGGGGGGAAAGTTTGCCTGCAAACAAAGCTGTTGCCATGGTCACTGTGGTGTGTGTGGTCCCCAGGAAAACATATCTGCTGCTCACGAACCACACGGGAAGGGTCTGTTGGTTTGCGTGGGAGCTGATGTTTTGCGGGGAGACTTCTGCCAGTGTCACTCGGTTCAGCCAAGGTCGTGTCTGAGTTGCTGATCTTTGGAGAAGCCCTTGAGGAAACTTTTCCTTTGGGAATGGGCCCCAGGCAGATGACCAGCTCGGGTAAGGCAGCGCAGGCTCACAGACACCGGTGGGACTGTGTTGGCTGATGGCCTCGGGACTGCTCAAAACCCTAAGCCAGTTTCAGAGCAGGGTCTTTCTTTTCTTTGCCCTTTTAACCCACCAGATGTATTTTTATTTTCCAGCCTTATCTCCATACAGCACATTTCAGGCTTCTTTAGGAAAGCATCTCTTTGAACAAAGAAACTGTGCATGAATGTGGCATTGCTGAAAATAGCTGCTGGGTGATCCTGCAGGGACTCAGGATCCGCTTTTAATTGCTCCCACGTAGAACCACAGGGCTCTTAGGATAATTCAGCCTGTGGCAGGGATTGCAGATAGTGTCTTGGGCCCATCAGAGAGGAGTTACATCTGCTTTTCAGGCTGTTTTGAGAGTGATTCCTTTGCCTCCCAAAGTCATGGACTGTGCCAGGTTTCCTTCTGTTTCAGCACCACAGTGCTAAGGCACCTCTTACACTAAAGCCCTGCCTCAGTTTCCCTTTTGGTGCATGGGGGTGCATTAGGAGGTCCTTAGCTGCTGTTTAGGGGTGCTGATGTCTGGCAGCGGCTGCCGTAGGGTGGCTTTCACCGAGTTAATTCCCACTCCCAGCTCCTATAAAAACAGGCAGGTGTCCCATTCCTTTTCCATGTCACACCCTTTCCCCTCCAGACCCGTTCATGCTGGTGACAGCTCTGCAGAGGGACAGTGTCCTTATCTGTCCATCGGCAAAGCACTGTGCCCACGTTGCTCAGGCTGCAGGACAGTTGTGACTCGGCCAGCACGGCTGACCAAGGAAATTTCAGCAAAACAGGGAAGGAAGAACAGACTCGGACAGCAAGTTAATTTAGAAAGATGTGAATCTGGGGGGCAAGGGGGACTTCTAGCTGACAAATTACTACTGACAGAGACAGAGATTTTCCAGCAGAACATAGGAGATATCTGCTGATTTTGCTAATGAATAAGCAGAGTCTGTCCTGCAAACAAGACAGATACAGTGTCCAGCTGTGACTGCTGCATCATGCCAGACCATGAGAGGTACCCTTGAACTTGTGTCCGTTGCGAATGCTTTGGCTGGAGCCGGTCCTGCCTTGCTGCAGAGTACAAGGCGATGGCTGGGTCGGGACCTGTTTCACACAAAAACGTCTTCTGCTCCTGCTGCTGAGAAAAGGGCTTTTTTAGCAGCTGCTTTCACACCCAGCTCCATTTAAAGCAAGTCAATCTAGAACATGAGTTTGATTGTTCATCTAACATGTTGCCCCTTCCGTTGCCTGTTTCCATCCCTGCGGGGAGTGTGAATGTCTCACTCACCAGATTGCATTTAAATTTCAGCCCTTTCTCCCACCTCCCTCCGCTCTTCTGTCAGGGACATCTCTTCTCCGGTGGCTGAAGCACCACACGGACATTCTGCCCTGTCACCAATGAATGCAGGGGACCTGGCCACCCCAGCGGGGTGAGACTGTGTGCAGAGCATCCCTGCATCCCCGTGCACACAGGCGGCAGGAGGCTGCTCCGTGCTGTCTGCACCGTGAGGGGTTTCCAAGAGAGGATGGTCCCTCATGTTGTCGGTAAAACACACTGTGAAATCTGGGCAGCCCAGCTTGGTATTTTTCTGCCTCCTTGGATCAGCACATCCCAAGGGTCTTGCTTCCAGGAAGGAGACTCAGGCATTTTGCCACATTGCTCTGCTATTTAGGGAGAGATGCTACTCTGCAGCTCCTGATTTACCCGGTCTACCCTATCTCCTCTCCTCAGCTGCTTTGGATCAATCACTCTGTGTCAATCTCACCCACCACAGTACTTTCCACCTTGTCTTTTGCCCTGCAAGACCCCAGCAGACACAGTGAGCCTTGGCAGCACCTGGCGAGCCAGGAGAGGTGTCTCCGGGTTAGACGCTGCTTCCCCAGCCTGGCTGAGAAAGTCACTTTGTCCCTGTCTTTTATGTGAGGCGTTCACAGCCGTGCTTGTGCACATGCCCTGATTTTGCAGCATGTGTCACAAGGTCCTTCCAGGGGCTGGGTAGTGGCAGACAATGCTTTTCCTTACCTCCAAAGTGTGACCGTCCTGGGTCCAGTAGTGGCAGACAATGCTTTTCCTTACCTCCAAAGTGTGACCGTCCTGGGTCCAGTGGTGCGACTGCCCCAGGAGTGCACCGTGAGGTCCATGCTCACCCCAGCTCTGCCCTCGGGTGCCTCAGGTCCATTGGGTGTCCCAGATCAGCCTGACTTTGCCTGCCTTCTGGCTAGAGCACGTGAGAACCTGAATGTGGGCTTTGCTCCAAAAGAGAGTTTTGTTTTCCTCTTGGTGCCAATTGTGTCCATTTGCTGTTGCTCATGCAGATCCCCTGCCAGATATAAGGGATGGAGAGAGAAGTCCTTGTTGTCACGCTAAGGGCTTCAGCTGCCTTCAGTCAATCACCACCATCTCTGGGCTCACAGACCCTCACCACTCCCCATCACTTCATTACAACCCCCCTGCAGGGTTCATTATCCAATGTCTCTAATGCATGTTGTGCTTGACATGAGGTTGTACGTCCCACCCCCTGCAAAGTTCCCTTCTGCATCAGAACAAGGTTTAATCACATCAGGACCAAAGATGTGCAGGTCCCCTCCCTCCTTCCCCTCATCCTTCCTCAGACACCCTAGAGGGGAGCCTGGGTGGCCCCAGTTTCTCACCCACAGGCTGATCAGGCTGGGCAGGAGCCAGAGGAGAAGCTGGGGGGGAGCGTGTGTGGCAGGGACAGAGCCGGCTGGTGATGGGTGGCGGGAGAGATGAGGGTGCTGACATTTTTATGGTTGTTTCTCCAGGGTCCTGCTGGCGTGAGATCCTCTGGCAGCTCCACGGGGCCTCGCTCCCCTCTTCCACACATGGCCACATGCTGAAGTTACAGGCCATAAATGGCCACAAATAATGTGTAATTGTGTAATTATTTCACTCCTTACTTACACAGTCAAATCATAAAGGCATCACAGTAAATACCCTCTAATGACAGCCTAATTACATCTTCCTGCAGATTACCGGGTAATTAGATCCAGCAGGCTCCAGAAATAATTCCCAGGGAAGCAGCGGTTCGGATTAGCATGTACAATCCAGCCCACATTTACCCAGGAATAAGGCTGCGGCAGCCTCACGCAAGCCGCCTTCCTCAGGCACCCGGGCCAGCCATGTCCCCTTTGGTGACAACGCACGGTGACCCCTTTCTCATGGAAATGGCTGTTGCTGAGCCCTCCTGGTGCTTTCCCAGAACACCCATCCTCTGCGTTTCTGCCTTTATCACAGTGCCATGCCCAGCTCTTGCTGCTTCTGCTGCCTGCAGATGTCCTCAGGGACTCATTGCTGGGCCACCAGATGCCACCTCCCCTTGCTCACCCAGAGCTATGCTCTTTGCTTCCCATTGCAACCCTCACCTGATGGCTCCCAGGATAACTGGGGACCTGTCATCTCTTTTTCTACAGGTTATTCTCCTTCTTCCCCGCTGGACCAGGCCCTGCTCCCGCTAGAGTTTTACCACTGACGTCAAGGAAAACAAGCTGAGACCTTTAATAGTGTTTGTAGGAGGCAATCTTGTTATTGCCTGCCAGATCGTGCTGCAGGGGACATCTCAGTCACACTGCCATCCAGCAGCAACCGCTGTATTTTGGAGGGGGATCGGTCACCCCGAGGGTTGTGAGAGTGGCAGGATCAGCTCAGAGCCGTGTCCTGGAGCTCCGGTGACCTGCCAGCAGCGCAGCCCTGAAGCTGCCCATGGAGGGTCTGAAGCCCTGGTGTGGCTGTGATACACTCCTGTGTCAGATAAGCCGTGTCCCCAGCCATGCCTCCAGCCCTGTTTGGATGTCACATGGGTATTTAATCATTCCCTCTGTTTCTGATGGCAAAAACACACTGTAGGAAATATGTTGCCAGAGAGCCCAGATGCACACTTCACTTCAGAGACACTTCATTTTTATTCTCAGGATTAGCAGGGTGATTTCATTTGCCTAAGCTGGGAGAACTTCCAGAAACCAGCAGCCAGAAAACCAGCTCAGTGCTGGGAAGAGCAGAGATCCCAGTACCAGGGGAGCAGATGGAGCTGCAGGGGCAGGGGTGGGCGAGGGACCTTCCTGGGGGCAAGGCGTAGGATGTAACAGGGGGCAGTGATTTCCCATCCAACTGGAGGTAACCAAGGTCTCGTTTTGTGCTTTCCCTTCCTCCAGACTGGATCTTCGGCCCCAGCCCGGATGACAACAGCAACAAGAGCGACATCAACTGCATCAGCAACAGCGTCAACGAGATGAGCGAGATGCCCGAGGTGCCGCGGCGCCGGGACCGCCAGCCCCAGGACGTGGTCATTGCCATCGGCGAGACCTGCCACCTGCCACAGCAGACATGACAAGCGCGGTGGCTGGGCCAGATGGGATGGATGGAGCAGCAGGACAGTGCAGCAGCCACTTTGCGGGACCAGGCAGTGAGAGAAAGGGATGGGCAGAGCTGGCACTGTGGAGCAAAGCCCTCCTCACCCCGGTTTTGCCAGCCTCTTAGGACCTTGCTGGGCTGGGCGGCTAATCAGTCCTGCCCTGCCATCTGTTCGTGGGTTTGTGACATCCTTTTCTTCCCTGTGAATAGCAAAAAAAAAGAAAAAAAAAAAGGAAAAAAACCAAAATACCCCCACCAAACAAGTCTCGCAAGAGAAATGGGCAAAGAGCCGGGCAGTCCTGGTGTGCAGCTTGTCCTGGGGATGGGGTGGTGAAAAGGGTGAAAGAGATGAGGAGGCTCCATGAGAAATGGGGGTGTCTGTTTCTGAGGACAGATCCAGAACACAGCAGGGAGCTGTGGCTGCGGGAAGGCACTGAAAGGTCAGCAAGGACCAAATCCAGCCCAATACATCAATGACCTCCATGGGCCACCACTCTTCCCTTTAGTTTTGCAGCTCCAGCTCACAGCCTGTTTCACGAGGTGCATCCTGCAGCTGTGGGGCAGGGGGGTAACAGTGCCAGGACCAGCCCAGGGCCACCTCCCCAAGGACCCTTCCTCCTCTGTACCCAGGGCCAGGCCAGGACCACCACCAGCTTTGGCTGACCCCAGCATCCCCAGACCAGGAGAAGTCATATCTGCACCTGGCAAACCCCTATTCTCTGAGGAAAGTGGCTGGAGGGGAACGCAGGGACCCCAGCTCTTCATGGGGGAAAACAGCTCCGATCTGGCTGTATCTCTTGGAGTCATCCCAGCGTGTCCATCCCCCCTGTCATCCCCAAACTAGCTGCCACCACAAGGAGTGCTGGCTCTGCACTTGGGTCACCCACATGTGCATGTGCTGATGGAGGGGGAAGAGCTCCCTCATCCCCCTGGGTGTTTTCCTCCCCCCTGCCAGGGCACTGCCACCCAAAACTGTCCTTTTCTCTTCCTGCCACCTCTCTCTGCCCAAAGACATCCTTTCCCCTTGTTGAGTCCAGGCAGATCCCTGCTCTCCCTTTTTAAGGCAGCAGCCAGGATGGGGGGGCAGGCTCCCAAACCAACTGGAAAAAGGCACATCCTCATGGTTTCACTGTATTTTAATGCCAGCTCTTGCCCCACTGGGGATTTTAAACTAGGATCCATCATTTATCTGTGTAGCGAGTGGAGGCACTGGGACAAAGCTCATTCCTTGGTCCTGGTGCCTCTTCCTTATGAAGATCCCTTTGATCACAACATCTTTCCTGGACTTAAAAAAATAAGGCTATAGTTGTGTCTCAGAGATCGAATCCCAGGAAAAGGCAAGTGGTCAGGACTTGGGGCTCTACGCTGAGGAAAATGAGCCCTGCCTTTCCCAGCCTGAGGCACCCAGCACACCTCTAATAGCAGGGGCCAGAACATCATTTTGCCCTTCTGAAAGTGGTTAGGGAAAATGGCTGTGGTTTCAGCCTCCTGCTCTGATGGCTTTTAATGAGAGCCATTACCAGCGGTCCCACACTGGGGCTTTGTCAGCTTTGCAGCAAGCAAAGACAGTGCTGCAGACCTCCCCCCACTAATTAACCATTTCCAATCAGATATGTCATCACTGCCACCACCATATTTCTCCCATTTTTTGGCCCTGGGTTTGGAATGCAGCTGCTCTGGCAGCTGAGCTGGGGCTGTCAAGAGGATCTGGGCAGCAATGTCAAGGCAGCATGGGGAGATGCTGGAGGGTGAATGTGGGGCTGCAGCGCTGGAGCTGGTTGTGGGCTGGGGAAACTGGGAAGGAATCCTGAGGACAGAAGACTGTACGGAGCGGGGGTGACTGGTTTCCTTGCTCCCCTGCACTTTCAACATCCAGAGGCTGGGCTTTGGGATCACCCAGGTGCCCACAGCCACTGCTGTGGAGGGATGGTGAGACCGTGTGTTTGGCACAGACACTGCTCCCAAAGGAACTGGTCCCTGCCATGGGGACATGCCACTCACCGGGGATGACTGGTCGCCCTGTGGCTGCAGGCAACAGCCTGCCTGGCCCTTCTGTATTTGGGACCAGTCACACCCACCAGCTGCTGGAAATAAGGAGGGGGCTTCCATGAGGATGGAGGCAGCCTCCTCCGCTCCAGCCAGGTTCTTGCTGCTTTCCCACAACATTTTGGGTCCCACATGCCATGGTTTGACCATAGGGAGCTGCTCCCACACCAAGCAGCAGCTCGCACCCAGGGCCAGCGTGGTTGTCACCCAGCTCAGGCTACTGTCCTCCGAACAGGAAAAGAAGGCAGGAGCCAAGCTCCCTCCTGTGGCCGCCTGCACTGAGTCCCACTGGGCTCGGAAGGGGCCAGTGAGGAAATGCCCTTGACCAGCTCCCCAGCCTCCTGGAGCCAAGACCACCCCTTTGAAGGCCCTCTTTTGCAGGGATGCAAGGATGGATTCTTATGCTATGTCCAGCCCCTGGACCGACCGAGCCCTCGGGTAACATCACAGTGGCGTGTATGTGGGGAACCACCATCTCTGTGAGCCACAGGGTCACACCTGTCACCACTGCAGCTGTGCAGGACCCCACAGCTGGAGCTGCTTTCTCTGCTGAACCTGCTGGAACCTTCCACACGCCGGGGCAAAACTGCAGAGGACAGTTCCCATGCCACCTTCCTTCACATCCCCCCATCCCCACGTCACTGCCGTCATCTGGCACCTGCCTTCCTCCTCTTCCCCCTAATTTGGGGAGAGGAGAGCTGTTTGGGGGCAGGTACAAACAGGGCAGGGACCTCATCTGCTCTTCTCACCCACCAGGAAAGGGCTGTCCCCCCAGCCCTTTCCTTGTCCCCCACATCCTCTGAGTGGGAAATGAAGGTCTGTCCGTCCAACATCAAGGGAGAAAGACCATGGGAAGAGGCATTCGAGGCTGCTTTACCCACGGGAGGTTTTGGGGGATGCTGAGAGGGAAGGGGCTGATGAGGGTGCTGGCCTGCTCTGACTGCTCCAGTCCCTGCAGCTCCTCAGTGCAGGAGGTTGCTCTTTAAGTCCCTCTTTGCTTCCCTAAGCGCCTTAGGGAGCAGTGGCGAGAGATGCTGGTGCTTTTTATAGCAGCTGTAATCCCCGCTGCTCACACCGCCTGCGCCCCACTGTCCCAAGGCCCAGGGCTGAGCTTCTAGAATAGGGACAGCTGCCCAAAAACTGCCTCGAATCCCTTTGGTTCCCAGCACCATGGCCATCCATGGAGGACAGCAAGCACTGCAGCTGGTTCACCCCCATTTGTGGACATCCCCCTCTGCTCCTGCTCCCCATCTTTCCCCACTGGTGTCTCCAATGGGGATGTGCCCCAACATCCCTCCTGGACATGTTCCTGTGCAACCTCACCTGGGCGTTCCTGCTCCAGCAGGGGGATTGGACTGGATGATCTTTTGAGGTCCCTTCCAATCCCAAACATACTGTGATACTGTGATCCCCCTGAGAGGTGGCCGTGCAGTGTGGGACCACCAGCCCTGGCCAGGCAGCGCCCCAGCCCCTGCTGCCCACCCCGATTCCACCCTTCAGCAGCTCAGCTTTTGCATATCTCCAGCCAAAAGTCCCCCCGACTCTGCAGCGTGCCAAGGGGAACCCAACACATCTTTTAACCTTTTACTGCTTCTGGTTTACTGCCCATGGCAAATGCAATTTCCTCCAGCCCCCACGGACCAGGGGCTCTCGCAGGAGAGGGCAGCACGGGAAATCCTGCCGAAAACCACTGGGACCCTGCCTGCGTTGCTCTCCCTTTGCTGCAGGTCTGGCCCCTGCCTCCCGCATCCTCTTTGTAACATGTTTTCTGTAATTTTCCTTTTAAACACCCCACAGGGAAAAAAAAAAACACACAGAAACACAGACACAAAAAAGACAAAAAAGGGGGGTTCTTCTAGGTCAGGCTGCACTAAGACGATAAAAGCAGATTAATTTCTCAGAAAAGCAATTCAGATGTTTCTTCCCTCCCCACCAGGGTCTGAGGCTGGTGGGTGGGAGGCAGCGGCAGGAGCACATGCAGCTTTTGATGTCACCCCTGGGGCGGCACCGAGCGGAGGTGTCCCCGCGTCCCAGCCCTGCATGAGAAGCTGGGGGGGACTCTCACCAAGTGATGGGCAACACAGGTGGGAAGGAGGAGGTGGCACCTCTGGGACCCTGATGGGCTGGGGAGGGTGCCCACCACCCAGGAGGAGGAGGGGGAGAGCTGCGCCACCACTCCATGTCAGCACCCAGCGTCCCCAAGCCCAAACCTGTCCTTGTCACCCACCCATGCTCACGTGCCCACGAGGCACAGAGCAGTCACGCTTGTTTTTCACTCTCAAGGAGCACCGGGAAGCTCTAAAGCCACAGGATTAGTCTCCAAGGCAAAGGCCTGGCCCATGGCCAGGGGGAACAGCCCGGGGAGGCCTTTCCCAAAGGCTCAGCTTGCTCCTGGCTCGTGCTCCAGCTTCGTCCCCATGTTCACCAGCCTCCCGGTCACTCAGTCACCACGAGCAGACTTGGGGGAGCTGGGGGGTCCCACGGGTGGGGAGGAGGCAGGAGGTGACCGTGAGACCTCCTGAGCCACCCTGGGCAGTCGGAGTATCCCCCGCCTGTTGTGGTTTCTCCAGTGTGTAACAGAGATTGAACACACGCTGCAAGCCCTTTGCTTAGAAGATGGGCACTGGGTGACATCTCTCTTCTCCTGGCTGCATCTTTGTACAAAGCCCAGGGGGTTCCTGCCTTGGAAACCTGTAACAGTGGGGCACAAAGAAGGAAGGAAAAGCAGCTGGAAAACGTCTAGAAACCCAGAACAGAAGAACCCTCTGCTGGGCTGGTTTAACCCTGTGCTGGGAGGTCCTGGGCAGGGCTGGGTGAGAGGTGCTGGCCAGAGGAGAGCGGGACGATGAGGCCAGGCTGGGTGCCAAGTTCCTGAGTGATGCACAGGGAATGAATGGTACAAGGGACACCAAGAACCATCCCCAGCCCCAACGAGGGTGGGAGTGCCAGGATCCAGCCCCACAGCCTGCGCTTGCACCCACACACCCCCTGCACCCACTCTCTAGGTCACCCCCGTGGTGATGTATCCCATGGCAGTGAGGCCACCGGGTGTGGGGCCATGGGGCTGGCAGAGGGGCTGGATGCCACCTCCCCTCTGACCCAGGAGACCAGGCTCTTTCCCCTCTGGGAAAAGGTTATTTCCTGCTGCCTTCTCGCAGGAAACTAACATAAATTGCTTAAATGGCTGCAAAGCTCACAGGACAGGCCCTTTTGGAGCCGAGCTGCGCACTGGGAGGGGAAAGCTCAGGGGACTTTGTAATAACTAGCAAGAGTAGCTATTAAATTGTTTTACTGCCTCGTTAAGACAGTCTAATCTCTGTGTATATCTTTAAAAAAAATGGTGTTTTTACTGTAACAGACGTGGGTGTTTTCTGGCACAGGCTGAGATCCTGCCTGCCTTATCTGCTTGTTTTCTTACCTGATCCAGGCACTGAAGAGCCCAAGAACAGCCCAAGGGCAGCAGTAGGCAGAGCCAGGCAGACTGTGGCAAGGACGGAGGCTGCAGATGTGCACTGCGGGTTGTTTCCCACCCATGGGTGCTCTGCACCCCATTGCTGCACCCACCTTTCAGCAAAACAGAGGTCCCTGGGTGCAGGTCTCCCCAAGAGGCAGGTTTGGGATGTGTGTTGCTGCACATATCTGGAAAAGCCAAGAGGTGGGTGAGCCGCTTGTCCAAGCAGCCTGGGGACAGAGCAGGGGATGGCAGGAAAAGTGTGCGATCTTATCCATCCCTACAGCCCCAAGGGCTGGGATTTGGGGGATACCCAGATTTTGGGGCAACTTAGGCTCCTGCAAGCTGGGCTGAAGAGTCTGTGTCCAGGGGGGTCTCAGCAAAGGTTCACCAGGCACCCTGTGGCCACACAGAGCCATCCAACTGCTGGGGTCTCGTTTTGGAAGAGGAATGGGCTGGGCATTTTCTTTCTAAGGTTTTATTTATTTTATTTTGGTTTGGTTTACTTTTTTTATGGGGAAAGCCTGCCGAGTCCTGCTGGCTCCACGATCCACCTCTCCATCTGCAAAAGCTCATGGTTTCAAAGCCGGGAGCAGAACAGATTCTGAACTGGGATGGTTGGGCTGGATAAGCTGCTTGCGTTTTCTTTGGAAAGGCTGATGTTTGCATGACCACCAGTTCTAGTGGTTTTAAAGGGACCCACCCAGGAGCAAATCCCAACAGCCTGAAATCAGAGCTGGGCTGCTCCCAGCCTGGGCTGGGCTGGAGATGCCTCTGTCCTGCATCCAGGCACCACCTGCACATCCTGGGTGCGGGAAGCCACAGGAGCCAAGGCTGTGCCTGCAGAGCAAGGGAAGCAAATGGAGACCCCAGCACGGCTAACAGGCCTGGCAAACACCTAGAAAGATCTTCCTTGGAAATTTAAGGCATGAAGTTGCTGATTGAAGCTGGAGACATAGTTCAGCCGAGCTCAATGTGCCCCATCTCCTGGAGATCCAGTCTCACCAGCATCCTCGGTGATGCACATCTGCTGGGAGCTCCAGGGCATTTCTGACCAGAGTTTCTCCCCTTCCCCTAGAAACCCTCGTAAGCTCAGCAAAGCACCAACAGCATGGCCTGGGAGAAATGCTACCATTTATTAAGCCAGCTATTTTTTGTCAAGAATGATTTTAACAGTGTTGGAGGACTTATCCCGTCTCCCCCCGGGACCCTCAGCTGATGCATCGCATGCAGGGCTAGAAGGAAAGCAGGGGACAGCCACCCTTAGAAGACATGGTGGCTCAGCAGCACTGGAGCTAAGCAGGGAGCCATTAGCTGCCCACAGGCAACAGCAAGCCAAGCACGTCTGCTCTGCAGCAGGCAGATGGGATGCTCACATAGGGCAGCCCAGTCTCATTTTCCTGGGATTCCCCCAAGTCCTTGACAGGTGCCATCTTGGGGAATTCTGGACATTGTCCTGCCTTCCATGTCCATCCAGGGAAGCCCTGAGGATCTGCAGGGGAAGGGAGGGTGCTCAGGGTTCTCAGCATGGAGGGTAGTTTCCACTGAAGGTGCTGGTTCAGAGGTACAAACCTGAACCTCTCATGCACCCGATCACCTTCCTAACCACAGCCGGCTCGCATCTCACATCTAGAAAGAGTTAGAGCCAGGTCTTCCCTCTCGCTTGGCTTCCCATCAACATCACGAGATGCTGTCACCACTCCCACCGCCCCAACAAAGAAATAAGCCAGGCTGCAACCCATGCAGGCAGGGGAACAATGGCACCATGGTGAGAGAAAAGCCACCACAGCACTCAGCCACAGACAAACACACCCACGCATTGTGAAGCCAGGACCCTCCGGGCTTGTCCAAATGTGTGGAAGAGCCTCTCTCCTTGAAGCAGGGGGTTGGACATACACATAAAGATATACATAGGACACCCAGGTCCTTCCCTGCAACACCTGGTGAGGGCAGCAGGTCCTGCTGCAGCTCGCACACGGCTCCAGCTGCAAGCCATGCTCTGAAGCCAGCGAGGGGCAGCGGGTGTGCATGGTGGGGACAGCAAAAGGCACAGGCAGAAGCCAAGGCTAAAAGGACAGAGAAGACGTCTACAGGGCAAGGCTGTTGCAAATCCACCCCGGCAGAGGAGCCTCGTGTTGCTGGTAGGGGGCAGAGACCTGGCACCATTCGTGACACAGACAGGGAATCCCGGCCATCACCCCCATCCTGCTGCATCAGGGGAAAGCACAAGCCTTTCCGAGCCTGAGCCCCACAGGCTCTGCCAGGCTGCCCGTACACTGCCACGTCCTGCGGTTCTGCAGGACCTGGTCCCGAAGTGGGACATAGTCCAGAAATAAACTGGGAGAGCTGGATCTCCATCTCCCACCCGGTGTTTTGCCCTTCTCCTAATCACATGGGGAAGGGAATTCTGCACCGCCATCCTTCCTCTGCAGGGCATGGACGAAGGCTCCTCAGCCCAACAGGAGCAGCTAAAGTGACCAACCTGATCATGCTTCAGCTCAGCATCACAGAGGCGTCTAAACCAGGCAGGGCTTCACCCGCTAGGAATGGCGTTTTGGCATCCACCATGTGCTGAGGCCAAACTCCAAGTGCCCCAGGTCAGCTCTGCCCTGGATGGACACTGGCCTTGAAGAAGGTGATGGAAATGAGCACATCCAACAGGGGTGCTCTGCTGATGGTCCTGCCCCACACCTTGCACCAAGCACACTGGTGCCACCCAGCTGTAGATGCATGGGAGGATCTCCTGACTTCCCTGGGTAGCCGATTTGGGGAAAGGTCCCCAGTTTTTGCAAATGGGAAGCTGAAGATTAGAGAGCAGAGGTGGAACCAGGGAGAGGTCCCAGGAGTCCCACTGTCCCATGTTTCCGCACCAGCCCTTCCCCACCACCAGCACTGAGTACAACAGCAGGGTGACCAGCCACCTGAAAGCACCACCCCAGAGCAAAGGATTAAATTTATGGGGACCCACCTCATCCTGCCTCTCCCAGAAATTCACCACGGGGCGAGCATCCTATTCCTTAGGGCTGCATCACCAAACACTGAGGGAGGTGACACCACCAAGCCAGCCCGTCCCCGCTCCCCAGCCACCCCAACTCTCCCAAGCAGAGACAAGTGAAGCGGAGAGGACAGGCAGGAGAGCTGGACTGGGAAGGCAAAGCCATGGGCTACAAGAACGTCACATCATCCTGAGACTGGAGCCAGCGCCAGTGGGCATCGTACTCCAGGTGCAGTTTGCTGTTGAGTTTGCAGTTCTCCAAGTCAGCCTCAGCTTTCCGAGCCTTCCCACCCGCGTTCCCCTTCCCCAGCCTCTCCCCGGCCCCTGATGGCAATTTGGTGTCTCTGCCTGGTTCCAGAGAAGGCGGCTGCTGGCCCAAATAACCGTTGGCCACCTGGGGCTCCGTAGCAAACCGGTGATCCTGAGGCAGCCCGGGTGGGGAGAGGTCCACGTGGGGCCACTCGTGCTCCGCTTTGCCCTTCTCTTGCTTTGCAAGACCCCTCTCGGGATCAATCCTGACCCAATCCTGCTCCGCCCTGACCAGGACTCTGCCCGGCACGGGTGCAGCGGCGGTTTCAGTGGCGTTTTGGGAATACTCATCCATGTCATCAGCCAACGTGTCCAGGTAGCTCCCGACAGAGATGCTGTCCAGCCTGTCGTTGGGGTCCTGCAGGCTGTCCCAGCTGCCCCGCCGCGAGGCCGCCTGGCTCTCCACCAGGCTGTACTGGCTGCTGGCCAGGCTGCTGCAGCGGCTGGTCAACGTGCTCCTCTCCTCCAGCAGCCACTTCACCGCCTCGATGCCCTCGTTCACCACCACCAGCTGCTGCAGGATCTTCACGTCGACCGCTCGCAGATAAGCCTGGCAGGGAGACAGAGAGTGCAAGGGTGTTTGCGGGGGACCGAGGCAACCCTGGTGGCCAAGACACCCCAAGTCCCAGCACCCCTTGGCAGAGTATCATCACGGTGGCTTGATGAACAGCACAGCATGAGAGAACAACCTGCAGGGAAACATCCCAGGGGACCCTGTCCAAAACCTGGGGACACGAACATCAGGGACCTACAACATATGGCACCCACAGGGCACCCAACCCCTCAAGAAAATAAATATAGGGCACTTACGTCACTGTCTCCTATGGGGACAGGGGTAAGCAAGGAACTAGAGGCACTGAGGGCATGTCTGAGCCCAGAGCATCCCCCAAGCCCTGGGAGACAGCTGGCAGGGCAGGAGGGACCAGGCAGGAATGTGCCTGGACATGGCTCAGATCCGGCTGGACCACAAGCACCTCCCTGGGCTGTTTTGGCTGGGTCCCTTCATGCATTTACTTCCCCCCTTCTCGGGTCTGATCCAAGCCTGGTGACAGCACGATGTGGCAGGATTTGGAACCTGAGAAACAAATCACTCCCAAAACAGGGGAGGATGGTATGAGGGACAGGCCTTGCTGATCGTGCCACTCGCCTCACCGACTCCTGCCTCTCCGGGCTGGGGGAAGCTCTTTGCAAAACTTCAGTTGCTGCAGAAACATCTGTTTTCCTAACGGAAAGCCCCGCGTGCCAAGACATTCCTGTCTGTGTGATACTGGCCGCCAAAAGCCACTGGATTTCCCCTGCACAAGACACAAATATTTTGCCAGGAAAGGGAATAAGGCAGCGGCGACGGGAGAGGGAAAGAAACCGATTGGGGGACAGGGACAGGCAGCCAGGGAGCTGTGGATGCACAAGAGCTCCTTCACAAACACACCCCATCCCCATCAAGTGGAAATCCACAGTGTCCCCCAGGATAATTTCTAAGCCCAGATCCCAGTCCCCAGCATCCGCTGCCCTCAGAGTCACCGATCCACCCGCCCACGGGTGACCCGCTGGTCTCCTGAGACCCCTGTCTCCAGTCCCACAGTGAGTGCAGCAGCAAAAGCATCCCAAGAAGAAGCCTGGGAAAACTCCAGCCAGCATTCTGGTACGTGACACCTCTCAGTTCAGAGGACACACAAAAAAAAAGGAGCGGAGATTATAGAGACCCGATACCAACACCCATCCCCTCCTCACGCTCCTCAAGTTGGATTTAAATAGAAAATAGCAGTGATGTGCCCGGATTGGGGCAGGAGCCAGCTTTGAAGTGCAGAAACTTCCTTTCCAAGCAAGTTATTTTGAAAACTGCCTACAATGGACTTTTCTGCATGTGCCGCTAAAGCATCTGGTCTTGGCAGGGAGAAGACGTGGAAGGAGGAAGCCTGGGAACTCCTGATGGGGGGTTCCCTGTTTTTCTCTGCCACACAAAACTATGGCTGTCAGAGATGCCAGGGGAGCCACCTCGAGAGCAGAGGGTGGGGAAACACTGCCCACTTTACATATAATTTGCTGGAAAGATTTCGCCATTGATTTTCTGCTAATTCAGGCTGGTTTGACCTCTCCCATTGCACTCCAAGATACTCCCTCTCCACCAAGGTGAGTTCAGCATGAGAGGAGACCAAAGTCCAGCCACTCTCCATATTCCTCCAGATGCAGTGATGGGTCCACTGCACCGATTCCGCACCCACCCTAAACCTGCCTGGTGCTTCCCACATGGTGCCCACCAGCACCTGGACCCAAGGGGGCAGCAGCATCCAGAGGGGACAAAGGCAATCATGGTCCCGAGTGCATGGCAGGGGGCAGAGGAGACCTGCCCAAACCCCCACTCTGGGATGTGACACCCCACACTGTGCCTCAGTTTCCCCATGTGCACCCCACAATGCCATCCTCCCCCACATCCAGAAATGCTCTGCCTGCCCCCTTTCAAGTGAGATCCCATGGGCCAGTGGAGCTGGGGGGACCAGCTCTAGGGGCAGGCAGAGCGGGGAGAGCATCCTCCCAGGGGGACACAGTCCTGCTCCCCTCCTCAGTGCATGAGAAACCCACAGGCACCGTCTCCCTTCCAGACATCTAGTCCTGGGATAAAACATCCTCCTTGGAGCAGGTGAGATGGGAATTTGGCATCTCCTCCCACTGCCCAGTCCTAGGCCATCCTTTCCTCTGAGCACTGGGTTTGCTGGTCTCTGCTGGGACGGGGGAGGAAATTTCAGTTCCTGTTCATGGGGATGGGGATATGGGGGGAGCCCCATGCTGGGTTTTGGGCACCTGGGTGCCATTCCCAAGCTGCTGACCTGAGTGCGAGGTGTCCCCACTTCTTCACCGGCCAGCGAGGAGAGCCGAGGCATATCAAGGAAAAGCTTTTCTGAGTCAAGGTTAACAAGGCATGGCCAAAACCGGGCCTTGCAGACCGTGATCTGCCCCTTCCTGCGCCTGAGCAGGGCAAACACCACCGCTGCTTCCTCCTCCTCTGAGCAACCCAGGGCCCGCAGACCTTTCTCCTCTGGTCAGAGTGCAGCCTGGCAGCCGCTGCGGAGGGAGGATGGAAGCAGAGGGAGGATGGAAGCTTTGACACCGATGGGGAATATCAATTTGGCCAAAGCACTGGCTGGGTGGGTCCCCAGTCCTCCCCGAGTGACAGGCGGGGATGTCGGCATATCTATCCTGTTTCCCTATGGAAACGCTGCTCATTCCTGCCCGCTGGGTATATTCGTGCGTGGGAGAGTCCCTTCCCCCAGCAGCACTCGAACTCATTGCCCAATCTCGCCACGTTTCGCGGAGGCGCAGGCATCACTGGTATTCGCACAAAAGCAGGGAGGCGAGAAAGCTGCCACCAGCACTCCCACGGAAACGCGGCCACCGAGCCTGACCCGTTACGAGCCACCGGAGAACCCCAGCAGGAAGCAAACCCCGGGAAAGCTCCCGGCGATGCCTGTTCCTTGTCACCCAGGTGTGACACGGGTCGGAGGGAGGACCCACCACCATGCCCTTGGCAAGGTCCCTGTCCTAAAACCTGACCTCCGGGACACCCCGGTCTCCCCAGGAGCCAGCACCACGGGGGTGCGTGGAGTGAGGGGGGGCGGACAGAGGTGGGCGGACGGGTCCGTGGGGAGGGGGATGCTGCTTGGGACAGGGCCACAGAAAGGCCGGGGGCTGGGGGTACGAGCTGCAGGCTGTTAAGCCGTACAGGAGGGAGGTCCCCAAAACGCAGGCAGAGCACAGGGCACTGCTAGGGGGCTGTTAACCGGAGGTGTAGTTATCCCGAAGGAGGGCGGGAAGTTACCCGGGAGGGGCAGGCAGTTACCGGGGGGACAGGCAGTACCCCCCGTGCCGCGGGACTCACCAGATCGACGCGGAGCGCCCGGAGGCTGTCGGCGAGCGGCGGGCGGGCGCCGCGGGCCGGCGGCGCCAGCGGGTCCGGCGGCGCCGGCGGTACGGGGACGGTCTCGGCCCGCAGCCCCCGCAGCAGCCCGGCGGGCGGCCGCCGTCCCACCTTGCTGGCCAGCTCCCGCAGGTCGGCGGGCAGCGCCTCCCCGCCGCCCTCCATGCGGGTGGGGCGGCGGCGGCGCCGCGCGGGGCGGTGGCTGCGCTGTCACCCCGGCCCGAGCCTCGGCCCCGCCCCCGAGCCCCGGCCCCGCCCCGCCGGCCCCGCCCCCGCCCCGCCCCCCGCCTCCACCTGCCGGTGCCGCGAGCGGCCGCGCACCAGCGAGCTCCGCCGGGAAGCGCAGAGCGGCGCTCAGGGGGCGGAGCCGGCGCCGGTCCCGCCCCCGCGGCGTCTCTGCGGCGCCGGAAGCGGCGCGGCCCCGCTGGCGGCTCGTGGGGCGGCGGCAGCGCCGGGTCCTGCCCGGCCCAGCCCGGCCCAGCCTCCCCCGGCCCGGCCTCCCCCGCGGACTGTGAGTAGCGCGGCCGGCACTCCCCCTCCGGGCTGCACCGCCCGGCTCCCGGGCTCTCCGCCGTCCCGAAGCGCCTGCGCCCTCTCGCCACCCCCGCTCCCCGCCGCTGCTCCGGCAGGGCCGCCGCTCCTCGCCACCTCCGTGTCTGCGCTCCCGGCGCTCTTCTCCCCCCGCTCGGAGCGCCTGAGTCTCCTTCGCGACCCCTCTCTGCTGCCCTGGGCCCCCCACCCCGCCAAGTGCTTGGGTCCCTCTGCGGTGGCCCCGCTCCGGCATCACCTGCTGCCCTTCCACCGGGAGCTCGGGGTCTCCAAGGCCTCCTTCCCCCACCCCAGAACCGGTGCTCCCCACCCCGCCTGGCCCTGCTGGGGCGGCCCGTGCTCCAGCCAGGCCCTGGCTCTGCCATGGGCACACCTGGGGGTCTCACCTGTGGCAGCCCCTCTGCCCTGGGCGCCCTCTCCGGCAGGGCTGTGGCCCAGCTCTGAGCAAGCTGCAGCCCTGTGAGCAGGGACAGTGCTGCCACCGGTGGGGATGGGGACCCACAGGCTGACACGCCATGTGTTGGTGCCTCCATATCACCTGCCGGTCCAAGGCCCGTGGCCAGCCTGTGCCTCTTGGCTGCTGCTCTTTCCCAGAGTGTGGCAGTGGGGGCATGCTGCTGCATCAGCCTCACCAAGGGGTTGGCCAGGAATCACAGAATGGCCTGAGTTGCAAGGGACCCACAAGGATCATCGAGTCCAACTCCTGTCCCTGCATATGACAACCCCATAGTTCACACCATGTGTCTGAGGGTGTTGTGCAGTTTCTTCTTGAAAACTGCCAGGCTTGGGGCCGTGACACCTCCCTGAGGAGCAGAGCTCCTCACTGGCCCCTGGGTGTCAGAGCTTCCCATCACTCAGCTTACAGTCCTCCAGCAAAGCCTGGCCTTGTGGGTTGATCCCTGTGGGGTGGGAGGGTGCTGGCAGGTGAGAAGGTTCAGTGGGGGTTCTGTTTATGGTACATGAGAGCCATTCATGGCTGTTGATTGTGCCAGGCCCTGTCTTTGCCGGGGGATTTGAAGGTGCTTGCTGCCCTCACCCTGAACCCTTCCCGGCAGGGAGCCCCAATGGACACAAGAGCGGAGCAGAGAACGTCCTGACCCCCGCCCCACGTGGCTGCCCCAGTGCCGGCCCCTGTGACTATGGACGAGTGGAAACCCAACCCTGCCCTTAAGCCCCACAAGAAGCGGAGCTGGTATCTCGCCTGGAAGTACAAGCTAATGAACCAGCGCGCGCTGCGGAAGCTCTGCCAGGTGAGTCACCCACAGGCCTGCGATGGATTAGGGCAGATAATCTATAGGGTTTACGAGCTTATGGAGCAGCTGTGTGGGTGGAGGTGGGTCTGCTGGGTGACTTAATGTGCTGGGAAAGCATAGCTTGTCCCCCAAAAAGTTACCTCCAGTGGGTTTGTGCTCATGCACAAAAGGATCTGCCGTGTCTAACAGCTTCTTCCAGTGGACCTGTTAGATGACTATGGCAGGAGATACAGTTATCCACGTGTCCTTGGGAGGCTTTCAGCTGGAAACCTGACCAGTTCCTCCCTTCCTGGTTCTGGTCCCATGTTGAGTGCAGCAGGGTTCTGCCTGCAGAGTGAAACCATCCTTACCCCACTTGGTTTGCAAACCAAGCCTGCTATAAGACACAACAGGTGGACAGAGAAAAGAGGGCTGAGTAATGAGATCTCCGGCCCCAGAGGCAGCTGGTGTCTGGGAACAGGCCTGTTTGCCTGTGCTGTAAAACGGCTAATCCTCAGCGGAGCCGGAATCCTGGGGAGTGTCTGGGGGTGTAAGGACAGGGAGGGTTTGGCCCCATGGCAGTGAGCTGCAGAAAAGGGGCCATTCCTGAGATGAGCAGAGCTTGTGAAATCTGGCAGTTGGTTGCTGGGGGAGGGAGCAAGGGGGGGTTTCACATGTGCCTTGGAGGACAAAGGCTCGTGAGGGTTCCCTGCAGAAGGAGACTGCTTGGTCCTGCATATCCTGGGGTGCTCAGGGCTTGGAAATGGGCCTGATGTTCAGGCAGGCATTGCTCATTGTGCTGGGTCAACGGGCTGTCTGCTGTCATCTCTCTTCATGGCACTGCCGTGGTTTGAAACACAGATGAAAAATGAGCTTAAAATATGTAAACCAGAGCTGGAAGTATGGAGTAGCCAGGTGTCCAGCAGCTGGGCCTCTATCAGCAGCCTTGAATGAGCCAGCTTTGCTAGACCCAGCTGCTGGTCTTGCTTAGTGTTGACTTGTTTGCTCTGGTCACTGAGGCTGCTCGCTCACGTCTCCAGTATTGACTAGGCTGGAGGGTCTGGGCAGATTGGTGAGGTGACCTTGCTGCTGGCCACCAAGTATAACTTGCTCCTCAACACAAGCACAAGTCTCTGTTCTTGCCTAATTAAAAGCTTTCTGTGCCCAGATCCGAAAGGTGCTCCTACTCCTGAGTTAACAGCAAATCAATGAGCCAAAACACCATAGTGACATATATATCATGATGTTGTCTTATTGCTGGTTTTCTGTCTTCATCTTCCTCAGTTCCTTCCTGAACCCATTTGGCTGCTTGGCAGCTTTGGGGTGGTAGCTGGCCAGGTGGAGGGCAAGAGAAAAATAAGATGCGTTTTAGTAAATAGAAATGCTTGTAGAAATATTGTAGTCTTTTCTTGCTCCCCTTGGTCTGGGAGCCACAGGGCCATGAGGAATGGTGATGCTTGCACTGGGGGTTCCCACAGACTGCTTCATGGCCCCTTGACCTTCTCATAGAGTTCCTGAAGTCAGACCTTAGCCTCTTGCCTTTGCCTTGCTGTAGTCACACAGCATCTTCTCTCCGCCTGAATACCCTGGATACATCCTCTGGGTGCAGAGGGAGGGACAAGAGTAGTGGTGCTGCAGGAGGAACAGAGATTAAGTTTACCATGGGAGCTGTAACTATGAATTACCAAACTCTTTGCATGCAGAGACCCTCAATCTTGACACAGTATTTTAGCAGGAATCTGCTCACCGATCTGGACACATTGGAAGTGGGTTAATTCTCATCTATCAAGAGTTCATTGCTCTCCAGCTAATGAAAGCATTTCATCCTAAAACTCGATCACCTGTATTTCTTTCTCTTTGCCTTTTCCCAGAAGAAAACAGGAGAAATGTCAGATGATTATGATCCCTTGCAAGATCTCCTTGGGGTTCCCTGCAGCCTCTGCCGAGGAGGTTGCCTGATATTTGATTTGTTACTTACAAGTTGGTAACACAAAGCATCCTGCTTTGCAGACGGGTGCTGTCCTCTTCCTGCTTGTGACTGTAATTGTGAACATCAAGCTGATCTTGGACACCAGGAGAGCTGCTTATGAGGAGGAAGAGGAGTCTGCACAGGACTATGGTGAGGGGCAGCATCTTGCTTTTTTTTGAAAGCAAAGAAAGGGGAGAGAGAGAGAGAGAGAGGAGTAATGTCTTTAAGTCATAGCAAACTTGTGACCAGCTACAGCATGAAACACAGGTCTGTGCATGTGGGTTTGACAAAAATTAATAGAAAAGGCTATTCCCATTCCTGGTCTGTCTGCTCAAAGCTTTAGCACATTTGGCTGTGTGGGCTGGGACCAGACCTGTTGGCATTTTGGATTTCCCTTACCTGCTGCACCCCACCAATTCTGACCCATGGCTTGCTGGGCTGGGATACCTGGTGGGCCTGACTTCCTGGAGGCTTGGGTGGGATAGGGCCAAGCAGGGACAAGCCAGAGGCACCTTGGCTGGTTAAGACTGGGCATTTCTCCTCCATAGATGACGAGGTGCTGAATGTGGAGGTCCCCAGGCACCCTATCAGCAACAAGAAGGTCTTGGATGTTGAGGTATACTCCAGCCGGTCGAAGGTGTACGTGGCTGTGGACGGGACAACAGTAAGTGGTGGGTGCTGGATGTCCCTGTGAGCAGAGGATGGGGGGAGCTGACTGGGTGAAGCCTCAAGCAGCGGGTGGTGAGAGTGCTTTGGTGACTAGCAAGAAGGTCGGGAGTGTGTCCCCCTCCTGCCAACAGGACTGTAGACGTGTTGTCCCACCTTGTCTTCTGCTCTGGCATCCATCACTGCCATGAGCAAAGATGCAGTATCACAGGAAAGAGACTTGCCCCTTGTTTGGGGTCACTGCTGTGCTGAATGGGCAGTGAATAAGAGATACTGGCATATGGTTCTCATTGCTTCTCCGCTTGCAGGTCCTGGAAGATGAGGCTCGGGAGCAGGGAAGAGGGATCCACGTCATCGTCTTAAACCAGGCTACGGTAAAGCATCCCCACGTGTCGGCATTTGTCTTTCTTCATCGGAAATGTTTGTCTTTGCTCTATAATTGTTGGGCACATGAGACAAAGGGCAGCCAGGAGGGACGTCCCTGAACACTTTTTTGCCTGTAGCTTCCAGAGCATGAGTTGGTCACCTGGAGGGTCCCTGCAGGGTTGCTCTTGTGCGTGCCTGGCTGTTCTTGGGGAGCCAGCAGGAGAGCAGCTGTGAGGTTGAGTGATGCTGTCCCATGGACCTCAGTGCACTTCATGTTGTGCGTGAAAGCCCAAGGACTGAATTTGCCTGGGGACTAACTCCCTGGCATACCCGAAAAGTAACTCATCCTGTTATTCAGGGACTGAGGCTTCCAGGACAGATTTCCATAATTCCATGTGTCCTGGCCATGTAGCATTTAAGTTGCATCTGACGTTTGAATACCAACAGGGTCATGTGATGGCCAAGAGGGTCTTTGACACCTATTCTCCCCATGAAGATGAAGCCATGGTACTTTTCCTCAACATGGTTGCCCGGGGCCGGATCCTGATCTTCACCATTAAGGTATGTGACCTTAGCGTCAAAAGAAACAGTCACCTTGAGTCACGATGCCGTACAGCTCAGCTGAGCAGTGGCCTGCTGAACATCATCTGAGAGTCCCAGAGCTAGATGTCACATCCCCACTGGGCTGTGCCTCCCTGGCAGGATCACCTCCCTTGTCTTCTCACTCCCTCTTTTTACTACAGATGCTTCTGTGTGCCTGGTGAGGCAGGACAACAAAAACCAGATGTGTCAATGTCTGCAGCAATAAGCAAGAGGTTAGGTGGAGAATGGACTGGAGAAAAAATATGAACATGGTGGGACCCTTCTGGGTCTGAGTTCCAGCCTGTTGGATGGGAAAGGACTGTGGACTGTGCTGGCCCTGGGCTGCTGTGTGAGCAGCACTGTGCTGCTTCAGGGTTTCAGGTTTAGCTGCGTTAAGTGTTGCTAAACACATGGCCCCACTCAGGAGCAATTTGGTCTTAAGGAAACAGGAGTCCCACTCCTCTGACCTCCCCGTGGGTCATGGTGAAGCCACCAGCAGGTTTAGTGTCACAGAGACTGTAGGAACATACTCTTGAAGATATCTGGCTCAGGTGGTTCAGGGGTAGGAGTGGGCCCTGTACCTTTGGTATTGACAAGAGGCTTGCCTTGTCTGCACTAGGAGACAGACCTCAGCTCCAAGGTTGTGTTTTGTTCCAGGACGAAGGCTCCTTTCACCTCAAAGACACAGCCAAGAATGTCCTGAAAAGCCTGGGGAGCCAAGTTGCACCATTCCTGAGCTGGAGAGACATGTGGACATTTGTGGGGAAGAAGGGAGGTGAGTCTTGCACAAGCTGGGAGAGGGTTCATGGCCTCTTTTTCGGGGAGAAACTAGGTGAACACAAACCCAGCCCATCCCCAACATGCTGCGTGAGTAGAGAACAACTTGCAGAGAGCAGGCAACTCTGTTCCTGGCTGTGAGGGAGGGGATGGGGGCAGAGCCTGTCCCCTCAGCAGCTCACCATAGGCCAAGGGAAGAAGGGGCCAATCTGCCACCCTGAGTTACGTGCCCACATCATGTCCTGACACAGCGGTGATGGGCCCTTCCAGACAGTCCTGACCCTGTGTCCCTGCTCCAGGGGAAGTGTACGGGGAGAAGCACGCCAAGTCACCCGCCCTCTCGACATGGGGCGACCCTGTCCTGCTGAAGACAGAAGTTCATCTGACATCTGTGGAAGGTAGGAACTGAGATCTGCTATGCAGTGCTAGGTATCTGTGGGACAGGTCTCCCTGCTGCTCTTGGTGGTTTTGAACCAAAGCTGTGGGTCTGTTAGCAACATCCCAGGATGGATTTAAGGCTGTTTGGAATGGGGATGGTAACTTTTAAAATGGGGCCAGATTCCCTTCTTCCATGGCAATTCCAGGCATGGTGTTAGGGAAAGGTGGGGACAGGGGAATGGGGACATGGTCTGGCCATTTATCACCTCTCCAAACCAAGCCTGGCTCAGTCTTTTCTGCTAGCCTTGAGCATGGCCCATTGCTGCTCAGATAGGCCGTGCAGTGGGGATTGTTTCTGAATGGCTCCTGTGGTTATATCCTGCACCCAGAAGTGTTGCTTGTTTGTGGCAGTAAGGACTAGGCTGGCAATGGCTGAGCCCAGGGAGAGCTGTCTGTGTGGCAGCGCAGCCTGGAGCACACAAGGTGAGGCCATGGGGATGAGCAGTTTTTTCTCTCCTTGGTGCCTCCAGATGCTGAGTGCCACTGGCCCGACACAGAGCTGAACCGCCGACGGAAGAGGTTCTGCAGCAAAGTAGAAGGTTACGGCAGCGTCTGCAGCTGCAAAGACCCCACACCTATCGAGTTCAACCCCGATCCTGTGAGTGCAGGGGCACAGTATTGAGAAGGCTCCAGGAGGGAGGGCTGGGTTGGACCAGGTGTGTTTGTAGATTGTCCTTAAGCACCAGCTGAGTGATGAAAACTGCCCCTGGGCAAGCTTTTAATGCCAGCAAAAGTAAGGTGAATACAGGTAGTCAGGTCATGCTGGAGAAGGGGAGTTCTCTTGCTCTACATCTGCCATGACCTGTGAGATGCCCATGGCCCTAGGGACCTCAGCGTGAGCAGCAGAGCCTATACATGAGGTAGATGAGGTTCCCTGGGACATGGTTTTGTGCCAGTGTTAAGGTTAATGGTTGGACTCAATGATCTTGAGGGTCTCTTCCAACCAAAATGGTTCTAAGAATCTGCATTTGGAGAAAGTCGCTGTGAGGGTGTTTGGGGTGTCCTTGGCACAGTGCTAAGGGGTTTGAACAAAAGGTGGGTGCATGCTGGGATTTGGGAGCTGGGTCTGAGACGTGGTGAAGCAGGGAAGCTGGTGGGGTCTCCAGCAGTGCTGCGTGGAGCTGGTTGGTGTGGTCCTGAGCCAAGGACTGTGCAGCTCCACTGTTTAACAGCAGATCTGATCCCTGCCCCTTGGGATCCTGCTCTCAGTGGCATGGCCTCCCACAGCACCACTCATACGTGGTTTTTTCTCTTCCAGCTCAAAGACAATAAAGTCTTTGATGTGCCTGTAGCTGTTATTGCAGGGAATCGCCCCAACTACCTGTACAGGTGAGCACTTCCAGGTGAAACAGCTTGGCTGCTCTGTGCCACAAGACCTGGCCCAAGCCCTCCCAGTCATCCTCCTGGTAGGATCCAGCCTCCTCCAGGGGTTGCAGGAGCAATGTGTGCACACCTGCTTGGACAGATCCCAGGCTCCTCAGCCATGGGAAAGGGAAGAGTCCCTTCCTGTGCACCCCTTCCCCCATCCCAAGGGATCTGTACCCTTCTGGCACTCCTGGGCCCACTGAGGCTGTGTGCTCAGGACCCTCCATCTCTCCACAGGATGCTGCGCTCCTTGCTGTCGGCGCAGGGTGTCAATCCACAGATGATCACTGTCTTCATCGATGGGTACTATGAGGTGAGGGCACTCCTGAAGGTCCTTGTAACCAGGTCCTTGTTCCCCCAGCCATGGCATGTGGTGCTGCCCCAGTCCTTGATGGGTGGCAGGCTATATGAGCCCCTTCACCCTTCCTCCTGCTGCTTCTCCCCACTCTTACACAAAGTCAATCAGCTTGGCCAAGCCATGGGTATGGATAAAGCTGCCTTGGCCTTTCCCAGAGCCCAGATTTTACATCCCCATGTCAGAAAAGGGCTGGTGCGCAGGAATTAGGTGGCCATGCTGGGCTCTCACCCCTTCCCTCTTTTGTCTGATGAGTGTCCTTTGAGCAGGGTCTGGGTGTGTCCAGCTTCCTCACATGAAGCATAATGAACCAATCCAGCTGTGCCCACCCAGCTCCACTCTCAGTAAAAGGTGAAGAGACCCAAAGCTACCTGTTTTCACAAGGCTCGTGAAAGGTGTGGCCAGGTAGAGGAGAGCTGGTCCTTTTGAGGGCAAAGACCTTCCTGTCAGCTCAACCTTATAAAGCCCTTAGAGGATCCCACTGCAGGCCTGGCTCTCTGGCAGTGGGATGTGCTTTGGGACAGGCCTTTGGCATCCTCATAGGTCTCAGGAGCTTTCTAACCCTCACCTCGGCAGCATCCCATGAGGTATTGTCTAGTTGCCTTTTCATGGAGACAGAAAAGGGAACAGGCTCATTCTCTTGCAGGCCTCTCCCACCACTGCCAGGTTGTGGGGCCGGGGGGGTTGGTGTGTTTATGCAGCCTCTTACTGCAGCACATCAGGGTGGTTAAAGATAGCAGCATCTGTTGCCGTGGCAACAGGAGCAGCATCCCTCAGCTATGAGGGGGCCTGAGCTGTCATGGTGGATGCCAAGGAAAGGGGGAACAGTAGGTGCAACAGGAGCTCCTTCTCTTATTTGTGGCTAGGAGGTGGGATGGACAGGAAGGCAACAGAGAAGGCCTTGGTGGGGCCTCCTTGGGGCAGAGGTTAGTCAGCCCACATCTGGGTTACTTCTGACCCCAGCATGGATGTGCTTGGTCAGAGAGGTCCCTTTCTTGGCAACTGTGAGAGAAAATAAAGTCAATTGTAGTCTCGATGTAAAGCAGCTGGTAGGTGTTCCTGGCTGTACCTGTTTTCTCTCTACACTGTCCAGGGAAGACTGGGGATTTGAGCTTCTTGGGTGTTCTTGGATACAACTTTGAGTCGGCAAACTAGCAGGGCTAACAGAAACTTACGGTGATGCTTAAGGGCTGAAGGGCTAAAAGGGTTTGGTGAATTCCTTGTTGTGGGGTCTTCAGCACAGCACCATGTGGAGCCTCACTTGTCCCCAGGTGAACAACCACACGTAAGAGATCCCACTGGTGTGTTCCTGCTGTCTCAGGGAGCTGCCATTGCTAGAGGATGAGGAGGATGTGTCCAGACGCACACGTTTGATGAGCTTTGTATCTTTCCGTTGCAGGAGCCGATGGATGTTGTGGAGCTGTTTGGCCTCTCAGGAATCCAGCACACTCCCATCAGCATTAAAAATGCCAGAGTTTCCCAGGTGAGAGACCTTTCCCAAATCCTGGGAGAGTTAATTCCTGGAACCTGGAATAGCAGTCAGTGGGGCGGGCTTAGCCCCACCGCTGTGCCAGGCTGCCCCTTCCTGTGGTCTGTGGGTTGATGCTAACACAGACAACAATCTGTCTTGTCCTGTAGCACTACAAAGCCAGTCTGACTGCAACCTTCAACCTGTTCCCGGTGAGTGAGGTCTCTGCATACACCCCATGGGCGCAGGACAGCACAGGGTTTCCCTGGGAGAGTGGTATCTGGGACCCCCAACTCACGGGAGCTGGAAATGGTCCTGTGGGGCAGCGAACAGCACAAATGGGAGACATTGCTTGGTGTCTCTGCTCTGTCCTGGTCCTGTCCTCCTGACATCTCTTCTTGTCTTACAGGATGCCAAATTTGCTGTGGTTTTGGAGGAAGACCTTGACATTTCTGTTGACTTCTTCAGGTAAAGCTGTGGGTCCCTGAGCTCCTGTTTGGGAGGAGCATTTCCTAGGAACTCTCTGGCTACTCATGAGAGACCAAATCCCTGCTGTGCTGTAGCTCACCTGTCTGAGGCTGAGCCATAACTGATCTCTGCCTGCCAAGAGATCAGGTCTTGAATCCACTGTCCTGGTGCTCAGCACAGGGTGCCTTCAGGGGCTGGGATTTCTTCCTGGTTTGCTTTTTGGGACTGCTGATCCGTTCTCTACACATGGTAAGCAAGAGGACGGGGACAGTGTCCAACAGGGCTCCTGTTTCTTCTTAAGGAGGAGAAACTATGGAACAAGAGACAATATTGTCCCCTCTCAGTTGTGGGATGCAGCTTAGCTGGTTTAGGTGTTCCTCTCCTGGTCTCATATCAACATGAGCCAACTCAACCAAGAGATGGGTTAAACAGTCCCAGTAGTTGGAGGTGGCTTGTCCCTTGCTGGAGAATTTGCCTTGGTTTGCCTGTGGGAAGGATGTTTGACCAGAGACTGGGCAACTCTTTCCTCAGCTTTCTGAGCCAGTCAATACACCTTCTGGAGGAGGACGAGAGCCTGTACTGCATCTCAGCTTGGAACGACCAGGTGGGTGAGGGGGGATGGCAGAGCAGGGACATCTCTGCGCTATGTTGTTCCCAAGTTAGGCTGGGGTCTGAGTTCTGTCTGTAGAGCGGGATGTTATCCCCATCATCATCCTAGGTGGGCCTGCCTCCCCAGCCTCGAACTGTTCAGAAGTGCCACTGCAAATCAGTGTCGTGTCCCTGCTGTGTCCTTCTCAGTGCCTGTCCCCTGCTCCCTCTGCTGGAGGTCTCCATAGAGCAGGGTGCCTCCTGTTTTGGTGGGCAGGGGTGCATTCAGGATGCTGAATGTTCCCCATAACACTGCAGGGCTATGAGCACACAGCTGAGGACCCCTCGCTCCTGTACCGTGTGGAGACCATGCCAGGCCTGGGCTGGGTGCTCCGGAAGAGCCTGTACAAGGATGAGCTGGAGCCAAAGTGGCCAACCCCTGAGAAGGTGAGTATGCTGGAGGGACCCTGTCTTCTGCACCCCTTTTCTCTGCCCATCACCAGTCCCTGATCATCCCTGTACCCTGTGGGTACAGCTCTTGGAGGGGTCCTGGCTCTCCCTGAGCTTCTGCTGAGAAGGAGGCCCAAGCAGAATGGATTTGGGACAGGCAGTAACTTGAGGACCATGTAACCAGCCCCAGGGCTGTCTGGAACAGCCCAGGCAGGCTGGGGCCGAAGGGACTGGAGCTGCTGTGGGCAGCCAGAAAGGTCCCTGGGCAGCCACTGCACCAAATCATGTCACCAAACTCGAGTGTGAGTTGCAGTTTCCCTTCCCCAGCTCTGGGACTGGGACATGTGGATGAGGATGCCCGAGCAGCGGAAGGGCCGGGAGTGCATCATCCCCGACATCTCACGCTCCTACCACTTTGGCATCGTGGGGCTCAACATGAACGGCTACTTCCACGTGAGTGACCTCCTGCAGCCCCCAGGCCCCTTCCTGGTGCTGAGCTCTGACTCCACCATCTTTTCAGGTAGTGGGGATGCTTGAGGTGACCTCCAAGTACTGCTGACTCCTGACTGAACCCTGTTTTCCTTCCCTCCTCTCTCTCTTCCTCCCAGGAAGCCTATTTCAAGAAGCACAAGTTCAACACAGTTCCCAATGTCCAGCTTAAAAACGTGGAGAGGTAAGTGCTGGTCAGAAGGAGATCTAGATGGAATGGTTGCTTGACCTGACCCTTGTCCCCTTGTGCTGGGGACATCTCCCTTCCTTCTGGAGCAACAGCCGTAACATCCAGCCCCAGCACACTGGCCTCCACTGGGAAATCCTTGCAGTGGTTTTTGTGAGGTTGGGTTCAGCTACCTTGTGCTCCTGATGGACATGTTGAGGGGTCATGGTTTTGTTGCCACATCCTCCAGGCTATGTGGCAGTCCCTACTCTCCATCCATCGTCTCCAAACTGCCTTTTGTATTACACTGGGGCAGTCTTAAGTTTGGATCATCTTGGAATGATCCCTGCTTATCAAACTATCTGGCTCTACCCTGATCTTCTCTGCTCTCTCTCCTCCTCCAACAGCTTGAGGAAGGATGCCTATGAGACTGAAATCCATCGGCTCCTGGGGTAAGTGCCTGTAGGAAGAGACCATGGGACACACTGGGTGAATCAGCCAGGACAGAACAAGGAGTGGAGGTGGCCTCAGCCACGGTTTGCCTGTCTGAAGTACATTGGGAACAGGCAGGAGGTGGTGGGGTCCCCTTTCACTGCATATTCTGTTTCAACAGTGAGGCTGAGGTCTTGGACCACAGCAAGAACCCCTGTGAGGACTCCTTTGTGCCCGACACGGAGGGCAAAGTCTACGTCATGTTCATCAGGATGGAGCAGGAAGCAGATTTCACCACCTGGACTCAGCTTGCCAAGGTGAGGCTCCTGATGTGGCCCATCCTCACCCCTGTACTGATCTTGGCATCACTGGGAAACATCTGGATGTTGTTCTTGGGTTTGTCTGTGGCCTTGAACACAGCTCAGCAAATGGGTTCTTGCTGTTCTTGGGTGGTATTTAAGCTTTTGGTGTTCACAGAAGGCACTAGGTCATCCAGGGAAGTTGTTCAGCTCAGTGAAGATAAGTCTTACGACCTCCCTCTGTGGGAGTCCAGGGTCTGAGTGTGTCTGGATGATTCTGTCACCTGGAGGTGATGGTCAAACCCCTGTCCTGAGGCAGGAATGGGAGTGGGTTCCCCCTCTTTTCTCACGGCTGGTGGCTGGTGGGTGCTGCCGTGTGCTTCCCTGATCAATGTGCTGTCACTTTTGCTGTACCTCAGTGTGGATGGGGTGATGGCTCTTCCCTTGCCAGGGAGCACCTGGCCCTGGGGTCTGTCCCAGGTTCTGATGCCTCTTCCTCCCTCCCCACCACCCTAGTGCCTCCACATCTGGGACCTGGACGTCCGTGGGAACCACAAGGGGCTGTGGCGGCTCTTCCGCAAAAAGAACCACTTCCTCGTGGTGGGGGTCCCTGCTTCCCCCTACTCGTGAGTATTGGGGGCACAGCAACCTGAGTAATACCTCCCCATCCTCATGGCGCTGTCCCTGCCCAGGGCACTGCACCACCCACTTCTGTCCCAGCTCAGTCCTGGGATTAGTCACCCCTCTTCTGAATCATGGTGGTGAGAGGGGGGACAGGATACATGTCCAGGGCTGGGGGATGTCCCAGTGGGAAGGAGATCATGCCAGGGAGACAGGCTGTGCTCTTGGGAGTTGGGATCCTGAGGGAGACCACCCTGTCCGCTCCCATCCAACCTCCTCACCTGCAGGTCCAAGAAGCCCTCATCGGTGACACCCATCTACATGGAGCCCCCTGCCAAGGAGGAGGGGGCAGCGGCAGTGCCAGCGGTTCCTGCAGCAGAGCAGACGTGAGGCTGGCAGCTGGGAAGCAAGGGGGGCCAGGGGAAGGCAGAGACCCCCGCGGTGCAGACAGAGTTGGCAGCAGCTCAGAGGCTGGTGACCCGACACGGACTCCCTTTTCAGGCTGCAAAATGAGATCTTGGGCTCCATCCAGCCCCCGCTGTGATGTCCCTGCCCCTCACACAGGACAGGGTCTGTCCCTGTAGATACGCCACACCCCCATCCCAGAAACTGTTTGGTTTTTTTTTTAACACAGACTTTACTAACGCTGCTCCTATTGCCCCTTGGCTGGGCAAGGCTGGAGGAAGGAGATGCTCAATTTGGGGGCTAGAGGGAGCCTCGAGCAACACCTCAGCTTCCCTTTTCAGCCCCTGAGTCCTGAGAAGGCAGCATGCCCATGTGCAAGTGCTGCAGCCTCCCAGCTGGTTGTTATTTATTAACTCTTGCCTGGCTGGGTCCATGCCCAGGGGTAAACGTGGTGTTGAAGAGGGGGATCTTCCAGCATCTCTTCTGTCTCCTGCGCAATGGATGCACCTTGAGGATTATGCGAGGTTGGGCATCTCCCTGCATGCTGGCTTCACTTCTTGGGCCATGGTGACTGGTGCAGTCCAGCTCATGGAAAGGGAATATGGAAGAAGAGGTGAACTTGGCTGTGGACGCGTAGGGGACACCCCAAACCTGGCCTGCGGGCAGTCACATGCCCCTTTCTTTACCCTGCAGTTCTGGGCGCTAGAGATAACTGCAGATGGAAGCGGACTTGGCTGCGTACTGCGGCTCAGACCATCCTCACCCACCTTCTCTGTGTGGAGTAGCCCTGCTTCCAAGTCATGGGAAAGGGGGTGAAAGTGCCTTGCGGAGTGCGAGGGGAGCAGCCAGCAGACACCCCCCGGCTGCAGGGGTAGGATGGACCCTGGGTCCTCTGGAGCAAGAGAAGCTGAGCTCTGGTGTGGTCCTTTCCTGTGGTACTGTACCCTGTATCTCTCTCCTCCCTGGCCAGGTACCCCCAGCTCTTCCTGAAGGCCCAGGGGCTTTCTTCTTAGAAATTCTCACTCTTCCTGTGGTACATTGCTAGCAGGGAAGCTGTGAGCTGATCCAGAAGGGGCAGCCTGGCTCTCCTGCTGTGATATGCCCCTCATGCAGATGGAGGGGTCCTTATCCCCCCTCCCATGCCTTAGGAAGGACCCCAGGGCCCCCTCCCAACCCCAGCCACTTGGTACTAATACCCCCCGCACTGGGGTCAGTCCTGAGCCCCTTGTTCAGTGCACGTCCCCGCCTTGTCCACGCAGCAGGAGATCTTTGCCAAGGTCCACCAGCATCAGGCATGGATGCTGCACTCTGGCTTGACCCTGAGAGCAGCTCAGCACTTTCCCTGTGGTTGCAGGGGCTCTTCCCCTTTATTTTCCCACTGTGAACTGAGCATTGGGGTCTACACTACACTAACTTATTTATTTATTGCTTGTGGGAAGGGGGGGATGGCAGGAAAGCAGCATGGAGGGCTGGCAGCCCTGAGCCTGCGTGGGGGCAGTTGTGAGAGGTTTGTCTCTTGTCCCTCTGGCTCTGTCTGTTCTTTTACTTCCTTGCCTGGGAAATCTGCTCCTCTCTGGCCAAAATGAGCCCTGTGGGCACACAGCTCAACTCTAGCATGACCCTGGGGACTCTGACCCTTGTAGTCCCTTCCATGCCTGTCCCAGCAGCAGGGATGGGACAGATGCAGGAGGGGAACAAGAGGGTGCAGGGTGGCATCCTTTAGGCTGGGGTACCAGCCCTGGGTTCATCCCTGCTGTCCTCTCCCACGCCCTGGGAGTGAAGCAGGTATTGGGAAAGAGATTTGGCTTCAACCCCGGGAAGGTTCCCTGCTGGGAAGAACCTCTAGTTCTCTATCATGATGCCCTTTCCTTGGCATCGTGGTTCCCAAGGCCCAGTTTTCCTTCTCCCTGAAACTCCTTTACCCTTCTTCCCTGATGGGGCTCAGCCCTGCCCTCCTCACAGCTCTTTTTGGGGTTGGGGAGGGTGGTCCTAAGGGTAGGGAATGGCTGAACATGAGGTCCCCTCTCCTTCCCGGCTCTGTGGTGTCCTGGGGCTGCATCTCCCCGCTCTTGATGACAGCAGGACTTGACCCACGGGCTGTGAGCCCCTCAGTTTTCCCCCCTCTCCAGCAATGGGCCCAGTGGGTGCTGTTCTCCGTCCCTCTCCGTTCCTCCAGCAAGGCTCCGGTGTGGCGGCCGTGGTAGCACCGGGTGCACAGGCATCCCCAGGGCTTGCTGCTTTTTCAATTGAATTATTTTTTCAAGAATAAACGTTGCAAAGCTGTTGAGCGTACTGTGTTTTCATGGCTGACCTTGTGCGCAGCCCAGGGCTGGGGTCCCCTGGTGTCATTTTGCCCTGCGCACCATAGGGCTGGCCATGGGCTAACGGTGGCCTGGGCTCCTGCCCTGTGGCTCCCATGCCAGCAGAGGTCCTCCAAGCCATGCGGTGCCAGAGCAGCTGTCACAGGTCTGTGAGCTGTTTCCTCCTCAAGCTTTATCCCCTTAATTTTCAGCAGCCAAAGGAAACTGTTGACAAGCTGCCTGGAGGGAGGACTCCTGCTTGGTGTAACCAGCCGCCATGCTTCCCACCGCCCCCTCTGGCTCCTGTCCCCTGAGGAACACAGACCCATGGCCCTCTGCCCCCCTCTTGGTGTCCCCTTGGGGGTTCACAGGGTGAAGCAGCTGCTTGTCCTAGGGTGGGGGGCAGTGAGCAGCCAGCCTCAGTGTTTGCACCCCACAATCCAGCAGTCTGAGCCCCCCAGGGCTGGGCTGCATTGCTGACCTCTCAGGTGGATTTGGGTTTCTTTCCTTTGAGGGAAATGGGTTCTCGAAATAAGGACCTCTTGCCCAAGGTCACAGCAGAAGGATGTTGGAGCTGGAGGGAACCAGGCCCATCAGCCAACTGGAGCTGAGACCTGATGATTCAGGTCGTGCCACACCAGGGTTAGACCTCACACTGCTCCTGGGCTGCTCAGCCCCTGCCCCGTGGTTGCTGTGGATGGCAAAGCAAAAGCAGGGGCTGCAGGAGGGACCACCAGCAAAACCACCTCTGCACCACGGAGGTGGGTGGGGGCAGAGGTGAAGCGAAGCCAAGTGGGGAGCTGGCTTGGTACTGCCATGGGATAAAAACAGCCACAAAGCACCTAGGTCAGCCCTGCAAGCGTGACTTTTGCAGGAAGCCCAAGAGACCTCTCCAGATTTCTGCCCCCTGGAGCAGGGAGGGCTGGGGGTGCACCCATTTCTGGGGCTGAAACCACAGGACACAAAGGAAACTGCAATGGGAGAGCACTGGCCCCCCGCACAGACTGGCCACAACCTGTATCCTATGCCAGGTGCCTCCTGCTCCCTGCAGCCAGGCTGGGCTGCTTCTGAGGCAGCGGCCACCTGGGACCAGGCACAGCTTTTTGGGGGGCACCCCCTTGCCAGAAGCTTTTCCCCAGCCCCAGGGACTTCAGGGGCTTTGCTCGGTGGTGCTGGACCAGGCTCTCACCTCCTGGCACCCTCCCTGTCCACATCCCCAAACCCTACGGTGCTGAGCACCTGCCAGGGCGTTGTGGGCAAGGGGCACATCCAGCTGCTGGGACTGTCAGGGTGAGGTGGGCTCAGGTTTGACACCCACCACATCATGCCCGCCCCAAGGAGCTGGTGTTTGCAGACTGCTGCGTTTATAGGAGTATCCACTCCTGAAATGGAGGGATGATGCTAAAAGCAGATTAACCCCTTTGGAGGGGGGGACTTGTGCCAGGCTGCTGCAGAACTTCGACTCATCACTCCCAGGTGATGGTGATGCCGAGGTTCAGTGCCCAAAGGAGCTCAGGCCCAGGGAGCTTGTTAGAGGTGCTGCACATCATGCGCTTTCTTGGTGTTCCGCTCACCTCTCAGTTCTGCCTGCAGATGCTGGAGCATCCCCGGGTGTCTGGGAGCCAGCGGGGCGATGGGCCCGTTGTGTGGCCTCCCTTGGAAGACCGACCCGCCGCTCCCACAGCTCAGCCCCATGTGGCACCAGCGTTAGCACACGCTGCCCAAGTTGCCGTTCCCAGGTCTCGCCCAGCCCCGTGCAGCACCCCCACGGCCCAGCCTCCCTGGCTTTGTGCATATGTACAAAGGAGAACCTGTCTGGGCTGCTCCGTGTCCCAGGAGCTGGCTGATAATTAAACAAAAGCAAAATAGCCTTGTCATGAAACTTGACCTTTCCAGAGCTTGAGGGGGTGGGGGAGAAGGGGAATTTTGCATAATTTCTGATGACGGTTATTTTTATGCATTATGCGTTTCTGATGGGGATCTCTGTGGGGGGGAATGAGGAGTCCCGTGCTCTGATAATGGCCTGAGATGTGGGAGACAAGGCCCAGGCTCACCCTTCCTGTGGCATATCGGTCCTTCTGTGCCCCACAGATGGAGGGAAGCACCCTCCGGCCACCATCCTCTGAGATAACAGGCACAGCGCCCTTGGGTGGAGTGACCTGGGCACTGGAGGGATGCCAGTGCCTGGGGCGTGCTGGCCTGTCCCCGTCCCTGCGTGGGAGGGAGGCAGTGACGCTGTGCCCAAGCCACCTGCAGCCCAGATCCGGGAGCCGATCCCGAATTCGCAGCACCCTCTGCGTTTTAAAGAGCCCTGCAACGCCGAGGTGCCCAAACCACCCGCAGCAAGGAGCTCTGCTTGGCTTCTGCCCAGTCCCCTCCCCTGCGTCTGTCACTGTCCCTGTCACCCGCTGCACCTCCTGGTGTGGGACTGCCAGCTCCTGTGCCCACACCCAACAAAGCCTGGTGGCAAA